>NC_135885.1:70774409-71414560 GCF_964194155.1 Cetorhinus maximus
TGGGTGGCAGTAAAAAAAGGCAGCTCATGGGCAATTCAATTTATTCATTTGACAATCTTCATTCAAGCTCTTCTAATACTGTTCCTGATAGGAGGGTGCCCTTCATCCCTATGGAGGACAGCTTTCCTTTGGTGAATCTGGAGGAGATATTCCTGAAATGGGACAGTTCTGCTGCTTTGTTTTCTGTCCTCCAACCTTCTGTCATTTAATTACTGTTTTTCATGCATTCAATGCAGCTCCACTTTGAATGCAAGTAGTAGTCATTTAAGAGTTAAGTAAGTAGAAATAAAAAGTACTAAAATGTAAAATGGCTGCCAATTTACTAACACCCATTTTACACCACACACAAAATCAAGGTCTTTTCCTTTAAATTTGGCTTATGTGCAATGTTCCTCTCCTAACAATAGTAAGATCATTAGAATCATCTGAGTTTGTACCTCGAGTTGTGAATATTATACAAATAAATTTGAAATCGGAGAACTAAGTGCTTGGTTGAGATCCAAACAGGTCTTAAAAAAACGCAAACCAAATTAGAAGTGACTTATGACTGAAGATGATAATTGGCTTTGGTCTTTATTTATAATATTCTGTAAAATCACAGATCGTTACCCTAATCTGGATTCTTTTTATTCCTAGGTACTCATTTTCCTTCTATGTTTAACCAGGGAAAGGAGAGAGGGAACAAAGAGGAATAAGCACAGTAAATGTATCAATGGAATGATTGTTTAATGATGTCACAATGCTCCTAAAGCTATAATAAGAGGGTAGTGAGACACCCTTTTGTCGTCAGAAATATGATTTACAAAATTATCTTTGATCAGCTTCTGGTCCCTATTTTTAAAAAAATCCCCCACTTGACTAACTAATGCTTGAGGCTTTTGGGTGAGGCAGGTACTGTCTTTATGAAAGCAATAATATCACCTCATCGTACCTAAATCTTAACAATGTTGCTTTGACCAAATTTAAACAAATCAGTGAGCTTGTCTCTTAGTCCCAGTGCCTACCTAAAACCTGTCTGATAACTCCTATGGTGTATAAGCCAGGTGGAAATCAAATGGAAGTGACTTTCATTAAATTATCCAGTCTTTAATGCCAATATGTGCCCAGTTTCTGGATATAACAAGCCTCAAAACTGGCCCCACTAATGGTAAGTTTGACCTGAAGGAAATTACTCAATGTAATTTTGAAGCTGTGCAATGTTACACAAGTTCATTGTTAATCATTTTTTAAAAAGACTTAAACGACAAAAGTTACTCATTTTATGCCAGCCTCTTCACTTTTGTTGGAAAACTATGGGCAGAATTTTGCCCTTGGTGGGCGGGTGGGCCCCACCGGCTCGGCGGCGGGCGGGCAGCCAAACTCCACTGCTGAAATGGGGCCCGCTGCCATTTTGAGTGGGTGGGCCAATTAAGGCCCACCCGGCGGCCTGCCCGACAGGAAGCGCTATGTGCTTCCTGTGCTGGAGGGGAGGGAATCCCCAGCTGTCAAAGTGTGCTCTTTTGCGCATGCGTGCGAAAAAGCGCACTGCTCCCTGAGACCAAGTGCTGTCTCAGGGAATTTATTGACAGGTAAAAAAATTCCAAAAATAGAAAAATATTAAAATTATTAACATGTCCCTCTCATGTGACAATGTCACCGGAGATGGGACATGTTAATAAGAAACACATAAACTTTATGAAAGTTTTTAAAAACGGACATGAAACCTCATCCCGCCAGTGGATGAAGTTTCATGTATAATCAGGAGCCCACTGGGGCTCCTGGCCTGCCCGTCAGCCTTAAGGTTGGACGAGCAGGTCTTTAACAATCTTAATTAGCCTGTCAATGTCCTCAATTGGCCATTGACAGGTCGGCGGGTGGACAGCTGATTTCGCTGTCTGCCCGCCTTCCTAAATATTTAAAGGGGCCGGGATGACGTCGGGGGTTCCTCCCAACGTCATCCCGCATCATTTTCGCGTCGGTGAGCGGGCCCCACCCCCAAATTGCCGACGGGAAAACCCTGGCGTATGAATGGTGTTACAAATGTGAAGTTTTATAAGCTTGTTATGTTTCAGGGCAGTGATTTTAATTTTGGGTAAGATGGAGGAATGAAGGTGTCATGTGACCTGCTCTGCATTCTGCCTGACAACAATCCTGGGTGGCTTGGTTTTTAAAGATTAAAGGGGGATCCAGATTGTCTTACTGGGAAGAAGGTGCAAGATATTATGACCTATAAACAATGATGTGAGCAGCTGCACAGATGGTGGATAGGCTCCTTGGCCTGATTTTCATGGAGTTTGAATGACTCTGGAGCCATTTAAAAATGGAGGGCCACCCAATTCTGGGATTCCCAACCCCATTCCCAGTGCTCCCAATTGTTGCTGCTGCAGGATAACAGTGTGGGTAGTGAACCCACATCCTGCACTCCCTATCTGGCCAGCTTCATTGCAGGGTAGACATCTCTTAGCTCCTCACAAATTTTATGGTGTTTGGTCAGATTCTGGATGAGTCGTGTTCATGGTCCCTCAGAGGAGTCATGAACCATAGTCTTGAGTCTGTAACCTTTTGAAAGGTAAACTCAAAAGGTCTTACCCAGTGCCCCTCTGTACCTTCCATGCCCACATGCCCCCTCTATGCCAGCCAACCCTCCCATGGTACCTCATACACTCCATGACATCTCCTGGCCATCCCATGCCTATTCACACAGTACACACTATGTATAGAACCAAAGAACTATATAGTAAAACTGGCATCTGTGGAACTGCTCAGAAGAAAAAAAAACACTCATTCTCAAATCTTCTTTTTATAAAAGAAACTCTTGTTCCTACAACCCTATAAAAGTATCAATCATACAGACCTTTAAAATATCAATAACAGATTCTTCAAACACTTCACACAACTTGGGCAAATAAACATTGAGACCTGGACTAAATACACAGAAAGAACAAGCATACATAATGAGGACAGGTGTAAGAACCATTCCAGTAAAACTGGCAGGCCTCATTATACATGTTTGACTGGGAGCCCAGAGTAATAAAAATATTTTCTCAGCAGGGGTTCTGTTTTTACAGCTGGAGAGAACTGTTGACTTTGCTTGTTTGACATCTTTAAGAGGCTATAATAAATTACTCCGTCTGTGATGTCTTTTGTCAATATCTCATGTGTATTTGCACAAGACTAAGGGGTTTAAAGTGTTTAAAGTCTATGTTATTGATATTTTAATGGCCTATCTGATTGACACTTTTATGGAGTTGTGGGAACAACAGTTTTTTTTTCAAAAGAAAATATGTGAATGAATCTATTTTTCTGAGAAGTTCCACAGATACCATTGTTACTATGTGGTTTATTGATTCTGTGCAAAGCATACACTGGATGAATGGGCATAGAAGGACCATCAGTTTTCATGGAGGGTATGAGGGACCATGAAGTTGGATGGGGGGCTTGGATTGGCATAAGTTTCCTCTCTCCTCACCAACCCCGTCCCCCCACCAAGCCCAGAGCAAGCTCATGACTCTTTTGGTCCATTCTACTGAGGTGGGTCCTGCGATCAGGGAATTTCTAGACTTGAGCTACCACATTGTTGGCAAAAATTTGGCTCTTAATCTCCAAGATTCCAGGGAGGTCTTAGGAATATCAGGTCTTGTCAATGGTTATACTTTAAACTGTTTATTTAATTCCAAGCTAGAATGGAGTTAGGAGTCTAAAGGATCGCTAATTCGCATTCTACCTAGGCGCAAGGTCCATGTGATTCACATTGTCATGGAGTTGGGATTTTGGGAGACGAAGGGTCCATAGGAAGCCATGGTAGGATCAGGTTGCAGGTTATCCTAAAGAATACCACTGAACCTCACAGACATGGTCAGTCTGCAAAAACCTGAGAGAGAGAGTGGAAAGATAAAGGCAGTAAGACACTATTGTTCACCATGCAATATATGGGTGGGTACTTGCATTTGGATTGAAGAAACCAATTTCTTGAAGGTTTATATAAAACTCGAAGATTTGTCTTTGGCAATTTGAAGCTTTGGCAAGAGGGAGGGATCTCCAATTCATTCCTCAGTGCGAAAGTCAGTCGGGGGGAAAAAGTTATCCTGCTGGAAAAAGAAAATGAGCTGAGATTAGTTTTGGACTTGTTTCTGGAGAAAGAAGTGTCCACTTAAGGACAAAGTAAAGTATAGCTGTGGCTGGAGGAGTTTTGGTCACTGTAAAAGTTAAATGGAGGATCTTTTCTGTAATTTAGAGTATAAGTTGCCTACTGAAATAGTGTATAGCCAATGACGCTTTAAGTTTGTTTGTTACAGTTTTTATTTAAAACGTGAAATTGTCATGTGATCTTTTCAATCATTTATTTGAAGTTCGAATTTCTTTATAAATGTTATTGGTTTCTATGGGGATCATAATAATGGTTACATTAGCGGACAATCACAGACAGCATACAGTCATGTGTTGCCTTTCTAATCCAATACTAAATCACTTACATTTCATGTCTATGTTTTACCAGGTTGTGGACAAGGATGATAATTCTTATGTTTTATTGCTCATCCACTCCTAAATATAATTTTGCCTTATAACTGATTATTCCAAGCACACATCTTATTTAAGCACATACTGTGATTTCATTTTTCTTTCATGTTATACACTTAATTTAATTTTTTTAAAAGCTTTCCCTTTTAGAGCACCTCTCCCAGTGGCATTGCCAAGGCTTCAGACTTCTGATTGAATGGCCAGCCCACTGATGACCAATGAGGTGATGCCTGTGGTAAAATTGCTGAGCCCCCGGTCCTGCTTCCGGCAAGTGTGGGCTTGGACCTGCTTTTCGCCCGGACATCAGGCTCCTGAAGCCCAAATTAAAATTCATCCCATTAACACTGTTTCTCTCTCCATAGATGCTGCCTAACCTGTTAAGTATTTCCAGCAATTTCTGGTTTTATTTCATATTTCCAATGTCTGCAGTATTTTGCTTTTGTTCTGGACAATATTGACTGTAGAAAGACTTTTACTAGATGATCAGTCAATTCTATGATGCATTGCAGACAGAGTTATGATAAAGATGAAAGTTTCAACTCTTTTCATGTCTGCAGTAGAGTAAAACAGGACTATATTTTAGCTTCCACTTTGTTTAGTGCCTTGTTTTCTTCTATGCTTATTTCTACCTTCAAAATAAAGGAATATATATTGACTTCAGCATAGATGTCAAATTGTTTGATCACCACAGCCAGTAGTGCAAAATAAGACTTGTGACGATCTTATTCAGGAGCTCTTGTTTTCTGAGGACCATGTCTTGCACAGATGAGAATCTTCAATTCATCATGAACCATTTATTGGGTGCTTGTCCGAAATTTGGCCTCACTAACCATCTGAATAAAATGTTAGACACCAGCCTACCCCTAAAAAACACTAAGCACTGACCAAAATTACCATTGAAGGGCACACACTGTTTTCCATGGATAGTGTTCCAAGTTGTGGATGAAATGACCTCTGTTCTCAAGGCTTTATATACAAAGGATGATGCGTAGAGCTGAATTTCCTAACCATTTACGAAGTGCCTAATTTCTTCACTCGTGAACTGATGGCCATTGTCGCTCATCACAATGTCTGTAATGCCATAATGACTGAAGTGTGCTTTCAGGCACGCCATGCTCTCACTGGTGGCCATTGACATCAGCTTGTCTAACTCCCAGTAGTCTGAATGGTAGTCGATGGTGATGAGATAGTCAGTTCCAAATAGAATGAAGAGGTCTATTCCAAACTTCATGCATGGTCCCTTTCGGATGTCATGAGTCATGCGTGGCTCTTTAGCTTGATGTTCATTACAAGTACTGGCACTGACTGATGTGGTCCTCGATCTCATTGCTCATGTTTGGCTATTAGAGCACTTCTCTTGCCTTCCTCAGAAGAGATTCAATTCCTTGGTAGCTTGCGTGGATGGACTTCAGCATCTCTTTTCTCATCTGCTTATGGATAATGACTCTAGTGCCTTTGTACAAGATGCCATCTTGGCTAATCACTTCATCCCGATGCTCTCTTATAACAATAGGTGTTTCCTTGATGATTTCTGGCCATCCTTTCATCACTCCCTCCTGCAGCACCTGGAGAGTTGCATCTTGTTGTGTAGTTTGCTTGATCTGAGCAAGACGCTTGTCTGTCATGTTCAATGCCTCTGCTGGGTTGATGACTTCCAGAGCAGGTTGTGCTGTTACCTATCATTGAATCTGGAAGATTTCATACTCTGTACTAGCATCAGCAATTCAAAGGGAGTGCAGTTCCTGACAGCATGTTGACGATATACATCTGCTTCTCCTGCATGTACTTCACTTCCAAATGACATCTCTGCAAACAAAGTGACGTCCTTTGCAGATGCTTTGGAGCAGATAGTAATTGTTTGAGAAAGATGATCTGAAATGTGTTGTGATCAGACTCTCCCATCACTGTCTCTCTCAAACAGTTACTGATTAAAATGCTGACAAGAAAAGATGATAGCCAGGCACTCTTCCTCAATCTGGGCGTAGCATCATTCAGTTTGCGTGAACACTCTGGATGTAAACACAATTGGTTGTCCTTGTTGCATGAGTGTTGCTCCAAGCCCTGTCTCACTGGAATCTGTTTGCAGGGTGACTTCATCGTTAATATTGTGGTACCTCAGCACTGGCATTGCAGTCACTAGTTATTTGATGCGAGTGAAAGCTGTTTCATGCTCTGCGCCCCAATACCACTGACCATCCTTCGCAGTGAGCTTGCGTTGAAGTTCATACTCCAATGACAAATTGAGCAAAAATCTTACTAAGTAGTTTAAAAATCCAACAAGTCATTGCACTTCCTTCACGTCTGCTGGTTTTTGCATCTCTGCTACAGCCGCACCTTATCAGGATCAGGGCGAAGTCCTTTCACCATCAGTACGTGACCTACGTACTTGACTTCAGTCATCTTCAGTTGTAGTTTTTACTTGTTCAGCTTCAGGTTCATCTGGTGAGCTCTCTCCAGCAGTGTCACTAGATTCTGATCATGGTCTGCGATGGTTCCCTCTATTGTATCTCCACATCCATAGACTCACAGCTCTTCCACAATTGCTTCCATTCCTGGAAGATAGTGACCTGAAAATGAAGCCTTTGAAGGTAAAGTTGAGGCTATATAATGGAACAGTGCTCACTTCAAGAGGGAAAGCTAAGCTGAGAGCCCAATGCAATGGAAAGAAAGAAGATTTGCAATTCCAAATAGTAGACACTAAGCAAAATCCATTCATCTCAGCTGAAACAGAGGCTTGGACTGGTAACCCTCCATGTTCCTGAGGAGGTTTGCAGCGTTTTGCATGGCACCAAGCCACTGACTGCTGAACAAATCCTAAATAAAATTACAAAGATGCTTTCATGGGTCTTGGATGTCTTCTGGGTGAACATCATCTTGAAGACTATCTCATGCTGTTTGCCTTGATACTCTTCCAGAGCAGTAGAAATGCCAAAAGACATGCACAAACATCTGGGCCTCCCAAGTGGCATCCAGAACATAGTCAGAAAACTGCTGCATTCATCCAACTTCAGTTGCCAGTATCTATCCTTCACATCTTGGGTGGTAAGACCTTTGCCTTTGCAAGTTGTGGCAAAAATCCTTCAATGATTGGCATGGGGTCGTGAGATCTTTTCAAAGCTTTATTGATGTCCTTTGGGTTTATGCACACCCTCAGTTTTCCAGGTCGTTTCACTGCTACCATGCTGCTAATCCAGCCTGTAGGAGTTGTCACTTTCTTGATTCCTCTCATCTTTTCAAGTTCCGCCATCTAGTCTTTCAGGCTGGTCATGAAGGCAGCTGGAACTCTCCTTGGAAGATGCTGAGTGTAATGTCTTGATGTACCAGACGGGTTTCTACTTAAAAACAGGTAACTTTATTACTGAGCTCTTTTAGAAGCTACATGCTTGAACCAGGTCCACGACTAGAAAGCTCCGACCCTCAGATTACCTGCACTTAGGGCTCATTTGTCAGGAACAATTACGTGACCCCTAATAGACAGTAGGAAAAGCTACATCTTACATCACTACATTTCTTCCCACTTTAGTTTAGTCCTACCCGCCGACCAAAATGGCGAGTTCTCACGTTGTATCTTCCTGAACCAGCCTAATTAGTTATGCATTCCTGGGAAACATGCCGTTTCCATGGCAGGTGGGCTTTTGTTCGCCCACTCACCATCGCCCCACTTTTGCATCACATCGGCCGTCATCTTTAAAAGGCTTTGCCTGCAAAGCACTCGTCGCCACCAGCTCACCATCACTGTCCGGGGGACATGGCCAGCAAAGGCAAAAATACTGCAGCCCCCCCCCCGACCCCTCCTTCAACGACGGGTACACCATCGGGCGACTGCTGGATGCTGTGGAGGCCCGACAGGTTTGCTCTGACCGCACTGGATGCCTTCCATGTCCCCTTGGCGCCAAGTCATTCAGTAAGTGGCAGGTGTGAGCTAACTGGTCCCTAGACATGTGCAGGCATCGGCGCCACTGATTCCCTGTCATCTGCAGGAATGGCAGGCGGCATCTATAGACCCTGGGTGTTGCTAGGCGCCAACCAGCCATGGCTCGGTGTCACTCCTGGGCAGTGTGTGCGGGAGCCCCTGCTGCCCCTTCTTCCTGAGGTTGCTGCTCCTACCTTTGCATGGCCAGGAGCCTCAGTCATTCTCTCCTCCGTCATCTCCACTCTCTGTAGGCCATTGGGCATACAGCTAGGTCACCAGGACCCATGACTCTGACATGGTCCTCCTGCAGCATGAAAGAGAGAGAGAGAGAGAGACGTGGCTATCATGGCTGTGCTTAGCACCTTTCCTGGCCCTGTGTGACTGCCCCTTAATGCTTCCCGGAGAATGCTGGTCACCCCTCGGATGGTCAGAGATGAGTGTGCTGCATGGCTGCCCTGTCAACCTGCGACATGTGGGACACTGGTCCAAACCGGGATGCTGAGATTGCAAGCATCTGTGAGCGCCTCCACCAGTGACTGCTACATGGCCAGGATTGGCGAGGAAATTGTGCAACGTGTGCAACCCAACTGCTCCACAGTTTAATAAAGTGGTGGCAGATTCAATGCCAGTGCCGGGGGCGGGGGTCCGGGGTGGGGGGGGGGAATGTTTGGAGGGCTTGGTGGCCCTTTGATACCTCCGTGTTGCTTGCATGGGTGGGCAGGCTAGGAGCCCGACCCCAATCATATCACTGTGGCTGTGCCTGATCTGTCTCAGTTGCAGAGGTTGGTCAGTTTATACAGTTGTCCCTAATGCGTGGCCACTCCCCTCGCTTACCCTGCCCCCCACCTCGATTGCCTGTGCCCAGGATGCAGAGCCAGGACAGCACTTGACCCCCCACCCCCTCAGCAGTCGCCTCCGAGGCTGGCCATCACTTGCCCCCTGACGCCCCCACCCCTCAGCAGTCGCCCCAAGGCTGGCCAGCACTTTCCCCCAGGCACTGTCCCCTCCCCCCATCTCAGCAGTTGCCTCCGGGGCCAGGCATCAGTTGCCCCCACCTCCCAGTGCCCCTCAGGCCTATAAACAGGTAAGCTGTGGAGAATGCTGATGCTCATTCATCTCACTTCTCCCGATGTGAAGGCCACCAAGTGTACTTCGTCTGCTGTTGTAAACATGTCGGCGTTCTTTCCCAGCAGTGTGGATGGACGATACAACGGGGTTCCAAGAGCCTGGCAGGATGGCCTATTGATTATATGCTAATGTATTACAATAGCTCCCCGCTGACCGATGGCAGGAAATGCAGCCTGCCATCGGCAGGCTGAGCAAATGATCGCGATGTGCCTTCATGCTGTCGTGAAGCAGGTCGTGCCATACTTTCCATGCACACCACCTATCATGCCCACCACCAGCAGGCTTGGAAAATTCCGCCCTAAGTCTCTGAGATGGTTTTCTTATTCGGTTAAAGCACCATAGCTCCATCACTTTATCTTCTTCCACTGGATTGACATGGTCAGGAAGTGCAGCATCAGGTACAGCACTAGAAAGTGGCAGTTCAGGGTTTGGAAATTATACAGGCACATCAGGTATGTCTATTCTGGGTCAATCTGTCATCTCAGGGATTAATGGTTCAACATTAATCACAGGTGGAATAGTTGGTTGTTGGAATGTCTCTCTACTCCTTAGATGATCCACATGTTTTCGAACAATTTGGACTTCCACTTCCACTTGAAATGACAAGGGTCCAGTTTCTGAGACAATTGTACCAGGAACCCAACAAGGTCCACTTCCAAAATTCTGCACGAAAACTGTCTCCTACAGTAAATCTTTGAGTTTTGCTATGTATATCGTGATTCAAGTTTTGATTACTCTAATTCTTCCCTACCTTCCCCACTAAGTTTGGAAACACCAGACTTAACCTTGTACGTTGGCGTTTCATCAATAATTCAGACGGCGTTGAACCCATAGTCTCATGAGGCGTTGTATGATAATTGAGAAGAAAATGTGCAAGTCGAGTTTCTAGAGTACCTTCGGATAACCTCTTCATTCCTGATTTGAAAGTTTGCACTGCTCTTTCAGCTAACCCATTTGAAGAGGGTAGATATGGTGCTGTTTTAGTATGTTTGATTCTGTTTAAACTCATGAATTTCTGAAATTCTGTACTAGTGAAGGCAGTACTGTTATTCAAAACAATGACTTCTGATAGGCCATGTTTACTAAAACAATGGCGCAGCTTTTTGATAGTTGCACTTGATTTGGTGACCTAATTTCATACACATCCATCCACTTAGAATGCGCATCGACGATCAATAAAAACATGGTACCTAAGAATGGACTAACATAATCAATATGTGGTCTAACCCAGTGTTGACCAGGCCACTCCACATGGTTGCAGTGGAGCTGAAATGAGCAACTTCTGCTGTTGCTGAAACTGGAGACAGTGCTTGATCACGCTTTCAATGTCACTGTCTATGCCTGACCACTGGACATAGCTTCACGCAAGCATCTTCATTCTCGAAATGTTCGGATGTACGCTGTGAAGCTCTGTCAAGGTTGGTTCTCTTCCTTGCGAAGGGACAATGACTTTTGCTCCCCACAATAAGATTCAATCTTGACAACTTAACTCTGTTTTTTGGGCATGAAATGGTCTTATCTCTTCAGCACTGGTGAATTCAACCACCCTTGCAATACAAGGTCTTGGACTTCTGACAAAATTAGATCCCTGTTCGTCCAATTCCTTATTTGCTTTGCACATGCAGGCAAAGAGTCCAAGAAATTCAGCACGAGCGCAAATTCTTGTGGCACTGGAGCATGTAATGGGAAATGACTGAATGCGTCCACATTTGCAATGTGCACACCAGTATGGCGCATAAAGGTGCACTCATACATAAATAATATCAAAGTTCAACATTGAATTCTTGCTGATGCTATTGGCAGAATGGCTTTATCCTCACTAAACAACCCCATTAGTGGTTTATGGTCTGACACAATGGTGAAATGTTGTCCATGCAGATACTGGTGGAATTTCTTCACTCCAAATATCACTGATAAACCTTCCTTTTCAGGTTGTAAATAACCCTTCTTGGCTGCAGTGGGGGTTTTGGAGACATAGCCGATTGGCTTTTCGGAACTATCTTCCATCTTCCATCCCACGCCATAAGGAGATGCATCACGGGTTAATATTAATTCTTTTGATGGGCCATAATGTACTTGTAGACATGATGAATGTAATAGCCTCTTAACTCTCACAAAGGCTTCTTCTTGTTGTGAATTCCATGACCAATGATGGTTCTATTTCAATAACAAGTGTAATGGTGCTAACACTGTTGACAAGTTTGGTAAGTAGTGACTATGATAATTAATCATGCCCAGTGACACTGGAAGGAGCCTTTTTGATTGTCCTGACTTTCTCCTCTACTGGATGCAACTCCCTGGCATCCACCTAGTGACCCAAGTATGTGACTCCTGGCGCTTGGAAAGTACATTTCTCTTTCTTTAATTGTACACCGGTTCGCAAAAATCTTCTTAAAACCTCTTCCAGGTTGGCTAAATGTTCGGCTTCCATTGACCCTGTGATCAGGACTTCATCTACGTACACTGCTACTTGAAGAAATCCTTGCAAAAAACTTTCCATGGTACTTTGGAAGATTGCACATGCAGATGATACTCCAAAGGGTAGGGGCATATATATTAATACAGGCCCTCGTGCATGTTGATAGTTACATGCCCTCTGGAAGTGCTTTCCAGCTCTAGCTGTTGGTATGCATGGCTTATGTCCAGTTTGGTATAGGATTTGTGTCCAGCTAGCTTTGCATATAAGTCGTCTATCTTCTGGATAAGATATTTATCGAGTTTGGCTGCCTCATTCAATTTGTAGTTTCCACAAATGGAAATTGCTTGATCATGTTTCATTGCAGGGACTATGGACGCTGCCTATTCCGAAAATTGGACTGGCTGGATGATGCCTAGCTTTTCTAAGTGGCACAATTCTGTATCCGCCTTCTACTTTAGGGCATAAGGCACAGGTCTGGCCTTAAAGACCTGGGGTGGCACCTAAGAATTTACATATATTTTTGCTTGCAAGCCTTTTAACTTCCCCATTTGTCAAGAAATACACTTTCGTATTTCTTTAATAGCTCAGGAACTACTCCTGTCTTCACTTGAAATATTTCTGACCAGTTGAGCTTAACTTTTTTGTAACCAGTCTTGGCCCTGAAGACTAGGTCCTTCACTTGTCACTATGATCACTGGAAGCTGGGCTGTCTGTTGCCCATTGGGCACAGGTACTGTGGCGATGTCCTTTATCTGTCTGGACTCTCCAGTGTATGCCTTCAATTGAGCCGTGGTTTGCCCCAGGTTCAGTGGCTGGTTATCTTCATTTAAGTATTTAAGTGTGTGCTCTCCCACCACTGTGGTTGAGACTCCCATATCCACGTCCTTTACTAGTGGCTTCCCATTCAATTGAATGGTGATGGTTATTAGTTCAGTTTTTATTACTTTGACATTGTACAGGGAATAGATATCGGTATCGGCAGCTTCAGGCTCTGTTATATGATTCACTTCAATCACTTTGGTCCACTGTCCTGTGGGCTGTCTTGATTTCGTCCTGCATTGCTTTATTACATGCCCTTTTTTGTGGCAGTAATGGCATTTTGCCTCCTTGAATCTGCATGTGTCTGGTACGTGATTACCACCACATCTGTAACAGGTTAATTTTGAAGTCGCTGCTGAAGTGTTCCCACCCCCACCTTACTGCCAGTCTGGTAGATAGACATCTGCCCGTGAGTCCCCTAAAACCGATGTGGTTCTGCCTGCGAAGCCTGGTGCTTTTCAGGATTGAAAGTGGCAGCCTTAGACCCATTCATGTTTGCTCAATATACAATGAGCAATGATCAGATCAAAGTAGCCATTATCCAGCAGGGTGGTTTTGATGCACACTGTTTCGGCATCAAACTTGCTAAGTCATAAAATGGCTTGGGCCCTACTTACGAGGTTGCAGATAAGGCCAATCTTATAGCGTGTACAACTGTAAGAATCCCAACCTACATTGACCAGTGAGTGTAGGCTTGCAGTATACAGTAGTGGAGAATCTATTGGTAGATTTCTCAGCTAGCACATCTAGAAAAGGGAAGTCATTTGACTGTTCCATTTCAAAGGTGAATTTGAGCGCAGGGCAGAGAGCATTCTTACATGCAGCTGCAGATTCAAATATAGCAAAGTATTACCTACAGATTAGAAATATGCAAGGGGTAGCATGTCAGGGGTCATTCCATCAAAGACGTGTTCCTCATGGAAACCGACAAAAGATGTTGGCGAGAGCTGGGCCTAGAGGGGATCACATGGCAACACCATCTATTTGGGCATATATAGTGTCATTAAAACTGAACTCAACTGCATGAGTTGTTGAGCTCATAAGTTCAATGAATACAGATTCAGACAACGGCCACATGTCTTGATCGCTGTAATATGGTGACGGGGTGCAAATGTCTATGGCTTCCTTGAGCTGTACATTAGTGAATAGTGAATAGAGGGCAGCAGATGTGCTCTCACAGTGGGATCTATTTATTCTAAGACAATCCTATCTCTGATCAGAACATCTTTTAGTTGTTCAAACTCCCAAGATTCAGCTCGGAATCTCAATATTGATACACACTGATCAAATTTTCCCCCTCTTCCTGGGGTCTGGTATTGAACACATAGGGGAGAATTTTCTCCCCATCGGGCAGGCCGTTTGGGAGTGGGCATGGGCAGGCGAGGGTGCAGTCGCCGCCTGCAACCGGCTCTGTGCCACCATTTTATGCGGGTGGGCCAATTAAGGCCTGCCCAGCGTGAAACACAGCTCCCGAGGACAGCGGGAGTGGGCGGGCAGCAGCGGGACTGCAATGACCGCTGGGTCCAATGGGGACCCGGCAGCCTGTTTAAATAGCGCTCCTGCAGCCTTGCAAAGGCTATGAACCATGGCCAGCAGAAGGGGTCCCCAGAGCGCTGCTGGTGAGCAGGCCAGGCGGAAGGGTAGGTCAGTGAGGCGCTGTGCCCCTCGCTTTTCCAGTGAGTGACTTGCTGTCCTCCTTGGGGAGGCAGCACGGCGGGAGGTCCTCGTTCCCAGGGTTAGGAAGAGGAGGCCCCCCCACATGACCAAATGTGCCTGGGAGGAGGTGGCAGAGATAGTGAGTTCCCACGACATGGTGCAACACACCTGGATCCAGTGCCCGCAAGCATTTCAACAACCTCTTGTGCTCAGGAAGGGTGAGTACCATGTTGGCATAGGTCACTAAACACAGCAGGTAGGCTTTCCCCAAACTCTGAGTCCAGTTACTGCATTGAATCATTCACGGCATGTATCCCTCGCTGGGTGGGCCAGCAGACATTGCCCATGCCTAGTTCACCCTGAGAGGGTTGTGCTGAGATGGGTTCTGCACCCGCAGCATATGTGACACCAACACCCAGAGCATAGATTTGGCGGCAAACTCAAGGATCTGCACCGAGGCAGAGTGCAGGAACTGGGAAGCATGTCAAAGTCAGGGTGCTAACATGCTGGGAGGGGAGCTTCCAGGTAGCGGGGCACCAATCCATCTACTGGTCTTTGTGTTCCACGTGCTTGTGCCTCCTCGCTTTGCAAGATTAGACCGTGTGGTGCCAAATGTGTTGGAGGCAGCATGTGGGCAAGGGTGGGGGGGTCAGCCCTGGCCTCTTGGTGTGAGTGTGCGGCAGCTGCGGGGTGATGAAGCACTGGAGCCCTGCAATGTCCCACTCTGGCTGGGGTGGCAGGGATGTGATGGGAGTCCAGGTACAGGCTGGACTAATCAATGCTCTTCTCTCCTTTTCAGGAGAAGACTGCGCACAATTCCGTCGAGTGGATGCCGACTGGCGGAGGCCAGGACCAGTTGGCCATCATCACCAGTTACGAACAGGAGGCGATGGATCTAGAGAGGCGCCATGTGCCCAAGTCCACCGGTGGCAGTGAGGCTGGGGTGCCATAGGGAGGTATGTTTGCCAAGCACTGAGGTCACCATGTGTGTTCCAGCAGCCATGGCATTGCTGAATGCTCATGGTTGAAGTTTGCAACATGGGTTGACCATTAACAATAGCAGGATGAGTGCATAATGATCCGGGGGACAGGGATGCATATTGACATTGTCTCCGCTTTCACTAATCAAATGTCCTTGTTCTTCCTTTCAGTATCACCGGAGCAGGGCTAGGAGGAGGAGGCAGAGGGGCCACTTCTCACACCTGAGGGCCCTGAACAATTAGAAGCACCAGCGTCACACCCCCTCTGCCAGGCAGGCACCAGCACATATACCAGCACCTCGGTAGGAATTAGATCATCGGCTAGTGCCCCAGGACACAGCGGTAGGGGCACTTCACACTCGCTTGAGGCGCGGGCGAAGACAGAGAGTGCCCAGGGTGCCGGCAGTCGGAGAACCAGGCACATGCTTGGTTGGTGGCTGATGATGAGCCTCTGGAGTCGTCTGTGAGGCAGCAGATACTGAAAGTCCAGCAGGGTATGTGGGATGATCTGGTGGAGATACATGAGGCTATGCATGGCCAAAGCGACCTCATGTCAGCGTAGGAGCTCCCTATCGTCTCTGCGGGCTCCTCTCAGGCGCTTAGGATGAGGGTAGCAGTTCCTCCGCCCCTCTGCCAGTGACCGATGAGGCTGTGGAGACTGGGTAGATGCCAGCTGTGGAACTGGCAGCTCCCCCCCAGGCGGGACCAGCACAGGCTCCACGGGCCAGAGGACGCCCACCAAGATCATCCAGGCCAACAGCACATCAGAGTGAGCAGGCTGTCTCAGATGCCAGTGCCAGCGAGGGGGGAACACCTAGAATTAGCACCCGGAAACGTAAACTTAAGGCACCTCAGGCACACCACGGGCATCTCACTGGTGGTTTTATGTTGCCCCACTATTAGTTGATTACAAGTTGGAGTGATGTTGAACACCTTTGCATTCAGTTTCTTTTCTGTTTAATTTTGTTAATTCATTAAATGCTTCATATGTGAATATGGCTCAGGGTGATTCCTTACTTCTGCAGGTGGACAGGAACCCCTGATGTTATGAGTGACTTGTTTGTCATTGAGCTTTATTGACAAGAGACATAGTTAATGTTCCTGACCAGGCAGATGTTGCTCTCAGGTATCGAGTGTGGAGCCTGCAGCCCTGGCATATGTTGGAGGTCCTCCTGTGGTAGGCTGGCTGATGGTTCATTGGATTAAAGCCTCTTGGGTGTCCCTGCCTCCCTGGAGGTTGGCCGGGTCCGCGTCTACCCCCTCCGCGTTCTCCTGTGCGTGCTCATCCTTGGACTCACGACTGGACTCATCTTGTGCAGCCGGAGCATCTGCGTCTACATCTTCTTCCTCCACTGCATCCCCCCTTTCCAGTGCCAGGTTGTGGAGAGCGCAGCATGCAACCACTATCAGTGACACATGATCTGGGAGGTATTGGAGTGCATCTCCTGAGCGGTCCAGGCATCGGAAGTGCATCTTGAGAAGACCGATGGCTCTCTCCACCACAGCCCTTGTGGAGGCGTGGCTCCTATTGTACCACTGCTCAGCCTCTGTTCTTGGATGACGGAGGTGCCTCTTGAGCCACCTTTTGAGGGAGTAGTCCTTGTCACCCATCCAGCCGGGTTGGGGCACTGAAGAGCCTCGGCACCTGGGAGTCTCTCAGGACATAAGCATCGTGGGAGCTGCCTGGGTACCTTGCACAGACCTGCAGAATTTGCATCCTATGGTCACACACTGTCTGCACGATCAAGGAGTGGAATCCCTTCCTGTTAACAAAGGCACCGGGCTCACCCGCTGGCACCTTGATGGCCATGTATGCAGTTGATTGCACCCTGGATGAGATGGAGCCCGGCAATCACTGCGAAGCTTTTGGCTCGCTCCACCTGGCTGGCCTTGTCCCAGAGGCAGTGGATGAAAGTCAATGCACGGCTGAATAGAGCGTCTGTCACCTGCTTGACACAACTGCGGACAGCTGACTGGGAGACTTCTCAAAGATCACCCACCGACCCCTGGAAAGAGCTGGAGGCATAGAAGTTGAGGGCAGCCGTGACCTTCAGTGCTACTGGCATGAGGTGCCCACCCACACAGTTACCACAGATCTCAGGGCCTATCATCTGACAAATGGAGGTGACTGTCTCCCTTGAGTGACGGAGCCTCCTTCGGCATTGCACCTCAGACATATTGAGGTAGTTGCTTCGCCACCTGTATACCCTGGCAGCAGGATAATGGTGTCTTCTGTGGCCTCTTCCACCTTGAACTTCCTGTTGGCCCTGCGCCCCTTGTGCCTGTGCCTGTGCTCCCAAAGGTGGCTCCCTTGGAGGCTGAATGTGGGCTCCTGGCCTCCTCCCCTTTCTAGCCCTCCCTCCTCAGAGGAGGTGCCTCCAGTGGAGAATACAACTCCCATTCCAAGGCTAAGGGAAGGCTTCCTGAAATCAGCAAGGCCCCAAAAATGTTTACTCCAGAGTCCTGACCTGAAGCCTGTTGCTCCTATCCAAGCAGCTTTGAAGAGTTTTGAAGTATTCCTGTTCACACAGGCAAGTAGCAGTAAGTTTAAACATTAAATGCCTCACAAATAACACTCGCGACCCCACTCACCCCTCTTATCCCACTCGTGGATGAGGTTTATATAAAGATGGCCACCCATCTGTCCGTTGCGCCCGTGTGACGACCTGAAGATCTCACGGGCCCCAAAAAATCGGTGTCAAAGGCCTTAACTTAGCCCATTAATTTATGGCAGGCACACATCGGAGATCATCGCACGCCCGCCCACCGAAATATTGCAATGGCACACGGTGACGTCGGGTCGCATGCCCAATGTCACCGCGCATCATTTTACACGCGGCTTGCGGGTCCTGCCCCCACAGGCCGACGAGAAAATTCTGCCCATAGTGTTCATAAGCGACATTAATACAGGGTTCAAAGTGGATCGTCAATGCCTCCAAAAGTTTCTGGGACTGGCCTTTCTTCTGCTGAGTGAGGTCTAGGGTGCAATAAAGCTTGTAGCACTCTTTCCCCAGCAGTAAAAACAGAATTGCTACTCTCATTCATTCAGGTTTCTTGTTTAATTCTGTGGCAATTTCACAGTGTTGACATTGAGACTGAAATAATTTCCAATTAATTTTCAAATCAGCCTTCATCTCCATAGGAGCAGGCGATGGGACATTAAAAGCCATATCGCCTTATCTAGTGGCCAATGTCCTGTACAAAGTTGCAGACTGAAGTTTTAATTATTCTCTGCTGTTTCTTACAGCTGCTGGCTCTCTTACAGTGATCAAAATCCACTCAATTTTAGCTGCACACTCCTGACACCACCCCTCCCGCCTCATGTTCCAAGTGATGGATGAAATGGCTTCTGCTCTCAAGCCTTTGTATACCACAGATACATCAGAGGTCACATGACTATGGCAAGCCTATGGCAGGCCACATTGCACAAAGGCACTTTTCCAAACAGATAGGTTCACTTACTTAGGAGACACCATTTTACATGCTGTATCTTAGATGTTTGGATGGACCACAGTTTGTTTAAAGGCAGTAATGCTTTTTGAAGTTGGCTGCTCCACCATTGACATCTGTGCCTTTAGCTCTGGAATTCCCTCCTTAAACCTCTCTGCCCTTTTATCTCTCTCTCTCCTCTTAAATGTTCATTAATACCTAGCTCGTGATCAAATATTTAGTCATTCATCAAAATATTCTTTGACACAGTGTCAATTTTTGTCTGATTATTTTCCTGGGTAGAGACTTGGCACTGTTTACTATGTCGAAGTAAACTGGACAATTTTTGGTGGGGAGGTGGGAGGGATTGTAAAGTATGTCCAGCCCACCGCCTTCCCACCCACCCCTGACCTGTTTCCCATAATATGGGGAGTTGGTAAGGCACTCACCAGCACGCCCGTCCTTAGGCCTATTGTGGCCTTTAAGTTGTAATTAAGGGCTTAAATCCACCTCCACTGCCATAAAATGCTAGGCAGTGGCAGGCAAGCGACAGTGTAAAGACTGCTTTTTCCAACGGTGTCGTAAAGATAGGAAAGAATGGGGGCGGGGTGCATCATTTTGGGGTGCCCTGTGACCATCTGGGGCACCCTCCCTAAGATGTTATTCTGCTTTGTTCCTCCCTGTCTGGCCTCCAAAACTTAGCCTCTCACCCCCCCCGCCTTTTCCCCTTCCCTATATTCTCCAGTACCTCTCTGCTTTAAAAGCGCAGGACTTGCTTGGGTCCGAATGCCATTGGCAATTTCCATGGGCCTCCTTGCCATCCCAACAGTGCTCACTACTGAGTTCTGATGCTGCTGGGACTGCTAATTTGGCTGATCTGATTGGCCGGCAGCTCTCAAGCTTCCTGTCCACTGAAGGGTAGAAGCTCGACCCTCAGCCTGTTTAGGCCACTCCAAGTGTGTTATTGCTGTGGAACAGGCTTTTAAGCCAGTCCGTTTGGAAATGGATTTCTTTCCGGGGGTGTGAGCAGTACAACCACCCCAAAACCTTCCCCCACCCCCTGGAAAATTCAGCCCTATATAAATGCAAATTGTTTGGAAGGCTCCATGTGAGGTTATGGGATAAAGGGGAATTAAACTGGCAACAAAATTGCCAGTATAGCATCTTTATGTGTTCAGTAACTGGCAAATTAGAGCTGTCACATTTGCAATCTCAACCAAGACTTACTAGACGTTCTCTGATTTTCTTGATCATTCAACCTTTCATCTCATAGTTTAAGGATTTTTTTTTGATGGTACTGTTCTATTCACAATCTGTTTTGGTTGAATACTAAAAAAAACCTTTACTTTTAATACAACTATAAGCTACAAGCATAGGCTAGTGAGGTTTCAAGCAGTACTGCAGCTTCAGAGCTTTCAGGAGTAATGTCTGAACATCAAATTGAGCACTTGCTATAAGAAAATGCATATTAAAGGTTTATATATGCACTTCCAGACATATGTTTATTCAAAATGGAAAAGTGAACTCTCTAACAATTTACTGACCCACAACAAACATGGGGAGCAATCTACCCACGTTATATTGAATGATGGCAAGTCAGCTGAACCCCATAACAATTTGCTCATGACAATGATGAAGTGCCAGGCTTTATGTTCAGGTGATACAATTTCCAGTGGAGCAAAGACAGATGCGCACATTGTAAAAATACTTGATGCAGAGTTCAGATTTGCCCAAGGTCGAGCTGCACTGTAACACTTTGGCTTGATTGTGTGAAAATAGAAAGCAGCACAGGTATTGTGATTTTTTTCCTTCATTCTGAGTCTGAAAATGCCTGATAAGTTAAATATGAGAAAATATTGAAAGAGGATGACAACGTTTGAGAAATTATTATTTTACTTTAGAGGATCATTAACTAAACATGATAAAAAATGTGATAAAAGCATCACGTCTAACCGTTCGACAGTGGTAATGCCAAACTATTATCAATTGATTTAGTTTTATCAATTCTAATTATGAAGAAATTGATCCACAATTTGATCGAATTGTCATATTTACAGTTGACAATACTTTTTGAAAGTATTAATTTGCTGAAAGACGTGAGGTGAATCTTCATGAAGATTCTTCCGCTTGCTGGCTATCACTATAGTGCAGAAATGCAGGAAGAGCAGCGCAAACCAATAGGATTTGTTGTGGCTCTCCTGCTGAATTTCTGGCAGACAAGCAGGGGAACCGCTGCAGAATTCCAAGCCCTTTGGCCTAGATTCTCCTTGAAATGATATTAATTCACTGCTGCTTCCTCTTTTCAGAAAATGTACACCTGCAGAGGGCACTATATGCTGATTTGTGAATCTGCTCATCTGCAATCCCATTGGTGCCTTGGTGCAAAAATTGTGAAATGTGTGTAAACAGCTGAATTACCTGGAAATTTCTGTGCAGCTTTTAAAAGGACAATTTGACCTGCACTCTTCTGCAGCAGACAGGGGGGAGAAACAGACTAGAGGAATGGTGCTTGGCCCTTTCACTTTGCTCTCTCGTAACATCAGTGCATGTTATGCCAATATTTTTATTTACTTGCACAACATTATGGCTCTACAGCTACCATCTGGACCTGGGGGCACAAGGATGTGGTACCAAGCCAGAGAAGAAGAGTCTAGAACTTCACTATTTCAGTCCTTCAAGCTCCCTTTTAAAGATTGAAGACTTTGGGGGGACTCCCCTTCCCTTCTTTATCTACCAATGGCACGAACATACCCTTCATCTTTTTAAAGAAACACTTTCATAAATAGCCCTTCATACTGCACTCTGGTCAAGGCTAGCTTGAACTCAGTTTTTTGCAATATGGCTACCGAACAACCCTTACAAAATTTATTTATCTGCTCAGCCTTCCTTGCACTTACCAGACTTCTCTCCCCACATTTCTTTCACTATTCCTTAATTGTAGAAAACCATAAACGTGTTCATTAAAAACTGCAGAAGCTTTCGTCTTACTAAATTCTATCAGTTGCTAACAGTTACATATGATACATATTTTCTAGTCATTCAGATTCAAATTCCTCAATGAACAGGCAATGAGGAAAAGCATAACTGTAACTTCCAGGTAAGGCTACACAATAATTGAACACCAGAATTCGTATGGGCAAATCATGTTTTTCACTGATTTGTTTTCATAAGTACAGATACCAAATGGGTGAAGTGTAGAGCAACAGTTATAAATCTGTATTAAGCTTAGTTTCATCATTAGAAGTTCTAAGGAGCATAGATGAAGCCAAGGATTTCCTCTATGTTAGGATTGTTTATTGTGGTATTAAAAGTAATCTGTGTGCTGTACTTATGTACGTTGAGACATTGAAGCAGTTTAACTCCCTCTGTTAACACTTTCAAAACTAATACATTCAATTATTCTAATAAGTGCAACTTTTAAAAATTAATGCTGTGTTTTCCATATTGCAACAAACCTGACCACATTCCTCAACCACAAGTTTTTTATATCTTGGAACTTCAAAAGAAAGCAATTTACATTTAGTGCCAATTACAGAACACATACTGGGCAAATTTAAATATTACTTTTTAAACTAGAAAACCCTGGATTCTTTGATGTACTCAGCATGGGTTTTTCTCAGCAGTAATCTTGTTAAGCTTTAACATCCTGAACATCATGCGAGCTTTTCATGGACAAAAACCACCGTTATTTTATAGCTACATTGATAAATTTTGGAAAAAGACTGTTAATGTAATTAAGGACAGTTATGTTAACTCTCACAATATGTGCAGATATTAATGGCCTCCCTGTGGCAGCTTTGGTGGCAGGAAGAACATTTAATTGGGCGAGAGGATGGCAGGTGGGCAATTGGTCCACCATCAATGAAGCCCTTAGGTGGACAATTAATGCAAAGGCACTCAATGTCTGATTGAGGAATCAGGCATCAGGAAGGGGGAGCCGATTGAGAGCCACCCACAGCCCTTGGTGTCGACCCTCCTGCACTCCCCCCCTACCCTGCGACCCGCACCCAGTGATCTCTGGCATGGGATCCAGTGACAATACTAGGCTTCAGGTGGTGCAGCCCGTTCAACAGAGCTGCTGGACTCTGATTGGCCAGCAGCTCTCAGCGGGCAGGACTTCTGCCCCCAGGGTCCTCGATCCCAGGGAAAGCCCTCCGCGATCCAGTTAAGTGTCTGAGGGGCACTTAATTTAGTGGGCCTTCCCTAAAAGGGGCATTTTGGCTCTCCAGCCAGCACACGAGACCTTTGTCACCTCCATTAAATACCGTCCCATGTTTCCTATACAAACAGTCCTTTGTAATATAGTAAAGTAGGTCAGTAATACAAAATTAATTAATACCCCATATAAATGCAGAATATGTCATAAGGCTTACTAAATAGATTGGAAGGTCTAATCTTTCTTGCAAAGTTAAACTGTGAGTGATTTGGGTTTCAGTCTTGTTTCAAATGGTAACAGACTATAGCCTTAATATTCCTCAGACAAAAACAGAAAATGTTGGAAACAGTCAGCAGGTCAGGGAGTTTCCGTGGAGAGAGAAATAAAGTTAGCATTTTAGATTGAGGACCTTTCATCAGAGTTCTGACTGATTTCTAATAGTTTTAATTTTTAGTTCAGATTTCCAGCATCTGCAATATTATGCTTTCGCATTAATATTCCTCATCTTTGAAAACAGTTAGCATTTGGGTCAGGATTATAACACGTATGGAAATGGGTGTAGAACTGTCATGCTAGGTCTCCACCTGAGTAGCACATCATCCTTTTTTGGTGAGGCTACATGTGGGACATAAGGAATAGGAGCAGGAAGAGACCATGCAGCCCATCGAGCCTACTTCATCATTCAATATGATCTGGCTGATCGTGGGCTCAACTCCACTTTCTTGCCTGGACCCCATATCCCTTGATTCCCTGAGAGACTAAAAATCAGTCTATCTCAGTCTTAAATATGTTCAATGATGGCGCATCGACAACTCTCTGGGCTAGAAAATTCCAAATATTAGCAACCCTTTGAGTCAAGAAATTTCTCCTCAACTCATTCTTAACAGATCGACCTCTTGCCCAGCCACCGAGTTCTAGATTTCCCAACCAAGAGAAACAACCGCTCAGCAACTAACCTGTCAAGGCTCCTTCATAATCATGAACGTTTCAATGAGATCACCACTCATTCTTCTAAATTCCAGAGAAAATAGACCCAATTTACTCAGCTTCTCATCATAGGACAACTCTCTCATTCCAGGGTCAATCAAGTGAGCCTTTGTTGCACTGCCTCCAATGCAAGTATATCTTTTTTTCCGGAATGAATCATTTCACACTTCTCTGCATTAAATTTCATCTGCCGATTGTCCGCCATTCCACTAACTCGTTTATGTCCTTTTGAAGTTCTACACTCTCCTCCCTATGGTTCATAATACTTCCAAATTTCATATCATCCACAAATTTTGAAATTGTGCCCTTTACACTAAGAAGTCCTCCGTTGAGGACATATCAGATATATCAGAAGTTTTGATGTGGAAGAAGAAACTGGCACAATAGAATAGAGGCCTTGAAGCAGAGTGCGAGGAAGTGTAGTCAAGGTAGCTGTGGGAGCCAGTGAGCTTATAATGAATGTTTGTTAATAGCCTGGTAAATATGGGTAAATTTCCAACTTTGTTGGTGAAGTAACCATTCATTGAGTGGGAAGAAGGATTACAGGATTCCTTTGGGAGAATATGGCACCACTCCACTTCTACAAAGGAAGATCTATCTGAGGCCTACCATATTTATACCATTTGAAGGCCAGTCAGCCATCCAGAGAGCCAATGTGCAGTGGAAGGGGGAATCGGGAGCAGGTGGCATCGCCGGATGGTGGCAAAAGTAGGGGGTTAAGGTGTTCGCACTGCAATGAGCGTGTGTGCTGCAGGGGTCAAAAAGGAGCAGCGGTACTTGCTCCCTAGGGACTAGCCAGGGAAAAGCATAAGTGTAAGTCAGCTGGAGAGAATGTACATGACTATGGGAGAGCCCATCACCATGGGCATAATCCATTCAATCTTCATGCCCCCCCCCCACCCCACACTCCTTCATCCCTGAGGAGGAGCAGCAGCTCAGAGAAAGGGAGGTTCAGGCAATGGTGGGGCACAGCAGGAACATCAGGAGAATCAAGAGACCCAGCCTCCGGGTGAGCTTGCAAGAGAAGGGTGCAGAGAGGTGGGTCAACAGCCTCCTGCAGGTAGAAGGGCCTATCTCTGGGATAGATCCACCATATAAGGCTGAACTATTTCAGATATCCGAGTGGCAGTGTCAGCACAGACTGAGATTCTCCAGGAAGGCAGTTACTAATTTACACACCATTCATCAGGACGAGCTGGGGCCCATGATGGTTAGTGGACACCCCATACCAGTGGTGCTGAAGATGATCATGGCTCTCAACTGGTCTTATCAGGAATCCACTGGGGACATGTATGGGATCTCCCAGGCTGCTGCTCATCATTGCATCAAGGAGGTGACCAATGCCATGCTTGAGATGGGCAGTAACTATATGCACTTCTGTAGTGATCTGACAGTCAGGTGGAGAGGTCCATTGGGTCTGGGGGCATCAGCAGGCAGAAGCCTTCATTATAAAGAAGGGCTTCCATTTCTTCAATATTCAACTTGTCTGTATGCATCAAAAGTGAATCATTCATATGTGTGCACAGTTCCTGGGAAGTAGCCATGACACCTACATACTTTGACAGTGCCAGATTCCACAGCTTTTCTACATCCACCCCCACCTCAGGAGTTATCCATTCAAGCCACAGCTACTCATACCTGTGAGGTATACTTGCACTGCAGCAGAGGAGAGGCACAATACCTGGCATACATTTGCTAGAGTAGCCATCAAGCAGATCATTAGGCTGCTGAAGATGAGATTCAGGTGCCTTGACTGATCCAGTGGAGTCCTGCAGAATGCCCCAGTGAAGGTCTTGCATATTGTAGTGGTCTGCTATGGCCTGCGCATCTTGTGCTGTTGATGGGGGATCATGGGTGCTTTGCATAATGAGGGCATCAATGATCACCATTCTTCATCCGATTGGGATGGTATGGAGGAGGCTGCTGTGTGACTTCAATTTTGTGAGAGCTTGTTGATGCCACACTCAGTGAAATGTTGCCTCAATGTCATGGACATGTATGCAACTATTCCAAAACCTTCACATACTTGGTAATGTGATTGCGCCTGACGTAACAATTCAAGTTACCAGACAATGACGAATAGGTGTCATATTCTCATTTATAAAAAAAGGGATGTGGTTTAATCAGACTTGTAACAATGACTAATGCTACACTCTTGCAAGAATCATTTGACATTATGATTCTTATAGGAATAACAGATGGAAGAAGAAAACAGATTAGTGTAGAAACTCGAGCATCATTGTCATTGTTAGTACATTGATGTTGCAGTACAAATAAATGAAATTGAGACAAACAGGAATGAACAGGCTTTGTGTGAAACAGTTAGTTCAACCTTGCAGAGGTCACTAATGATACCACACTTGCAATATTAGTATGAGGATTCTTCTAGATTTTTGTTTAAAGACATAAGTGTGTTTGTGAAGATTTACTATGTTAAATAGTTTTTCTAGAACATGTCTACAATTTCTCTATGAGCAGCAAGTAAATACATTATTATGAATTTGAAATTTATGAGATCATTATGTTTTGGAATGTCTCTTTAGTTCCTAGTAAAATGGAGGAATGAAGGGGGTCATGTAATCTGCTCCAAATTCTGCCCAATGACAAGCCTGCGTGGCTTGGTTGCTATGGGTACAGGGGTGTCCAGGCTGACCTACTGGGAAGAAGGTGCAAGATGTTTACACCTGCAGACAATGGCAAGAGCAGCTGTGCTAACTGTGGATAGACTTTCAGGGTGGGGTTTTCCCCTCTGTGGACTAAGTACAATGACGGGCGGGAAGCTCTCCCACATATACCCTGATATCACCTGGCCTTACACCCTGTGCAGTTTGCTTCCTCATCCTGTACACAGCTCCACTTAGCACCCACACAAAGCAGGCATCCTTATCATCTGCCTTGGCCTGCTTCCTGCTCACATCCTCATCTGTCTTCATGCAGACCAAGAATGCGCACAATAAGGGGGAGAGGTCCCAGGCCGGTGGTGGGATGCCAGAGATCATGGCCCTCATCCAGTATGAAGAACATGCAGTCCACCTGGCAAGAGAGGGCTGGGATCACGCCCGCAGTGACAGTGAGGTTGGGGGCAGCAACCCAAGTGAGGATCCTGCACCAGCTGACCCTTCAGACAGCGAGACTGTGGGTGCAATATTATGTCTTAGAATCTGTTGCCATGCACTCATTATCTCTACTCTCTTTCATAGGCATCATAGCCAAGCACCCCAGGGACACCAGGAGCCAGAACCTCATCTCCAGCCCTGAAGACACCTCAGATGAGGATTTTGAGGTCTCACTTGTGGAAGACCTGTCACAGTGCTCACGCACAACCCTCACCAGAGCAGAGACACACACCACGGTGGAACCTAGATCTAGAGCAGGCTCAGTGTCACAATCTGGTGAGAACACCACAGGTTCTGGTCAACAGCAGGCGGAGGCAGGGACATCCAAGGTCATGATACTCCGAGGACTGCTGGAGGCCAGGATTCTGCTGAATCTCAGGCAGATGATGAGCCTGTGGACTCAGCCTTAATGCAAATGTTGGAGCAGAGGCAGCAGACATGGGAATATCAGGCAAAGTTGTCAGTTGCATTCCACAGATTGCAACATACGATGCAGGGGTCTGTCCGCAGTCAGTCTGAGGCAACAGCGCCGGCATGCCAGCACACCGAGGTCAACACTGGTAGGGCGGTGGCTGCCATGGAGACCTTGGACCAGGACATAGTGTACTGTGCTGCTGCTACATCATTGTAGGCATTTGTGGCATCGACCTGTGGCTAAGCAAGAGGAGTCCAGGGCACCTAGATCTCAGTCCAGTTGCCCCTTCTCCTCAAGGATTCAGCCAGGGACCCGCAGGTACCCAGAGAGATGAGGACCAGCAGCTGAAAACCCCAGAGCCATCCACACAGGTGACTCTGGGAGTGTCCAGACGATCCCAATCCCCTCTGCCTGTGACCCCATCAGCTCCAGCTCCACAGGCTGACAGGACACAGCAGGACATCCAAAGCAGGCCAAGACCCTTCAGGTCTCGGACTTCCAGAGGACATCACAGACAACAGGACATAGCAATCAACAGGGTGCCTCCACCTCCGCTGTGGATGTCGGGGATGCACCCAGATGTAGCGGCAGGGTTAGGAAAATCAAGAAGTTTTAGGAGCACATTGGTGGCACAGGTTTTCACCACATGGATATACTTTACATCAATATAAATAGAATTGCACCCATTCCATATCTCCACTTGTGTATGCCTCCTCTGTGTGCTGTGCTGTGTTGTACTTGATCAAATGTCACACCATGTTCCCTCCGCGCACTTATTGCTGCTATCACATCATGTGCCTCTGGTCAATGCTGTGTGCAGCCATCTCATCTCAGTGTGTGTCCTTTCTCTGTTCATTACCGACATCAGTGATGTCTCACCCGCAATGGAAAGTGTGCTTGTGCCAAGCATCTCATCGACATGCATTGCAGGTTCAAATGACGTTCATTCTTGGCTGTGTAAGATGGAGGCTCATGTAATCCCCTGACTTGTCTGCATTGTGGGAAGGTGAAGATGAAGTGTAGAAGGAGAGATGTAGATGAGCATAGAGAAGGGTGACCTTTCCTTGAACTCCATGCTCTCTGCCATCCTTGTGCTCCTACCAGCCTTGCACATTGTCGACTCCACGAGTGTACATCTGCTAAGTTGATCAATAAGTGTGCATACCTCCCCAGCTCGATGTGCTAGAGGTCTGTCCCTCATGGGCATCCTTTTTTCCTGGTGCTGAAAGCTACAGCTTTAACCTTTTTGCAACTTGGAATTGTCTGCATAGTGCCCACAAGACTCTTGTCAAAAAGAAGGGATGTTGTGCTGGCCCAATTATCCTGCTTAGCCTCCCCTCCCTGAGCTCAGAAATGCTACACCCATATGGAGATGTGCTGTGGTCAATGGAACTGTTAAGCAAGGTCTCAATGCTCATATGTTAGCTTGATGGGAAGACAATGCTCAGTGCAGAAATGGGCTAGGAGTGAGGATGTGATGCAGCTGATGTGTGCTCTTCATTATCGACAAAGCAGAACCTTGAGGGCTCCATGGTGTGTCTGCATTTTCAGGGTTGCAAGGACTAGGGCTGACCATTATGAGAAACTGGTGATATCGAAAAGGAGGCTTTTTCATGTCTGTCAGGCAAATTTGTGAAGATAGTCATTGTGAGGTGAACTATGTCCATTGAAAGGTCAGGCTAACTGGAGCTCTGCATCCCTAACTGAGCGTGGAGAGTCTCAATGTAATGGGGATTAAGGTAACGCTGAAGACTGAATACTTCAAACAAGCGTTAACATCTGTTGAACATCCTCACCTTTCTTGGCCAAGTCTAGCGTAGCAGTATCACCATCGAAGTGACACATAAGGTGTTTTTCCGTTGCTGGAGAGGGATCTCCTTGAGGCACTTTGTCAGACTGAGGGTACACTGCAATGATTCCACTGAGGATTGCAGTGTGACTCCTGCCTCTTTTAGGCTATCTTAGTGACTGGGATGCTTGAAGAGGCAGCACCTTTTGTCTTGTGATGCCGGAACGACCTCCGCAGTTGTTACTTCACCTCAGCAAGGACACATGCCACTCAAGGCTTCATCATCCTTCAAAGGATGCAGACATTGTGAGCAGTATGTGTAAATACTCAACCCCAGGATGAAGAGGATGGTTGAGAAGGCTAGACACACTGGTGGTGACGTGGGCCCATCATGGAGAGCATAGGCTCGATGGGATAAGCACTGCTACTTGTTATCATTCTCCGGGAACCTGGTGGCTATGAGCAGCTCAGGTGCATGCCTGCCTTGTTTGGCCCATTCTATGGCTTCCTTCCCTGTGGCCTCGACTTCCTCAATCTCATCACCCTCATCCCTCTCAATGTCCTCCCATTTGGAGGAGGCATGCAGCTCCTCCACCTTGACATCGGGCAAATCCTCCTCTGTTTGCAGCACCAGGTTGTGCAGGGCGCATCAAACAAGGATGATCCGTGAGACTCTCTGGGGAATGTACTGGAGTGATCCACCAGACCTGTCAAGGCATAGGAATCACATCTTCAAGGTGCCAATGGTCTGCTCTACCAATGTTTGTGTGGCAGAATGAGCATTGCTGTACCTTCTCTCAGCTAGAGTTTGTGGCCATCAGATCCTTTGGTCATCAGCCACATCTTTTGCGGTAGTCTTTGTCATCGAGGAGCCAACCCTGGATGTTGTGTGGTCCCTCAAAGTTGTTCGGGATCTGTGGTCTACTCAAGGTTTAGGAGCCATGGCAGTTTCCTCTGTATCTCACACAAACTTGCATGATATGTTTCTGGTGGTTGCAGACCAGTTGTATATTGAGCGAGTGGAAGTATTTCCTGTTGACGTATTGCAGTGCCTGTTGCCAGGGAGCTTTTATATCCACATGGGTGCGGTGGATGGCACTCTGCATCTGTGGAAATCTGGAAATAGCAGTAAAGCAAAATGCTTTGGCTTCCTGGCTAGCTTGATCTCGAGTGAAGTGCACGAATTTGTAGGTCTTGGCAAAGAGGTTGTACATCACCTCCTGTATGTACTTGGGCTACACGAAATCTTGAGAGATTCCACAAAGGTCCCCAGTAGAGCCTTGGAAAGAGCCACTCATGTTGAAGTTAAATGTGGTGGTGACTTTCAGACTGGGAAAGGACGTCATCCCAGTCCCCTTGGCACATCATGATCAACTCATGATGAATTTTTAGGATGGCGGGACTCGGCCATCCGAGGAGTCAGTGGGGAACATATCCCTGCCCACTCCAGCAGGGCTGATACTATTTTATGCTCTAACTAGCATTGATTGGCATAAGGCTGGAAAAGGCACTTCAGGGAGCTGCCTGGAATTAAGTCCTGGGAACTGGGGGACAGGTAAGTGACAGGGGTCCCAGTGTGGGGATGATAGGCAACGTCTGGGGAGGTAGAGAGAGGGGCGATTGGGGTTTCATGGGAAAGGTCGGAAGGGTGGGTAGGCAGGGACAGAGGTCATTCAGCACCTTCTCTCTCCCCGGGGCCCGCAGAACCTTCTCTCTCCCTGGGGCCCGCAGCACCATCTCTCTCCCCGGGGCCCGCAGCACCTTCTCTCTCCCCGGGGCCCACAGCACCTTCTCTCTCCCTGGGGCCCGCAGCACCTTCTCTCTCCCCGGGGCCCGCAGCATCTTCTCTCTCCCCGGGGCCCGCAGCACCTTCTCTCTCCCCGGGGCCAGCAGCACCTTCTCTCTCCCCAGGACCCGCAGGACCTTCTCTCTCCCCAGGACCTGCAGCACCTTCTCTCTCCCCGGGGCCCACAGCACCTCCTCTCTCCCCAGGACCCGCAGGACCTTCTCTCTCCCTGGGGCCCGCAGCACCTTCTCTCTCCCTGGGGCCCACAGCACCTTCTCTCTCCCCAGGACCCACAGCACCTTCTCTGTCCCCGGGGCCCGCAGCACCTTCTCTCTCCCCAGGACCCACAGCACCTTCTCTGTCCCCGGGGCCCGCAGCACCTCCACTGTCCCTGGGGCCCACAGCACCTTCTCTCTCCCCAGGGCCCACAGCACCTCCTCTGTCCCTGGGGCCCGCAGCACCTTCTCTCTCCCCAGGGCCCACAGCACCTTCTCTCTCCCAAGGGCCCGCAGCACCTTCTCTCTCCCCAGGGCCCACAGCACCTTCTCTCTCCCAAGGTCCCGCAGCACCTTCTCTCACCCCATGGCCTGCAGCACCTTCTCTCTCCCCGGGGCCCGCAGCACCTTCTCTCTCCCCAGGGCCCACAGCACCTTCTCTCTCCCTGGGGCCCGCAGCACCTTCTCTCTCCCTGGGGCCCATAGCACCTTCTCTCTCCCCGGGGCCCACAGCACCTTCTCTCTCCCTGGGGCCCGCTGCACCTTCTCTCTCCCCGGGGCCCGCAGCACCTTCTCTCTCCCTGGGGCCCATAGCACCTTCTCTCTCCCCGGGGCCCACAGCACCTTCTCTCTCCCCGGGGCCCGCAGCACCTTCTCTCTCCCCATGGCCCGCAGCACCTTCTCTCTCCCCAGGACCCGCAGAACCTTCTCTCTCCCCAGGGCCCACAGCACCTTCTCTCACCCCGGGGCCCACAGCACCTTCTCTCTCCCCGGGGCCCGCAGCACCTTCTCTCTCCCCAGGACCCGCAGGACCTTCTCTCTCCCCAGGGCCCACAGCACCTCCTCTGTCCCTGGGGCCCACAGCACCTTCTCTCTCCCAAGGGCCCGCAGCACCTTCTCTCTCCCCGGGGCCCACAGCACCTTCTCTCTCCCAAGGGCCCGCAGCACCTTTCTCCCCGGGGCCCGCAGCACCTTCTCTCTCCCCAGGACCCGCAGGACCTTCTCTCTCCCCAGGGCCCACAGCACCTCCTCTGTCCCTGGGGCCCACAGCACCTTCTCTCTCCCAAGGGCCCGCAGCACCTTCTCTCTCCCCGGGGCCCACAGCACCTTCTCTCTCCCAAGGGCCCACAGCACCTTCTCTCTACCCGGGACCCGCAGCACCTCCTCTCTCCCCAGGGCCCGCAGCACCTTCTCTCTCCCCAGGGCCCGCAGCACCTTCTCTCTCCCCGGGGCCCACAGCACCTTCTCTCTCCCAAGGGCCCGCAGCACCTTCTCTCACCCCATGGCCTGCAGCACCTTCTCTCTCCCCGGGGCCCGCAGCACCTTCTCTCTCCCAAGGGCCTGCAGCACCTTCTCTCACCCCATGGCCCGCAGCACCTTCTCTCTCCCCGGGGCCCACAGCACCTTCTCTCTCCCAAGGGCCCGCAGCACCTTCTCTCTCCCCGGGACCCGCAGCACCTCCTCTCTCCCCAGGGCCCGCAGCACCTTCTCTCTCCCCAGGGCCCGCAGCACCTTCTCTCTCCCCGGGGCCCGCAGCACCTTCTCTCTCCCAAGGGCCCGCAGCACCTTCTCTCACCCCATGGCCTGCAGCACCTTCTCTCTCCCCGGGGCCCGCAGCACCTTCTCTCTCCCCGGGGCCCACAGCACCTTCTCTCTCCCCAGGGCCCGCAGCACCTTCTCTCTCCCAAGGGCCCGCAGCACCTTCTCTCTCCCAAGGGCCCGCAGCACCTTCTCTCACCCCATGGCCCGCAGCACCTTCTCTCTCCCTGGGGCCCGCAGCACCTTCTCTCTCCCCAGGGCCCGCAGCACCTTCTCTCTCCCCGGGGCCCACAGCACCTTCTCTCTCCCAAGGGCCCGCAGCACCTTCTCTCACCCCATGGCCTGCAGCACCTTCTGTCTCCCTGGGGCCCGCAGCACCTTCTCTCTCCCCAGGGCCCACAGCACCTTCTCTCTCCCCAGGGCCCGCAGCACCTTCTCTCTCCCTGGGGCCCGCAGCACCTTCTCTCTCCCAAGGGCCCGCAGCACCTTCTCTCACCCCATGGCCCGCAGCACCTTCTCTCTCCCCAGGGCCTGCAGCACCTTCTCTCTCCCCAGGGCCCGCAGCACCTTCTCTCTCCCCGGGGCCCACAGCACCTTCTCTCTCCCCGGGGCCCACAGCACCTCTTCTTTCCCCGGGGCCCGCAATTCCTCATCTGTCCCTGGGGCTCGCATCACCTTCTCTCTCCCCGGGGCCCGCAGCAGCTTCTGTCTTCTTGCCCCCTGACATCCTCTCCCTCCCCCCACCCCCAAAATCCTTTCTTTCTTCTCCCCACGCAAAATCCCCTCTCACTCCCCAGCACTTACCATCGCCGGTGATCACAGCTAGTCCAATCAGAGACCATTTCTCTCCCACATTTGCAGCTGATAGGCTCACAACAGACTGACTTCTGTATTTCCTACACTCCAATGCCAGTATGTCACAGAGAACAGACAGGGGAGCTGCTGCTCTTCGGCCCCAGGATTCAGAGCCTCCAGTTTCAGATGGACAAGGTCAGGCGTAAGAGGGAAGCCATCTTCCTAAAGGGCTAAAAACTGTCTCCATTGATTCTCGAGAGTTTGTGGATTAACATTGCTGACATTGTCAATGCCACAGAGGAGCAGTGTTACACTTGGCTCCAGTGCCACAAGCGGTTCAATGCCCTTGTACGGTGTGGACAGGTAAGTAAAATGTCCAAAAAGTCAGTTGGGCCCTACACAGTCTGCAACACACCTTGCAGCTTAAGGGACACAGGATGCATGCTGCTCCTCACCTTTGAAGGTGTTTGTGCACAGAACACTCATTCAGTCTTCAGAGAAACTCTGAGGCATAGTGCTTATGGGGGCAGGTGACAAGACCAACATGCTCCCTTGACCCAGCTGGAGTACCTGCCCTTCTCCAAGAAGCTCTAGTGCCTTATCTCCTTTTCCTCTTGTCCTTGTAGGAGAAATGGGTACATGATGCCAGGGAAATGTCCTAGACTGGTTGAGGGACCCCAATGATAATGACCATCAGGATCATTGAGGAGGCAGCTATGGAAATAGCCAGGGCCCCACAACTGGAGAAAGTTTGTGATCACAAGACCAGCATAGGTGCACATAGTCATTGAAGAGGCCCATCCACGTGTGGTGTGGTGGTGGGGATGGGGGGAAGGTGGTGCCACTACTTAACGGCTCATCTGAAAGCATGCTGAGCACTGAGTGGTGTGGAAGGCCTCAGAACCACAGAGATCTCAGGATCTCCAAGCCTAACTCCAATCATTTCCTCCTGTGGCATGCAGGTCCCAGTGGTCTCAGGCTACCCCACCATTCTGAAGAATCTCTTGAATAGCAGCAGGAGGAGGAAATGTCTCGGGATGCAACATTACTTTGGACTAGTGCACCATCCACCAACACAAATACCAGTACCTTGGTAGGCCCATGCACATGTGTAGAAATGGTGGCACTGGGTGAGGAGCACAGCACTTGTGTGCAAGAGGAGGTGTCTGAGACAAAAGATGCTGGGTCACAATGAAGCTGTGCTGAGGAGTGAGGAAGGGCCTCAGGAGTCAAAGTTTGGTGCTGGTTACTTGGAGGATAAGAATCAGATGTGTGGCCACCTTCAGAGCGTGTTGAGGCTGTGCAGGTTCATGGTCTGTGAGTGGAGTCCACGGAGAAGATAAGCTTGGCCATTGTTATGGACTTGATTTTCCAGACAGGTTTCTCCTTATAAACATCAAACTTTATTTACAGGCTGCAGCAGCAGTTACATGTTTCCGTCAAGCTCCAGAACTAGAAAAAGAGCTCCCACTCTAAGGTTCTCAGTGCTTAGAGCTGATTTGTTCACACTGTCATGTGACACTATACAACACAATAAGTCTTAAAGCTACATTCACTACGTTCCTTAAAGCTACAATTACTACAGCCATGTCTCAGGGGTTTGAGCGACTGAGCTCCTCCGATGATAGAGTTTCCAACCTCATGGAGAGCCATATGCAGCAGCACCTGCAGTGCACACAAGAACAGTGGCAGGGCACTTTAAGTAGCATGGACCAGTCAGTTCAGAATCTGATCACTGATGTCCACAGAATACATGAAGTGCTAAGCAACCTGGATAGGACAACTGTACAGGCGGCCCAGTGCTGGCTGGAGGGAATGGCAGCTGTGCCCCAGCAGCAGACTCCGTCAAGTCAGTAGAAAGGCCTACAAAGGGCTGAAGATGTGTTAAAGGAGGATGAGGGTCCCACACCTCTTGCGTAACTCTGTTCATCCTTGGTTTCCTTTGGCCCATCTGACAGAGGATGCATCAGTGCGCCAGCTCCTGATAATAATGGCTGTCCCCTGCAGAGATGCAGGCAGGAGAGTCCCAGATGAGACCTCAATGTTCCCAGCAAGATGAGGGTGGCCGCACAGTCTTCCCAGTTGTGAAGCCCGAGGTGTGAGCAGGCTGTATCCACATCCTCTGAGACAACAAGGGGAGATGAGTGTATATGTGCCCAAATGAATGGACATCGCATCAGGTAGATCACTAAGTGGGTCACCGTGGTTTGTTGCAAATGTTTCATGCAAGTATTAAATTTGATTCACTGTGTAAATAACTTCACTCTTTGTTATAATAGGAGACATGATCTTTATATCTTTCTGCTAAAGAGCAGCAACAACATGAAAACAAAACAATAGCTTCTCAATGGTCACAGTGGAAACTCCAGGCAGTAGTTCATCTCTCTGTGACAGTAAGATTTGCACAGGCTGGATGCACAGTTGTCTTCCCTATGCCAGTGCATTCTTCACAGCCGTGTGGTTAGTCCCTCAGGCCGCAGGGTTCAAAAGCTGAACCTTTGCTGGATTAGATTGTCCCTCACAATCTTGGCATCCTGGAAAGACCTTGTTGTGATATCCTGGGCCTGGCCACCTCCATGATCACCCAACCACCTTGCATAGGAGAAAGCCCCCCATATGAGTCCTGTGCCCCACCCACTCCCGCATCCTGCTCATCCTCTTCCTCTGAAGGAATCACACCTTCCTCTGTCTCCACCCCTTAAGGGTGACTCTCCATTGCTGAGCTATGTTGTGCAGCATACAGCAGACCATGACCATGCAAGAGACACTGGTAGGTGAGTATGGCAGGGCTCCACTCGAGTGGTCCAGACAACAAAAGTGCATCTTGAACAAGCTGATAGACTGCTCCATGAGGGTCCTTGAGTGCATATCACTGTCACTGTAACATCTTTAGGGTTCTTTTCATGGTGCACATACAGGAGTGAGGAGCCATTTTCTCAGAGGGTAGCTCTTGTCCTCCAAAATCTATTCACGACCTGGCAGGTGGGAAGGAAGAGCAGCGGAAGGCTTGACTGGCTGAGAATGTATGCATCATGTCAGCTCCTAGGAAAGCATGCACAGGCATACAGTAAATATTTCTTGTGATCACACTCCATTCATGGAGTGGGAGGCCTTCCTGTTAATTAATCTCCCCTGCCTATCACTGGGTGCAGTGAATGATGCCCTAGACTACTGGGAACCTAGCAATTGTGGCATATCCAAGTGCCTCTGAGTTTTGGATGCCCCATCGGTGGGACATTTGATGTAGAATCCAGACTCAGCTAAGAGGGCAGCTGAGACTATAGTCATGTAGAGATGTCACAGAGGTCCACAGCTGAGCCCTAAAATGATCCAGTGGTGAAGAAATTCAAGTCCACAGTGACTTGAACTGGTACAGGCAGGTCCTGGTCATGCATGGAGCAAGGCATGAGCTCCTCACTGATGAGGACACAGATGCCTGTGACCATCTCCCTAGATAGTCAGCTCTCCACCTGCTGACTCAACTCCATTACTGTTCATGCCTCCACTCACTGGGTTCTTGATTGCCAGTCACCTCCCATATGGTCTAACTAGGGGCACTAAAAAGTACAGCCTCAATGAGCTTAAATTAATTTTTGATAGGCACGGGTCTGGTTTCTCACCTGCTCTCTTTCTCATGCTGTGCAAAATGGGTGGTGCTGGAAATGGAGGCGGAACTTTTGGCCAAGCTGCTCGGCTGCCATTTTATTTGCCTTCTTGCCTCTGCTCCACCCTGATTTGGAGTGGGAAAATCCAGCCTGGTGTGTCTCATTCCTCCAGGTAGCGAATTGTTCCTGGAGATTTTAGAAATGTCACTTATTAAAATTTTATTTTTCTGTTTCTTTTTATTCCTCTTGATCATATCTGTCCTTCACTCTTTATTTTCCTTTCTATACCTCATTTTACATTGAGTTCACCTTTTTAACTCGCTCTCCTTCTTAGCCATTTCTTTGTTTATTTCCAATTCTTAAATCACATTGATTAAAGAGATAATTATTTGTCCCATTTTTTTGCTCAGCTTTCAGATGCACTGTTGCCTTCACCATGCCACTATCAGCTGATCTCATTCGCAGAAACTTGGTTGTTGGTTCACATCCCAGTCCAGGACATAGCGCATAAAAATAAAGGCTGACTTTTCAGGGAAGAATTGAGAAAGTGTTGCTCTGTTGGAGGTGCCATCTTTTTGATGAGATGATAAACCGAGATACCATTTGTGCCCTCAGGTGGATGTAAAAGATCCCTGACTATTTTGGAGAAAATTAGGGAATTTACCCCAGTGTCCTGACCAATATTTATCCTTCAATTAACATCACAAAGAAACAGAGTATTTGTCCATTATCATATTACTGTTTATGGAAGTTTACCATGTGCTGTGTTTACTACATTACAACAGTGGCTTCACTTCAGAAGCACATCATTGGCTGTAAAGTGCTTTGGGATATCCTGTAGCGATGAAAAGTGGGATATAAATACAAGTCTTTTGTTCCTTTCTTTTTAACTTACAGGGTTTTTGAGCTGAAGGGTGCAGGAAAATATTTAAGTAACCAGGCATGCCCCAAGATGCCCTGCTCCAGCAAATCTTCCCCCAATATAGATAGAGGCCTAGGATGAAGGCAAAATACTGCGGATGCTGGAAATCTGAAACGAAAACAAAAACTGCTGGAAAAACTCAGCAGTTCTGACAGCATATGTGGAGAGAGAGACAGAGATAATGTTTCGAGTCCGTTTGACTCTTCAGCAGATCTGTAGAAGAGTCATACGGACTCAAAACGTTCTCTCTGTCTCCCTTTCCATAGATATAAACCTGCTATTTGATTTAAAAGTTTTTTTAAAATGTTTGTACTTGTATATAAATACTTTTTGCAATGGATACTGTATAAAAACGTTGAACAGCCAATTTGATCACAGTCAGCATTGACGTACATGACAAGATGATTTTTTAAAATAATGTTGACTGAGGAATAAATATTTGCCAGGACATTGTAAGAACAAAAACACCACAAACTTCAATTTATATAGAGCCTTTAATGGAAGTAAAATGTCCAAAACTCATCACAGGAGAATTATCAACCAAAGTTTGACACTGAGCCACATAAAGAGATATTAGAGCAGATTGTGAAACGCAAGGTCAAAAAGGTAGAATTTAAGAGGCATCTTAAAGGAGGAAAAAGATGGGTGGAGAGGTATAGGGACAGAATTCCATAGTTTAAGGCCTTCTCTGCCAAAGGCAGAGTAATTAAAATCAGGAGTGCCAAGAGACCAGAATTGGAGGAGTGCTGATATCTTGGAGAGTTGTCGGGATGAAGGAAGTTACAGAGTTAGAGAGTGGCAAGACCATGGAAGCATTTGAAAACAAGGATGGAATTTTCAAACCAAGTCATTGCATAACCAATAGGTCAGTGAGCACAGGAGTGATAGGTGAATGTGACTTGGTGTGAGTTAGGACACAGGCAGCAAAGCTTTACATGACCTCAAGTATTCAGAGGTCGGAATATAGCAGGTGGACAAGCTAGACATTGAAACATTTAAGACTGGAGGTAACAAAAGTATGGATAGGGGTTTCAACAAAACATGAGCCGAGGCAGGGGTGGAATCAGGCTAGGTTACAGAGGTGGAAATAGGCAGTCTCAGTGATGGCACAGATATGTGGTCAGACCTTCATATTGTGGTCAAATATGACACCAAGGTTGTGATGAATCTGGCTTAGCATCAGGCAGTTGCCAGGGAAAGGGATGAAATCAGTAGCTAGGGAATGAACGGTGGGGACCAAAGGCAATGGCTCCAGACTTACCAATATTTATCGAGAGGAAATTCTACTCCTCCAGGACTGGATGTCAAACAAGCAGCCTGAATATTTAGAGATCATGAAGGTCGGGTCGAGAGAGTTGGTGATGAGGAGGAGATGGCTGTCATCAGTGTACTTGTGAAAACTGATGCTGTGTTTTCGGATGTTGTTGAGGAGGAGCATGTGGATGAGAAATAGGAGTGAGACAAGAATAGGTCCTTGGAGGACACTGGAAATACTAGAGTGGAATAGAAACCATTGTAGGTCATTCTCTGGCTACAAGTAAATAGAAAAGATTGGAAGCATGGGAGTATAGTCCCACCCAGTTGGATAACAGGGAGGGACATGGTGTGCTCAACTATCTCAAAGGCTGCAGTAGAAGGCTGAGGAGAATTTATCTCTATCACTGTCACAAAGGATGTCATTTGTGAATTTGACAAGAGCCATTTCAGGACTGTGGCATGGATGGAAACTTGATTAAAAGGATTCAAAGTTCTGGGAGGAATGGAGATAGATTAGGGGGGTAACAGCACGTTCAAGCACCTTGGAGATGATAGGGAAGCTGGAGATGGAGCAAGAGGTGAGTGTCATGAATAAAATGAACTCAGAGAGGGCATGAGGGATAATTGGAGAGAAGCTCGAGAAAGATGCAAGTTCATAGTTAGGGTGGGGGTATCCTCTGAGAAAGTTGGCCTCATAGGCTAGGAAAAGGGAGCAAAGTAGAAGAGGCAGCTAGACGGATGGACTCAATCTTCATGATAAAGAGCTTGAATTTATCATTGGAGGTGAGGATGTAGAAGACAGGGTAGAGGGGTTTAAGAAGATAGTTTTCAGTAGAGAAAAGACGCTGAGAGTTATCTTTGCATTTCAAGATGATCCTGGAAAAGTGAGCAGCTTTTCCAGGAAAGGGAAGGATCTGATTGTGGTCCAGCCGAATTTGGCAGTGAATGGCTAAAACAGTTGTCCACCATATTCTTTCAAGTCGGTGTCCCTTGGACTTATTGGAGTGGAGATGAGGACAGTGTTGGGAAAACAACGAGGGAGCAATGGTTTTAATTGGGATTTGGGCATCAATGACAGAGGAAAGGTGGTGCGTGAGCAGATCAGTAGCGGTATACCCTGTATTGCTGGTATATTGCGGTGAACAGAGGACTAAAGGCTAGGTAATTGGGGTTTTGAAGGTGCAGTTTAAGTGAATCAGGAAAGGTTGTTTTCCAGGGTTGGAAGTAGGATTGGGAGAGGATGGGGCAATGTGGCAGGGGTGCAATACAAGGAAGTGGTCAGGAATGGCTAAATCTGTGATTGACATGATGGGAGGAGCAAGGCCATATGAAATGGCAATATCAAAGGGGTGGCCATGAATAGGGTCGAGGAGTTGGAGGAGAGATTAAGGAAGGATAGGAGAGCAGTAAACTCAGAGTGCTGAATGAATTAAGATGGAGGTTGAAGTCACTGAGGATGAGAAATTGCTCTGTGCAGAGGATAAGAGAGGAAAGCAGTGAAAATTGTTGGTGAGAAGGTTTTTGTGGTACTTGAGTGAGTGGTAGAGAACAAGGATCTTAAATGAGATGTGAGAGGGTGGAACAAGGTGAGATGTTCAAAGGAGGAGGAAATGCCAGTGATGTAGAGGGACAGAACAAGTTGTGATTTGGTGCTAAAAGCCACTGCAGCAGTCTGAGTGAGGATTCATTTAGGAAGAAGATTTTATCACCTCTCAAGTAGGTTTCTGTCAAGGCCAGGTGCCAATATGCAAGGGCAAGTTTGGGGTGAGGGATGGAAGGAGTTTTTGGTGACTGGAAAGCAAGAGCAAGGTGGTTATACTATCTGCAACTTATACACCATACCAGTTTGAGGGCTGAGGGCAAGGTTGGATTTAAGAAGATGCACAAGGCAGGAACATACCATCACTGACAGTTGGAGCGACAAACTCAGTGATGGCTGCAGTAATAATCCTGAGCGGTATTTCCTCAAACGTGGTGAGGACATGTACCTATGCCATTGCCCCCACTGATTTTTTGCCATTCCCTCCTGCTATGTGCCACCATGCCCTCCAAGAGAGAGGGAAGAATTTCCATGAGTGTATTGCAATGTGTGTTAGAGTGAAGTTCCTGTAATTAGTGAATAGTTAGCAGTGTGTAAATGCTGTGAAATGTGGGTGTGAGGCTTGCAACAGTGATTAGTGTGTGCACAAGAGCTTGACATCTGAATGTTAGGCATGAGTCCTAATTGCTCGAGATTGTTGATGGGTGAGTGATAGGAGTGTGGTACATTGAACAGTTTGCAATTGCTAGGATATGGCATTTGAGGATGCATTCGTTGACCTTGATCAGTCGTGTGAGGTGGTTGACCTTTTTCCAATGCTGTAACCAGGCCCTCAGGACCAGACTCCAGCATTGAGGTCCATGGCTATCTGTTCCCATTCCCTTTGAAGAGCTTATCTGTAGGGCCACCTGGTCCTCTAAGAAAAGCTGAGTTCTCGCTTTCTCTCCACCTCCATCTCCCCTTCTTTCTCCCCACTGCATTGAAAAGCTGGGAGCCCTCCCTCTAGCCTGCTGCTCCATTTGTCAGCTATCTTCATTTTCACAAAGTCTCTAAGTCCTGTAAGTCCTGACTAATCCTGTATTTCTCTCCACGGATGCTACCTGACCTGCTGAATATTTCTAGCATGTTCAGCTTTTATTTCAGATTTCCAGCACCCACAGAATTATTATTATTATTTTTTAAACAGGTGCAGGCTGGCTTTAAGAAGTGTATCTGAGTTCTAGGTATATCATAAATAATTGAGTTGCTGAGATTAATGAGGGTCTCACCAGATAGGGGCCTGGGCCACCTATTAGAAGGTTCAAGTTAAAATGGTTTGAATGCAGGGTCAGCAAGTTGACCATCCTGATTTTAAATCCATTAAAATCTCCTCTAATAGGCCATCTATTAGAAATAGCTCTGAGTTTATGCCCCGTTAAACCATTCCATTCCAACTGCTGATACATAATTCAGCAAATGGAGTAACGCACAAACATTCAGGATGCTGTTAACAAAATGTCACAGTATATGTGTCAGCTGAAAGAGAAGTTCAGATTAGAATATGACCTTTTACCTGAGAGACCTTTGTTCAAATCAAACTCAAACTGATGAGATGAAATCTTCTATCTTGCTCCTCGGTGCAAAAGTAAATGAAACGAGTCATTAGGACTTCATTAGCCCAGGTTCTAATGAGTTCTAAAGATATCAAAAAGTCGATGGATGCTGGAAACCCAAATTTCAGCAGCAGAGTTGCTTAATAGCTAAGATAAACACACATTAGAGGGAGATTCTGTCTGTTATTTGTATTGAAGTTATACAAGTTTTCTTTATTCAAGTGTTTACAATTTTACAACAAAGACCAAAGAGAGGAAACCTTCACTCATTGTTAGGCCAGACTGTGTCAAGTTTCACATTTCATGTAAACTATGTTATTAAGTATATATTGGGGTTGCTTCTGGATGTAAAATTTAACTGTTGCCTCTCCAAGTTTAATAAATATTTAATGGAGCAAGAGTTAAACATTTTGACACTTAACATATGGGTACAAACTTAGTTAAAGTTTAGAAGCTCACATATTAACCCCAGCCCGTCAAATTTGGATGATTGGTTCAAAGTTGGTCTCCAAGGTGAATTAATCCATATACCAAACTTCCAATGTCAATTTTCTAAAAAGAAAACAGTGAACATCAATGGCCTAAGATCTCCCAGTCTCTGGATTGTCGGAAACGGGAAGTATGACCAAAGATGCACGTCAGGACCCTGTGGAAGTCCCGACACACTGGCCGGAAATTTCCAGTACTCCCGGCAGGTTCCCCTGCGGCAGGACCAACGAGCCATTGAAATTTCCATTCACATCAGCAGGAATGGAAGATCTTGCCGGCGTGAGGGACTGGAACATTCCAACCACTGACTCTATGGGAATTACCCAGGAAGTTTGAGCTTCTGATGGGCAAACCTTTGCTCCCTGGGGCCCCTCAAAAAAGTCTCCAACTCTGAGTTAGATGCGGAAACTTCCGATAGTTCTGATTTACTTACCTGGATAGTTACCCAGGAAATGTTACACAGAAACAGTCTACGTCCTGAGTAACTATACAACTGACCCCCCAATCACTCACACTGACCTCTCCCTATCCACTTCCCACTTACCCACTTACACACTCATCCATTCACTCATACACTCATTCACTAACACACTGAAAGGCTTTGGGACCTTTAACACTTATCAGAATACGACAGCTAGTGCCATAAAAAGGTGGTGAGGCTTCTGCCCTGATTCTCGTCACTGCTGTCCCTGTGGATTCCTGTGCTGAGGGATTTCTTCTGCATCGTGTAACAGAAGTTTGGCCAGAAAAATCGTATCCAGGTAAGTGGGTAGTTTTCCGCCTGATCAGCATCAGACAAAGCGGTCTCAATGCTGATTGGAAGAATTGGGGGAATTTTTTTTTCTGCAAATGCTGCTTTTAAAAAATTGGCCAAACAGGATGTTATTTCTCTTTTTGGTAACTTAATCAAAATATGGCCTGAGCACTAAAGGGCCTTCCTATTTTGTACTCGTGCCAGCTTCTTTGCTAAAATCACGGACAGGAGGAGTGTTAATCTTGAAGATTTCCAGGTAAATATTACATTTTGGTGTCATGTTGAATAGAATGAATGGGTTTATTTTCACAATCCCTGATTGTGGCAGACATTTGTGATAGATTGTGAACTTTGCACGATAATTTGCAAGGGCTTATCCAATTAAAATGTTTTAAAATGTATTAAATACTTCTACTGCACCAGCATTGAAATATTAATATTTAATTGTTTATGAATTAAAAATGGGCCAGGTTGTGCACTTGGTGAAGAAACAGATGATTGGAGCTTTCACATCTGATATTTTTCAGGCGGACACCATTTGTGTTATGTTGAAAATCTAATAAACTTAATCAGGAAAGAATTAAACTCTGATTTAAAAAGGAAATGTAATACGTGATCAGATTATATATGCTGGGCAGAAATATAATGCACAACAACACCAATGTAAAAGTTTTTCTGATATCAACCTGTTGTCTTCTCAGGTTTGGATTGTACTCTATAAATTGTAACATTTCTATATGTTTTTATTCTCACCTACAACCTGCAAATTTCCACTGTGACCTTCGGCAGTCATCCAAAAACAGATTCACACCTGCAAGCTGGAGCTGCATCGAACAGCATCTCAGAAAGTTTACAATACTGTACTATCATCTAAGAAGGCAATGAGGAATGAATTGTGTGGAACTTGTGTGTGTTATGTTTTTCTTCTCCTTGTGCTTGCTTAGTAAATAAACATCAGGGCACCGACCATGCATAATGGTTAACACAAAAATTAATAGATGAATTTATTAAGGATTTGAGAAGTTGGTAACAGTATTACACATTTGGAGAACTCGTACACATGTCTGAGTTAGTAGCTTCTTCAGAACAGACTGAGACTAAGGCCTAGATTTTCACCAAGTTGGGATGACTTGGGAGCCTTTTAAAAATGGTGGGTGGGTCCTGGTTCCAGGATACCGATACTATTCCTGAACTGTCTGATTTTCTGGAGTGCCTTTAGAGGATGTGGGCTGGTTCCTGTCAAAAGTCTGTATCTGGCAATCCTGACCTGGCTGTCTCCATTGAGGAGATAGGCAAGTCTACTCCTGGAGCCAGGCCAGGTTTTTAAAGAGTCATGGTTCACGTCTCCTCAGAGGAGTCATGAACCCTAGTCTGCATGATAGGCACTTTTAAAAGGTAAGTTTAAAAACTTCTCTTCATGCCCCCTATGCCAAGCTCTACCCTTCCACCATCCCTTAGGGCCTCTCATGTCCTCTATGCCTAGCTATGAAAATTCCAAATTCATTGAGCCACTAAATATTATTTAGAAACAATGAGTCCTACAGCGTTTAGTGTATGTGTGAAAAAAAGCTTTAAAAATGTAGTCTACTCATAACTTTCTCCTATGTTGAAGAAAAGTAATTTCACTTCAAGCTAATAAATGTGTCAATCACCCAGTTCCTTTGAAGTATCAATAGGAACAACCACAAACCCTTGAAACCACTTAACCTGTATAAACAAACATTTTGAAATTGGCAACAGAGATCAGAAAGCATGCGTTGTAAATCAGAGAATGTTTTCACTAGGATGTAGCACTTTTAGTATACTAGTGCTTGTCTGAGCTCCCAGCCAAAACTACATGATGAGGCTCAGTAATCATTCCAAAACTAGACTAACCAACATAAAATAGTGAATACTATGTATTTATTACCATTTTGTCCCAAGATTAATTCTCTCTCACTTCAGGTACCATGCCCTAAGGGGGCTTTGACAACCATGCACTTCCATGCGTTGATCAATGTTATACTTGGCAAGATGCTGCAGTAGTTTGCTGTCATCTTCTGCAGCTTCTGGTTGACTAGGAGACTCCCCTGCTCTTACTGCCTGCCATTGGAGTATGTTGGAAGGACTTACTAGTTGGTACTCACCTGTTTGGCTGCATTATGAAACACACCTTCCGTCGTCATTAAGCCCCAGAATGGGATTCAAACCTGGAGCTTCTGGCTTAAAGATAGGGATGCTACTCCCAGTGCCACAAGATACCAAGATGATTAATCCCCACAATTGCCATCATGCTCTCACCTTGCTTTCACTGGCGAGATTCAGGAAGCCTGGAAAACCTGTTGAGCTCAGAAATCTGAGTCGATATCATTTGAATTGAATGACAAACATATGGTAATTGCCAAACCACCTTTGCCGAGGAGGTTACTCACACACAGCCTAATGCATTAGAATGAAACCTGGATATCTGAGGATGGGATTTGGCTTCTGGCACGCTGCCAATTTCACTAGCTTTAGCAGCACCCCCCATCCCACCCTCTCACCCCCATCACCCAATCCAAAATCCATATGCTCTTTCATGTTAAAATTGCCCCATTTCCCGTTCTGGCTCTCCTTGATAATTCATCACCTTAGCAAACTTCTTTCATACCTGAGAGCATGACCCCTTGCAACTTGGGTGCCCAGAAGAACTTCCATTACTATAGTATATCACACATTTGCATGTTTCACTATCATCATCAGCTCCGCCATCACAGCTTTCCTTCAAATAGTAACTTCTGCACATACTGATCATTTGTCAATGTGAGGTATGTTTGCTTGTGTCTGTAGATCGAGGTATACTGGTGCACTCTGATCTCCCTCTGTTGGGTATCCTCTCCCTCCTCCAAAACCCTATGAGAAGTTTCATGAGGGAGCTTTCTGGTGCCTGTTTTGGGTATGGTGGGGAAATAAAGAGGCAGCAGGGCAGCTGACACAAAGGCTTATGAGGCCCAAAGGACAACCACTGAAAAATGAAAAGCCATTCAAAATTTTCCTATATCGCCATCAGAAGTATGCATGCACATCTCTGACCTCATTTTAAAGTGTTAGATCTTTGTGTAGCACTAAAAACCTGGATGCTACACAAACCAATGCAGCCTTCGATATGTTTAGGTAAAGAAGGGAAGTGATTGGAACAAATTGGCATAAAACCTGTGGGATTTAAAATTACAAGAGCAAAAAACAACAGTTTAGTTGATTAGATTATGAAGGGAATAGTTGTGCTTTAGTTGACAGTTTGTTGCAACTAAATAGGTTAGGGATGGAACACCTCTATCTGCCATTGTTCATATGTTCATGTATCCTGTGAGACAATAGAGGTCCAACCCTCCTGGAACAATGCATAATTAAATGTGCAGTGCATCTTTTCAGCGTTGAAGATGGTTGATTATAATGCCTGGAGTTGTGTTCAATAGGCTATCAGAAGAGGAGAAAATATTAACTTATTGTTATCTTGAGAACCTATTGCTGTGGTTATTTACCTCCCTTGGATTATGGAACAAATTACGAAGAGTCCCTTTTTGCGAATGTCTTGTTTGCAGTATTGGAAAGAGTGGGGTGATGGATCCAATAGACTTTTTGTTTTCCACATTTTGTTGTTGATACTAAGTTTTGCTGTACAACACTGCTCCATTAATTAATATAATGAACATTATCATTTTATTCTGTATCTGTTGGATCCTAGTCACCAGTTTCTTGGATCCTTTTCGCACCTGTTTGATGTAAGGGGTGGCTGATTCGGTACTATTGATAGAGTTGAGTAGTTAACACTTCATAGGTAGAAACTCTGGCCTGAATCTTCTGGTCAGGGGCAGGGGCAGGCCCTGCTCACTGATGCATAAAATGACGTGTGGTGACGTCGGGCGTGCGTCCCCATGTCACCGCGAGTCATTCAGACCTTCAGTTTGGCGGGTGCGCACTGGAGTCGGCAGTGCGCCCGCTGAACTGTCAAAGGCCTACTAAGGCCATTTAAATAGTAATTGAAATGAATAACAGGGCTGTCCATCCAACCTTAAGGTTGGCGGGCAGGTGAAGAGCCCAGGCGGCCTTTGCATTTTTCATGGAACCTCATCCACAGGCGGGATGAGGTTTCGTGAAGGGTTTATAAATGTCATAAAAATGTTTATTATAATTCATTGACATGACCCAGCTCATGTGACACTGTCACAAGAGGGGACATGTCTGAATATTTTTTTTGCTCTCTTATTTCAATTTTTCATCCCCAAAGTAATCTCCCTGAGGCAGTTCCGTGCCTCAGGGAGATTTCTGCGCTCCTTCGCATGCATGTGCAAAAGAGTGCAGGCCCCGACTATCCCTCCTCCCCCCATCTGTACAGGGAGCGCTCAGCACTTCTGGGTGCGCGTCACGCCCGCCCACATAAAATGGCGGTGCGCAGCCGGTCGTGGGCAGCAATCGACTGCGCGCCTGCCCACGCCTGCTCCCGCTCAGCTCCCCTGACAGGGGACTGTGTTTATTTACAAAGGTACTCAGTGGCAACTAAACATGTGCTAACACTTCAAACTCTAACTCTACACTACTGCTGCTACTAACTACTGACTTCAGACTACTAACTACAGAGGTAGCCCATGCTACTCTGCTATTGGATACTAAGATCATGTGATCTTTCAGAATAACATTCTTCTTAAAAGTATATTGCACATCATTACCACAGTATCTTAATCTTAGTTATAATTATAGTAGTTACTCACCCAAATGGCCTTAGCTTTTTAAATAAATTGATAGGAATATTTCCCAAAAACCATTCATCACACACATTTTAGAACAACCTTTACCAATTAGGTATGCTACTTAAAAATAACAAGCTTTACATGTATCTAGATAAAACGAGGTTAAGCATTTGGAAAACGGTCATTGCTGCAACTCTTGAAAGGTTCTAAAGCTAGAACTGAATTTGAATCTTAAAATCTTTTATTAGAAAATAATCACTGCACAACAATTGGAATTCAAACATTTAACATTTAGCCACCCTCACCTAAATAAGCACACAGTGGGCTTGAAATTATGCTTTGTAAAGATTAGTGTGCGGATGTTTAAAAATAGATTCTTCATAAAATTCTTTTGTCAATAAACATAGTGGGCTCAATAATTTCATAAAAATGCTGGCACACATTTATGTCCTAGACTACAGAGTTCATCTTAAAGCTGTAATATCTACGTTTTTCACTGAATCTCAATCTTCAAATGAAATTCTGCTATGGAGCGCCCATATTAGTATAACATTAAATCTTTTATTGTGCTGAAATTATTATTCACATGCATTGCTGAATGGCAGACTGGAGTTTTCAATATCTATTCAGGACTCTGTGAATGGCAAGTTTATTTTTTACATTACAGTGACACACAGACTGACAATTTGGGAATAAAGGTCACATTTGAAGTATGCATATCAATTATGACACCTCATTGTACAAAACATGTATCACGCCTTGCAGCGCATCAGAAAGGTGAGGTTTCAGATTCATGAATCCAGCGCAGCTGGCGGTGATGATGAACAAAATTTCAGAGCGAGTGATTAAGTTATCAAGCTGCTGGGAGCAATCTACTTGGTTATGCTCGCATGTCAAGCTTCAGTGAGCATAAACACTGTAGAAAGATCCCACAGGACTGCAGCTGATAAAGTGGAACTCTTCTGTAACTAGTTCTGAAAATTTTGTCTCTTTGTTAACTTCTCAAACTCTAGCATGTCAGCAAAAAATAACCAACTTGTACCATATACCTTCATATATCATATGCACATATCTCTCGAACTTAAATGTCTTTGGTGAAGTTTACAATACATCAGGGAATGGAAAATTATGAGTGCTTTTACAAAGACATGGGGTGGGTATGCACAGAATGATGCAGGAGCAGAGTGCTGTGTGAACTGAATACGAAGTTGGGAATTTGGTATAAATGGGAATTTGGCGCAGAGAAGGAAGGGGGTGTTTTTTTTAATTCATTTTGTTTTACCTCCAGTAGCTATTGAGTGTTCTTCTTTTGTCTCCAAACTTGGAGACTTTGACTCACTATTATTTTAATTTACGAAATTAATAATTAACTAACTAATCAAATAAATAAATAAAGTTAGATAGGCATGGCAGGGCAGGTGGTGCAATATGTGGAAGGTTGCGGAATATATTTCAGTCCCGGGCATCCAGATCTGCGGTAAGTGTCGGCAACTTGAGCAGCCTCATCTCAGAATTCCTGATCTGGAGTCATGGGACACTGAAGCCTGTAATCAGGGAAAGAGGGAGATGTTCTGTTGTGGTGGGCTGTACTTAAAACAGCTGGGAACAGTGTCCTTGTGAATCATATAACTAGGGCTGTGGATTGAGATTTAAACTATAAGAAGGGAGGGGTGTAGGTTCAGGAAAAGGGAGATTTAGGAATCTAAATAGAATAATGAAACAAATGAACATTCTAGAAATCTGGGCAAAGACAAACAGAGTGAGATAGGAAGGGAGAGCGAGTTTAATGGTACTAAGGCATCAGCAAATGAGATCCATACAAATAATGGTTGTTAAAAAAATAAAATTAAAAGGCTTTTTACCTCAATCCATCAAGCATTTGCAATAAGGTAGATGAGCTAGTGTCATGAATGGATGTTCGTATAAATGTTTTAGATTAAATCACCATTACAGAGACAAGGGGCTGGATTTTTATGGAGTTGGGGAGACTGCATGGAGGGGTGAGAATGGCGGTTGGGACCCGATTCCAGGACTCCCGATCCCATTCCCAGGGTTTCCAATCTTCAGGAGTGCCTTTTAAGGGTGGGGCTTATTCAGATTGCGAGTCCACGTCCTGCATTCCTGACCTGGCTAGCTCCAATGTGGGAATAAGCATGTCCTACTCCTCTGCAATTTTCATGGAGTTGGGCCAGCTTGTCAAAGAGTCATAGCTCACAGCAGCTCAGAGGTGTCATGAACGACAGTCGGCAAGAGGGAACCTTTGACAGGTAAGTTCAAAAGATCCTCCTCATGCTCTTCGTCCCAACATACACCCCCTAACCACATCCATGTCCCCTAATGCCCACCATGCCAAGCTACGGTATGTCCATGCCCATTCACCCACTATACTCGATATTGAACCCATGAACCATGTAGTGACACTAGGACAATGTGTAAAAAGCTTCAAAAAATGTCATTCATTGATAACATTCCACTATTGAAAAAAAATATGTTTAATACAGCCCACTAAAAGTGTCAATCATCGAGGTCCTTAGAAGTTTCAATAGCTGAAACTGGAAGCACTTGAAACCTCTTTATCTTGTGTAAATGAACGTTGTGAATTGACAGCATAGACCAGAGAGCCACAGCTGTCAATCAAATAATGTTTCCCCTAGGGCTCAAGAGTTTCAAAAGACTAATGGATTTCTGGGCTCTCAGCCATGCCTTAATATGTGTTCTTGGCTGAAAGCCCCAGGCACCCATTAGAGTACTAAACATTAGAAACATAAGGAATAGGATAAGAGTAGGCCATTTGGCCCCTCAAGCCTGCCCTGCCATTCAATAAAATCATGGCTGATCTGCCCCAACTCCTCTTTTGTGCCAGCTCCTCATAGCCATCAACTCCCCAATATTTCAAAAAATCTATCTACCTCCTCTTTCTACCTGTGTGCAGTTCTGGTCGCCACTTTATAGGAAGGATGTGGTTGCACTGGAGGGGGTGCAGAGGAGATTCACCAAGATGTTGCCTGGGATGAAACATTTAAGTCATGAAGAGACGTTGGATAGACTTGGGTTGTTTTCGTTGGAGCAGAGAAGACTGAGGGGCGACCTGATCGAGGTGTACAAGATTATGAGGGGCATGGACAGGGTGGATAGGGAGCAGCTGTTCCCCTTAGTTGAAGAGTCAGTCACAAAGGGACATAAGTTCAAGGTGAGGGGCAGGAGGTTTAGAGGGGATGTGAGAAAAAACTTTTTTACCCAGAGGGTGGTGACGGTCTGGAATGCACTGCCTGGGAGGTTGGTGGAGGCGGGTTGCCTCACATCCTTTAAAAAGTACCTGGATGAGCACTTGGCACGTCATTACATTCAAGGCTATGGGCCAAGTGCTGGTAAATGGGATTAGGTAGGTAGGTCAGGTGTTTCTCACATGTTGGTGCAGACTCGATGGGCCGAAGGGCCTCTTCTGCACTGTGATTCTGTGATTCTTTAAATACTCTCAGTGATCTAGCCTCCACAAATCTCTGGGGTAGAGAATTCCAGACATTCACTGCCCTCTGAGAGAAGAAATTCCTTTGCATCTCAGTTTTAAATGAGTGTCCCCTTATTCTGTAATTATGTTCCTTGGTTTGAGATTCCCCACTAGTGGAAACATCTTCTCAACATCTACCCTGTCAAGCGCCTTCAGAACCTTGTATGTTTCAATAAGATCACCCCTCATTCTTCCAAAATCTAATGAATAAAGGCCTAACCTGTTTAGCCGTTCTTGATAGGTCAACTCCTTCATCCCAGGAATCAGCCTAGTGAATCTCTTTTGAACTGCATCCAATGCCATCATATCCTTTCTTAAATACGGGGAACAAAACTGTACACAGTACTCCAGTGCAGCCTTACCAACACCCTGCACAGTTGTAATAAGACTTCCCTATTTTTAAACTTCAACCCCCCAGCAATCACAGGCCATTTCCATTTATCTTCTTAATTACTTGCTGCATCTGCATGCTAACCTTTTGTGTTTCATGCACAAGAACACCCAGGTCCCTCTGTGCTGCACCTTTTTGGAGTCTCTCTTCATTTAAATAATAGTCTGCCTTTTGATTCTTCCTACCAAAGTTCATGACCTCACACTTTTCTGCATTAAACTCCATCTGCCAAGTTCTTTCCAACGCACTCAACCTATCTATATACCCTCGCAGATTCCTTATGTCCACTTCACAACATGCCCTCCCACCTATTTTTGCATTGTCAGCATATTTGGATTCATTATCCTCTGCCCCCTCCTCCAAGTCATTAATATAGATAGTAATTAATTGAGGCCCTAGGACTGATCCTTGTGGCTCTCCACTAGTTACGTCTTTCCAACCTGAAAAAGATCCATTAATCCCGACTCTCTGTCTTCTGAGTGTTAACCAATCCTCAATCAATGCTAATACATTACCCCAATACAGTGAGCTCCTATCTAATGAAATAGCCTTTTATGTGGCATCTTATTGAATGCCTTCTGAAAATCCCAAAACACTATATCTACCAGTTCCCCTTTATCAACTCTGCTTGTTATATTCTCAAGGAGCTCTGGAAAATTTGTCAAACGTGATTTCCATTTCACAAAACCATGTTGACTCTGTTTGATTGTGTTAAGCTTTTCTAAATGTCCTGCTATTTCTACCTTAATAATGGACTCTAGCATTTTGCCAACAACAAATGTTAGGCTGGACTGGCCTATAGTTTGCTGTTTTTTGTCTCCCTCCCTTCTTGTACAGGGGTGTCACATTAATGGTTTTCCAATCCGCTGGGACACTCCCGGAATCCAGTGAGTTCTGAATATTTTGACCAATGTGTCCACTATTTCTGCAGCCACTTCCTTTAAAACTCTTGGATGCAGGCCATCAGGCCCTGGCGATCTGACTGCCTTTAGTCCCATTAGCTTGTCAAATGCCTGATGCTAGAGACAGTTATAAGATCTTTTTCTCCCATTAGCTCCTTGCTTACCTGATATTTTTGGGATGTTTATAGTGTCCTCCACCGTGAAAAACGATGCAAAATATTATTTGAAATTATCTGCCATTTCCTTGTTCCCCGTTATCAATTCCCCAGCCGCATCCTCCAAGTGTCCCACACTCTCTTTCTTTTTATATACCCGTAGAAACTCTTGCTGTTTGTTTTTATATTTCTTGCCAATTTACTTTCATAATCAATTTTCTCCCTCTTTATTAGCTTTTTTAATCATCTGCTGCTGGTTCCTAAAACATTCCCAATCCTCTGGCCTACCACTAGTTTTTGCTGCTTTGTATGCCTTAATTTTTAATTGAATACTCTCCTTGACCACCTTTGTTAACCACGGGTAGTTCATCTTTCACATCAGGTCCTTCTTTTTGACCAGGATAAATTTTTGCTGAGCGTTATGAAATATCTGCTTAAATGTCTGCCACTGCTCACCCACTTAATCTATTTTCCCAGCCAACTTTAGACAACTCTTTTTTCATACCTTTGTAACTGCCCTTATTTAAGTTGAGCACACTGATTTAAGACACGAGTTGTTCGCCCTCAAACTGAATTTGAAATGCTACTATGTTGTGATCACTACCCCCTAGGGGATCCTTAACTACGATATCCTTTATTAATCCCACCTCATTACACATTACTAGCTCTACAATAACTTGTTCCTGGGTAGGTTCTGCAATCTGTTGCTCTAAGAAAAAATCCCTGATGCACTCAACAATTTTGTCTTCCATGTTATCCCTGCCAATCTTATTTGTCCAGTCAATATGCAGATTAAAATCACCCATGACAATTGTGGCACTCTTCTTACACACCTCCATTATTTCCTGATTTATACTTTGTCCTACAGTGAGGCAACTCTTCGGGAGCCTATAGATGACTTCCACCCATCACTTCTTAGCCTTGCCATTCCTTATTTCCACCCAAACTGATTCCACATCATGATCTATTGCACCTATATCACTACTCACCACTGCACTGATACCTTCCTTTATTAACAAAGCTATACCACCTCCTTTTCCTTTTTGCCTATTTTTCCGGAATGCCGAATACCCTTGAATATTGAGTTCCCAGTTTTGGTCACCCTGCAACCATGTCTCTGTAAGAACTATCAAGTCATATTCATTTATTTTTATTTGTGCCATCAACTCATCTATCTTGTTACAAATGCTGTGTGCATTCAGATAAAGAGCCTTGAGCTTTCACTTTTTACCATTATTATTCATTCTGGTTCTAATTTCTGCTGCACTCTTCTGCTTATATTTTTTGCCCTTTCCTGTCACACCTTGATTATCGATCACTTCTTCACTACCCTGCACCTCTGATCTCTTGTTTCTTTTTGATTTTTTAAACTTCCCTTCAATTAAACCCTCCACCCCCTTCTCCCCATTAGTTAGCTTAAAGTCCTATCAACAACTTTATTTATATGATTCGCTAGGCCACTGGTCCCAGCATGGTTCAAATGAAGCCCAGGGTGGCATGGGTGGCATGGGTGGGCATGGGTTGTTTATGGGGGTGGTGAGGGAATGACAGTACAACTCTGGCAGCTACGCAGCAATGTGGGAAATTGGCCAGTTATGTCCTGTACACAAAAAACAGGACAAATCCAACCCGGCCAATTACCGACCCATCAGTCTATTCTCGATAATCAGTCAAGTGATGAAAAGGGTCATCAACAGTGTCATCAAACTGCACTTGCTTAGCAATAACCTGCTCACTGATGCTCAGCTTAGGTTCCACCAGAGCCACTCAGCTCCCGACCTCGTTACAGCCTTGGTTCAAACATGGACAAAGGAACAGAACTCAAGAGGTGAGGTGAGGGTGACTGCCCTTGACATCAAGGCAGCAATTGACAGAATGTGGCCTCAGGGAGCCCCAGCAAAACTGGAGTCAATGGGAATCACGGGGAAAGCTCTCTGCTGGTTGGAGTCATACCTAGCACAGAGGAAGGTGATTGTGGTTGTTGGAGGTCAATCACCTCAGTCCCAGGACATCACTGCAGGAGTTCCTCAGGGTAGTGTCCTAGGCCCAACCATCTTCAGCTGCTTCAGCAATGACCTCCCTTCCATTATAAGGTCAGAAGTGAGGATGTTCGCTGATGATTGCACAATGTTCAGCACCATTTGCGACTCCTCAGATACTGAAGCAGTCCATGTCCAAATGCAGCAAGAGCTGGACAATGTCCAGGATTGGACAAGTGACAAGCAACATTTGTGCCACACAAGTGTCAGGCAATGACCATCTCCAACAAGAGAGAATCCAACCATCGCACCTTAACATTCAATGGAATTACCATCACTGAATCCCCCACTATCAAAATCCTGGGGGTTACCATTGATCAGAAAATGAACTGGGCTAGCCATATAAATAGTATAGCTACAAGAGAAGGTCAGAGGCTAGGTACCATGTGGTGAGTAACTCACCTCCTGATTCCCAAAGTCTGTCCACCATCTATAGGGCACAAGTCAGGAGATGATGGAATACTCCCCGTTTGCCTGGATGATTGCTGCTCCCACAACACTCAAGACGCTTGACACCATCTAGGAAAAAGCAGCCTGCTTAATAGGTACCCCATCCACAAACATTCACTCCCTCCACCACCGACGCACAGTGGCCGCAGGAACTCACTGAAGCTCCTTAGACAGCACCTTCCAAACCCACGATCACTACCAGCTAGAAGGACAAATGCAGCAGTTAGATGGCAACATCACCACCTGGAAGTTCCCCTCCCATCACTCACCATCCTGAGTTGGAAATATATCGCTGTTCCTTCACTGTCGCTGAGTCAAAATGCTGGAACTCCCTCCCTAACAGCACCATGGACTGCAGTTGTTCAAGAAGGCAGCTCACCACCTCCTTCTCAAGGGTAATTAAGGATGGGCACTAATTGCCATCCCACCCAGCAATGCCCACATCCCATGAATAAATTTTTAAAATTATAACTGGGACGAAGCTCCACAGCACCAAAGCGGGCCTTTTAAACAGCCCACCTAAGCACCCCCCTGTGGCTGACTCTGAACTCTTTAATAGTTCAGCTGGCCTGACTTCAGGGTGCATCTTCCCCCTGCAACCCCCAACAATGAAAATGTCATCTTTCCTGGCACTTTCTCCTGAGGTGGGTGGGCTGAGCCAGGAATTTTCATAACTCTCATTGCCTGCCTTGGGGATGAAAGTGCAGCCCATGCTTATAAGGTAAGCAAGATTGAGAAAATAAATATTCTAAGGTACACAACATTTTGAAAAGACAGACAGAATGGGAAAAGAGGATGAACAGCCCTTAAGAGTAAAGGAGGGCAAAAGGACAGTATTGAGAAATGATCTTGGCTCTGAAAATCATGAAGTAGAATCGGTATAGTGGGGACTTGGAATAAAAATGGTCAGAAAACACTGGCGGTAGAAGGTTATAGACCCCTCAAAAGTAGTTATCCCAGCTTTAAGCAAGAGAAAAATGGAGCTTCTAAAAAAAATGTAATAATTATTGGGATTTTCTTCTTCATATTAATTGGACCAACCAATTTGTCAAAGGTGATCTGGGAGATGAATTTGTAGAATGCTTTTGTGACAGTTTCTTGGAGCAATAGATTGTGAAAACAATTGGGGATAAAGCTATTTTAGATCCACTATTGTGCAACAAGACAGGGTTAATTAGTAATTTTGCAGTAAAAGATCCACAGGGAATAAGTGATCACAATACGGTTGAATTCCACTTTAAATTAATTCCTGGAAGATGATGATGAGTTTGAGAGCACAATAGGGATAAGAATCACACGCTTGCATGAAATGACTGGACATCATAGTTCTCAGAGAAAAGATATTCACACAATCATTCAGATCAGGAACAGGGCGAGAAATACAACCACAACCATAAATCTGAAGCTGATGTTTGATACGAGAGCACAGAGTAACACCATCCTGCTCAGAAGATCTCTCCTGAAAATTTTAAAGAAAATGGTAACCCAAGAAAGGTGCTCTGAAACCGAGCAATGTCATGCTAATGGCATACAGGGAAGCTGAGATTTGACAGCTAGAAACAACCTAAATCAGAGAGACACACAAAGAAAAAGATGTTACCGTCATGGAAACAGATGGTCCTGTTATCTTGGAATTGAACAATTACAATGAGCTGCAGCTGATCTTAGTAAACCATGAGATGAAGGAGGCATCACTGAATGTTGAAAGAAGTACACCCATTGAAAAGCACCCTCTAATCAGATGCAAGAAAGTGATTGACAGAGCCACAGAGTCACCAGGTTAGGTAAATTCCATTGTTATGAGAGATAACGTGCAAAGTAAAATGAATGGGTTGCAGTCAGATATTGAAATTCTCAAGGCCAATATTGAAAGACACAAAGAGCTCTTGACAGAAAAGGAACAAGAGCTAATTAAGAAAGTTCAGACAGCCAAAGAAGGGGATTTCCAGAAACTTACAGCATTCCAAGATAAAACAATTAGAACTATAGAATATAGACATTGGCCTGGAAAGACTGAAGACTGAGCAGGATACAACTGTAGTATACTGTAAGAGCTGAGCATTTTGTTATACTTGCTCTCTCTGCGACCCTCTTTGTAGATAAAGTTAGTTCAAAAATGGCTGCCAGCAGCTGAGCATATGTTAGTCTTACGCAATGTAATACACAGCAGAAAGGTAATGATAAGGATTGGATAGAATTTTTTTTCGACTTCTTTTGAGAAGTTAAGGATTGGAAAACATTATGGGCTGAATCTTCTGTTCGGCATGAGGGGGTGGGCCTCGCTCACCGACACGTAAAATAACGCGTGGTGACATCGACCGTGTGTCCCGACGTCACCACACGTCATTCCGATCTTCAGTTCGGTGGGACCGCACCGGAGTCGGCTGCGCACCCACCAAATGTCAAAGGCCTGTTAAGGCCATTAATAAACTAATTTAAATGGCTGCCTGTCCAACCTTAAGATTGGCGGGCAGGCAAAGAGCCCAGGCGGCCTTTGCATTTTCATGAAACCTCATCCACAGGCGGGATGAGGTCTCATGAAGTGTTTATTACTTAAATAAAATTTTTCATGAAAATTCATAAACATGTCCCAGCTCATATGACACTGTCACATGAGGGGACATGTCGGAATAATTTTTTTTTGCCATCTTTATAACTGAACTTTTCTCTCTGAGGCAACTCCATGCTTCAGGGAGATTACTGTGCTCTCTCGTGAGCATGTGCAAAGGAGCGCAGACCCCGATTCTCCCTCCTCTTCCCACCCGCACAGATAGCGCTGAGCACTTCCGGGCATGCGTCACGCTGGGTGGGCCTTAATTGGCGCGCCCACGCCAAGTGGCTGCATGCAGCTGATTGCAGGCGGCGATCGGCTCCGTGCCCACCCGCGTCTGCTCCTGCTCCCGACCAGCCCGCCCAGTGGGGAGAAAATTCTCCTCTACGACACACTTTTTGGAACTTCTAATGTTGATTTTGAGGAAGTTTCAGCAATTTGAAAGATTGTTCTGCATGTCCACATTGTATTCAGGTACACAGTGGCCGGAATTTTTGCAGCCCTTCACGCCTGCTGGATCCTCCAGTCCCGGCGATGTAAATGGGGATTTCAATGGCTCGCTGATCCTGCCATATGGAAACCCGCTCCTGGGGGGCTGGAGAATTCCCTCCGCTGAGTCAGCATGGTACAGAATTGAAAAAATAGCACTGAAGGCATATTTGGGGGCAATGGGGGAATTCAACCCTAACAAAGCGGACTGGTGTAATTGCGAGCAAAGTTTACACATTTGTCTGAAAGCGAATAAAATAGAAAATAAGGATAAAGTAAATGTTTTCCTCACTATGATGGAGCCAGGTGCTTTTGAGGTGGTGTCTAACCAATGTTGACCACGGGACCCCAATACTATGAAATATTTTAAAATTAATGAGATTCTGAGCTCATGGCATGATTAAGAATGAAATCGCATTGAGAATTGCATTCCATGAAAGGAAGCAGTTGTCAAGTTTTTATTACATTCTCAAATTTAAAAAAGCGTCATCAACGCATAATTGGGATATTACAGCTTTTAAGGACAACAGTTTTAAAGGCACACTTCTGTTCTCAAGCCTTTGCACTGAGTTTACAAAAGCCTTTTCTAAAACAAAAATATAGATAGACAACTTGGCACTTTCTGGTGCTTATCCAAACCCTATCAGTATCATGTCTTTGGAACTTCTAAAGTTGATTTTGAGGATGTTTCTGCAATTTGAAAGATTGCTCTGCATGTGCACATTGTATTCAGGTACACAGTGGCCGGAATTTTTGCAGCCCTTCACTCCAGCAGGATCTTCCAGTCCCGTCGATGTAAACAGGGGTTTCAATAGCTCACTGATCCCGCTGCACTGTCAGAAGGTTAGTACTAAGGGAGTGCTGCACTGCTGAAGAATCATTAAAACATGCAAAGACCCCTCCAGGATATCCACTGATGTCTAAAAGGCGTGAAAAACCCTTTTCCCTTTGAGAGAACAGGACACAGGAAGGACTTCTACAAAAGACAACAATTTAATTGACTTCTTTGCTTGTGGAATAGTGACTTGCCTACATTAACATAGCATCACTTTGTGTTTTTGAATTATAAAAAGGTCTGCAAGAAGCCATTTTGGTGTGGCAGGTTTGAGAGACACTACCATCAGACAGCTCTCAGCTAAAATACATGTTAGATCTAGGGTTCCCTGCCAGCTGGAGCTAAAGGGGAAGAAAAACAATGCAGCTCTACTAAAAAAGGAAACCAGGCAACCTTCAAGTGTGGTACGGGCAAAACTTATAAAGAAAAAGGTCCTTATCTTGCTCCCCAAAGCTACTGACCTGCAGCGTCCGCTGGTACAGGCAACCTCCAGATAGTCAACTATAGAAGCCATCACGGCTGCTGAACATGACTTCAAACCTTTCACTTTGGGAAGAAGGAATCATTTCATGCCCGTGGTGCTATTTCACAGAGATTGATTTGAAACCTCACCTTTCAGTATCTTTTGCCTTCAATTGCATGTTAATATTTGTACCTGTATTTTTGTCAATAATCTTATCACTTTTTACTTAAATAACTCTCAGCAGTAGGCTTTGTAATAAACTATCAAAAAATTAAAGCTTATCTGCTGGGTTATGTTTAAACTATTCTACTCATAAATTAAATGCGGGTTTCATACACACGCATGCACAAATTCTAAGTTCACAGACCACTTTAAGGAAGCCCCGGTTAAGTGGCTGAGACAGAAAGTCTCTCATCACTTTGGGTATGGCGCAAACTTAGAAATCAACCTTCGAGACATGCCTGTAGGAGGCCAGGAGAACAGTATAGTCCAAGCTTTTGAGCAATGGCAATGGCTGATGTGGAAGGAGGCCTGTGATGAGGCCACAGTCATGGAAATGTCAGAAAGAGATAATCTTCTCCTGAGCTTGCAGGGCAGGTCCACTGGATTTCAGTGAGTTCCAGACCATGGTCGCCAAGTTCACAGTCTCAGAGTTAGAAATTTAGATGCTACCATTGCCATGGTAGCCACCATCCATTTAAATTCTCCTATTTCTAGTCAAGGTGCTATCCCTGTGGGAAAGTGGATCACATTCCCTTATGCAAAACTAGCGTGATGCTGACCAGTTATTCCAGTAACAGAATATGATGATACATTCTATTACTTGCCATTGGGAGTGCAGGAAGAAATAAAGCTTCCCTGATGGGAAGGAATTGGCTTTGAAAATACAGTTAAAATAGGCTCAGTTATTTACAGTAGGGGTCAGTAACAATACGTCTGACATTGAAGAAGTGCTAAGAGAGCACAAAGTGACCTTTGAGCAACAAGGGCCAAATGATAAAATTAAGGCACCACAAGGCCGAAGTCAAGATAAAGGACAATTTTCAGCTGACATTTTGCAAGACTAGTCCAGTGTCTTTTGCATAGTTAGAAGCAGTAAATAAAGAGCTGAATAGATTAAAAAGAGCAGTGGCAATTAATAAAGTGGAGAGCAGTGAATAGGCTCACCCATTATGATCATTCAAAAAGCAGACAGGTCCATTCGGATTTGTGGAGATTATAAGCAAACACTAAATACGAGGAACAAAAACAAAAATGCCTGGAAAAACTCAGCAGGTCTGACAGCATCTGTGGAGAGGGATGCAGTTAACGTTTCGAGTCCGTATGACCCTTCATCAGACTAAGACGTATAGAAATGAGATGAAATATGATTCTCATTTCTATATGTCTTAGTTCTGATGAAGAGTCATACGGACTTGAAACATCATCTGTATCCCTCTCCGCAGATACTGTCAGACCTGCTGAGTTTTTCCGGGTATTTTTGTTTTTGTTCTAGATTTCCAGCATCCTCAGCGTTTTGCTTTTAACTAAATATGGTGATTGAGAATAATATTTAACCACTGCCTACTAGTGAAGAGTTGTTTTCTAATTTAGCAAATGGAAAGTTGTTCAGTAAGATAGACCTGCTAAATACATATTTGCAATTAGAATTAACTGACAAATGCAAGGAACTGCTAATCATTCATGCACACAAAGGATTGTACCAGTACGAAAGGTCACCATTTGGGATGTCTACTGCACCCGCAGTTTTTCCGAGCGTCATGGATCAGGCATAAGTGGGATGAAAGGAGTGTGCTGCTTCTTAGGTGGCATTCTAATTAACAGTAAGACAGAGACAGAGAACATTGTAAGGTTGAACAATGCCTTAGATCGACACCAAGAGTATGGCATCAAAGCTAAAATGCACAAGTGTTGCTTCATGGTATCAAATGTAACATAACTAGTCACCAAATAGATGGAGAAGGTATTCACCCAATGCAGAAGAAGATTGAGGGGATTTTGAAAGTAAAGGGACCAGAGAACAAAGAAAAACTTTAAAAATTCATAGGGATTGTTGTGTATTATTCTAGGTTCATCCCCAATTTAGCTCCATTCACTCACTGTATCAATTACTCAAAGATGGTATAGATTGGGAGTCGTCTGCGGAGTGTCAGAAAACATTTGAAGAAGTGAAGAAAGCACTGACTAGCCGTGCTCTTTTGACTCACTATGATCTCATGAAACGATGGGTTTTCACATGCGATGCCTCACCACAGGGGTTAGGTGTGGTGTTATCTCACATAATGTAAGATGCTGTGAAAAAACCTTTAACATATGCTTCATGTACTTCAATGAAGTCAGAGCAAAATTACTCACAAGTTGAGAAAGAGGCATTAGCGATTAAATGTGATAACAGTAAGCTCCACAAATGCTTGTATGGTAGGAAGTTCAATTTGTTAACTGATCACCAAACCCTTAAGATCATATTTGGTTCAAAGGAGGGAGTAGCATCCCAGCAGCAGCACAGCTTCGGAGATGGGTGTCGATTTTGATGGCCTACAAGGACAATATTGAATATCATGGCCTTGATCTTCTGTAAGGCGGTGATCACCATCAGACTGGCCACTCCACTTGTACTTTCCGGAACCCCGACTCCGCTCTGCATTTCTGGCCAAATCATCCGGGCCCAGCTGCTCAGAAATGCAGAGCATACAGTCCCATGAACAACTCCATTGCAGCGATTAGCATCAAGGAGAAGACAGTCACTTACCCTTTTTACAGCACTAGCTGTGGTCAGGTTAGTTTAAATGTCCAGCGTGAATGTTAGTGAATGGGTAAATGGATAAATGTTATTGAACGGGTGTATGATGAATAAGTGAATGGGAAAGATGGTAGATGGGTGAGGTAAGTGGATAAGTGGGTAAGGTGGCAGGTGAAGGTTAAGGAGATTTTGAAAGCAAAGGGGTGGCAAGTGGGTAGAGTAGCAAGTGGGTGAAATGGCAGGTGGGTAGGGTGGCAGGTGAGCTAGGTGGCAGGTGGGTAGGATGGTAGGTGTGTAGGGTGTAAAGTGGGCGAGGTAGCATGTGGGTGAGGTGGCAGGTGGGTAGGGTGGTAGCTGGGTAGGATGGAAAGATGGTTGGGGGCACATGGGTAGGGTGGCAGATGGGTGAACTGGTTGATGTGACAGGTTGGTGTGGTGGGCAAGTAGGTCTGGTAGTCATGTAGGCTCGGGGTGGTGGAGGCCCGGGGTGGTTGAGGCCAGTCAGTTCTTTGTGGGGGCAGCCGGGAGTTCAGGGTATAATATATCCCTCATCAGGAGGGATAGTCAGGTCAGGTTGGGGTGTTGGTCAGGATACTGGGAGAGAGTCAGGAGAGGGTGGTTGGTGTTAAGCGTGGTTGGGAGGGATAGTCAAGTTGGGTTGGGGGTGCAGTTTGTTGGGGCTTCAGGGGGTCAGTGGGGGTAGTCAGATTGTGAGAAGCTCTTTGCAGAAGTATTTTCCAGGCGACAAGTTAAGCAGTAATTTCCATATTTCTTTATAACACAGGCTAGGCAATTTTCCATTCTCCTACAGGATGTCTCCACAGTCTACAATAGGTTGCTCACCTATAAGCTTGTATTTAAACATATTTGAAGACAAGGTCTAGTTTGCTTAAGCCCAATGTCAATAGCAACATAAGAGAAAAGCAAGACAAAGTGAAGATGTGTCATGATGGACAAGGCATGAAACTTAGAAAGTTCACTGCTGGTTAGAGGAGGGAGTGCAAGTGTGATTTGCCTCATTCAATAAAATTGCACCAAATCTGAATTGGCCAAAACAAAATTGGACTATGTCCCTACACAGAACGTTTCCATAGGGGAAGTTTTGGGGGTGTATTTGTCTCTTTCAGAAGAGCACTCAGGTGACTATGGCAGAGTGAAGACTCTTGTTCTCAATGCCTATGAGTTGGTGCCAGCAGCCTACAGACATAAGTATAGGAACTTGTAAAAGGAAACAGGGCAGGACCTATGTAGAATTTGTTGGAGGAAAGGAAATGCTGTTTGATATGTGGTATAGATTGATAAAGCTTGCACAAGTCCTTGAGAACCTTAGGGAAGTGATTCTGATGAAGAATTCAAAAATGGTGTCCATTAAGAATGAGGTCCCACCAAGAGAAACATAAAGTTTGGAAAATTAGAAGAGATGCCATGTTGGCAGATGATTATGATTGACTCATAAGAACATTAGTAATAGGTTCCAATTTGGAAATTCCAAAAGAAATTGGAGAGATAGGACATTTGTTCAAGGGAAGAAATTTGGCTTTGTGGAGAAAGATGGTAAAAGTAGAAAGACAGGCACTCCTCAGGTTAGTAAAGTGAAATTCTGAGGACAAGTTGGGTTTGAGGGAACCGACATGCCACTTTTGTCATAAAAAGTAGATGTGAAAGCTGAGTGTTGGAAGTGGAAAAGCAAGCATGTTGCATTTGCAAAGTCAAATGGTGTTTCCCCAGGAAATATATTGTCCAAGCAGGTAAATTTCACAACAAGCAGGTAGTTTCTCCCATATTCACTGATAAAGTGAATCAAGTTTCAGAAAGATATAGAGGTTTTCTATCTGAGGGTAACCCCGCCCCCACCACATTTGTCTGGTGAGGCAGCAAGTCAATTTTTATCCTTAGAAATACGGGGGTGACATAGTCACTGATGTTGGCAGGGTAGAGAATTTTCCCCAGTTAGTTTGCTGAATGCGAATGTGTTAATTCAGAGCATTGATGGAAATTAATTACCCTAGAATAGGGTCTTGATCAAATTTCTTATCTCTCCTGGTATGAAACAGGCAGGCCTGTTGCCTCAAGGGGAGCACAATAAACAAACCTGTGCAGGTTGCTTGAGGTCTCCTTTGGACGGGGGAGGGGGGCTGTCCCTCGTTCAAACACACTCACAGTCTGATTGACGGACAGTGTTGCAAAGGGCAGACCCATCAAAAGCCAACCCCATGCCCTTGCTGCTGACCCCCTTGCTACCCTCTCTTGGGACTCCTATCCCATGAAGTCCCTCCTGCCATTACTTCCCTCTGGCCTGGGTCGCTCCTCGATCCTGGGTCCCCAGTGGATGTATTTCCTGCAGAAGCCACCATCTCCTGAATGGCTCTGCTAACAAAAGAGCTATCGGTCCCCAATGGATCGGCAGCTCTCATGGAGGCAGGACTTCCCGCCCCTGGGGTCCTGATCCTGTGGAAGGCCCGCCGGTGGCCTGTTAATTGCTTGATTGTCTCATAATTTGGTAGACCTTCTCAAAATGAGGCAACACCGGTTCTGATGAGGAGTCATACGGACTCGAAACGTTAACTGTATTCCTCTCCGCAGATGCTGTCAGACCTGCTGAGTTTTTCCAGGTATTTTTGTTTTTGTTTCAGATTTCCAGCATCCACAGTATTTTGCTTTTAACACCGGTCGCTAGCCGGCTCTCCAACCTACTGTTGAGATCCCCGTCGCCTCCATAAATGTCCCCCCAGCAAGTTTTATTTCTCTATACAACTCACTGGTAATTTCACTCGTGTTCTTTTCTATCAATTAGAACTTCTTTAATCTTAAATCTATACCATTCCATCTCCCACTTCTAAACATGTTTTGCTGATATTTCCTTCTGCAGAACTAACTTGTTATTCACTGATTAAAACCCTCAGAAATATATGAAGCACATCTTTTAATTCACTTTACTGAACTGACCATTGCTTTAAGATCATTCTTTATTCAATCATTCAGTGGTTACTGCATCTAAATTGACTTATACTTCCTTACTCAACAGGTGAAAGCTAAAGGTCATTATGAGTACAATATAAAGGGAAATCAATAACTGTCATATGCCTCAGGACAGTCTGATTATCCATTTCCTTACACTGCTTGATCTACTGAGTACATCTAGCAATTTCTATTTAGCAACATATTACTGACGTCTATACAAGGTTTTCAAGCCCCGAACCTCCCCCTCCCTCATTTCTACTCCCACCCTCAACTTTTGCCTCCCACATGTTCCTGAGAAAGAGAGCTACACCATTTTTGTCCAGTCTTTTTACTAAACACTGCATATCCTTGAATTTTATATTAATGTTAAAGATGTAACCTGGTTTAATCCATGTTTCTGACACTCCCATCACAATGTAATTCCCTAGTGGCAACACAGCCTCCAATTTTGGCATCTGTTTTCAATACTTTGAGCATTATGCACGCATATCTCTTAAATGTGCCTCCTTTCACATTTCCTTTGAGTTTATTTATTCCTGGTTGCCTTGCAGAAAAATGTGACGTCAATCACAATGGTAAACCAAGGTGGAGCAAAGGATGATAGGCCTTTATCAAGATCACAGAGATTTCAGCTAGAGGACGAAGTGAACACTATGATAGCTGGCTGAAAACAGATCACTGAAAATATGACTCATTCTGAAAAACAACTTCAGCAAGGGACTGGAAGAAGCAATGGCTAAAGGGACATATAAAAGCATCAATACAAAAATAACAGCAATAGTAACTTATATTTATATAGCACCCATAAATATAAAAAAAATGTTCCTGGGTCCTCCACAGGGCATTAGAAAACAAAATCTGACACTGAGCCACATAGGGAGACATTGTGTTAGGTGACCAAAAGCTTAGTCAAAGATTTTGATGATTGTCTGAAAGGAGGAAAATGAGGTAAAGAAGCAGCGTGGTGTAGGGCGGGAATCCCAGAGCCCAGGGCCTTAACAGCAATGGTGGTGTGATTAAAATCAGGGACGCTGAAGCTCAAGGCCAGTGTCAGAGTAGTTCAAATATTTTGGAGTGCGTATGGCTGGAGGAGATTGCAGAGATAGGGAGGGGTGAAGCCATGGAGGGCATTTGTAAACAAGCATGAGATTTATGAACGGAGGAACTGAGCTGTTAAAACGTATCAAATATACTTGGACCATTTACTCAGTATTCTGATGTTTTTAACCTGTCATATTTTTCTACATCTGTTTCAAAGTCCATTGGGTACTGGAGGTGGGTAATACTTATCCTGGCCAATACCTTCTGCCTGGCAAATAATGCAACCTTTTTGCACCCATCCCATGCAGCACACCTTAACCTTGACATTTATCAAACAGGAGGTTTGATAGACACTCACCTATCACTTTCCTAAGGACTACATATTCTGCCTTCACATTTGATTTGTCATCCATTGCTTGTTGATGAGTGACTTCCTTTACTCATTGTGGACATTTTTGCAGATGGACATTTTTTCCCAAACAGAGGAATTCTATGTCACTTTAAAAGCTCTTGATATCCTTTGTGTCCTAACTCTGTTTTGTAAACTTTGAACAAGAGATTCAATCCAAGCTTGGAGTTTCCCATATATTTAAAATTAAGCATTGTTCAAGCAAGTGCAAAGCTAGCTGCATACTGTTCCCAAATATTGTGGGGATCAGAATATTTACAGGACATCAAAACTGGAAGGATGTGACAGCTTTGGAAGGGAAATAGAAGATATTTACTAAAAAGGTTCCAGGGATAAAGAATTACAGTTAATGGGTAGACTGGAGATGGTGTTGTTGTTCTTCATAGAGCAGACAAGTCTAAGAGGAGATTTGATAGAGATGTTTAAAATTATGGATGGTTTAGATAGAGTAAATAAAGGGAAACTGTTTCTAGTGGCTGAGGGGTCAATAACCAGAGGCCATAGACTTAAGATATTGGCAAGGGAAGGAAAGGCAACATGAGGAAAAACATTTTATGCAACAAGTGGTTAGATTCAGAATGTACTGCCTGAATGGGTAGTGGAAACTGATTCACTACTGGCATTCAAAAGAGAATTGTATAAATACTTATTGTTTTTTCACTTAACTGGCAAGGCGGGGAGGTAAGCCCCGAGGGGCTCTCGCTTCTGGTCAGAAGGATGGACAGAGTCAATATGGTTTCGTGAAAGGGAAAACATGTTTGACAAATCTTCTAGAGTTCTTTGGGGATATAACAAGAAGAGTTGATAAAGAGGAACTGTTAAATGTAGTGTGTTTGGATTTCCAGAAGGCATTTGATAAGGTGCCACATAAAAGGTTATTGTACAAGATAGGAGCTCACGGTATGGGGGTAATGTATTAGCATGGGTTGAGGATTGGTTAACGCACAGAAGACAGAGAGTTGGGATTAATGGGCCTTTTTCATGTTGGAAAGACGTAACTAGTGGAGTGCCACAAGGATCAGTCCTAGGGTCTCAATTAATTACTATCTGTATTAATGACTTGGAGGAGGGGGCAGAGTGCAATATATACAAATTTTCTGACGCTACAAAAATAGATGGGAGGGCATGTTGTGATGAGGACATAAGGAATCTGCAAGGGGATATAGATAAGTTGAGTGAGTGAGCAAAAACTTGACAGATGGAGTTTAATGTAGGAAAGTGTGAGGTCAAGCACTTTGGTAGGCAGAATCAAAAGGCAGCCTATTGTTTAAATGGAGAGAGACTTCAAGAAAGTGCAGAACAGAAGGATCTGGGTGTTCTTGTGCTTGAAACCCCAAGAAATTAGCCTGCAGGTGTAGCAAGTAATTAAGAAGGCAAATGGAATTTTGGCCTGTATTGCTAGGGGGTTGGAGTTTAAAAATAGTGAAGTCTTGTTACAACTGTACAGGGTGTTGGTGAGGCCACACCTGAGTTTTGTACAGTTTTGGTCCCCGTATTTAAGAAAGGATATACTGGCACTGGATGCAGTTCAGATGAGATTCACTAGGCTGATTCCAGGGAAGAGGGCATTGACTTATCAAGAACGGCTAAACAGGTTAGGCCTTTATTCATTAGTGTTTAGAAGAATGAGGGGTGATCTTATTGAAACGTACAAGATTCTGAGGGGGCTTGACAGGGTAAATGTTGAGAAGATGTTTCCACTAGTGGGGAAATCTCAAACTAGAGGACATAGTTAAAGAATAAGGGGACACTCATTTAAAACTGAGATGCGAAGGAATTTCTTCTCTCAGAGTGGAGTGAATGTCTGGAATTCTCTACCCCAAAGAGTTGTGGAGGCTAGATCACTGAGAGTATTTAAAGAGGAGGTAGATAGATTTTTGAAATATTCAGGAGTTGAGGGCTATGAGGAGCTGGCACAAAACAGGAGTTGAGGCCTGGGGCAGATCAATCATAATCTTATTGAATGATGGGGCAGGCATGAGGGGGCAAATGGCCTACTCCAGCTCTTATTTCTTACATTCTTATGTTTTTTTGTTGAGGAGACAAAACGGCAGGGATATATGAGGAAAGAGGTGGGGGGATTGGGACAAACTAGATTGCTTTTCAAGAGAAATGGTGCAGGCTCGATGGGTGGAATGGATTCCTTCTGTCAGTTCCATGGTTCTATGATTTACCATTTGGCAAATTTGTGCTTTTGACTTAAATTGTCTCCTAACTGCTAAGCTGTAGACAGACACACATTAAACCTCGACAGAAACTGTTGGAAGGAGTCATATTTGACTTGAAACATCAACTCTGTTTCCCTCTCTGCAGATGCTGCCAGGCCTGCTGAGTACTTCTAGCGCTTTCTGTTCTTATTTCAGATTGCCAGCATCCACAGTATTTTGCTTTTATTGTGCATCCTCATTAGGGTATTCGGTGTAAACATGTTTAATAAATTAAGTTTCAGTGGTTTTCAGAGAACACAGCAAAATTATTATTTATTCACTTGCTAAAAAAATAGAATGTAAAAAGGAGCAGAGGATAACATGTAAATGATGTTTCTGCTGGGATTTCTGTAATATGGCACGCTTGCTTCAGGAAAATTAGTAGACTTGCTGAGAATAAGCCAGAAAAAAATCTTAAATTTTGTAAAGAGCGGCTGTATCGCTTAACCCTTTTAATTAGTTCTTCTATTTTTATGGTATCCAAATGGTTTGCATCAGATCTTTGTTGGAAAGTTGTAAAAAACTGAAGACAAGGAAAATGGAGACATTTAACCCAAAGGATCAATGATACATTGTACTTTGGGGAACGGGATGATGGAATACAAAAATAAAATACATGAATTTGAGGTTAACAACGCTCGGGTCCATTTTTTAACATGATCATTTCCAGTTGCCCAAGGGAAGTTATTACTAAATTTGGCACAATCTGCTCAGAATTCTGTGCAAACACTTGAATAAATTTGCTGGAAATGTCAAGGAAAGACAGAATGTCCTGAAGAGAGAAGTAAAGGACACAAGCTATGCCAACCTCTAGGAAAGCTTCATTGAGAACCATCTGCTTAAGAGATCACCAAGGAAGAGTCTATCTCTGAGAAGCTTGGGTAATAAAATGGAACAAATTATTATATGCATGGCATCACAATACATTTAAATATTCATGGCAGGAATCTACTTTTCAACAGATGCCTCCTGATGGTTAAGTAATTTATTTGTGCAATTAATTGGATCCTGCACCAAGGAAATCTGAAAGCCTGATATGAAAAACAAATATCTGATTTGCCGTTGCTTATATTGAAAACAAAGCCCTAATTTTAACTGCCATCATTTGGCAGAAACTGGGGCAGAGGGGGTTGGTGGGGGGGGGAGGGGGGTGGGGGGGGGGGTGCTGCAGTTAAAATATGGCAGGGCACTTGCCTTACCTCAATCCTGCTGCCTTTCTGTAGTGATTGTATGTAAAACCTATTGTACTGTTTTGGAGATCATGTGACTGTACAGACGAGTCATCCCTAAGCGGGTAATCTTAGGGGTGGAGCTTTCCAGTTGTGGACCTGGTTCAAGCATGTAGCTTCTTCATGAGCTCTGTAAGCAAAGTTTGCTCTTTCCAGCAAAAAACCTGCACACCAAGTTTATTACAATTGGCAACGAGGATAAATAACTCTGATGTTGCACCTCGCCTACTGAATGTAAGTATTCCACTTGTTAAGGGAAGAAGGAAAAGTATACTCACCAGTCATGCTGCTGTTTGGCAGAATCAGCACATACATCTCATCCATGGAAGACTGAAGCCAGGACATAAAGTGCCTAGGTTTCTACTTTGTGGTGAATAAAATAACGGTGGAAAAGAAGCAGAAAGCGATTCTTTTCAGTGCCTGCGGGAGCGAGACATATAACCTCATCCGTAGCCTGACGCACCGAACATGCCAAATTCCAGATCTTTTAATGAGCTCGTAGACCTCATGAAGACACATTTTCAGCCTAAGCCATCAGTGATTATGCAAAGATTCAAGTTCAACTCTAGGGTAAGGGTGCCGAGTGAGTCAATCGCAATGTATATCGTGAAGTTAAAACAGTTGACTGAGAGCTGCGACTTTGGAGATGCTCTCAATGACACATTGTGAGATCATTTGGTTTGCGGCATACATGACGATGCCATTCAGCGCTGTTTACTTGCAGGAGTTAATATTGACCTGAAGCGCACCATGGAAATAGCGCTAGCAATGGAGAGTATTGGGAGGGACTCGCAGGCTTTGCAGAGTGTGCAACATGGCGCTGTTCTTCAGTTGGGGTGGGAACCTACTGCCGGGCATGGTGCAAAACAAAGGAAAACTGCGAAGTGGGAAACAGTCTGTCCTGCTCAAAAAATAAGAAGGAATACTGGAAGCTTCTCACCAGAAATTCAGAAGTTAATTTGTTACAATGTGGGGGTAACCACGTATCGGAAGCCTGCAGGTTTAAAGAGGTAGAATGCCACGACTGCCACAAAAAAGGGCATGTTATAAAGCAATGTAGGGCAATATCACAGCCAATCAGACAGCAGACCAAGCTGACTGAAGTGCACAATGTAACTGAACCAGAAGCTGCTGATTCTGATATCCATTCTCTATACAATGTCAAAGCAGTAAAAACTGAACCAATCACCATCACCATTCAAGTGAATGGGAGGCCTCTGGTCATGGAGATTGACACAGGACCATCGACCAAAGTGGTGGGAGAACATGTCTTTAAGTACCTAAGCGATGGTACCCAACCACTGAATCTGGAGCAAACCACGGCTCAGCCGCAGACGTACACTGGAGAGGCAATGCAGGGGAAAGGGATCGCCTCCGTACCTGTGTACAACAAACAATAGACCACCCAGCTGCCAGTGACTTTTGTAACAGATGAAGGACCTAACCTTCTGGGCCGTGATTGGTTAAAACAAATTAATCTCAACTGGTCAGGAATTTTTTAAGTTAGAACAGGAGGAATTCCTGAGCTGTTAAAAAAGTATGACAGCATATCCCATGATGAATTGGGAAGATAAAAGCAAAAATATGCATAGGTTCAGAGGCAACACCCTGATTCTTTAAAGCCATACCTGTGCCTTATGCCCTAAAGGAGAAGGTAGATGTAGAATTGTGCCACTTAGAACAGTTAGGAATAATCCAGCGAGTCCAATTTTCAGAATGGACAGTGCCCATAGTCCCTGTGAGGAAGCCAGATCAAACTATTCGCATTTGAGGAGATTACAAATTAACTGTGAACAAGACTGACATATTAGAGAAATATCCAGCCCTGAGGATTGAGGATCTGTACACTAAGCTTGCAGGAGGAAAATCCTACACCAAATGGGACATGAGCCATGTGCACTAACAGCTAGAGCTTGACAGCACATGTAGAGGGAATGTAACCATGAACACGCATGGGGGCCAGTACCAATAAACACACCTACCCTTCGGTGTATCATCTGCCTGTACAGTTTTCTAAAGAACCATGGAAAGCCTACTACAAGGACTTCCCCAAGTTGTAGTGTACCTGGATGACATCCTGATCACAGGTTCAATGGAAGCCGGACGTTTGGCCAACCTAGAACAGGTTTTAACTGGATTTTTGGAGGCTGGTGTACGATTGAAAAATGAGAAGTGTACTTTCCAAGCCACTAAAGTCATTTATTTGGGCCATTGAGTGGATGGCCAAGGGTTGCATCCATTAGAGGAGAAAGTCAGCGCAATCAAGGAAGTGCCCTCTCCTGTCAACGTCACAGAGCTTAAGTCTTTTTTTAGGCATGATAAATTATTATGGTCAGTTCTTGCCAAATTTGTCTACAGCCTTACCCCCTTTATGCTTATTATTGAAGAAGAACCAGAGGCGGTCATGGAAGGCACAACAAGAAGAAGCCTTCATAAAAATCACAAAATTATTACATTCATCATGTCTGCTAGTATATTATGGCCCATCAAAAGTTTTAATATTAACCAGTGATGCATCTCCTTACAGTTTGGGTGCAGTGTTGTCACACAGGATGGAAAATGGCTCCGAAGGGCCAATAGGGTATGTCTCCAGAACCCTCTCTGCTTCTGAGAAGGGTTACTCACAGCTTGAAAAATAAGGCTTATACTTAATATTTGGAGTAAAGAAATTCCATCAATATTTGCATAGTCAACATTTCACCATAGTTTCAGATCGCAAGGCACTAATGGGTTTATTTAATGAAGATAAAGCAATTCCACTGATAGCCTCTGCCAGAATTCAAAGACGGGCTTTGATTTTGTTGGCATATGAGAACATCCAGGTGTGCATATAGCAAATTCAGATGCCCTCTGTCATCTTCCTTTGCCAGATAGCATTACACATGCTCCAGTGCCTCAAGAAGTTGTACTTGTGTTGAATTTCCTGGGCTCCTCGCTGGACAGTGCGTAGCAGGTTAATAATGGACAAACTGGGGTCTAATTTTATCAAGAGTCCAAGAACAGGTTATTGCAAGGATGGCCGAATGCACAAGTCTGTGAAGAGTTAAAGCCATCCTATACCTGTAAAGCTGAATTAAGTTGTCAAGATGGAATCTTGTTCAGGAGAGCAAGAGTAGTCGTCCCTTCGCAGTCTTGACAGAGTTTCACAGTGCGCATCCAGGCATTTTGAAAATTCAGATGCTTGTGCAAAGCCATACCTGGTGGCCAGGTATAGGAAATGATGTAGAAAAAATGGTCAAGCACCGGCTCCTGTGTCAGCAACAACAGAAGATGCCCATTTCAGCTCCACTGCATCTGTGGGAGTGGCTTGGTTGACCCTGGGTTAGACTACATATTCATTATATAGGTCCATTTTTAGGTACTATGTTTTTAGTGATCATCAATACGCATTCTAAGTAGATGGATGTGTATGAAGTTAGATCACCGACATTGTGTGCAATTATTGAAAAGCTGCACCAATGTTTTAGTAAACATGGCCTACCAGAAGTCATTGTTTCAGATAATGATACTGCTTTCACTAGTATGAAATTCCAGAGATTCTTGAATTTAAATGGGATTAAACATATTTGAACAGCGCCATATCATCCTTCATCCAATGGGTTAGCAGAAAGAGCAGTACAAACTTTTAAAACAGGAATGAAGAAATTATCCCAAAGAACGTTAGGAACACTAATTTCATGATTTCTACTCAGCTATTGCATGACTCCTCATGCACCTATGGGTTCAACGCCATCTGGATTACTGATGAAATTCCACCTTCGTACAAGGTTGAGTCTGGTGTTCCCTGACTTAGAGGGGAAGGTAGAGAAGAACCAGAGCAGTCAGAAGGTGAATCATGATATTTATGGTAAAGATCAAAAATTTACTGTGGGAGAGTCAGTTTTGGAACTGGACCTAGATGAGTTCCTGTTATAATTGTCTCTGAAACAGGGCCTTTGTTATTCCAAGTGGAAGTGGAAAACCGGATTGTTCGAAAACCTGTGGATCCTCTAAGAAGTAGAGAGGCACTTCAACAACCAGTCATTCCATCTGAAATTGAGACTGAACCTTAAATCTCTGAGATGCCAGATTGGCATAGAATAGACGCACTTGATGTCTCTGTTAAAGTAAATAATTCTGAACTGCCATCGTCTAAGGATGTCCCTGATGCTGCAGTTCCTGATCAAGTCAATCCAGTGGTAGAATCTCCAGTCGTAGAGCTACATCACTCTAACTGAATTAGAAAAACACCCCAGAGACTGAATCGATAATCTCATGATTTGTGTATATTTGTATATGTTATGGATTAAGGTATTCTTGTAAATAAGGGATGTAAAACAAAATTAAAAGGGGAGGAATTTAGTGATTGTAAGTAAAACTTATCATACTGTTTGGGGAATCATGTGGCTGTACAGAGGAATTGGCCCCTAGCACGGGTAAATCTTAGGGGCAGAGCTTTCTAGCTGTGGACCTGCTTCAAGCATGTAGCTTCTTCAAGAGCTCTGTAGATAAAGTTTACTTTTTCTAACAATAAACCTGTCTGGTACACCAAGTTTATTACACTTTCCCTTCATGTCTCAATACTAACCTGGTCTTATTAATAGAAGCATGATCCAGCATTAAGTATGCAGATCAGGTTTGATTCATCAGTGCCCAATCTATAATTTCAACCTGAAACATGAGCATTGGGCTTGAGGTAACATAGAAAATAGGAGCAGGAGTAGGCCATTCGGCCCTTCGAGCCTGCTCCGCCATTCATTATGATCATGGCTGCTCATCCAATTCAATAGCCTGCTCCTGCTTTCTCCCCATATCCTTTGATCCCTTTCGCTCCATGAGCTATATTTAACTCCTTCTTGAAAACATACAATGTTTTGTCCTCAACTACTTTCTGTGGTAGCAGATTCCACAGGCTCACCACTCTCTGGATGAAGAAATTTCTCCTCATCTCAGTCCTAAATGGCCTACCCCGTAACCTCAGACTGTGAACCCTGGTTCTGGTTCTGGACTCCCCCACCATTGGGAACATCCTTCCTGCATCTACCCTGTCTAGTCCTGTTAGCATTTTATGGGTTTCTGTGAGATACCCCCTCATTCTTCTTAACTCCAGCGAATATAATCCTAATCGACTCAATCTCTCCTCATATGTCAGTCCTGCCATCTCAGGAATCAGTCGGTAAATCTTCGCTGCACTTGTCTTGCTATAGCAAGAACATCCTTCCTCAGATAAGGAGACCAAAACTGCACACAATATTCCAGGTGTGATCTCACCAAGGTCCTGTATAATTGCAGCAAGACATCCCTGCTCCTGTACTCGAATCCACTGGCTATGAAGGCCAACATACCATTTGCCTTCTTTACCGCCTGCTGCACCTTCTTGCATACCTTCAGTGACTGGTGTACGAGGACACCCAGGTCTCGTTGCACATTCCCCTCTCTCAATTTATAGCCACTCAGATAATAATCTGCCTTCCTGTTTTTGCTACCAAAGTTGATAACCTCTCATTTATCCACATTATACTGCATCTGCCATGCATTTGCCCATTCACTCAGCTTGTCCAAATCACACTGAAGCATCTCTGCATCCTCCTCACAATCTGTGTCATCTGCAGATTTGGAGATATTACATTTAGTGCCCTCATCTAAATATTAATATATATTGTGAATAGCTGGAGTCCCAGCACCGATCCCTGCAGTACCCCACTAGTCACTGCATGCCATTCAGAAAAAGACCTGTTTATTCCTACTCTTTGTTTCCTGTCTGCCAACCAGTTTTCCATCCATCTCAATACACTACCCCCAATCCCATGCACTTTAATTTTACATGCTAATCTCTTATGTGGGACTTTATCGAAAGCCTTCTGAAAGTCCAAATAAACCACATCCACTGGCTCCCCCTCATCAACTCTACTAGTTACATCCTTGAAAAATTTCAGTAGATTTGTCAGGCATGATTTCCCTTTCGTAAATCCATGCTATATCTGTCCAACTCTGCCATTGTTTTCCAAGTGCTCAGCTATTAAATCTTTTATAATGGACTCTAGAATTTTCCCCACTACAGACGTCAGGCTGACTGGTCTATAATTCCCTGTTTTCTCTCTACCTCCCTTTTTAAATAGTGGGGTTACATTAGCTATCCTGTAGGAACTGTTCCAGAGTCTATAGAATCTTGGAAGATGCCCAGTGCATCCATTATTTCTAGGGCCACTTCCTTAAGTACTCTGAGATGTAGATTATCAGGCCCTGGGGATTTACCGGCCTTCAATCCCATCAATTTCCCTAACACCATCTCTCTACTAATACTGATTCCTTTTAGCTCCTCCCTCTCACTAAACCCTGCGTTCCCCAACATTTCTGGTATGTTACTTGTGTCCTCCTTTGAGAAGACAGAACCAAAGCACGTACTTAGTTGGTCAGCCATTTCTCTGTTCCCCATTATAAATTCCCCTGTTTCTGACTGTAAGGGACCTACATTTGTCTTCACCAATCTTTTTCTTTTCACATACCTATAGAAACTTTTACAGTCAGTTTTTATGTTCCCCGCAAGCTTACTCTCGTACTCTATTTTCCCCTTCTTAATCAATCCCTTGGTCCTCCTTTGCTGAATTCTAAACTGCTCCCAATCCTCAGGTCTTTTGTTTTTTCTGGCAAATTTATCTCTTCCTTGGATCTAACACTATCTCTAATTTCCCTTGTAAGCCATGGTTTGGCCACCTTTCCTGGTTTACTTTTGCGCCAGACAGGAATAAACAATTGTTGCAGTTCACCCATGCGCTCTTTGAATGTTTGCCATTGCCTATCCACCGTCAAACCTTTAGTTTCCCAATCTATCATAGCCAACTTGCGCCTCTTACTATCGTAGTTTCCTTTATTAAGATTCAGGACCCTAGTCTCAGAATCAACTACCTCACTGTCCATCTTGATGAAGAATTCTATCATATTATGGTCGTTCATCCCCAAGGGGCCTCGCACAACTAGATTGCCAATTATTCCTTTTCATTACACAATACCCAGTCTAGGATGGCCTGTTCTCTAGTTGGTTCCTCAACATATTGGTCCAAAAAAAATCCCGTGTACACTCCAGGAATTCCTCCTCTATGGTATTGTTACTAATTTGATTTGCCCAATCTATATGCGTATTAAAGTTACCCATAATTACAGATGTTCCTTTATTGCATTCGTCTCTAATTTCCTGTTTAATGCCATTCCCAACATCACCACTACAGTTTGGGGGTCTAAATACAACCCCCACTAACGTTTTTTAACCCTTAGTGTTTCTCAGCTCTACCCATACAGATTCCACATCATCGGAGCTAATGCCTTTCCTCACTATTGCATTAATTTCCTCTTTAACCAGCAAAGCACCTCCACCGCCTTTTCCTTTTTGTCTGTCCTTCCTAAATACTGAATACTCCTGGATTTTCAGTTCCCATCCCTGGTCACCCTGCAGCCATGTCTCTGTAATCCCGACTATATCATACCTGTTTACATCTATTTGAGTGGTTAATTCATCCACTTTATTGCGAATGCTCCTCGCATTAAGACACAAAGCCTTAAGGCTTGTCTTTTTAACATTACTTGTCCTATTCCCACTATTTTTCACTGAGGCCCTGCTTGATTTTTGCCCTTGATTTCTCTGCCTATCACTTTTCTTATTCCCCTTTCTGTCTTTTGTTCTTGTCCTTGATTCCCCCTCCTCTGACTCCTTGCATAGGTTCCCATCCCCCTGCCATTTTAGCTTAAACCCTCCCCAGCGACTCTAACAAATATTCCCCCGAGGACATCAGTCCTGGTTCTGCCCAGATGTAACCCGTCCAGTTTGTACTGGTCCCACCTCCCCCAGAACGGATCCCAATATCCCAGGAATCTGAAACCCTCCCCCTCATACCATCTCTTCAGCCACATATTCATCCGATATATCCTGCTATTTCTACTCTGACTAGCACATGGCACTGGTAGTAATCCTGAGATCGCTACCTTTGAGGTCCGACTTTTCAACTTACTTCCTAACTCCCTATATTCTGCTTTTAGGACCTCATCCCTTTTTTAATCTATGTCGTTTGTACCATGTGTACCACGACCACTGGCTATTCACCCTCCCCCTTCAGAATACCCTGTAGCTGCTCTGAGACATCCTTGACCCTAGCACCAGGGAGGCAACATTCCATCCTGGAGTCTTGTTTGCAGCCACAGAAATGCCTGTCTGTTCCCCTTACAATTGAATCCCCTATAACTATTGCATTCCCACACTTTTTACTCCTCCGCTGTGCAGCAGAGCCAATCATGGTGCAATGAATTTGGCTGTTGCTGCTTTCCCCTGAGAGGCCATTCCCCTCAACAGTATCCAAAGCGGTATATCTGTTTTGCAGGGGTATAGCCACAGGAGATCCTTGCACTGCCTGCCTAGTCCTCTTGCTCTGCCTGGTGGTTGCCCATTCCCTTCCTGCCTGTGGACTCTTAGCCTGTGGTGTGACCACCTCCCCACATGTGCTATCCACGATACTCGCCGTTTTGCAGATGCTCCACAGTGTCCCCAACCCAGGCTTCCAGGAGCTGCAGCTGGAGAAACTTCCCACACACATGCTGGCCCCGGGCACTGAAAATGTTCTTGGCTTCCCACATAGAGCAGGAAGAGCACACCACGGCTATGAGCTCTCCTGCCATGACTTACCCCTTTAAATTAAATTAAAACTTTTGGAAGATACTTAATATTAAATAACATCAATTATTCTCAGGCCCTTCTTCCCTGCTCCTCGTTGTTACAGAATATAGCCCTTACAAACGATGGACCACAAAATAAGACCTTAAAAATTATAAGCGATAAAATTAGTAAATACTTACCCAACCATACTCATGGTACTCAAAGGATCACCTCGTTCCCTCATCACCAAACTCCCTCAGTCACCAAACTCCAAGTTAAGCACTTTACTGCAGCCCAAAGCAGCACTCCAGTGCAGACCAGTCCAAGTGGGGTGGTGGGGGTTGGGATGGGGACACTCTCAACTTCCCCATCAGGTAAACGTGGTGGGAGGTGGATCCTGGACCAGAAGAAGTCCAGAAAGTAAGATTTGAAATGTTATTTTGTGTTTTGTGTGGCATAGGAGGGAACGTACCTCTAAGCTTCCTATGGGAACTTGGACAGACCTTCTGATCTTTGACAGATTCTTCACCACTGCATACCCATTTCCCAAATCATAGAGAATTTCCTGACAGCCTTTCTCCCCACCTCCTGAGTCCTGCCTAAAGCCTTCCACTCCCCGCTCACCTGGGTCTCTGCTGCCACCTCCTGTTGCCGCATGCACAACTCCCGTCCGTCAGCCAAGTAGTTATTCTGTCTGGTTATCAGGCGGAATTTTGCATAGATTAATTAACATAAATGCCTTGCATTGAGATTGGTGGGGCATCCAAATCCAGGCCTTGCCAGGTTCATTGCCCACTACTAGTTTTTTCCCGCAATCATCCCATGTCCCGAATGAAAATTGAGGTGCAAGAGTCAGACATGCTGACTTTAAATGAGTGTCAGTCACCCAGATGCTTAAAACTAGATGGTTCAAAATGAGCCTTTTGGCAAAATAGAATATTGCTCATATGGACTTTACAATGACAAACAAAGCATTATCTGGGTTGTGTTGGCTAATAATCCTCAATTCATAAGGTTGAGCACACTATACTTCAGAAACTTATACTTCCAAGGAACTGGTCTGAGAAAATTACACTGCCACTAAATATCCTTGGTTAAGGGATTGATAACATTTCTCTTCCTATCCTATGTGGATTAAATATTTTAAAAAGGCCACTTCTGAAGAAATTAAATTTGCTTCATTGTGGTGGCACTGTTAGCTTGCAGCTTCTGTGATTCAATTCTCCCCATAGTAGCAGTTATCACATCACCAGAAATTAGTGACTGAGATTGGAATACTAATTTGCAGAGGTGTGCTTCAATACGAATACTTAAGAAGCATAATCGGTTAAAAAAAAACACATCTGTCATTTGATCCATACCCTGGCTTAGCAATAATCGGAATACGTAGATGTGTTTAATTTTTTAAACTGAAAACTGTTGTTGCATAGGATCTGAAAGATTGCAAAAAAGAGGCAAATTTAATAGATGACTAAAACCTTTATGAATAGGTGTCTCAATCTATACTGGACTCAAACAGGGAGAAATTACAAAATCTGCAGTAAAATTGTGAATGCAATTCTAACCAATAGGCTTATGATATTGACATATATATCCTATAAATGTAATCAGTTCCAAGAAGGCAAAAGCACATTTTAAATGGCTCCATGTAAATAGCAAAAGAAAATTGCTGTAAGATTATAAACATCCTAAATCATGCAGCTCACAGTCAACGGTATTTCAGGATGCCATGAAGCAATACAAATAGAAAAACACAAAATGATACAAGAATATTAATAGCTACAATATGATTGCTTCTGCACACTGTATAACCATACACAGAGTGTAAAGCTGTAATCCTCGCTACAAAATTCTTAGCTACAAGCTAAATATATGCTGAAACTTCTAATTCTTCGACCTGCGTATGTTTACAATAAGTGGTCACCGTGCAACAAATCAACATCTGCTTTGAACAAAAAAGAAGCACTATTGCTATTCAGTAATAAATCATGATAAAACATTTTGTCTGAGAAATTGGACTTGTGCCCAAAACAGACAGTGAAGGGATTGCTTTGCGTGCCAGTACCTGGCAAACTAAAACCTAATCTAAAGTCGCCCTTGGGTCTCATTTGTATTAAACAGGAATGTTGCAGATGCCAATTGGGCATCAGATGCTGGAGAGCTCTCACCCTGATGCCTTTTGGCTTTAATTTAACTAGGACCCCTTGGTGTCACACTCAGTTAAAGCCGTAAGCATTCCAAATTCCATGTGTCAGTCATTGCAGAGTGCTCTATCTAGTTTGATTCTTCATATCCTTTCCAGTGGTTTGATGTAGGCCATTGCAAAGGGCAGTTAAGAGTCAAGCATATCAGCATGGGACAGGAGTCACATCTAAGTCAAAAAAGTAAAGCTGGCAGCTTTCCTTCCCATTAGTAAACCATTCAGTTTTTATGAATGTGAGCTTCAAGTGAGGTGCCACTGACAGCTTCGTTGTCACTTTTACTGATACCACCTTCATCGAACAGCTTCATTGTCACTTTTACTGATACCACCTTCATCGAACAGCTTCATTGTCACTTTTACTGATACCACCTTCATCGAACAGCTTCATTGTCACTTTTACTGATACCACCTTCATCGAACAGCTTCATTGTCACTTTTACTGATACCACCTTTCTGTTCTAGATGTATTTATTCATTTTTTAAACTGCCATGAGAGTGCAGGAGCGGACATGAAAATTGACATTTTTACCCCCTGGCCGCAATGGCAGGTTTTTGTGCCATTTTGTCCGCTCCCTACCTCATTAATTATGCACGCATGTGAAACATGCTGGGTCGCTGGCGGGCAGCCTCTGATTCAACCACTCCGCCGTCAGCTCACCGCTTGCTCACTCCGAAAGCCATATTTAAATGGCTCCGCTGTACAGCTTTGTCAATGTCTGCAGCCCAGGTCTGCTCCATGGAAGATATGTCTCCCAAAGGGAAAAACACGCTGCTCCAAAAGTCAGTGGCACCTCACTTGTGCATCTGTTGGATGCAGTCGGGCCTGCTGCCATGTCCTCTAGCCTCGCTTTGCCTGAGGAGGTCCAACAAGATCACCAATCCGAATTGGGAGGCAGTGCCAGCGGTGGTCAGTGCCAACACAGCGCAGAAGAGGTCAGCCACCCAGTGCAGGAAAAGGATGAATGCTCTCACCAGCCCCCCAGGGTAAGTCAACCATCTCATCTCAACTCACACACTCACAAGCCCATCAGACATTCACTGGCATCTCCCTCACTGCCAGCTCAAGGGACATCACCATTTGCTCTCACACACACACACACCCTCACATCTCTATCTGGCCTCAGCTCCTCTGGAGCTTGCGTCCTCATCCCATCCATGGCTCTAACCTCACCACCCACACATGTCATCTGCCCTAGCATGTGTCTTGCTCACACACTTTCCGTCTGCCTTCATGAAGGACAAGCTCATGCACAAGAAAAGGGAGAGATCCCAGACCAGGGGTGGAGTGCCTAACATCAAGGTCCTCACAGAGTTTGAAATTCGTGCCGGACAGGACACCGACTGTGCCTGCGCCAACAGTGAGATGGGCGGTACACAGCCAAGCGAGGGTCTTGCACCAATTAAGACACCATCAGACAACCACACTGTGAGTGCTTTGTCCTGTTTTAGAGTTGTCTACTATGTACTAATGATCTTTCTTCCATAGGCACCTCTGGAAAGATCCAGAGGACCTTCACAAGCGAGGCCCTTTGCTCCAGCCCCGGCAACATATCGGATGAGGAGCCAGAGGACACCACAGAAGAAGACCCGTCACAGCTCTGACCCGCACCCTCCACCAGTGCAGAGACACACACCTCAGTGAGACCTCATTCTAGAGCAGACTCAAGGGCACGACCTGGCAAGCACAGTGCACAATCTGGCCCACAATAGGCGGAGGCAGGGACAACTAAGCTTGCCGGCACTTAGGGGGTTGCTGGAGGCCATGATTCTGCTGAGTCTGAGTCAGATGATGAGCCTTTGGACTTGGCCCTAAAACAGTTGCTGGAACTGCAGCAACAATCATGGTAACATCAGGAAGGGATGTCAAACTGCATTCCTCAGATTTCAATGGATGATGGAGAAGTCCGTCTGCCTTCAGTCTGAGGTGATAATGCGGCATGCCAACACACCGAGGTCAACACTGGCAGGTTAGCAACCGCCATAGAGACCTTGGTCCAGGGCATCAGTTTTGCACTGCTGCAGGAGCAGCACTCCATCGTTGTAGCCATTGGTAGCATCCATCAGTGGCTATGCAAAGAGTGGGTATAGCACCTAGATCTCACTCCAGCTGCCCCTTCTCCTTAAGGAGTCAGCCAGGTGCCCTCGGGCACTCATAGAGAGGAGGATCAGCAGCTGGACACCCCAGGGCCATTCGGCCAGGTGTCTCCAGGACTCTCCGGCCCATCCAAATCTCCTCTCCCTGTGACCCCCATCACCTCCAGCTCCACAGGCCGAGGAGGGTGCACCTGCCCCACAGCAGAACACATAAAGCAGGCCGGGGCCCTCCAGGTCTCGGCCCTCCAGAAGACACCCACCAAGGTCATCACAGATAACAGGGCCTAGTAGTCAGCAGGTTGCCTCCACCTCTGCTGTGGATATCAGGGAAGCACCAAGACATAGCGGTAAGGTTAGGAAAGTTCAAATGATTTAAGAGCACTATGGAGGCATCGGTGTTCACAACATGTATATAATGTTCATAAATGTAAATGGAATTGCACTCATTTTGCATCTCCCCTTGTGTTTGCCTCATTCTTATTTTGAGCTATGTTGCTATCAATCATATGTGATACTTTAGCCCCTCCCCCAATTTATCACAGATGTCACTATCATAGGCCTTTTGTTTGTGCAGTATGCTTCCATATTACTGTAGTGTTTGCCCCTTTTCCAGATCATTCCAGATCATTCTTCATATCAGTGATGCCTGCATCTTAATGTTGTGTGCTTGTGCAATGAACCTTGCTCACATGCTTGACAGGATCATGTCTTTTTTTTTCTTGGCTGTGTAAAATTGAGGCAAAGGTATTCTCCTATCTCATCTGCATTCTTGAAAGGTGAAGGAGTAGCGTTCAAGGAGAGATGTCTTTGCACATGGAGAAGGTTCATATATTGTGCTACTCCATGTGCTCTCTGTCTCTTGGCAGGGTTTTCATGCTATGAGCCCAAACTCGGAGCTCATGTGTGCTGCTGTCAGCCAATCATGTTTTCGACTTTTGGGGTGTACATCTGCTAAGCTCACCAATAAGCAGGGAACCTTGCCACCTCAAGGTGACAAAACCCGGCCCCTCTCAGCCACATTATAGTCCTGGCGCTCAAAATTCTAACCTTGTGTGTGTCTCACCCTGAGGTTGTGTGTCTTGCGGGGACAAGGCTCTCGTCACAGACTAGGGATACAGCGCTGTGCATCTCCTCACCTGAGCACCCGCCGAGGTCACTGATGCTAATTCCAAATGGCCATTTCTGACAGGCAATAGACGCTTTGAGCAGGCTCTGGCAGGGCGCATGGTTGTTTTAGGCAATGTGTAAGGGAGCAATGGGATAGGGGCAAGGATGTACTGAAGCTGAAGTGTGCCCTTTATTCGCAATGGCCCATGCCTTTGAGGGTTTCATGATGTGTGTGCATTTTGAATTTGGCAAGGGCCAGGGCTGGAGATGAAGGCACCATGTCTGTGTTAAAGAGGAGGCATCTTAATGTCTGGCAGGCAAGTTTTTGACATTGTTATGCTCAGATCATCCGGATTCATATCAAGCTGAGGATAAATGCAGCCCAGGGCCGAACTGAGAGTGCCAGATGTCAATGTGATTTGGAAGAATGCACCATAGATGGCTGAGTCATCTCTAAATGGATTCACAACAGCAGAATGTCATTGGCTGCCTTGTCCAAGTGTGAATTGTCTGATTCGCAATCGATGTTACACGGAGTGTATAATTCCCTTGCTTGAGATGGATCTCCTTGAGGAGCCTTGTCAGATTGAAGGCTTACAGCTATGAAGCAACTAAGGATTGAACAAGAGCTCCTGGCTCTTGTAGGGTGCCATTGCAACAGGGATACTGGAGAGACGTTGAAGAGGCAGCACCTTCTGCCGTCTGATGCTGGGACGCCCTTCCCCAGTTAGCACCTCATCTCAGCAAGGACACATGCTCCAAGAGTTCATCATCCTTCAAAGGATCAGGATAATGTGAGCCTGATGTATAACTATTCACTCTCAGATTGAAGTACATGGGCGAAATGAGAGGAATTGCGATGCTCAGGCTCATGCTAATCCATGAAGGAGGCTCATGTCCAATAGTGTGTTCACTACAACTTGTCATCCTCCTGGTGGAATCTGGTGGCAAACAGGTCCCCACATGCACGCCTGCCTCACCTGGCCCATGCTATGTTCTCTTCCCTGCACCCTCATTTCCTTCGAGGTCCTCCTCATCGGAGGAGATGTGCAGCTGCTCCATTTCATCAGCTGGCAAGTTCTCCCCCCTTTGCAGCACCAGGTTGTGCAGCACACAGCAAACCACGACGATCTGTGAGACCCTCGGACTGTTCTGGAGTGCTCCGCCTGATCTGTCCAGACATCGGAATCACATCTTTAAAATGGCTATGATGTGCTCCACCAAGTCTTGGGTAGTGCCATGAGCCTCGTTGTACCTTCTCTCTGCATGAGTCTGAGGCCACCACATGGGCATCGACACCCATGTCCTTTGTGGGTAGCCTTTGTCACTGAGGAGCCAGCCCTGAACCCTGTTTGGTTCCTTGAAGTTGTCAGAGGTCTGCGATCTACGACAGACATATGAGTCATGGAAGCTTCCTGGGTATCTGGCACAAACCTGTGTGGCCAGTTATGGTCACAGACCCAGGTGAACATTGAGCGAATGGTAGCCTTTCCTGTTTATGTACTGGAGTACCTGTTGCCAGGGAGCTTTTAGAGCCACATGAGTACAGTCAATGGCACCCTGCACCTGTGGGAACCCAGAAATCTCAGCAAAGCCCAGTGCTCTGCTGCTCGGGCTTGCTTGATTTCTGTCCAAGTTGATGTAACTGTGGGCCTTGACAATGAATGCATCTCTGCATTAATGCTTGAGAGACCCCACAGAGGTCCTCAGATGAGCCCTGGAAGGAGCCAGTGGTGTAGAAGTTGAGTGTGGCTGTTACTTTCACAGCCAGCAGCAATGGATGCTGTCCCTGTCTCTGTGAGAATGTGGCAGATGTGAGTCACCAGATCCCTCGTCATGCGGAGCTGTCAGCCACACTGTTTCTCGCTCGCCTGCAAATAAGGCATGCGAGTTGTATACACCCTGGGTCTTGCAAGCCCCCTATGCGCGACATCTATGTGAACTTCATCTCCTGCGTCCAGAGGAGGCCCTACTGATCCTTGGTCTTGAGGGTCTTGCTCCTTCCTTTGGCAATTCAGGCACCTCTGCCATAATATTTTCCTTCTTCTCTCCTGCCTGTAAGCGATAACGCAGGCAGCGATATATCCAGCCTCCATCTTCCTGATGGTCTCCTCTCTGCAGAATCAATGAGAAACAGACAAGTGTCAGCATTAGCCTCCAAGGGTCCTCTTTCACTCAGTGACTTGTCAGTGAATGTGGGTTCAAGGGCTTTGTTCCCGTGTCAGGATGTACTCACCCCTGAAATGATGGCCAGTATAGAGTGTGTATCAAGGTCCTCCACCCATCTCCAGCATGACACTGCTATGACAGTGCTTTGGCCTGGCACTTGGATGTGCTGCTTTCAGCCCAGGTTCTGCGAGCTTAATTCACTGCACTCTTTGGGATAAACATGAGGGAAAATGTTTAGTCAGGAACTGAGGTTATTTGGAGGGGGGCCTGATGCTTCTCTTCAGTGAATTGTCCAGTACTAACTTTCTAACAGGCTTCTTGAGCTTTTCCATTCGCCCAATTGCTATGGAGTTCATTATTACTCTGGGGACTTTCATGCTGTAAACAAGGAGTTAAAACAAGGAAATCGATTAATGCCACTCTGTGGGATTAGTCCCACATGAATGGGCATCATTGCTTCACTTTCCTGATTTCCTGCACTGTCATTGAAAGGTTCCTAATAGGTCTCAGCTGTGCCTCTCCCCTCAGTTGGGAATGCGCGGTACAGTTACATGCCAATGTAATCAGCCCCATCTCCCCTCCACCCCCTCCCCTCGAGTGCATGCACCTGCCCTCCAATCTGCCTGCAGAGCTTCTCCTCATTTTAATTTTGCACTGCTCCACCGCTGCAGGTTGGAAGATGGTGGTCCAGAGCTCTCACTGCCAAGCCAACTTGGACCCTCCCTGTGTAAGTATGGAAACCCCTTCCATCTTCCCCGAGGGACTTCATGTTCAGATTTCTGTGGTAATCTGATATGTAATAAACCTTTAAGAAGAATGTTATAATAGAAGATCACATGATCTTATCATCCAATGACGGAGTAGTGCGGGCTACCTTAGTAGTCTGTAGTCAGGATTGAGTAGTTAGTAGTCTAGAGTAAGTGCCGGTGATGTAGAGACAGGGTTTGAGTTGTGAGCACACAAGTGTAGCTGTTGAGCTCCTTTGTAAATAAATAGAATGTGTTCTACATAAAAATTGTCTGCTGATCTACTCTGTCGATGGTACCAACTTGGCCATCCCGAAACAAGGGTGGAATCCGGATCCATTAGTCCAACTAAACTAGTGACCAAGGATCGAACAAACTGGTGATGAGGTGAAAAAAGCAAGAAAAAGCAAGGAAGGGCAAGAAAAAAGCAAAAGAAAAGGGAGAAAGGAAATCAAGCGAACCAAAATTGGGCCGTACCTCGCACGTTAATTGTAAGTAGAAATTCCGGCCTAATCATCGAAGTAGTCCCCTCGAAGCATACCGCAGTTTGGAAAAGTTGATCCTTTCAACCCAGTAGTGGACAATTGGTCTCATTATGTTGAACGCCTTGCGTTCTTTTTCCAAGCTAATGACATTGTAGGGGAGGAGAAGAGGCGCATGATCCTCTTATCCACATGTGGGAGTAAGACTTATGGATTGATCTGAAGTTAAATGGCACCCAGTGCCCCGGATTCGAAAAGTTTTGATGATTTAGTGAACCTTGTAAAGTGACATTACCAACCCAGGCCCTTGGTAATGATGCAACAGATCAAATCTAGCTCAAGAAACAGAGCCGCTGGGGAGACAATTGCTTGTTATGTGGCAAGTCTGAAACAGTTAACAGAATATTGCGAGTTTGGTGCATCTATAAATGAAATGCTTAGAGATCATTTGGTGTGCGGTACCAATGGAAACACGATTCAGAAGAGATTACTGTCTGAAACAAATTTGAAGTTTCAGAAGGTGCAGGTAATAGCTATGGCTATGTAAGGCGTAATGAGGGACTCAAAAGTCTTAATGGGAGCGCAAAATGGCACCGTCCTCCACGTTGGGCAGGAAGCCCCAGCCAAAAAGGGCTCAAAAGTGTACAGCTCTAGTGAGAAGTGGGAAGCAGCCACAGCTTACAGACAATTTTTTTTTTCTAATGACTTTGCAGCGAACACATGGAATAATGGTAACAGAGATGGAAGCAGACAGCCTTGTAATCAATCGAGTTAAAAAAAAAATCAAATGTTTTAACTGTCATCGAAATGGACACCTCATGAGACATTGCAAGGATAGAATCAGGCAGACTTTCAATCAAAAGAAAAATCCCTGTGAGATTCATAACATAGAAGAGCCTGAAATTACAGATTCAGATATTTATTCATTGTATAATTTAAAGGTAGGAAGAACAGAACCAATCCATGTAACAGTGAGGGTGAATAGTAGGCCTATCAGGATGGAGGTGGATACAAGGGCTTCCTCTGTGGTGATAGTGACCATACTTCTAAATACCTGAATCATGGGGAATGTAAATTAAATTTGGAAGAAACGGATACCAAATTGAAAACTTACACAGGAGAAGACATCAAAATCAAAGGCACAAGCAGAACGGAAGTCAATCAGCAAAATTACCCTTGATGGAGGTAGCAGGTGAGGGGCCAAGTCTCCTTGGATGAAACTGGCTGAAAGAAATTAAATTGGATTGGACTGAGAACTTCCAATTGAGAGCCACTGGGTTACCTGAGCCACTACAAAAATATGCCTCAGTTTTCCAAGATGAACTCAGGGAGATCCAAGGGCTATAAGCAAAAATTCATGTTGATCCAGACTCTACACCCCAATTTATGAATGCAAGACCAGTATTTTGTGCAATGCAAGAAAAGGTAGATGCCGAATTGGAAAGATTGGAGAAACTGGGAGTGGTACAACCTGTGCAGTTCTCAGAATGGGCAGCACCAATAGTCCCCGTACTTAAGCCTGACCAAAGTTTCGAATTTGTTGAGACTACAAATTGACTTTCAGTAAAGTGGCTAAGCTGGACAGGCATCCTATACCAAAAATTGAAGACTTGTATGCTAAGCTGACAGGTGGAACCACCTTCATGAAGCTTGAAATGAGCCATGCTTATCAATAATTGGAATTAGAGAAGGTGTCCCAGAAGTTTGTCACAACTGATACACACAAAAGGTTGCACCAATATACCCATTTGCCTTTTGGTGTATCCTCTGCATGAGCCATATTCCAGAGTACAATGGAAAGTTTCCTGCAGGGATTGCCTCACGTTGTAGTTTATTTAGATGATGTTCTAGTGATTGGACTCACTGAAAAGGAGCGTTTGGCAAACTTGGAAGAAGTTTTGGAGCATTTTTCACAGGTGGGAGTGTGTTTAAAAAAGAAAAGTGCAGTTTCCAAGTGAAAGAGGTACTCTATTTAGATCACAGGGTAGATGCACAGAGCCTCCACCCAGCTGAAGAAAAGGTGAGAGCCATTAGAGACACCAGCACCAAAGAACACCTCCGAGCTCAAATTATTCTTGGGGATGATCAATTATTATGGACACTTTTTGCCTAATTTATTGACAGAACTGACACCCTTGTATTACCCACTCAAGAAAAACCAACTTTGGTCTTGGCAAACACCACAGAAAGAAGCTTTCACAAAAGTGAAACAACTGTTGCATTCATCCAACCTATTAGTGCATTTTAACCAAAGAAAACAATTAATTCTGACATGTGATGCATCTCCTTATGGAGTGAGAGCAGTGCTCTCCCATCAAATGGACGATGGCTCTGACTGATCTAGTGGATATGTATCAACAACTCTCAACACAGTGGAAAAGGGATAGTCACAGATAGAAAAAAGAAGGCTTGTCAATCATCTTTGGTGTAAAAAAAATTCACCAGTATGTACACGGCCGGCATTTTACTATTGTTTCGGACCACAAGCCTTTGCTTGGATTGTTCAGTGAGGACAAGACTATACCACACATAGCCTCAGCAAGAATACAGAGATGGGCACTGATCCTGGCAGCGTATGAATATACTTTCATCCACAGGCCTGGAAATCAGATTGCAAACACTGATGCATTGAGTTGTTTGCAATCTGGGGAAAAAAATATCACCAGTGAAAAGCCCGTGTTGTGCTTAAGGTGCTGTATGTTTTCGCTTGTGGGTGCTATGTCCCCACTCGCTGGCACTGTCATTGGAGACAGCCTGCTGACTCTGCTGTCTTGTTGGCCTTGATGACCTTGGCGGGCGTCCTCTAGCCTGTGGAGCCTGTGCTGGCCCTGCCTGGGAGGGAGTGGCCAGTTCCACAGCTAGCATCTCCCCAGCTGCCTCGGCCTCATAGGATGCCACAGTCACTGAGAGAGGGGTGGAGGAGCTGCTGCCATCATCCAGAGTGCCCTGAGAGGAGCCCACAGGGACAACAAGCAGCTTGTGCACCAACATGAGGTTGCTTTGGACCTCCCTGCTCACCATTGATGGACGGGCACCTAGCTGGGATACTGGGTGCCCAATCCATCTCTCACGCTGACAGTGACCGCCTGAGGTCATTGCCGGTGTGAGGGCTTGCAGGTCCGAGCGCATCCCTAGGAAGCCCTGATTCAGCTCCCGGAGCAGCCTCTCCATGAGAGTCACCACTCTCTCCATGGAGGAGGCAGTGCACTCGGCCATGGGGGTCATTGCATTGCTCATGCTCCGCAGGACTCCTCCACAATGGAGACCATGGCACACATTCCCTAATGTATCTTCGCCAGACCCTCCCGCACACCCTGCTGGACTTCCAGCATCTGCTGCCTCAGGGACAACTCCAGAGGCCCATCATCAGCCACCAACTGAGCATGTTCCTCTGACTGCTGGCTCCCTGGGTACTCTCTGCCTCCGCTTGCACTGCAAGCAAGTGTGAAGTGACCTCACCAATGTGCACTGAGATACTAGCCGCCGATGTAATGCCCACCAAGGTGCTGGTATCTATGCTGGTGCACATTGCCTGGCTGAGAGGGTGTGACACAGGGGCATTTCGATCATTGCAGTCCGCTGGGGTTAGTGGTGGGCCTTCAGGATCCTGACTCTGACAGGCTGCTGCTGAGCCTGAAAGGAAGAACAAGGACATGTCATTAGTTGAAGTCATTACACTGTTACTGTGCCTGCCTGGCACCCAGATCAGGGTGCCCTCGTCTTTCCATTATCAATGGGACTTCCAGGTTCGAGGCTATAGAGACAACAGTGGAATGGTTGTTATGACAGGCATTCTGATCTCAGTGCGCTGCACTCTTACCTCCCTGTGGCACCCCAACCTCACTGCGTCCAGTTGACCTACGCAGCTCCAGCGCTTCCTGCTCATATCGAGTGAGGATATGTAGGTGGAGCGGCCCCCCACCAGTCTGCAACCTCTCAGCATTGTTATGGGATGTCTTTTCCTGAAAGGACAGAGGAGCATTGATTAGTCCACTCTGTACCGGCACTGCCATTGCAGCCTGGCCAACCCCACCTGAGGAATACCTCGCAGGGCTCAGCCGATTCGTGACCCTGGAGCCGCAAGACACTCATTCCAAGCAGCCAGGGCTCACCCCCTTGCCCAGTTGCTGCCTCATTGACATCATACTCTAAGACGTCTGAGGTCCACGTGGTGAGGGAGTGCGTTGGGGTGTTGGGGGCACTCCTAACTGCTGTGCTAAGTGACCCATGCCAACACGGTACTCTCCCTTCCCGATCGCAGGAGATCATTGAAGCGCTTGCGGCACTGCACCCATGTGCACCTCACCAGATGATGGGAGCTCACCCTGGACGCCATGTTCTCCCAGGAATTTTTGGTGAGGTGGGGGGTGGCCTCCTCCTCCTCCCATCCCTGGGGACAAGGATCTCTCTCCGTGCTGCCAGCTCCTCCAGGAGGGCAGCGAGACACTTATCGGAAAAATACGGGGCCGGCTGCCCTGCCGACCTGCCCTCCCGCCTGCCATGTTCACCAGTTGCAATCTCCGTGACGAGGTGCGTGTGCTTCACTGGCAGCCTTCGCATGGCTGCCATGGCCACGTTTGAATCAGCCGCCAAGTCGCCATTGGACCCGGCGGACATTGAGCTCCTGCCCCCACCCACCCCTTCTCGCTGTTGCTGCTGTTGCATCTTACACCGGGCGGGCCTTAATTGGCCCCCCACTGCGTAAAATCCCTGTGTGGAGCCGATCGCGGGCAGCGGCCGGCGTCCTGACCCCACCCCCCCAGCTCCCACTGAGTCCGCATGCCAGCTGCAAAATTCTGGCCTTGGATACAACTTTCAATTCCTTTATGCACACTGTTGATAAATATGGTGAAAAGATGAGGTGCCAATAATAATCCTTGTGGAGCGCTACTTGTCACTTTCCATCAATCAGAGTACATTCCTTTAATCTCTAATTTTTGTCTCCCGCTTCCCAACCAATTATGGGTTCATGTAGCCTCCAATTCTGTGCACACTGATTTGTGCTGATTATCTCAGGTACAGAATTTTAGCAAGTGCCCTCTGGAAGTTCATATAGTTAACACCAAAAGGCACTCTCCTTTCCACTATGCTAGCAACCTCTGCAAAAGTCCAGATAGATGAGCCTAGACATGATCTTGTCAAATCCATGCTGAGCAGCTCATACTTATCAAGGGCGAATTTTAACCCATAGTACATGTGCAAACAGCAGGGAGGGTGTAACATTTCCAAAATCTGAAACCCAAACCCAAACCGCTTCCAGATCCGATGGGAGGAGGAAATGAACCTGCTCTCAACATGCATAGTAGACATTTCAATGGACAGAATTGTCCCAGATTTGCACTAAGCACAGTAGCGAGCATAATGAAGGACATTTTACCCACTGATCGCAATGGCTGGTTTTCATACCTCATCACCCAATTCCTGCCTCATTAATTATGCATTCCTGGGAAACATGCCAGGTCGCTGTGGGGCATCCTCTGATTCTCCCACCCTGCCGCCACCTCAGCCCTACAGTGAATTGGGTGCCATATTTAAAAGCTGTCCCTTCCCAGAGCTAGCGCCCTTCAAGGGATAGAAAGCTGTTGCAAACTGATGGCTGCTAAAGGGACGAAACACGCTGCCCCCAGATTTAGCCACTCCTCCCTTGAGTGCCTACTGGACCCAGTGGAGGCCCGCAGTGATGCCCTCTAGCCCCGCTCTGGGCAAAGGGCAACAATCAAGGTCACCAATCCAGCATGGGAGGCGGTGGCAGTGGTGGTCAGCGCCAATGCCCTGCAAAAGAGCACAGCCATCTAGTGCTGCTACAGGATGAATGGTCTCATCCATTCCACCGGGGTAAGTCACTCTTCTCATCACTCTCAGCTTAAACACTCGAAAACCCATCAAACATCTACAGGGATGTCACACCTCAAGGGCACCACCAACTCTCACACACACTCTCACATCTTCATCAGGCGCATATCCTCTGGAGCTCGCATCCTCATCCTGATCATGGCTCCACTCACCATGCAAACATGCCATGCAAAGCCAGGCGTCCTGCTCACAATCTCTCCATCACTTTTCACGCAGGAGAAATTGTCTCACAACAGCATGGCCGGGGGTGGAGTGGCCCACATTAGGCCTCTCATTTACTTTGAGGAGTGGGCCATCACGCTGACTGCTAAGGATGTGGTAAGGTTAGCGGCAAGCACACACATGAGGATCCTGCACCAAATCATCCTTCTCTTACAGCAAATGTGAGTGCACTCTCTCCTGCTTTTGACTCTGCCGCCAAGCATTAATTATCTCTACTTTAGTTCACAGGGAGCTCTGCCAAGCGACTGGCACCCTCAGCCAACCAGTCCCTCAGCTCCAACCAGGACCGCATCTCCAGCCAAGAGGACACCTCCTCCATTGAAGAGCTGGAAATAAGCAGCCTGGAAAACCCGTCACAGCGCTTACACACACCCTCCATCAGCACAGAGACACACACCTCAGTGGGACCTAGACCTAGAGCAGGCTCAGGTTCACAATCTGGTGATCACTGCATGGACATGTGTCCACAGCAGGAGGAGGCAGGTTCAGCTGAGCTCCCCAGCAGGAGGAGGACTGCTGGGGAAGAGGATCTGTGAGGTCCGAGTCAGATGACAAGTCTCTGGATTCAGCCTTCCAACTCATCGTGAAGTTAGCAGAAGGTGGGGGAACATCATGCAGATCTGTTGGAAGCCCTCAACAGAGTGGCACGCAAGTTGAAGGAGTGCATCCACCTGCCCTCTGATAAAGTAGTGCCCACATGTGCGCGGATATGTGTCTCCACGGGAAGGATGGTGGACACCATGGAGACCCTGGTCCAGCAGAATGCAGAGATGCATGGCTAGCGCAGTAGCCATGGGTAAGAGCCTGCAGTGGCAATGTGAGAGGGAAAGGGGCAATTGTCTTCCCTCCAGGTGCTCCTTCCCCTTAAGGAGTCAGGCCGGGGCACTCCAGCACCTGACGGAAGGAGGAGCGGCAATTGGACACCCCTCAGTCATCCACTCAGTAATCTCAGGGCCTGTCCTTTCCCTCCTAGCCCCCTTTGCCTGTGACCCCCTCAACCTTGGCCTCTGTCACCACAGAGGGAGTAGCTGGTCCACAGGAGGACAGCCAAAGCAAGCCAGGGCCTTCAAAGCCTCAGCTCTCCAGAGGAGCCACGCTGAAGTCATCAGAGGCAACAGGGTCAAACATTGCACAGGCTGTCTCCACCCCTACACCTAGAAGAAGTCGTAGGCCTAGAAAAGTTAAGAATTTCTGGTCACAGCTGGTTGCATGGGTGAACACATTTTGTCACTTTATATTCACTTCCACTGAATAAAGATGGGAATGTGAGTCGTGAGGAGGATGTTAAGGGGCTTCAAGGCAATTTAGGCAAGTTGCCTTGAAGTGAGTTAACGGGTCAATACATGGCAGATGCAGTATAACGTGGCTAAGTGTGAAGTTAACCACTTTTGTAGGACAAACAGAATGGCAGAGCATTATTTAAATGGTGATAGATTGGGAAATGTTGATGTACAAAGGGACCGGAGTGTTCTTATACACTCAGCAAGCAAGCAGGTGCAGCAAGCAGTTAAGAAGGCAAATGGTATGCAGTCCTTCATTGCGAGAGGGCTTGAGTACAGGAGCAAGGATGTCTTACTGCAGCTGTGCAGGACCTTGGTGAGACCACACCTGGAGTATTGTGTACAGTTTTGCTCTCCTTACCTAAGAAAGGATACACTTGCCATAGAGGGAGTGCAGCGAAGGTTCACCAGACTGATTCCCGGGATGGCAGGATTGTCGTATGAAGGGAGATTGGGCTGACTAGGCCTGTATTCACTGTAGTTTAGAAGAATCAGAGGAGATCTCATTGAAACATATAAAATTCTGACAGGGACGGACAGACTGGATGCAGGGATGATGTTTCCTCTGGCTGGGGTACCTAGAACAAGGGGTCACTATCTCAGGGCACGTGGTAGACCATTTAGGACTGAGATGTGGGGAAACTTCTTCACTCAGAGGGTAGTGAACCTATGGAATTCTCTAATACAGAAGGCTGTGGGGGCCAAGTCACTGAATATAGTTAAGAAGGAAATAAATTGATTTGTAGACTCTAAAGGCATCGAGCGGTATGGGGAGAGAACAGGAGTACGGCATTGAGATAGAGGATCAGCCATGATCATATTGAACGGTGGAGCAGGCTCAGAGGGATGAATGACTGACTCCTGTTTCTATTTTTTCTATGTTTCTATCATGGGTAATGGTGCCTTTCAGCTTCATTGACAGGGTTTGTGAGCACCGCCCCCCCCACTCCTCCTCCACTAGCAGTTCAGCTGCACACAGCTGGCCCATGAGTGATTCTGGAGGGAGAAGCGTGTGAGTGTGGCAGGGCCTTTTGGAGCCTTGTGCAAGCCTCTCCCTCACATGCGGAGCCTTGCTCCATCACACTCATCTCAAAGCCCTGAGCATTTTTAATGCTGCCTGCTGGAGTTCTCTTTCAATTGTCCATCTGAGCTGACCTGCATCTCCACCCACCCACTGATCACACTCCCATGCAGCACCTGAGCCCACCCAACACAAGGCTCCGCTCACTTTCGATTTTACAAGCGTGGTTGTTATAAAGTATGTCTTCGGCTCCTCTGTCCTTTCCCCTCCCCCAGTCACCCATGTCCTTTCCCCCATCACTGTTGACCCCCCTGGTATCACCTTCTACTTCCCCACTGTCACCTACCAACAAAACCCTTTTCCTCCGGGACGTCCAGGTGAAAGTGCACATTCCCTACTTTCCCGAGAATCCAACTCCCATCCACGGTGACCTTGCCGACCTCTTCCATTCCACCCCCAGGGTCCGTGTCTGCCTCCGAGTCCTCACTAACCACTCTCACTGCCCCTTCTACAGCTACCATTGCACCCTTAGCCTCCCACCCTACCAGCTCATTCTGCCCTCTCTCATTCTCACCATTCCCACTTACCATGCCCACCCCCAGGAGGCAGTCATCGACTCCACAGACCCCTCCCTGGCACGTTCACCTGGACATCCTCCCCCTCTTGCTCCTTCCTCCACCATTACTCCTTCTCCGCTTTGAACTCCTTCCTCCCCCAAACTCCTTCCCCACTTTGAACTCCTTCCTTAAACCTTCCTCCCACCTTACACCTACCTCCTCAGTTGCCACATTTCCCCCCGTTGCACCCTCCTCACCCTGTACCCACCCTGACCCTCTCAACCTCACCCCCTCACCTACACCTTTGTTCTCTCCTCCCAACCTCACCCCCTTGACATCATCATTCCGCCCCCTCCGAACATCAACCCCCACACTGGTGTATGCCTTCCTCTTCCAGTTAAACATAGATCTTCCTCTCCCACCCCAAAACCAGTACACCTTCCACTCACATTCGCAGCTGAACCTCCCTCTCCACCCCCTCAATGATGATCCATATCAGACCATGGCCAAGGCAAGTGTCCTGAGCAAGGCAGAGCCCAGGCACCAACGGAGGTCTCCCACCTTCTGTGAGCTGCTTCGCTGCTGAGCCAGGTCCATCAGAATCCACCCGGCATGTGACTCACGTGTTGCTCCAGGGCCGGATAGCTGTTGGGCCCCAGCATCTTCTGCTCCTTGGATGTCCGCGGTGTGAGCAAGGCCCTGGTGGTAAGTCCATTCTTCTGCACGAGACACTTGTCAAGTCGTATTCTAGACCTGCGTGTTTTCCCACCAACCTGGGTGGTAAATTTGATGTGGGGTGTTGATTCCAGCGAGCAGGGCTTATAATTAGATGCAGACATATTAAAATGACGTTCCTGGTGTGCGGCGGCTGGAAAGGCGGCCTGCTGTTGATGGGTGGAGTGGACAATCTCAAACTGGTTTCATGATGGTGTGAAACCGGCTTCTGGCCTTCCCCTCATATCATCCACTCACACCAACCATGACGCCTGATGCCAACCGGGACAGAAAATTCCCCCAATATCTTAACAAAGCTGCATGCTTCAAATTTTATCTGATTTTCCCATTCACTATCTGCGGGCCAGGATTCATAGGGCGAGGAAAACCTGGCAGCTGGAGGGAGGTAAGAAAGGATGGATCCAGCAAATTTGTAACATTTCTAGCACTGCCTGTGAGCCAGGAGGAGCAGGAGTGATTCCCCCACAGTCCCACTAGTAAACCTGCTACCCTCCCCACCATCAGCCTCCATTCTTCTCTCCCCCATCCCATAACTTTTCCCCCAATCCCAGTCTCCCAGATTTACCCCCGACCCTGGTCTCCACAACTCCCCCACCCTGACCTCCCTCTGCTGATCTCTGTGACATCCCCCCAACCTCTACAACCTCTCCCTCCCTCACTCCCCTGTGCTCCCTCATTGCTGCCGAGCACCACTGGACTTCCCACCTGACAACCAGCCAACTTCTCAAACTGAATGGCTGCTGGCTGGCAAGCAGATAGAAAATCTTATATGACAGCTTAACCAAGTGTGGCTCGAGGCTGTTCCAAAGCCCACCTTTCCTCCTCCCTCCGTTCCATCCCTATAAATATTAGTGCCTCTTTCTCTGATGATAAATTCCAGTAACTTTCCCAGAACTGATGTTAGTTGACAGATCTGTATTTAACTGGTTTCCCCCTCCTTCTCAAACAATGGAATGACATTCTCAATTTTCCAATCCAATTTTGACTTATGCACCTGCAATTCCTCGATCCATTTCTTTTAATACCCTGGGGTGGAAAGCATCAGGGCTTTTTTACCTTATGTTTCATTATTTTCAGGACTGGCATTAATTTCACTGACATTAAATCTCAACTAATTTCTTCCTTTTGACTTATTTTAAGTGTCCTTGTTCCACCCAGATTTGGCCTTCTATCTCCATTGTGAAAGTGAATATTTAGCCATGGCCCCAAAGGACCATAGGCACCTTCCTCCATCAGAGGGACATTTTTGACTACTCATAGCTTGAGGGGAATCACTCAGCAAGCTGGGGCAGAGGTGGGGTAAGGCAAGGAGGCTGGACCTCCATAAACTACCACAGCTAGTACAAAGATTGAACCCACGCTGTTGATGTCATTCTGCATCGTAATCTAGCCACCTGAACTGAAAAATAAAGACAACGATATTAAGATTACGGATTACATCGGCAGTTGGAGGGGTGGTGTGAGTGAGGATGGTTGTAGTTTTGAAGTGGAACCTTGAAGGTCTGGGTTCCCCTGCATGCTGTGGAGCTTGAACTCAACATTGTTCATCTTTTGGCCCTGACATTTGCCCCGCCCAGAACTCAGCCCAACTGACAGGATTGGCTTCCAGTTTGGTGGGGAGTACCCTAAATCAGGCCATCGGACCAGGCCCCAGGTGGTCAAATCCCCAGGGAAGTGGTTCTGATGAAAATTTATTGACCTGAAACATTAACTCTGTTTCTCTCTCCACCAATCCTGCCTGGACATTCTTGATTTTTATGTCAGTTTTAGACCATAAGACCATAAGACATAGGAGCAGAAATTAGGCAATTCGGCCCATCGAGTCTGCTCCGCCATTCAATCATGGCTGATAAGTTTCTCAACCCCATTCTCCCGCCTTCGCCCCGTAACCTTTGATCCCCTTACCAATCAAGAACCTATCTATCTCGGTCTTAAGTACACTCAATGACCTGGCCTCCACAGCCTTCTGTGGCAATGAATTCCATAGATTCACCACTCTCTGGCTAAAGAAGTTTCTCCTCATCTCTGTTCTAAAAGGTCTTCCCTTTACTCTGAGGCTGTGCCCTCAGGTCCTAGTCTCTCCTACTAATGGAAACACCTTCCCCACATCCACTCTATCCAGGCCTTTCAGTATTCTGTAAGTTTCAATCAAATCCCCCCTCATTCTTCTAAACTCCATCGAGTATAGACCCAGAGTCCTCAAATGTTCCTCATATGTTAAGCCTTTCATTCCTGGGATCGTTCTTGTGAACTGCCTCTGGACCCTCTCCAGGGCCAGAACATACTTCCTGAGGTATGGGGCCCAAAATTGCTCACAATATTCTAAATGTGGTCTGACCAGAGCCTTATAAAGCCTCGGCAGCACATCCCTGCTTTTATATTCTAGTCCTCTCGAAGTAAATGCCAACATTGCATTTGCCTTCCTAACTTTCGACTCAACCTGCAAGTTAACCTTAAGAGAATCCTGGACTAGGAGTCCCAAGTCCCTTTGCACTCCAGATTTCTGAATTATCTCCACATTTAGAAAATAGTCTTCCTACCAAAGTGCATGACCTCACATTTCCCATGTTTTCCAGCATCTGCAGTATTTTACTTTTGTATGAGTGTTACTGCCATGTGAAGAGTGGTAGAATGGCTCCCCTCTCTTTCCACCTCTCAGTTGACAGCAATAGGCATTTGTAAAATAATTTTCTTGCCAATTCAGTCGGTGTTTACCTGTTTAAGTGATGTGAGTATAAAAGACACGCACAGACAGGTTTCCTTGTAAGTTCTGAAAGAAAAGGAAATAGTATTTATTGTACTTATCACCTGTTCTAGAAATAATTTAAAAGTACTCCAACCCACACTCACACATGCTTCCAATAGATTCTCACACACGCACATGCTCACGTATATAAACACACACACACAACACACACACACACACAAACACACACATGCACAGTCGTGAAGCTATTAATGTATATAATATTTTGGAAAATATTTTTATTTTAAAATAGAGGTTTAGTCTGCGGGTGTGTCTTAATTGGATTAAAGCAAGCTAGCCTGGGTGCATTGATGTGTACCAGTTTTGATAGAGAGATAGCGTGCATTTGCATTTTTTGAATAGAGCATTCAAGAAGTGGGGTGGAAACTTGATGCATTTCTAGCAGCTATCAAGTAATGTGTTTATATTACTAATAAAATTGGTACAATGAATGAAGTTTCATTGTTAAAAGGTAAAGTTCAAAGAAACTGGTAGGACAATGAGAATTTGAATTCAATCAGTGATGGTAGGTATAACTTCAGTAGTTTTTGGGTGTGCAGGGCAGAGGCAATGTGAGATCAAAAGGCAGCTGCAAACGTCCAACTGGCTCCATAGTGAAAGGAACCTAATTTTGAATTTGTAGGGTGAAAATGCTTTGCCTGGTGTTTGGTTAAGTCTATGGGTTGCTGTTGCCTTAATGGAGATTAGTTTGGGAATTTGTTAAAAGCTGTGATAGTAGTAATTTGTAGTCATGTGTATGTGTTTTAACCTGTGTATAAAGTGTTCCACTTAGTTTAGTATAAAACCTCGAGAACTGGTGGTCTGATTCCTGAATTTAGAGTGACATTTCAAACATAATACTTAAAATTCCCCTTTGTGAATTTTTGGACACACACACACACACACACACACACACACTGTTTTTTTCCAGATTCTACTTCGAGCCAATTTAAAGACTTGACAGACGATCTCTGTCTTTTCCTCTGGATTAAGCAGCTGCTTGGTTTATACAGAAGACACTGCGGTCTTTGGCTGGTCAGATACAGGTAAAGCACAAGCTGGAAGAATAGCTGGAGAGAGAAAAGAGGGACTATAAGTCCTCTTCTTGCTATTACCCACTCAAGGGCAAGGATTTTCCCGGAAATCGGCAAAGTCCAATATCAAGCAAGGAAATCAGGAATGGCGGAATTTCATCGTGTATCATGTGGAACATTGTGAAATAAAATCAGAGACATGTATTTTACATTGGATTGCTGGTGGGGCGGACCTGCTGTGACCTCATAGCTTCAGAATCCGGGTGCCATATTTAAAGGCCACCCCTGCACAGAGCTAGCACACTGCAAGGGATAGGAAGTTGCTGGGAACTGACAGCTGCCCCCAAATTTAGTGACAACTCCCTTGAGTGCCTATTAGATGCAGTGGAGGCGCGCTGTGATGTCCTCTACCCCTGCTCTGGGCGAAGACCAGCAAGCAAGGTCACCAATTCAGCATGGGAGGCAGCGGCAGCGGTGGTCAGTGCCAACGCACTCCAAAAGAGGACAGCCACCCAGTACCAAAAGAGGATGAATGATCTCCTCCATTCCATCACTCTTTTCATCATGCTCAAGTCACAAACCCATCACACATACACAGGGATCTCACTCACTGCTAGTTCAAGGGGCATTGCCATTCACTCTCTCACACATACCTTCATCTGCCCTGAAGACCATGTCCTCATCCCGTCCATGGCACCACTCACCATCCACACAGGCATCCATCTTATCTGGCCTGGCAGGTGTCCTGCTGACACTCTCTCCATGGAAAAAGAACCCTCAGACACTGACATTGAAGACCCATCACAGCACTTGCCCACACCCTCCACCGGCACAAAGACACACACCTCGGTGGAACCCAGTTCTAGAATAGTCTTGGAGCCACAGTCTGATGAGCAGATTTCACTGACTGATCCATAGCAGGCAGAGGCAGGGACATCCCAGTGTGCTGGCACTTGGAGATCTGCTGGAGGCCAGGGATCTGCTGTGTCCAAGTCAGATGAGGAGCCTCTGGACTCGGTCATACCTCAGTTGCTGGAGCTGCAAAGGCAAGCTTGGGAACATCAGGAAGGGATGTCCACTGCTCTCCTCAGGTTGCAAAGCATGATGGAGGAATCCCCCCACCTTCAGGCTGAGGTGATAACGCCGGCATGCCAATGCACCAAGGTCAACATTGGTAGGGCAGCGACTGCCATGGAAACCTTGATCCAGGACATCGGTCCTGCACTGCTGCAAGAGCTGCACTCCATCACTGAGGCACTTGCTGGCATCATCAGTGTCAATGCGAGAGGGGGAGCGGAGCATCTCAATTCCACTCCAGCTGCCCCTTCCTCTCAAGGAGTCAGCCAGGGGCTCTCGGGCACCCATAAGGAGGAGGACCAGCAGGTGTGCACCCCAGGGCCATTCACCCAGGTGACTCCAGGAGTGAATGGCTCATCTGAATTCCTACTTCCTGTGACCCCAGTAGCTCCAGCTCCTCAGGATGAGGAGGGTGGCACTGCCACACAGCAGGACCCCGAAAGCAGGCTGGGGCCCTCCAGGCCTCGGCCCTCCAGAAGATGCCCATCAGGGGCATCAAAGACAGCAGTGTGTAGCAGTCAGCAGGCCGTCTCCACCTCCATTGCGGATGTCGGGCATGCACCAAGATGTAGCGCAGGGTTAGAAAGGTCAAGAAGATGTAATTGCACAATGTGGGCATGGGTGATAATTACTTGTACACAATGTTGACCATTGCAAATACACTCTCAAGAATGTATCCTTGTCTATGGCTCCTTGTTATGATGAGCAATATTTGTGTCAATCAGGTGTGAAACTTTGGCTCCTGCACAAAATGAAGGCAAGTGTCATAATCCAGGGCCTCTCCCTGCACAGAGTGTAACCTTCTGAGCTCAGCAATTGCCCTACTTCAAAGTCACTGTCCAGATCAGTTCTACCTGCACCTCGATGTGGCTTGTGTTTGTCACAAGTGCCACTGGGTTCCGTGATGCTCCCTGTGTGCTTTCAGCAGCTTAGAGGCGGGGCTGCCCCCCCTACCACCCACCGCCCCACCCACTGCCCCACCACCTCCCAATCTCGCCAGCGTTCCTGACAGGTCAAGGTGCAGTGCTGAAGGAAAAAGGGGATGAAGCCTGCCACAGGATCAAGTGCTCTTAATGCCCGTGTAGCCGCTATATCTCAGCAGCATCTCCATGATATGACCCTCATCACAGAGCATGTGTGTGCTGCCCTCAGCCAGATGTTCCCAGATGCAATGTGAAGATCTTAGGAGTGCCCTCACTGCATCTTGGCATCATCCTTCTGGAATCTTATGGCAATGAGGGCCTCACGAGCACGCCTGTCTCATCTGGCAAGTACAATGGCAGAGGATTCCAGGAGGATGAGGCTGAGATGCAGTGAGTTCACTCCTAACATCTTTGCATTGCATTTGGGAACGCCTGACACATGTTTCTCAGAATTGTAATCGAACACAAACTATAACCTCATTGCCCGGCATACCCCCCACTCTACCATTACTATCAAGCCAGGGGACCAACCCTGGTTCAATGAAGAGTGCAGGAGGGCATGCCAGGAGCAGCACCAGGCATACCTAAAAATGAGGTGTCAACCTGTTGAAGCTATAACACAGGACTACTTGCGTGCCAAACAGCGTAAGCAGCAAGTGATAGACAGAGCTAAGCGATCCCACAGTCAGCAAGTGATAGACAGATCTAAGCTCTGTAGTCCTGCCACATCCAGTCGTGAATGTTGGTGGACAATTAAACAACTCACTGGAAGAAGAGACTCCACAAATATCCCCATTCTCAAAGATGCAAGAACCCAGCACATCAGTGCAAAAGATAAGGCCGAAGCATTTGCTACAACCTTCGGCCAGAAGTGCCGAGTGAATGATTCATCTCGGCCTCCTCCGGAGATCCCCAGCATCACAGATGCCAGTCTTCAGCCAATTCGATTAATTCCACGTGCTATCAAGAAACTACTGAAGGCATTGGATGCTGCAAAGGATATGGGCCCTGACAATATTCCGGCAATACTACCGAAGACTTGTGCTCCAGAACTTGCCATGCCCCTAGCCAAGATGTTCCAGTACAGCTACAACACTGGCACCTACCTTGCTATGTGTAAAATTGCCAAGGTATGTCCTGTACGCGAAAAGCAGGACAAATCCAACCCGACCAATTACCGCCCCATCAGTCCACTCTCGATCATCAAGTAATGGAAGGGGTCATCAACAGTGCTAATTAGCTGCACTTGCTGAGCAATAACCTGCTCACTGACGCCCAGTTTTGGTTCAGCCAGGGCCATTCAGCTCCTGACCTCATTACAGCCCTTGTTCAAACATGGACACCAGAGCTGAATTCCCGAGGTGAGGTGAGAGTGTCTGCCCTTGACATCAAGGCCACATTTGACCTCATGTGGCATCAAGGAGCCCTAGAAAACTGGATTCAATGAGAATCATGGGAAAACTCTCCACTGGTTGGAGTCATACCTAGCACAAAGGAAGATGATTGTAGTTGCTGGAGGTCAGCCACCTCAGCTCCAGGACATCACTGCAGGCATTCCTCAGGGTAGTGTCCTTGGCCCAACCATGTTCAGCTGTTCTTCAATGGCCTCCTTTCCGTCATAAGGTCAGAAGTGGGGATGTTCGTTGATGATTGCACAATGTTCAGCACCATTCACAACTCCTCAGATGCTGAAATAATCCATGTCCAAATGCAGCAAGACCTGGACAATATCCAGGCTTGGGCTGACAAGTGGCAAGTCATATTTGCACCACACAAGTGTCAGGCAATGACCATCTCCAGCAAGAGGGAATCCAACCAATTCCCTTTGATGTTCAATGGCATTACCATCACTGAATCACCCACTATCAACATCCTAGAGGTTACCATTGACCAGAAACTGAACTGGACTAGTAACTCACCTCCTGGCTCCCCAAAGCCTGTCTACCATCTACAAGGCACAAGCCAGGAATGTGATGGAATACTCCCCACTTGCCTGGATAAGTGCAGCTCCTACAACACTCAAGAAGCTGGACACCGTCCAGGACAAAGCAGCCCACTTGATTAGCACCACATTCACAAACATTCACTCCCTCTACCACTGATGTACAGTAGCAGCAGTGCATACTACCTACAAGATGCACTGCAGGAATTCACCAAGGCTCCTCAACAGCACCTTCCAAACCTATGACCACTACCATCCAGAAGGATAAGGGCAGCAGATAGATGGGAACGCCACTACTTGGAAGTTCCCCTCGAAGTCACTCACCATCCTAACTTGGAAATGTATTGCCGTTCCTTCACTGTCACTGGGTCAAAATCCTGAATCTCCCTTCCTAACAGCACTGTGGATGTACCTACACCACGTGCACTGCAGCGGTTCAGGAAGGCAGCTCACCACCACCTTCTCAAAGGCAACTAGGGATGGGCAATAAATGCTGGCCCAGCCAGTGAATCCCACATCCCGTGGATGAATGATAAAAGAAGGTCCGCAGTGTAGCCCTGGAAGGAGCCACAGGCATAGAAATTGAGCGTGGTGGTCACCTCTACTGCCACTGGCAAAGAATTCCCTCTGGCGTCATGCCCAATCCTGCAGAGAAGATGGCATATGTGAGTGACTAGTTCCTTTGATGTGTGCAGTCATCAGCAACAATGGTTCTCGCTCGTCTGCAGGTAGCACATGCGCTGCATATGGACCCTGGGTCTAGTGAGGCGCCTACAAGTGATGGCTCTCTGGGGTTCATAGCTAATATCTTCCCTATGTTGAAGCGCCAAAAACAGTACATAATACTCCAGCTGTGGCTTAATTAAACTCTTGCACAACTTCAATGTCACTCCCATGCTTCTATATTCAATGTCCCAGTGTCCTTATATATGATGCTGGGATTCCATTTACTGTTTTCTGTTGAAGGGTCATGAGGACTCGAAACGTCAACTTTATTCCTCTCCGCCGATGCTGCCAGACCTGCTGAGTTTTTCCAGGTAATTCTGTTTTTGTACTGTTTTCTGGCCTTTTTTTATCTGCATTCCCAGCTTCAAGACTTCAATACTTTCATTCCAAGACTTCTCTGACCCTCTAGTCTGTGATGAATTTTAATGTTTGGAGAAAATTTCCTTTCATTTGTGCATAATTACTGTGAAATATAATGTAATAAACTGGAATTAAAACAGTAAATGTTCTTTAGCTTTCTTAAATTAATTTACTAGTGGAATGCTTTGTTCGGCTATGTTTTGCATTGCAAAATAATAATCAAAAATTAAAATCAAGCGTCCAAAGCAGTCTCCCATGTCAGATAATGTAGTATATTTTGTTTTTAAAAACACGAGCCATTGTTTTATATTCATCTTGTTGAATCATCTGATTTACTTCACTTAAGATTTATGATTAATTAAAGCCCTAAGGAGTTGAGGATTATATGACTGGGAGATGATGATAAGTCATATCACACTGCCATCGAGAAAACTCTCCCAAATGATATTGCAATTTTAATAACATGAAAGAAAAAAGATTGCAAAGGCTGAAGCTTGGGCAGTAGGGTCAGAATAGCATTGAAATATGTCTCTGAGACTTGATAGAAGAAGAGCAATACGAAGTGGAAAATAGTTTGCTTCAGTGTTCAGTTACAATCTTCCCCTATTATAGCAAGCTACTACAAAAACGCACCACAATATTCCAGCATGGGGAATCTCAAGGTGTACACCGTTAATTAGACTTTTTGCTAAACATTTCAGCTCACTTACTTACTGGAAGTCCAAGCTGATAATGGTGTGGTGAAAGCAACAGGATATCTGGGACCTTACAGGATCAAAAGCCTACGCCCGTAACCTTCTAAGGATTGAGAAATAAACAGAATGACTGAATGGAGAGTGAATTACAGTCATATCAGGTTCAGAGAAAAAAATAAAGAGAAGGATGGTTGGATTCAGAGGGGAAGAAAAACGACAAGAAAAATTATAAACAAAAACAGAATTACCTGGAAAAACTCAGCAGGTCTGGCAGCATCGGCGGAGAAGAAATCAGTTAACGTTTCGAGCCTTCATGGCCCTTCGGCAGAAAAATTATATATTTTTTCATTTGACATTTCTGAAAACTTCAACAACAACCTGAAGGAATGAGACTCCATATTTTCAACTGTTCATTTTCTGGGCCCTAGATGTTGACTGGGAGTCATTAACAATGACCAAATCTTTAGAAGGGTGGTTACACTCCTCCTTCAGGCACCATGTCCGAAGAGGGCATTGGCAACCATGGACTTCCACTGGTTTGGTCCGCGATTATGTTTGGCAAAGTACTGCAGGGGCTTGCCATTGCCTGCTGCAGGAGGGCTGACCAGGAAACTCTCCCACTCTTACCACCTGCCAGCAAGCATATTGGAAGGATGTACAGGCTGATAATCAACAAGTTTGGCCACATTATGGACACACCTTCGGTGGCCACCAAGTCCTGAAGTGGAACTTGAACCCAAAGCTTCTGGCCCAGAGGATGGATGCCACTAGTGTGCTACAAGACCTGTCACTGTATTTACACTACCATTACTAAACTTGACTCTCTGTGGTGAGACTAAAGGGCAATTAATGTCTAAATCCAGCAAGTTCTTAAAAATACTGGGGAGTCACTGTTTGTGCAAAACAAATGACAGAGCAACATAAATTGACCATTAAGTTCTGGAAATTTGCAGCTCATACTGTATTTCTTAATTCCTTAAACTTGCTGGTGGAATTCAAAATTGATAATGGTATGTGCTGTGCATATGCAATTATTTTTTCGGCAAATTGAAGGCCAATAGAGTAATGTATTTTATTTTCTGTACTTAAACTATTCTTGGCCAAGACAGGCACCTAGAAAATAATTGAAGGTTTGCTATATATTTTGTGATTTTGTTATGGATGTAAATTGTGATGGGAAATTAGTATTTAATTTACTTTTGACAAATATTAAAAATATGGATTGTAAGTACTTATTACATTTCATCCTTCATGTGAAGAGTTATACAATTCAAAAGGCCTGCTAGAATCAACTTGCTTTACGAAAATGTAAACTGGGTCTGTGCAAAACATTTAGTAACACAATAAGGATACATGGCTTTATAATGAATATATACCTTTAACATTTTGTATGAAAATGTTAAATAAAGAACTTTGGAAGGCTAATATTGACACACTGTTGTCATAGTTTTATCCTATTAGTTCAGCTTTCCACAACTACTTTTTCTTCACACTTATGACTTAATGGCAGTTTCCTTAAACACATCAATCCCTTAGTGAACCCAACCAGTGTGTATATATTTCTTAGTGTATGTGTGGATTAGCATAACCCATATTTAATAAATCTAACATATGTTAAATTGCTTGCTGAAGGTTATGCGGGAAATCCATCATTTTCTTTTGTCACATCAAGAAGCAAAATTCACCTGCTTAGATGAATGCAGCCCCAACAACACTCAAGAAGTTTTATAACACACAGGACAAAGCAGCCAGCCTCATTTGCCACATTAAATATTTACTCCCTCCACCAGCAGTGCACAGAGGTAGCAGTATGTACTATCGACAAGATGCATTGCAATAACTTACTAAGGCTCTTTTGACAGAACCTTCTAAACCTGCAATCTCTAGTTCCTAGAAGGACAAGGGCTGTAGATGCATGGAAATACCACCATCTGCAATTCCCTTTCAGTAGCACACCACCCTCACTTGGAAATATATCATACTTGATGTGTTGTGCAATTGTTGAAGAATGGGGCACCCCGTAAAGTAATTGACAAAGTCAGTGTCATGGACATGAAAGAGGTTGGATGCAATTTTGGTCTAAGGATGGGTCATAACTTCACATGGGACCATGGGTGCTTTGTGCTGACTTGGTATGTGCTCTTGACATGCCTCATACTTATTGATGATGACTGCAATGCCATTGTCCATACCCGACCAATATACTGTCTCTCTTGTAAGTCTTCTCATCCAATCTAAACCCATGTGTGAGTGATGAAGGTGTTGAAGAATATCATTTGTCATGTGTGTTATAATAATACAAAGACACCAATCGCTCATAAAGGATTATGCAAACATGTTGTGAGTTCATTTATTAAGAACAGGCATATGTGAACAGATATACATGGATAGAAAGCTTGAGGATATCAGAGCTGCAGGGCTGCATAGCTGTGTTCTGCTCCAGGCCGAAGTGAAACTGAGGCAGGATCACATGACACACTTCCCTTAAAATGATGGCATGTTGCTACCTCGTAAAGACATATTACAACATCTCCCTGTTTTTTTAAAAATACTTTCCCCCTTTCAACAAAGTATAACTATTTACAATACATGTTCATGTTTAGTTACTATTACATAAATGTATAGGACTGGTGAATCTATGAGTCTCTAAAGTGTAGAGGTAATCTGCTGGCACCCCAGATCTTGCAATGGTAACCTTGTCTTAGGTTTCTTTAATTTCTCACAGTGACCTGTGGGGTTGTCAGTCTTGGATGTTGTTCTGGTTGCATTTCGGATCTAGTCCTTGATGCAACTGGACTGTACGGTGGTTGAGGAGCTGGAATGGATCTGATTTATCTTTGGTTATGCCCCGCTATTGCACCTTTGTGTGTAATGACTTCATAGGACCTTATAGAACAAATCCTTGTCATCTTCTGTGGGTCCTGGATGCAAAATCGTTGTCTCAGCTGTAAACTTGGCGATTGTGTATCTGCATTGTTCTTGTGCACATTGGTCATCTTCTCTTGCAGTTTTAAAAGTTGCTATCCAGTTTCTGAGAGAGTAGAATGGGTAAAAGTAGATTGTTAAGCACTGGTCTGCCAAACATAACCTCTGCCAGTGACGGAATAGTACACTTAAAGGTGTCACTCTCAGATGCAATATTGCAATGCATAGATGTTGTTTGGTCTGTCTACATGTGAGAATTTGGGATTTCACCACAGCTAGGCCGTTAGATCTAGGGTAATGAGGAGAAGGAGTAGTGTGATCAATATTCCACTTCTCACACATATCCTGAAATGGCTTACCAATACATTGCAGATTGTTATCCATAATGATTTCTCTAGGCACACTAAATAAACTGAAAAAAGCACTTAGAGTGTGCGCGACAGTTGTGCTTGATGTATTGTGCAATTGTTGAATAATAGGGTACTTGGTAAAGAAGTCGACGATTTCGATGAAGTCAGTGCCATGGACATGAAAGAGGCCGGATGTGATTTTGGACCAAGGACGGGTAGGAATTTTATGTTGAATCTATGGCTCGTTGTGCTGAATTGGCATATGCTCTTGACATGCCTTGGTCTTCCTGGCGATGACTTTAATGTCATTGTTCATAACCGGCCAATAGGCTGTGGCTGGGATTTTCCGGCTCTGTCGTGGGTGGAACCCGCCGTGGGTGAGGCGGCGCCCCAGCCAGATGCCCATTGACTTGCAGCAGGACCGAAAGATCCCGGCAGCGGGAGGGTGCGGAAAATCCTGCCCTGTCTCTCTTGCGAGTCTTCTTGTCCAATCTGTGCCCATGTGTGAGTGATGAAGTTATTGAAGAATATCAGGTCACAAAGGTTCCGGAATGATGACCTACCTGACTTTAAAAATGACTCCCCAAAAGACTCCTAGCTCATCCCAGTAAGACCAAAATGGCCCCACCTGTTTGTGGACATGCTGAATTGAACCTGGGCATTCTCTAATGATGGTTTCCACAGTTTCTGTAGCGTGGAATATTTTGCCATCGCTTCTTGCAGCTGCTGGCATTTGCATTGCGCAACATGTACCAGGTCAACCATGTTGCATTCTCTGAGTAATGTTGCAGCTCCCTTGAAACTGCCAATTTTGTCAAAACATTCTAGATATTTTGAGATTATGTCATGAACTGGGGCAATAGGAGTAGTTTCTGAGGTTGACCTGCTGTTTTAGGTCTGACTAATTCTATGGATTGTCAGTAGTGTGAGGTCACGGCACGTGGGTAGGCCTGTGGTCACTGGGCTTTTAGTCTCCATGATGTAGAACATCTGTGACAAAAGGAGGATTGATTGTGCTTGCACTCCTGGGCTATGGGCCCTGCACATGGAATTAGTAAACTGTTGTACACTGAAAGCTGTGCATCAGTAGGTTTTGCATTGGCCATTGAAGATGGCACACTCTCCAATCCCGCAACAACCACAGAGAGTCAGGCTTCCTTTTAACCGGTTTTATTCAAGGATATGCAAGGGAGCCGCAATCATTCCTAAGAATGAAGACCCAGCTCCCTGATTGATTACATTTCATTACTTTTGTACTTTTTCTTATCATAATACATTTGAATATTTCCAATCGGTAACTGACACACCTGTTCCATTATCTCTATTCTATTGAGTATATATGTGATTTTGCTAACCAATTATTCTAAAGGATGTATACATAATTATATTATCCAATCAAAATTGAAACACCTATGCAAAGACCTTGGTTCTTACAACTCAAGACTGTTTGTGTTTCATCAAAGTCCCCTCTTTGTCTATTGTTCATCTTCCCATATCTAAGCTAAAACCATCTGCCCCTTCCCTATGTGAGAGGGGAGTACACTTAATCTAATTTATGTCCTGCTTGTGTCTCCAGTCTGACTCTTAAGGCTGTGCAATGTTCATCTGGTAATCTTTAACTCTTAATATGTTTAGCAGCCATGTCTGCCTGGAGAATTTAAGTGTTTTTCAGTAAATTATTACTGTTTTCTCTTTTAGCATTTTTAATTTTCCCCTAACAGCCATCCATGGCTGTAGATATATGTCTTTTAGAATTCACAGGGGTAGTATATTGGCACTTGCCCCTGTGTCAGTCTAGGCCAATAACAAATAGTTACCAACTTTCTTAGAGAAGATAATTTGAACCTTGGCAAACATTTCTGATGGTGTGACAGTGCCTATATTTTCCACAAGATTGACAGTGTGCAACTTGTATTCACTGCTCTTTGTCTCATCGTGCAGGTCTTAGTCACATTTTGCTTTGTCAATCACCTCATGCATATGTTTCTGACGGGATGCTTGTTGGTCATTCTTATTGCTTGAAGGTAACCACTATGTATGTTCTGTTTGGATCAGTGCACAGCTCTTTGTAGCTGCATCAGCCTTTGCTATAGTGCACTGCTGCTGCCAAAGGCCCTTTCTGCCACATGCCTTGCAGGATTGGTGGAAAGCTGGGCTTTTTCTTGAAGCATGCAGAAGGCCACACCTTCCACATGTCATACTATGTTTGGGTGCTCGAGTGAGTGCGTCAGCAATTGGGGTTGTGCTTAGAACCTATAAGCTTCGTCAACCTACAAGGATCACTTCGTACTTACAGCCATCCTTGAGTAGCTCTTCAATGCTGTATGTTTTGGGCTTGACTAGCAGATTTTTCTGGAACTCTTCCATGAGTGGATGCGATCATCAACTCATTAATTTTGTCTGTTAGCTCTGCATTTGAAAAGTCACAATACGGCATTTTAACATTTGACATTCATTCTCCTTTAGTACCTGAGATGAGTGTCGCTCCTGCCGCTTTCCGTGATTTTCCGAAGTTCTGTTATAATCACAACGGTCTCTGGACCAATTTTTATGATGGTTTTACTTTGGGGCATATTTTTATTTGACTCTCCCTTGGTTGCTATCAATCTGACCCACACCCTAGTATCTCACCTGTCCCAATTGAGCTAACCCAGTGCTGGCCCTCTCAGTGTGCTGTGCTACACACTGACATGGTAGGCTATGCACTGCAATCTTACCAGCCTTTTATTTGAGCACTATCCAGTCCTGTGTCTTCAAAGCTCTTTTGTGACGTCTCTAATGCTGCATCTCCACTGCAGTCGGACCAGAACGTGGAGGGTTGTCTCATGCCATGTAGCACAATCTAAGGCAGCTCACCATGTTGTATCTGTACTGAATCTTGCTGCTAGGCTGAGCACGCTGTCATTTAGAAGGAACCACTGCTGCACACGTACCATGGGTAATTAAAAAAACAGAAAATATATCACTCAGCTCGACTCCATGGAAACAGTACATTATGCAATAATCAGACAGCCACTCATACGGACTTCATATACAATTCAACAATAACAACTTATAATTGTATGGCACCTTCAACACAATAAAACATCCCAAGGTGCTTCACAGGAGCTTTATAAAACAAAATATGACGATGAGTCACATAGGGAGTTATTAAGTTAGATGACTAAAAGCTTGGCCAAGAGATTATTTTTTAAGGAGCATTTTAAAGGAGGAAAGCAAGGCAGAGAGGTTTACGGAGGAAGTCTAGAGGTTTGAGCCTCGGGAGTATAAGGCACAGCCTCCAGCAGTAGAGTAATTAAAATCGGGGATGTTCAAAAGCCAGAATTAGATCAAATGGCAGATATCTTAGAGGAGCTGTGGATTGAAAGGAGGTTACATAGATAAAGAGGATTCAGGCCATGGATAGATTTGAAACAAGGTCGAGAATTTTAAAATTGCTGATGTTGCTTAATCAGGAGCCAGTGTAAGTCAGCGAGTGCATATAGGTATACAGAATGTGATGTCATTTGGGACATGGGCAGCAGAGCTTTGGATGACTTCAAGTTTATGAGGGGCAGAATATATGAGGCTGGCCAGGAGTGCACTGGAATAGCCAAATATTGAGATAACAAAGACATGGACAACGGTTTCAGCATAGATGACCTGAGGCAGGATAGAGTCAGATGTCAGGATGGAGGTAGAAATAGGAGGTATCAAGCGCAACAAACTAAATTTAGACCACATATGGTACAATAATTAAACTGTCAGCCATGACTTGGTGATAGCAGTCTTGCATCTGAGTCAGCAAATTGTGGGTTCAAGCCTCAGTGCATTTTGTGGCCCCGCTGCAGCGTGTCTCCCCCTAGTGGATGCGGTGAGCCATTTAAATCTCCATTCAGTTCGGCAGGAGGGGCCATAAAATCCTGGCCCAGGGTTTGAGCATAAAATGTACAGAGGGAGTACTCCACTGTCAGATGTGCTGCCTTTTGGATGACACGTTCAACCGAGGTCCCGTTCACTCTTTCTGGTGGATGTAAAAGATTCCACGACACTATTTTGAAGAAGAGCAGGAGAGTTATAAACAACTCTCAATCAACATTGCAAATAACAGGTTATTTGGTCATTATCAGCTTGATGTTTGTGGGATCTTGCTGTGTACAAATTAGCTGCTGTATTTCCTATATCTCAAGAGTAATGTAAATTCACAAGTACTTTATTGGTTGCACAGTGTTTTGGGAACCTGCTGAGGTTATGAAAGGTGCTATATAAGTGCAAGTCTTGTTTTTCTTTTGCTGAGCGAATGCTGTCTTGCCCAATGTGATGTCTCTTTGGATGCAGTCTTAAAGAGAGGCTCTTTCAGCTTTCTTAGGTGAATATAAATGACCCTACAGGGCTATATCAAAATACAAGCAGAGGGGCTGCCGCCTGCTGTCTTTACCAATATTTATCTCTCAACTGTTCTGAGATGGTCCTTCTATCTGTGGACTCTAGGCGTGGTACTTGGATAATAGACAGACTGCAGCCATACTCTGGCATCTACTTAACACTTATTTATTAATACTACTTCTAAACAGGTTATAGAGTAGGCATGTAGCTCCTAGGCATGGTGTTCCAACCTCTCTCAAGAGAGAGTCTAACACATGACTGAGTGATGTCATTGGTGCACCATCATCTATATCATATATTAGCATATCCCATCTGTTAACCCTTTATAGTATACTATCTTACTTTCAACAACATGAAACTATGGGCAGAATTGTCCCAGATTTGCACTAAGTGCGGCAGCAGTGGGAAAAAGGGTGTTTTACTCACCGGCTGCAATGGCAGCTTTTCAAACCATATCATCCGCCTCCTACCTCATTAATTCTGCAGCCCCAGGAAACACGCCATCTCGCTAGTGATCGGCCTCTGTGAATCACCCGCCATGCCATTATCACAAAGTTTCCTCACTCCAGGCGCCACATCTAAACTGCAGCCGTGCATAGAGTTCTCAATGCTTGTAACCCAGGACTGCCCCAGTGAAGACATGGCCCTGAAAGCCAAGAAAAAATTCAGTGACTGGAACACCTTTGGAGACCCACCATGATGTCCTCCATCCCCGCTCTGGGAGCAGGAGGTCCAGCAATTTCATCACTCCAGCTTGGTAGGCGATGGCAGTGGTGGTTGGTGCCAATGCTGCACAGAAGAGGTTGGCCACCCAATGCATCCGTGCTGCCAGGGTAAGGCAACCATCTCATCACTATAAATTCACACATTCACAAAGCCTATGCACATTCACTGGCATTTTACTCACTGCCAGCTTAAGGCACATCACCACTCACTGCCTCACACACACTCACATCCCCATCTAGCCTCACCTCCTCTGGAGACTGCCTCCTCAGCCCCCACCATCTTGAGGCTACTTTCACAGATCAACATGAGTCCATACACACCCTGGGATACCCTCCTTCCCCAGTATAGCCCTCGCCCTGTGGCCTCTTCCCTTCTCTGAGGCCTATTTCACTCCTTCCCAAACAAGCCCTAGCCCTGCAGCTGTTGAAAAACAAATCCCACCTTACGGCTGGTCTGGCAGGTAGGGAACTGCCCATGAGTCCCCCTAAAAGTGATGTGGTACTGCCTGTGAAGCTTGGCGCTGATGACTGCGAGTGCTGCCCGAAGCAAGGTAGGCAAACAAACATCGAAGGCCCGAGAGAAGTGCAGCTTGCCAGGTGCACGTTGCTTATATACAGGTTGTGAAACACGTTGGCATGCAATCATGCCAATGTGCCCAGATGACCCAGCATGGGGGGATGATTCCAGTGGGCAGGGATTATAACTATATGCAGGTGTATTAAAATGATGTACTTGATGCGCGGTAACAGGAAACATGGCCCGCCATTGACAGATGGAGCGGATGATCACAAACTGGCTTCACAGCACGTGAAACTGATTTTTAGCCTTCTTGCCATATTGTGTGCTCACGCCCGCCATGATGCCCGGCACCAACAGGGATGGAAAACTCCGGCCTATATCTTTAACTATTTCCATTGCATTTCTGTAACTCCCTTTTTACAACTACTGATTCTATCCAACTCCAACTCCGACTCTTCCCTTCCCCAGGTCATAGTCCTGAGGGATTCAATCTCCCTCAGTATTCTTGGCCCTTAGGGAATACGTCTTGGAGGCATGAGGCCTTTCTTCAGCATCTGGTAGGAGCTCATCATCTGCAGAATAAGACAACACTTTAGCAGCATTACTGTCAGCATTATTGGAAAGAAGAGCATAGACTGCAGGACAACTGATTCTTAAAAAACAGGTTCTTAAAATCCATCTGTGCCTGGCAATCGTAGGCACTGATTTTCAATGGAATTGCACATGAATCTATGTTATATGTGTGGGAACACTGGAAAATCAGGTTTTTGTCTAAATAACATCATGAGGACTTCATTTCAAAATTGAAACAAAAATCCCACCTGGTTCAAGTAGGATCGTTCTCCCCCCTTATTTTGGGATCCAGAAAAGCGCATAAAGCATGAAATGAGTGGAGCTCCCTTCTTGCGGATGTTCACTCCATTCTCCATTCATTAACATCTCAGTTACAGCTATCCCTTGATAAGTGTATCCCACCATCATTAATTGCATTATTAATTTTGTTTATGTAGAGCAGGAGTCACTGGGGGAGTCAACTATTCCTTCCAACTTTCAACTTCTGTGGGCCATCCCTGCAGGACATCCTCTGCTTAGGCCTGGACGCTGGACCCTGCCATTGCCATGGTGGCTTTCAGCTGGGTTAGATGCAGCCCTGCCAGTTTGTGGCAGCAGTGGTAGAGGGTGTGGGGTAAGTAAACCTTCCTGTGCCTAGGGTTCCCTCGGGATTGGAGAGCGTTTTCAGCTGGCTCACCAGGGCGTGGGCCAATGCTTTCGGGGTGGCTTGGAACAGTTTGAATCAGTGGGTGAGCTCTCAACATGTTTGATTTTTCTATCTTTAAAATCACTTTCTTTGCTTATTTTTGTGCCAGTGGATTAAAGAGTCACTGAACTGGAACCTTAGCATGCTCAGTGTGCTTTCTCATGCATCATATTATAAGATGCAATTGTGTGGCTTGCTAATTTCAACTACAGAGTTAACATACTTTGTTAATTTGTTATGAAACATTTAGACATGTTTAACCATCTGGATCATGGAGCCTCTAAACCATGCCCCTTTTCTGCACTTTCATTAATTTAGGCTTTGTCTCCACTTCCTTATCTGATATTTTGGGTCAAATTGATTAACGTATTTTTGTCGTTAACTGCAGTAGATCTCTTAACTGGTCCCCTGTGTAAGCAAATCTGCCATCACATTTCATCAGAGAGCAAACCTGAAGCGGTTAATTGTGTTCTGAACAGAAACCCCAGTGGTCAGGTCAAGGAACACTGGATCACAGTATGTTGTAAAATAAAGGGCCTCAGTGCAGCTTTAAAAAAATGCAACTTAGTTTATCAATAAAAGTGTTGTTGATTATCAATTCAATGGAATGCTGATATGAACCTGAAATCCATTCTGGATGTAAATAATGGCCTATAACCTCTGAGCCCCAGGGCAATGTACCTGTGGGGTTACCCAAAAGATGCGCTGGGGGACACGCCCTACCAGAAGTTCCCAGGCAAAGATTGTGGAGCATGTTCCCGGGAAGTTCAAACTTCTGATGGGCAATTGCCCTGCACAGGGAACCATCCAAAAATGCGATTTAAATTGCAAACTTCAGATGGTCTGACTGTCTTACAGTAATAGTTACCCAGAAAGAGTTAGAAGAATTAAAACCACTTCTAGCTTCTGGGTACCTATAGTACTGACCGCCCCACTGATCCCGCCCTGGGACTCCCGATTACCCCCACCCCCCCACTACACCCCCTTGACTGCCCTACAGGACCTCCCCCACACCCCCTCCGACCATCCATGGGAGCCACAATTACTCCTAACCCCCACTAGCCTCCCACCTACCCAAATACCCCCTTACACCCCCCCATGGGATGCCCTGATGACCCATGGGATGCTCCAACCCCCCCACGGGGTGCTCCTACAACTCTGTGACTCCCGATGCCCTCACAGGATGCCCTGACCCCTCCAACCCGCATGGGGCCCCTCCCCCAACTACATCCTCCTCCAGCTATACCCTCCCCTGACTACAACACCCCTAACTACACCCACCCCAACTACTGTCATGAAGCTATTAATGTACACCATGTTATTGGAAATTATTTTCTTTTAAATAGAGGTTTAGTCTTGGATGAGTCTGTGTGTGTTCTAATTGGATTAAAGCTAGCTAGCCTGGGTGCTTTGATACTAATTTTGAGATGAAAACAGAGGTAGAGATACATTTGCATTTTGTTGAATAGAGCATTCAAGAGTGGGAGTGAAATCTTGCACCTCGCTAGGAGACACCAAGCAATATGTTTATATTACTAATAAAATTGGTTCTATGAAAGGGGTTTTATTGTTAGAAGAGGTGGAGTTCAAAGGGTCTGGTGATACAATGAGAATTTACATTCAAAGGAGAGGGCTGGGTATAACAGAAGGAAGTTTTGTGTGTGCAGGGCAGAGGCATGTAACATCAAAGCAGCTGTAAACCTACAACTGTCTTCACAGGAACCAAAGTGAAAGGAATCTCATTTTGAATTTGTAAGGTGAAAATACTTTGCCTGGTGTCTGCTTAAAGTCTATGGGTTGTTGTTGACTTAGTGGAGATTAGTTTGGGAACTCGTTAAAAAGTTATGATAGTAGTAATTTGTAGCCATGTGTATATGTTTAACTTGTGTAAATTCATAATTGTCTCATGTAGTTTGATATAAAAACCTCTTGAGAACTGGTGCTCTTATTCCTGAATTTAGAGCTGCAACTCAAAACATACCAATTGAAAATATAGGTTATGACAGCTGTTTAAAGTTTCTCTCTGGGAATTTAAATAACAGCCTTTACCAACTGCTACGTCATAACAACTACACCTCCCCCTTTGATCATCTGATCATCCCTCCTACTGACCACACCCTCCACTGACCACTTGAACCCCATCTGACCACCTGCACCCCCACCAATACTGCCCACTTACCTGATATACTTACCTTCTCCCTGGCTTCTCAGTAGCTGAACATTTACCTGCTTTACGGCAGCTAGTGCTGCAAAAAGGGTGTGTGGCTTACTTACCTTCGATTGAGCTCCCTCGACTGTAGGCTGTGGGAAATCGCTGCTCTACACAGGTCTCACCCAGCCTGAGTCAGAAGGACGGGCGAGATGGGAGCAGCCAGATTTCAAGGTAAGTAATTACAAGTGGAGTGACAATCTGACTCAATTGCCACTCCATCAGAAGTTACGGGCCAGTAATTCCTTGATGTTTGTTAAGGAAAGGATGTGGAAGTAAGTCTTAAAATGAAAAGGTTAAAATTACTTTCATATTATTTTATACCAAAGAAAATATGCTAAGCAAGGATGTCACAGAACAACCTCAAAGATAAGCAAGGCCCAATTCTCTGACACAAAATCTGTTCGCATCTGCTTGTCAAGTTAATATTTAATAGCCATTACTGTACGTTCTTCTCTAATGTAGTGAAATAATGTTCCTTTTGATGCTTACCAAATTTTTGTAAAGTTCAAAGCAATCCATTAACTATCATGGTTGGTGCTCCTTACAGCAACAAATCTTGAGCCTTTAACATTAACATCTATCTTCATACGATATAACCAGAGTATTGAACAGACAACTCAAAGTGCAGATCTATTCCCTGCCTTTGAATCTGGTTAGGAGTTTCAAACAGTTCAATGACATGTTCAACTGTAGAAAGACAGAGGGATATAGAGAAGTAACTGAGGAAGCTGAAGACATTGATGTAGCAAACTATGGTAATTTGTCAACTTTATTGATTCCTTCTGTTTAACAGATAAATGTGCTGGACTCTGTTATCATTAACTGCTGCTTTCAAATTGCTTTCACTGATAACACAGGAGCTCATTTGTCTTAACCTAGACTCTTCCATACAAAAACGTACAAAGACTGAAATCAATCTTGCCCCAGTATGCCACTATACATCTGATTGATTTAAACGAACTGAAGGCATGACCTACACAACTTCCACACATCCAATGCTTCTAAATCCTTGTCCACGTTACATCATGGAAGCCGTTCTAAAGCTCCAAAATTTATTTTAAGATAGACAGAACATTGATTTTACAAATCTCCTTTTTTCTATATATACATGTTCTACTAATTGTGACAAACTCCTCCACAGCCATCATTAATGTTAACTGCTTGCTAAGATTGTCTATGATTAAGGAGTAATCTGCAAAGTTCATTCAGCTTCAGTGCATGATCTCAAAATAAAGGCCCCTTTGTAAATCGATGAGAACAAACTAAATCAATGGGCTCGGATTTACTGGCGAGATATCAGTGCGCTTAATGCACACACCATCATTAATGTGGAAATTGCCCAGCAATTAGTTATGAGGGAGTCCCTGTGATTTATGAATTGTCACAAATTGTTGGATGATTTGCGACGTTCTGTCATTAGCCTCACAAAAATGGTAGCTCGCCCTCAACCGTCCTGTGATTTTCAGGAAATTTCTATATTTGTGCATTAATTTCCAATTAAATTTGCTGCAGGGGAGACAGTGGCAGAGTGATATGAGTATTCCAGAGACCCAGGGTAATGTTCTGAACCTGGGTTCAAATAGTGAAATTTGAATTCAATAAAAATCTGGAATTAAAAATCTGATGATGACCACAAAACCTTTGCCAATTGTAGTAAAAACCCATCTGGTTCACTAATATTCTTTAGGGAAGGAAACCTGCCATCCTTACCTGGTCTGGCCTACATGTGACTCCATACCCACAGCAATGTAGTTGATGCTTAAATGCCCTCTGAACAAGGGCAATTGGAGATGGGCAATAAATGCTGGCCTAGCCAGCGATGCCCACATCCCATGAATGAATAAAAAAAAACAGATTACAGCTTGTGTTTAACAGTGTGTGTACTCTTTTAATTACAAGACTTATGATCTTTAATGCTACGCAACCTCTCAGGAAAGGGAACTGTAGAGTTTCATTCCTACAGCTAGTAGGTTGTTTAGTGTGACTTTTAAAAGTTAAACGGCTAAAAATTCCATAAGCCCCATTAGCGGGCACAGGGATCAGGATGTGCTATTGTTCACTCCCGGTCAACGTAATGCAGATAGCATGCAAATACCGTGCTGTCTGCTAATTACATGATTATGGCATGCAGCCAGGCCAAAATGGGCTGCACAATCAGCAGGGTATGGCGAGCATTAGTTGAAACTAGTCTGCACTTCCTGAAGGCCACCTGAATCTCCTAAGAGGAGGTGTTTCAGGGATGGACTAACAATGGAGTAACAGGCCAGAGAGAGGGCCCCCAGGTTAGTTGATGTGGCACTGGAGGCTTTAGTCTTGGAGGTGGAAATGAGAAAAGAATCCTTGTTTCCTCAGGGAGCCAGGCCTCCAGGTGCACACCATGAAGGGAATGGGAACAGGAGGCTGCAGAAATCTATTCAAGAAACTTGACAATGAGGAGCTGGCTGCAATAAGTTCAATGATGAATCAGTGGGGGTCAAGGGCAGTAACTGCATCATGGGGAGGAGATAGCGTAGTGGTACTGTAGCTGGACTAGTAGTTCAGAGACACAGGGGAATGTTCTGGGGACCTGGGTTTGAATCCCACCATGGCAGATAGAATTTGAATCCAATAAAAATCTGGAATTAAAAGTCAAATGAAACCATTGCTGTTTGTTGTAAAAATCCATCTGGTTCACTACTTCCCTTTAGGGAAGGAAACCCTAGACCCACAGGTATGTGGTTGACTCTTAAATGGCCGAGCAAGCCACTCAGTTGTATCAAAACTGCTACAAAGTCTCAAAGAATGAAACTGGATGGACAACCCGGAATTGACCTAGGCACTGGAAACAACAATGTCTGGGGGTCTTGTGCCAAAATTGGGACAACTGTCTCACAGACTAGACAAACAACAGCCTGACGTAGTCATCCTCACAGAATCATATCTTACAGATAATCTCCCAGACACAACCAGCACCATCCCTGGGTATGTTCTGTCCCACCGGCAGGACAGACCCAGCAGAGGTCCTCAACACCAACTCTGTACAGCGTGAAGTCTCATAGCTTCAGGTCAAACATGGGCAAAGAAACCTCCTGCTGATTATTACCTTGTACTGCCCTCAGTCAGCTGATGAATCAGTGCTCCTCCATGTTGAATGCCACTTGGAAGAAGCACTGAGGGTGGCAAGGGCAGAGGATGTACTCTGGGTGGGGAACTTCAATGTCCATCACCAAAAGTGGCTCGGTAGCACCACTACTGACCGAGCTGGCCGAGTGCTAAAGGACATGGCTGCTAGACTGGTTCTGCGGCAGGTGGTGATGGAAAAACATACTTGACCTCATTCTCACCAACCTGCCTGCTGCAGATGCATCAGTCCATGACATTACGGGCAGGAGTGACCACTGCACAGTCCTTGTGGAGACGAAGTCCCGTCTTTTTGGATACTCCAAAAACTATGGGCCCTGACAATATTCCGGCAATAGTACTGAAGACTTGTGCTCCAGAAGTTGCCGCACCCCTAGCCAAGCTGTTCCAGTACATCTACAACACTGGCATCTACCTGGCAATGTGGAAAATTGCCCAGGTATGTCCTATACATAAAAAGGAGGACAAATCCAAACTGGCCAATTACCGCCCCATCAGTCTACTCTCGATCATCAGTAAAGTAATGGAAGGGGTCATCAACAGTGCTATCAAGCAGCACTTGCTTGGCAATAACCTGCTCACTGACGCTCAGCTTCGGATCTGCCAGGGCCACTCAGCTCCTGACCTTGTTACAGCCTTGGTTCAAACATAGGCAAAAGAGCTGAACTCCTGAGGGGAGGTGAGAATGACTGCCTTTGACATCAATGCCACATTTGACAGAGTGTGGCATCAAGGAGCCCTAGCAAAACTGGAGTCAATGCGAATCAGGGGAAAAACTCTCCACTGGTTGAGGTCACACTTAGCACAAGGAAAGATGGTTGTGGTTGCTGGAGGTCGGCCAGTCATCTCACTCCAGGACATCGCTGCAGGAGTTCCTCAGGGTAGTGTCCTCAGCCCGACCATCTTCAGATGCTTCATCAATGACCTTCCTTCCATCATAAGGTCAGAAGCGGGGATGTTGGCTGATGATTGCACAATGTTCAGCACCGTTCACAAATCCTTAGATACTGAAGCAGTCCATGTCCAAAGAAGCAAGACCTGAACAATATCCAGGCTTGGGCTGACAAGTGGCAAGTAACATTTGTGCCACACAAGTGCCAGGCAATGACCATCTCCAAAAAGAGAGATTCTAATCATCGCCCCTTGACATTCAATGGCATTACTAACACTGAATCCCCCACTATCAACAACCTGGGGTTTGCCATTGACCAGAAACTGAACTGGACTAGCTATATAAATACTGTGGCTACAAGAGCAGGTCAGAGACTCGGAACCCTGTGATGTTTAACTCACCCTCTGACTCTGCAAAGCCTGTCCACCATCTACAAAGCACAAATCAGGAGTGTGATGAAAAACCCCTCACTTGCTCCAAAAACACTCAAGAAACTTGACCCCGTCCAGGACAAAGCAGCCCGCTTGACTGGCACCGCATCCACAAACATTCACTCCCTCCACCACCGATGCACAGTAGCAGTAGTGTGTACCATCTACAAGATGCACTGCAGGAATTCACCAAGGCTCTTTCAACAGCACCTTCCAAACACATGACCACTACCATCTAGAAAGACGAGGGCAGCAGATAGATGGGAACACCACCGCCTGGAAGTTCCCCTCCAAGTCGCTCACTATCCTTACTTGGAAATATATCGCCGTTCCTTCACTGTCGCATGGTCAAAATCTTGGAACTCCCCTCCTAAGAGCACTGTGGGTGTACCTACACCACATGGACTGCAGCGGTTCAAGAAGGCAGCTCACCACCGCCTTCTCAGGGGCAACTAGGTACAGGCAATAAATGCTAGCCCAGCCAGCGAAGCCCACATCCCATGAATGAATTTAAATAATGTCATCAATTACCCACGCCACCACCAAGTCCACATACTGCTCAATGCATTATACCCTCATTATACAATCAACAATCAGGACTCATGCCTAACATTCAGGTGCTCCACTTACCCTCTCACATCCACATCTCACAGCTTCCACATTCTTCCAGCTATTAAGCTATGACAGGCACAAACTCAGTGCAATGCCCTCACTAACACTCTTGCCTCTCTCTTGCAGGACAAGATGGCACGAAACAGGAGGCAGCAGAAAAAACTGGCAGTGAACAGGTATGCCTGAATCTCCTGATCCATTTGGAGGAGATGGTGCTGCGAATTATTGGGCTGGCATTGACTCAGGCCATTGTAACCTGCATTGCTGAGAACACCCAGGATGATGGTTTGTCCCTGCCTAATGCACCTTGTCAAATCCCACTTCATCCTTATCCTGATTTCTGGCATGAAGTACAAGCTACATATGGTGTGACCATGGACCTCTTGTTTTTCACCTCACTGTGCTTCCCTCACCCCTATCCTCACCTTCTGCATCTTTACTTTTGGATAGTCAACACTATTGCAACCTTACCATGAAGAGTGTGAGCAAGAGCAGATGTCTGATGAAGAAACACTGTCAATTGATCTCACTGCCACCTGCTCAGATAATGGCACTTCTTGAATTTTAGAGAGTAGCATGGCGGTGGGATCAAGCTGTATTGAGTCCCCAGGCAGATGTGGGCTGCAGACCTCTGCAAGACAAGCACTAGGGTAATGCATGAGGGAGAATAGTTGACTTGTGTGTGGAATATTGGATGGTTTGGTTGATCTAGTAGGTTTGAAATGGTTGCTCTATGGTGTCTTTTATTTCGGTATTTAGGCTAAGTCTGCAATACTCCACGGCAGAGGATGGAAAGCTGGGGGGGATCAGAGGAGAACTGGTGATGCAGGATGATTTTAGGGAAACCGGAGTCTGTTTAACTGCTCATGTATTGCTGATCTGAAGTAATGGGGATCCAGATGCCTCCTCTCTTCCTGTTCCTCCTCCCACCAAAGTGCTCATTGAAGGTATAGTGCCAACAGCTGTATCCTCATGAAAGCCAAGTCAAGGAGGATGCAGTGGACCACCATGAATTTGGAGACCTGTTCCATTGAGTATTTTAGGCCTACCGCTGAGCAGTTCAGGCAGCAGAACTGCTGTTTTAGAATGCCGATGGCTTGCTCTATACATTCCTGGTGGATGTATAGCCCGTGTGTGTTCAGGTGGCAGAGGGGAGTCATGAGCAGAGTAGAACCAGTCTGTTTCTGTTCATTACAGTGGCTTGAATATGGCAGGAATGGCTGACTGATGCAGAATGAAAGCATTGTGGCTGCTGCCAGGAAAGAGGGCATTCACCAACATGATGTTCCCTGCCTGACCACAATTATTTACAACATATATTAATGACTTGGATGAGGGAATTGAATGTATTATCGCCAAGTTTGCAGGTGTCACAAAAATAGGTGGGAAGGCAAGTGGTGAGGATGACACAAAGAGTCTATGGAGGGATATAGACAGGTTAATTGAGTGGGCAGAAACTTGGCAGATGGAATATAATGTGGGCAAGTGTGAGGTTATGCACTTTGGCAAGAATAATAGAGGAGATGAATATTATTTAAATGGAGAAAGACTGAAGAAAGCTGCAGCACAGAGAGATTTGGAGGTCCTCGTGCATGAATCACAAAAATCTAGCATGCAAGTTCAGCAGGTTATAGGTAAGGCAAATGGAATGTTGGCCTTTATTTCAAAGGGAATGGAGTTTAACAATAGGGAAGTCTTGATATAACTATACAAGGCACTAGTTAGACCACACCTAGAATACTGTGAACAGTTTTGGTCCCCTTATCTAAGGAAATATATACTGGCATTGGAAGCAGCCCAGAGAAGGTTCACTAGGTTGATCCCGGGGATGGAGGGATTTCCTTATTAGGAGAGGTTGAGTAGGTTGGGCCTGAACTCATTTGAGTTTAGAAGAATGAGAGGCAGCCTTATTGAAACATATAAGATTTTTACGGGGCTTGACAGGGAAGATGCTGAGTGGTTGTTTCCCCTTGTAGGAAATCTAGGACCAGAGCACATAATCTCAGAGTAAGGGGGTACTCACTTAAAACAGGGATGAGGAGGAATTTATTCTCTCAGAGGGTAGTCCATCTGTGGAATTCTTTACTGCAGGGGGCTGTACAAGTTGGGCCGTTAAGAATACTCAAGGCTGAGATAGACAGATTTTTAGTCAGTAAGGGAATCAAAGGTTATGGAGAAAAGGCAGGAAAGTGGAGTTGAAGATTATCAAATCAGCCGTGATCTCATTGAATGGTGGAGCAGACTCGATGGGCCGAATGGCCTATTTCTGCTCCTCTGTCTTATGGTCTTATGGTAACCATTGTGGTTCCAGTACATCTCCCCATTGAGATGCTGCGCCTATAGAGCCTCATGCTTGCAGTTGATGGCTCCCTGCACCACTGGAAATCCCACTACCCTGACAAAGGCACATACCCACTCCTCCTGTTTTTCTCTATTTAGAAAGAAGTTCCCTATGAGTCCCTTCTCCTGGAGTACCTCTCTGATGCAACTGTGCATGATGAACTGTGAGATATTGACAATGTCACTGGTCCCAGCTTGGAGCAATCCACTAACGTAGAAATTGAGCACCATGGTGTTCTTCACAGCTACTGGCAGCAAAGTCCTTCTGCTTGTCCTGTTGTGGGGAGTGATGGAGTTCAGTGACCACTTTGATGACTTTTGACTCAGAAGATGTAACAATAAGGAAAATGCATAATTTAAAATGTTTGGGTAGTCAGTAACTTTTTTTTAAAAAATGGTGGAAAAGGGCTTTTTAAGAGTTCATATCAATTGTAAAGAGATCAGTTATAAACTTAGAATAATAAGAAATGCTGGTCCATGTGATCTGATGACCCTTGCCCTGGAAGCAGTACCAACAGGAAGGAAGCTTAAATACAGAAACCATGTGTCAAGACACAAAGAGGAAGCAGAGGAGTTGACAAGCAAAAGGCGATCAGCAAGTTGGGCCAGGGAGCTGAAAATAAGCCATCATAAAGCACATATAGGACTACTGCCATTGTTTCTTTTACATCTGGGTGATTGAATTCCCAGAATCGGGCACACCTTGCACAGGTAAAGGTGGTTCTGGTAAATCCATATCATCATGATAGATGGGAGCTGAGAGTGGAGAAGGCTCTGGAAAGAAGGGCCCCACATAGGAAAGGTAACACGGGCAGAACGCTGTTTATGTGGAAGCTGTTGCCTGCAGAGAATTGGCTATGTCCTTGAAGGAAAGAAATTGGAACTCTGCTTGGAAGCCCATCTGGAACTGGGGCCTTATAGGCATTCAGATCCACTATAAGACTCATGAGATAGCCTTTGTGATGTCTACAATCCATGTGTAATTTATAGTGACAGCAAGTGAAATTTTGTTCAGTAAATTTCTTCATTTGGAGCTAGTTCGGTAAATTTGGTGCTTTTGGGTTATGGATTCCCATGGGGATTTTAGCACCACCTTCTTGGTGAATCATAGCTGCCTCAGAGTTAGAGGTAGGAGAAAGGTTCTCTGAAGATCCTAGATGGGTACTGCCATCTATTCATAGACTCAGGATTTATAGTACATTTGGCCTATTGTATCTGTGTCATGAAGAGATTATTGTAAATAATGTTATTGGAAATTATTATTTAAAATAGAGTGCAGTGGTTTCTGTGTCTATGGCCTGAATTTGTCAGGTGGTGGTGGACGGGGTCAGTCGTGGAGCCGATCTCCGCCTGCAATCGGCTCTGCATTGCCATTTTACACAGGCGGGCCAATTAAGGCCCGCCTAGTATAATACGCAAGCCGTGGTGCTCAGCACTACATGTGCGGGCTGGGGGTGGAGGGAGAGTCAAGGCCAGCGCTTTTTTGCGCATGCGCGTGAAAGAGCGCTTCAATCTCCCTGAGGCACGGAGCTGCCTCTGGCTCTTTCCAGGGCTCAGTAGGGGATCTGCCTCAGGGAGAATGAATTGATGTTGAAATAATTAAATAAATGGTTTAAAAATTTATTTAAATATGTCCCCTCATGGACATGTTTTTATATTTAGGTAAAAAATTTTATTTATTTAATAAAAGCTTTTGGAAACCTCATCCCGCTCGTGGATGATGTTTCCTAAAAAACGCAAAAGCCGCTTGACCTTTTCGCCTGCCCACCAACCTCAAGGCTGGACGGGTAGCATTAACAATTAGATCAATTACTTTCTTAATGGCCTTAATAGGCAATTTACATATTGGCGGGCGTGCAGCCAACTCCGGCGCGTGCCGCCAAACGAATATTGCGGGATTACGCGATGATGTCGGGATGCACGCCCAACGTCATCACCCGTCATTTTACGCATCGGCATGTCGGGCCTGCCCCTGCACACCGACTGAAAACTCCTGCCCTATGTGTGTGCGTCTTAACTGGATTAAAGCCAATTTTTCTGAAGAAGCTTTGATGTGTAGAAAGAAGTAGGTTTGAAATGGTAATTAGATAAACATGGGGGTGTTTAGAAACATAGGTGTCAAGGGGGCAATTTGCATTTTTAAATAAACCATTCAAAAGAATGGCTGAAGTCTTTTACCTAGCTAGAAGACGCCATGCAATGTGATTTTTTTTTCAGCTTACTAATAAAATTGGTTGGATGAAAGGACATTATTATTAGTAGAGGTAAAACTAAAAGCCTAGTAATACAATGGAAATTTTACATTCAAAGAGAAAGATATGTATAAAGGAGAAAGGAGATTGTGAGTAGGAAGGGCATTTTAAGATTCAACAAGTGTGAGGAGCCTCAAGCTGCTGTCTGCAAGGACCAAGAGCTGAAAGAAACTAATTTTGAATGTGATTGTCCTGGTTGTGCTTTGCCAGGTGACTTTGGGTTCAAAGGAAAGGGTCATTTCAAATATCTGGGGTGGAGGCGGCACCCCTGGCATGAGATGGAAGCAGATCTTTGGCAGCCTAGCTGAAGGAGTGTTGGATCAATGCATCCCTGGTGTCCCTGCCTCCCTGGAGGTTACTGAGGTCTGCCTCCATGCCCTCAGCATTCTCCTCACTGCGCTCCACTTCTGACTCACCACTGGATTCATTCTCTGTGGCCTGTGGAGCTGCCTCAAGATCCTCTTCCTCTAGTGGGTCCCCCCTTGCCAGAGTCAGATTGTGGAGAGTGCAGCAGGCAAACACTATCTGTGACATTCTCCCTGGAATGTATTGTAGTGTACCCCCTGAATAGTCCAGGCATCTGAAGCGCATCTTCAGAAGACTTATGGACCTCTCTATCACCGCCATTGTGGAGGCATGGCTCCTGTTATAAAGCTGCTCCGCCTCCGTTCTTGGGTGTCAGAGAAGCGTCATAAGCCACCTTTTCAAGGGGTAGGCCTCGTCATACGGCAGCTATCCATCCAGTTGGGCTGGAGCACTGAAGAGCCTTGACATCTGTGAGTGGCTGAGGATGTCATGGGAGCTGCCAGGGTACCTTGCACAGACTTGCAGAATCTATGTCTTGTGGTTACAAACTATCTGGATGTTCATCGAGTGGAATCCCTTCCTGTTGACGAAGGTACCCAGCTGACCCACTGGCACCTTGATGGCCGAATGTGTGCAGTCAATCACCCCCTGGTTGTGGGGGAACCAAGCAATTGCTGTAAACCCTGTGGCTCGCTCAGCCTGGCTGGCCTCCTCCATACGGTAAAGAGTAAAGGTCAGCACTCGCCTGAACAGAACTTCTGTCACCAGCTTGATGCAACTGTGGACAGCTGATTGGGAGACTCCACGCAGATCCCCTACTGAGCCCTGGAAAGAGCCGGAAGCATAGAGGTTGAGGGCCACTGTGACCTTCAGCGCCACTGGCATGGGGTGTCCATTCACACAGCTGGAGATGATCTCAGGCCCGATCATCTGACAAATAGAGGTCACAGCTTCCCTGGAGAGGCTGAGCCTGCACATAAACCCTGGCAGCAGGATAGTGATGTCTTCCGCAGCCCCTTCCACCTTGGACTACCTGTTGGCCCTGTGCGCCTCTCCTCCCACAGGTTCCTCCCCTGGAAGCTGCACTGGGACACCTGCCCCTCTCTTTGTCAGAGAAGGTGCCTCCAGCGGAGGGCACAATCCGCATAACCTGGGTAACAGAAGGCTGTCTGACACCTGGAAGCATCCACATGGTCAAAATTCTCCGGGGGCCTTGGAGACACCAATGAGTCCTGAAATGAAGCCTGGAAAAGCTAAGACTGGAGCTCAGAACAAAAATGAGGCTGTCAACTTCAAATAAGCAACCAGCAGCAAACTATCTCCTCAACAAGAATAGACCAGGTGAATGGCTGGAGAGATGGTGTAGGAGGGAGGGATTTAGATTCCTGAGGCATTGGCACTGATTCCAGGAAAGATGGGGCCTGCACAAGCTGGACGGGTTGCACTCCAGCAGGACCAGGACCAATATCCTCGCAGGGGTACTCACTAATACTGTGAGGGAGGGTTTAAACTAGAGTGGCGGGGGATAGGAACATGAGCAGGGAGACACGAGAGAGGGAAACAAAGATGGAAATGAAAGACAGAAAAGTAGAAAGCAAAAGTGGAAGGCAGATGATAAAAGGGCTAGCAGCAAATAGGGCCATAATACAAAAAAGATGCATAAAAACATTAAAAAGACTAGTCTAAAGGCACTGTATCTGAATACATGGAGCATTCGCAATAAGGCAATGAATTAACAGCACAAATAGATGTAAACAGGTACAATATGATTACTATTATGGACACGTAGATGCAGGGTGACCAAGGCTGGGAACTGAATATCGAAGAGTATTTGATATTTAGGATGGACAGGCAAAAAGGAAAAGGAGGTGGTGTGGTGTTGTTAGTTAAGGATGAAATCAGCGCAATAGTGTGAGAGGATATTGGCTCAGAAAATCTAGATGTAGAATCAGTCTGGGTAAAGCTAAGAAGCAATATGGGGCAGAAAACATTAGTGGTAGTTGTACTTAGGCCTCTAAACAACAGTGGTGAGGTAGGGGATGACATTTAACAAGGATGCTCCCGTGATCATGGATGATTTTGACCTACACATCGACTGGGCAAATCAAATTCACAATAATACTGTGGCAGATGAATTCCTGGAATGTGTATGAGATTTTTTTTGGCCAGTATGTCGTGGAACCAACTAGGGAACAGATTAGGTTTGCAGTTGAGCAATGAGAAGGGGTTAATTAATAATCTTGTGTGAGTCCTTTCGGGAAGAATGATCATAACTTAATAGAATTCTTCATTCAAATGGAAAGTGAAGAAGTCCAATCCGAAACTCGGGTCCTAAATCTAAACCAAGGAAACTACGAAGGTATGAGGGGTGAGTTGGCTACGATAGATTGGGGAACTTCATTAAAAAGCATGATGGTAGATCGGCAATGGCTAATATTTAAGGAATGAATGCACACAATGCAACAGTTATACATTCCTTTCTGGAGCAAAAACACAACAGGAAAAGCGGCCCAATCATGGCTAACAAAAAAAATTAAGGATAGTATTAGATCCAAAGAGGAGCCATATAAAGTTGCTATAAAAAAGTAGCAAGTCTGAGGGTTGGGAGCAGTTTAGAATTCAGCAGAGGAGGACCAAGAGATTGATTATTGGGGGAAAATAGCGTATAAGAATAAACTTGCAAGGAGCAGAAAAGTGGACTATAAAAGCTTCTTTCAGTATGTAAAAATAAAATGATTGTTGAAGACAAATGCAGATCGCTTACAGTCTAAAATGGGAGAATTTATAATAGACAACAATGAAATGGTAGGGCAATTAAACAACTATTTCAGTTCTGTCTTCTCAGAAATGCCCAAGAACCAAGCATCTAGTGAGAAGGAGGAATTGAAGGAAATTAGTATTACTAAAAAAGTAGTGCTGGAGAAATTAATGGGACTGAAAGCTAATAAATCCCCAGAGCCTGATAATCTACATTCCAGAGTACTAAAGGAGGTGGCCATGAAATAGTGGATGCATTGGTTGTCACCTTTCAAAATTCTGTAAATTCTAGAACAGTCCTGGCAGATTGGAGGGTGGCAAATGTAACCACTCTATTTAAAAAAGGAGGGAGAGAACAAACAGGGAATTACAGACTGGTTAGCCTAACATCAGTAGCCGAGAAAATGCTAGAGTCTGTTGTAAAGAATGTGATATCAGGGCACTTAGAAAATATCAACAGGATTTGACGAAGTCAACATGGATTTATGAAAGGGAAATCATTTTTGACAAACCTACTGGAGTTTTTTGAGAATGTAACTAGCAGAATAGATAAGGGAGATTCAGTGGATGATGCATATTTGGATTTCCGGAAAGCTTTTGATAAAGTCCCACATAAGACATTAGTGTACAAAATTAAAGCACATAGTATTGGGGGGAATATATTGGAATGGATTGAGAATTGGTTCACAGACAGGAAACAGAGAGTAAGAATAAATGGGTCTTTTTTGGAGTGGCAGGCAGTGACTAGTGGGGTACTGCAGGGATCAGTGCTTGGGCCCCAGCTTTTCACAATATATATCAATGATTTGGATGAGAGAGCCAAATGTAATATTTCCAAGTTTTCTGACACCACAAAAGTTGTTGGGAATATGAGCAAGGAGGTGAGTGTTAAAAGGCTTCAAGGTGATTTAGACAGGTTGAGTGAGTGGGCAAGTACATGGCAGATGCAGTAATAACGTGGATAAGTGTGAAGTTATACACTTTGGTAGGAAAAACAGAATGGCAGAGTATTATTTAAATTTTGATAGATTGGGAAATGTTGATGGACAAAGAGACCTGGGTGTCCTTGTAAACTAGTCACTGAAAGCAAGCATGCAGGTGCAGCAAGCAGTTAAGAAGGCAAATGGTATGTTGGCCTCCATTACAAAAGGACTTGAGTACAGGAGCAAGGATGTCTTACTGCAGCTGTACAGGGCCTTGCTGAGACCACACCTGGAGTATTGCGTGCAGTTTTGGTCTCCTTACCTAAGAAAGGATATACTTGCCATAGAGGGTGTGTAGCGGAGGTTCACCAGGTCAATTCCTGGGATGGCAGGATTGTCGTATGAGGAAAGATCGGATTGACTAGGCCTTTATTCACTGGAATTTAGAAGAGAGGGGATCTCATTGAAACATATAAAATTCTGACAGGGATGGACAGCATGGATGCTAGGATGATGTTTCCTCTGGCTGAGGGGGTTTAGAACAAGGTGTCACAGTTTCAGGATATGGGGTAGAGCATTTATGACTGAGATGAGGAGAAATTTATTCACTCAGAGGGTGGTGAACCTGTGGAATTCTCTACCACAGAGGGCTGTGGAGGCTAAGTCACTGAATATAGTTAAAAAGGAAATAGATAGATTTCCAAACTCTAAAGGCACCAAGGGGTATGGGGAGAGAGCGAGAGTATGGCGTTGAGTATAGGATCAGCCATGATCACATTGAATGGCAGAGCAGGCTCGAAGGGCCGAATGACCTACTCCTGCTCCTATTTTCGGTTTCTATTTTTGGACATCTTGTTCAATTTCTCTCCAATGTATAGCGGGAGGGTCGCCTCAAGGGACGAGGAGAATGCTCTTCCTGGCCTTATCTTCTGAAGTACTGCCAAAGTATGACCATGGCTTGTCATTGTCTCTCGGGACAATGATGCCCTCTCCACTAGGCTCTGTCAAACTTGTGTATATGTGGAAGGTGTCTGATGCGGTACCTTTTGTTGTATGCAGAAGGCTACTGAGGGAGAATGACAACTTCCTGACAGCACTGTTAACCTACAGGTCCACCTCACTGCAATGCCTGCTTCTGCCTGTTGGACTGCTCTCTGTCCCGGATGTTTTGGTAATCTTTGACTGCCAACCCTGATATTAGTTCCTTTGGCAGATTGGGAGTTGTGTGGGGAATTTTCTGACCATCAGGAGTTCAGATGAGGCTAAGCCACATTGTAGTGGGGTGGACCTATAGGTTAACAGTGCTGTTTGGAAGGTGTCACTGTTCTTCAGCAGAGCTTATATGGTGTGGACCCGTTAGACTGTGGGCATCTTGGGGAGATGTTATGGTGCTAAAAACCATGCGGTGATGGAAAATTAGGTGAAGTATAGTTTTCAAATTATGGACTATTATCCGACACTATCTAGTCCGGGATACCATGGCTCGCAAACATCTCCCTCAACACTCTCACCACTGCCTCTGTTATTATCATATACAATTGCTTCACCTCAATCCATCAGGAGAATTAGTTCCCCAGAATGAGGAAATATCTGCTAATGAAGACAAATAAATCAATGCCCAGTCACTCCCCCGACCTGGCTGGGAACTGTGTGGGGATAAGGGGCTCCATCTGGTCCTGCTTGTGCAGCACACACCTGGCAGCTTGCTATCATATGCTCAATTGCCCTTGTAATACAGGCCACCACAATGTCTGTTGGGCCTGTGCCCTGCACTTGGTAATGCCAAGTTGTCCCTGGTGTATTCTTTGGAGGATCTCCAGCTGAAGGAAGGGTGGTATGACCAACTGCTCATTGTATACCAGCAGATCATCAATGACAGTAAAGGGTTTCTGCTGTTCAAACCAAGCCTTCGTGGTCAGCCTCTGCTGTGGCCACCCTTATTGACAGTACAGGCGGATGCGGGCACACTTCTCACCTCGCATTCATTCCTGTTGGAATTATCCTCTGGTGGACAGCAGGTGCCTCCTCACCAATTGGGAGCATGATTCGAGCTCCTCGATCAGGTTGACATCATGTTTCTTTGGAAGGTCCACTGTGGCCCTGGAAAGTGTGTCCGCTGTTGTTTGTTTTTTCCCTCAATGTATAGTGTCTCATATATGAACCTCTTGAGGCATAGACGGAGCCTCTGGATTCAGCAGGCATCTTTGCCAGCTCCTTATTATCCAGCAATGAGACCAGTGGCTTATGGTCTGTTTCAATGTCGACCCTTAGGCCAATAATGTAGTCTGAAAACTTCTCGCATGCTCACGTGACTGAGAGAGCTCCTTTTTTGATCATGGCATTTCTTGTCTCTTTGTCCAGCAGTCCTCTGAATGTCTAATACACTGGCCAATAACATCCATCTAGTTGTTCCTGAAATAAGACTGCTCCGGGGTCTTAGGATGAAGCATCCGCTGCTATGGTGGTGGGCAGGGATCGGTCATATTGTGCTAGTATGTTGGTTGAGAGCAGCATGGCTTTGATGCAACCAAATGTTTGCTCTTGGTGCGTGTCCCAGCACCATGCCTGGTCTTTCTTGAGAAGGTGCCACAGGGTTTCTGTGACCTGTGCCAGATTGGGTAAAAATTTTGCAAACTGGTTCACCATACTCAGGAATCTCTGGAAGTCCAGGATAGAGGATGGGGTTGGAAACTCGCTGATAGCTTTTGTTTTCTGTGGTTCCACTGTGATGCCTTTATTGCTCACTATGTGTCCTAAGAATCAAATAGAGGTATTGGAGAGTTCGCATTTCTCATTCAGTGTCAGCCTTGCTTCCTACAAGCGTTCTAAGACCGCTGTGAGCATTTTGTCATGTTCTTCCACTGTCATGCCATGGACCAAAACATCTTCCGTATGGCAGATGACACCCTCTAGGCCCTGCAAAATGGCCATTGTCGTGCGTTGAAATATTTCAGGTGCAGAGGTGATTCTGAATGGTAAGTGGCTGAGGCAGGATCTGCCAAAAGGAGTGATGAATGCAGTCAGCAATCTGGACTTGTTGTCCAATGGAAGTTGCCAAAAACTGCTGTTAGCTTTGAAAACATTGTTTTTAGAGAGTTTGTCGGGCTGTTGTCCACTGAGGAAATTGGGTGAACTTCTCTCACCACGTCTTTGTTGAGCTGTGTCAAGTTGATGCAGATATGGATGGACACGTTCAGTTTTGGGACTGGGACCGTGCCACAACACCATTTGGTTGGTTGAACGGCAAGGGAGATGACACAAATTTTTGTCATCTGGTGGGTTTCGTAGCGGGCGGGATTGGAGAATCCAGCAGCAGGCAAAAAGTCGTAGAAACAGGTTGCAATTATCCCGATGGTGTGTTTATGGCGGGTCAGTTATCCCACCGACTAATGGCACAAATGCCATTTGCATTCATTAACATGTCATGAATGCTCATTAAAACAGCTGCTCACCGGAAACTTGTCACGCCTTCCAATCTTGTGTCACGCCAGCGGGAAATTACGTAGGGTTCAAATCCATTTGAAAAGGGGTGGCATGCACAGGTCCGACCTCAGTTCACTGGTAACTTCGAGATGAGTGCAAAGTACATAGCCTACCTGCCACAACGCTGCGCCGGTCTTGTTGCGATGAACGCCACGCTGCTGGGGCTGTAGGGTTGGTCTGCTCCTGCTCTTCGCCTACATTGTCCTGAGGAACACCACTGTGCTGTGGTACTCATGCAGGCTTCCACTTTCAGAAACTAGCATTTCAAATGGGGGTGGGCTGTGAGGTGAGGGTGGGGTTGATGAACATGAGGAGGGCAACGGGGAGGGAAGGCTGTGGAATGGCAGTCGGGGGGGAGAGTGAACATGAGGGCGGCCTTTCTGGGCTCTCCCTCTAACCTCTTGTTGCTGCAGGAGTCTGCTTAGAAAGAAAGGAGGAAGATCTCCTTGCAATGAAAGCTATTGAAAGTCAATGGCTTCATGAGCACCGTTAAAAGGGCTACTCAAAGTCAGTGGCTTCACGTCAGGTTGCTGCATCTCAAGACTAACACACAGGAACTTAGAATTTGGGAATGCAGGCTATAGTGAAGGAGGCACAGCTGTTTCATATATGACATTCCATCAATGAAGGCCTGTCCCGTGTTCACCAGAATTGACACCCCTAACAGGCCAAAGAACATCCACTAAATGACCATAAACAACTGAATGGTCATTAATATGCCACATCAGATTGGAGCACAGAGCTAGGATGAGTCAATCATCTCACTGAAACTTTGGCATCCCATGCAGGGCTCAAGATGTTGAATATCTGCGATGCCTCCTTGGTCAGCTCGATGTGTGTCTCAGGGACAAGGTGGCATCAGCCATCATGCAAGTAGGGCAGGAAAAACTATGGACGCTTACAGTTTCCAAGTGTGTCATCTCCTGAGCTTCACTTTCTTGCCCCTTGAATCATTAATGTCTTCAATGTTTCCTTTCAGAGAGAAGACAAAAGCAGATATGGATCCGGAGCTAAATGCTGCCTTTTTCAGAGTCCTAATGCAATGGAGGAGGTGAAGGAGGGAGAGACGACTCTGTACGCAGCTCCAGCAGAAGGGGCATAGTCAAGCAGAGCCACAACATGAACAGAATGGTCGGGAGGAGAGACTCAGACAACAGGGCTGACTTGCCAAGCCTAAGGTTTATTGTAGAAGAGTCTCCTGTTTACAAATAAGTGAGAGTCAAAGGTAGTAATCTCAGGATTACTACCAATTCCACGTGCTAGCGAGAGTAGAAATAACAGGAAATATCAGATGAATATGTGGCTGAAGAAATGGTGTAGTGATTCAGATTCCTGGGACATTGGGATCTGTTCTGGGGAAGGTGGGACCAGTACAAACAGGACGGGTTGCATCAGGGCAGGACCGGGACCAATGTCCTCGGGGGTACCTTTGCTAGTGCGGTCAGGGATGGTTTAAGCTAGAATGACAGGGGGATGGGAACCTGAGCAGGGAGACAGAGGAGGGGGAAACAAGGATAGAAACAAAAGACAGAAAAGTAAGAAGGAAAAGTGGAAGGCAGAAAAAACAAGGTTGAAAAAAAAATGGGGTCTTAGTGCAAAATAAATCTAAGTTGACTAACAAGGTTAAAAAGACTAGTCTAAAGGCATTGTATCTTAATGCGCGGAACATTCACAATAAGGTAGATGAATGAATGCAAATAGATGTAAACGGTTATGATATAGTTGCAATTACGGAGACATGGCTACAGGGTGACTAAGGATGAGAACTGAACTATCCAAGGGTATCAATATTTAGGAAGGACAGACAAATACGGAAAGGAGGTGGGGTAGCATTGTTAGTAAAGGAGGAAATCAACGCAATAGTGAGGAAGGATATTGGCTCAGAAAATCATGATGTGGAATCTGTTTGGGTGGAAATAAGAAACACCAAGGGACAGAAAACATTGGTGGAAGTTGTCTATAGGCCCCCAAACAGTAATGGAGATATAAGGGAAGACATTAAGCAGGAAATTAGAGATCCATACAATAGGGGTACAACTGTAATCAAGGGTAACTTTAATCTACATATAGATTGGACAAACCAAATTAGCAATAATACTGTGGAGGAGGATTTCTTGGACTATGTACGTAATGGTTTTTTAGACCAAGATGTTGAGGAACCAACTAGAGAGCAGGCTATCCTAGACTGGGTATTGTGCAATGAGAATGGATTAATTAACAACCTTGTTGTGCAGGGTTCCTTGGAGAAGAGCGACCATAAAATGATAGAATTGTTCATTAGGATGGATAGTAAGGAAGTTGAATCGGAAAGTAGAGTCTAAATAAAGAGAGCTACGAGAGTATGAGGTGCGAGTTGGCAATGATGGATTGGGGAACCTTACTAAAAGGGTTGGCAGTGGGTAGGTAATGGCTAATATTTAAGGAATGTATGCATGAATTACAACAATGTTCATTCCTGTCTGGCGCAAAAATGAAATAGGAAAATGTGGCTCAACCATGGCTTACAAAAGAAAGTAGGGATAGTATCAGATTCAAAGAGGAGACATATAACATTGCCAGAAAAAGCAGCAAGCCTGATGATTGAGAGTAGTTTAGAATTCAGCAAAAATGGACAATAAGATTGACCAGGAAGGGGAAAATGGAGTATGAGAGTAAACTTGCAAGGAATATAAAAACTGTAAAAGCTTCTATAGCTATGTGAAGAGAAAAAGATTAGCAAAGACAAATATAGGTCCCTTAAAGTCAGAAAGGGGGGAAATTATAATGGGGAACAAAGGAATGGCAGAAGAATTGAACACATATTTTGGTTCTGTCTTCACAAAAGAGGACACAAATAATTTCCTAGAAATGTTAGGGAACCAAGGGTCTAGTGAGAGGGAGGAATTGAAAAAAATCAGTATTAGTAAAAAAAATGGTGTTCGAGAAATTAATGGGTTAAAGGCTGAAAAATTCCCAGGGCCTGATAATCTACATCCCAGAGTACCAAAGGAAGTGGCCCTGGAAATATCGGATGCATTGGCCGTCATCTTCCAAAATTCTATAGAGTCTGGAGCAGTTCCTACAGATTGGAGGATGGCAAATGTAACCCCACTATTTAAAAAACGAGGGAGAGAAAAAACAGAGAATTACAGACCAGTTAGTAGTGGGGAAAATTCTAGTGGTAACAGAACACTTGGAAAGCATTAACAGGATTAGACAAAGTCAGCATGGGTTTGTGAAAGGGAAATCATGCTTAACTATTCTAATCTACTGGAGTTTTTTGAGGATGTAACTAGTAGAATGGATAAGGGAGAACCAGTGGATGTGGTGTATTTGGATTTCAAGAAGGCTTTTGATCAGGTCCCACATAGGAAGCTAGTGGGAAAAATTAAAGCACATGGGGGTAATATACTGGCATGTATTGGGAATTGGTTGACAGACCTGAAACAGAGAATGAGAATAAATGGGCCTTTTTCCAGATGGCAGGCTGTGACTAGTAGTGTAGGGATCAGTGCTTGGGCCCCACCAATCACGATATATATAAATGGCTTGGATGAGGGAACCATATGCAATATTTCCAAGTTTGCTGATGACATAAAACTGGGCGGAGTTGTGAGGAGTATGCAAGGAGGCTTCAGGGTGATTTAGACAAGTTATCTGTGTGGGCAAACACATGGCAGATGCAGTATAACATGGATAAATGTGAAGTTATATGCTTCGGTGTGAAAAATAGAAAAGCAGAGTATTATTCAAATGGTGATTATATTGGGAAATGTGGATGTACAAAGGGATCTGCGTGTCCTAGTACACGAGTCAATGAAAGTAAATAGGCAGGTGCAGCAAACAAATAGGAGGGCAAATGGTATGTTGGTCTTCGTTGTAAGAGGATTTGAGTTGTCGAGACTCTGTGCCTTATCCAAAATGGTGCCAGAACCCGACCCAAAAGTCCTGCCCCCATTTTCAACTGCTCTTATTTTTACGGGTAAGGGAACAGGGGCGGAATGTGACTCACACATGGGGGATTCTTGAACCAAGTGCTGAGTTGAACCAAATCCCATTTTTGCTGGATCAAGGTCCTTATCCTGCAATATGTGACTTACAATTTTTTAGAGCAGATGAAAACTTTCGGAAAAGGCAAATAAGGTCTGTGGAACTGTCAAGCTGCAAAGTTATTTAAATCCCCTGCCTTTAAATTAAAAAAAAAACCTACTTGTGTCTGAGTTGAAAAAAAAAGGCATTTTCAGTTTCAATAGCTGTTTGTTGATATAACCCTAAGGGCCACAATTATAGTATTACTACAGTCGCATAATGATCTGGCATAGAAAGGTTTAACATGGGACTGGGTACAGTACCACCCACAGTGTGATGTAAACGAACACATAACCCAAATGTAGAGGGAAGTCTTGTACAGGACAGAGATGTGTGTAGAGGCAAGCATGGGGATTGTTCTAGTTTAGTTATTATACTGTATATATGTACATAGTTACAAATAGTTAATAAACGCTTATTGTTAAACTACACAAGTCTCCGAGCCTCTTCATGAGGCCTACCAAACCACACACAACATCTTACAACAGAGTGGCAGCTATTGAAACTACCCAGAACCTCAGAAGCTGGAGAAGAAATGTAAAACCTGGAAGATTGAAGAAGCAGCATTCTGACGTGAAGAAAGCACCAGAAGTGAAGTTGCAGAAGGAGATCACCAGAGAAAAGCTCCAAAGCAGGATTGGAAGCAGAAGGCAGAGGTAAAACTCCATGCTACAGCAGAAGAGTCACTGAATCCCGTGAAAGTCTAGCTTCAATACCCAAAAAGGGCAGAATCAGAAGATCTAGCAGGGAAAAGCTAAGAAACTTCAGTTCTAGGCCAGAACAAGTTTAAAAAGCTTTTAAGTCAGCAGCAGTCAGAATTGCCATTTTAAAAAAAGCACCACAAACAGCTCGAGACCCAAGTCGGCACCTGAACACGTGGTAACCAAGCTCGCTCCAATCGATAACAATATATTATTTTTAAAATCAGTAGTTAAAAAACACAACAAAAGACAGGAATCGATGGTTTCATGACCTGTAAATACTTCAATACTGTGGGGAAGATTCAAAAAGGTTAATCCAGGGAGTCGCTGCTGAAAATTTAAAATGCAGAAATTGTGAACACCATTACTGTGGGAGCTGACCAAAACCTACAAGCGCAGGACACCCTGTTGAGAAGAAACATATGGCAGCACCATCCTGGATTTCCTAACAGCATTTAAAACTATACACACTTCTAATTTTAAATGACCATGGATCAAAAATCTACCTTACCAGACCAATTTGGACACATCCAAGGTCTAGACCAGTCCCAGAATTAAGGACATTGGAGAAAGAGGTTCCTTATATACATGATTGCTTCAGGTCCAGATAAAAAGACAGAATCCAAAAGGGTAACTCACTGCTTTCTTCGGTAGGTCCAAGAGCTGGCAATATAGTAGCTAGACAAGGAATCCATGAATCCTCAGCAAAGTTTGATGAAGTTTTAAAATCATTTCACCCATTTTTTAATTTGAGCAGTAACAATACCCTTGAAAAAGCAAAGTTTAACAAATGTGTCCAACAGCCAGGAAAACCCGTTGACTCCTTCATTAACGGCTGCACTGAATGGCTGAAGGCTGTGACTATGGTGACATGGGGCAGAACATTTCATAGATGAGACTAAGTGCGGTGGAGGGCGGTTTTGGCAGCGCCCACCCTACTGTCCGAAATGGCAGGAACTTGCGCCCCATTCCAAGCTTGGCGGGTCATTAATTATGCAAAGGCGCATATTGGTCTGAATCACCTTGTAGGTAAGGAGCAGATTCATCCACCCGCCATCAGCTGGCAGGTTTGAAGGTCTGGGGGCCATATTTAAAGGCCAATCCAACACAACCTCACTCTCTCCAGCCCACCAGAGATGCTTTGCAGCCAGAAGAGGAAGGCTGAGAACCTTACGAGGAAGGCAGCACCCCGCTTCACACACCAAGCCCTCCAGGCTTTTATCAGAGGAGCGCAGATGCAAAGGCACATGCTGTATCCCAGGGATGGCTGCAAGAAGCACACGCTGGCCTGTGAGGCCGTCGCTGAGCAGGTCAACGCGGCTGGCAACCGCGCCTGAAATGCCATCTAGTGCAGGAAGCGGATAAATAAATGATCTCATCCGCTCCGCCAGGGTAAGTCATCCTTCAAGTCCCCCCAATATCAAACTCTCATCATGCACTCAAAAGGCTACTCTCTCCAGGGATCTCCATTAGAGGGGGACACACATCAACATTCATTCTCCCACAGAGACTTTCACATCACCATCATCCCATCTATCATGTTGTTCACACTCCATCCTCTGGCCCTGCTGGGGTAGGGTCACCACACACAGGGGACATGCATCTCACCCAACCTCTGCTCCATCCCTTCCCATCACGTGTCTTTCTTTCTTCTTCATACAGACCAAGTTGGCGCACAACAGACGCAAGAGATCACAGACCTGCGGAGGGATGGCTGACATCTTTGCCCTCACGGGAGTTTGAGGAGGCTGCAGCGAAGCTGGCTGGAGAAGATAGGGATCGCTCCTGTGGTGAAGAGGAGATTGGCCTCTCCCAGCAACCTAGTATGGATCACAGCTCCATCACTTCATCAAATCCTAGCATTCACAGTGAGTCATGTGCAGTCTTATATAGCTCATGCTCATTCACTGAAACTCTATTTTCTATTTTCAAGGCACCAGCAGATCGAGCCCACAGACTTCATCTGAAGAGGAAGCTCTGGAAGAACCGTCACAGCGCTCATACTCACCCTCCACCAGCTCAGAGACACACACGTCAGTGGGGCACAGCTGTAGATTAGGCTCTGGCTCACTTTTTGGGGAACACCTCACTGACACGTCCACACTGCAGTCGGAGGCAAGGACAGCCCAGGTCTCAGACACTCAGACAGCTGCTGGAGACCAGCCACCCGCTCAGTCTGAGTCAGATGATAAGCCTTTGGAAACAGCTGCCAAATCAATGTTGGAGATGCAATGAAAGGTGGTGGAGCATCAGGCAGAGATTCGACAGTCACTCAGCAGACTAGAGTGAATGTTGGAGGAGTCCATCTGTGTTCTGTCTGATGTTTTAGCCCTAACATGCGAGCGCCTCAGTCACCATGGGAAGGCTGGCGACCACCATGGAGACCTTCATCCAGCAGGTCTTGCCTATTTGTGTCCGGCCCTGCACTCCATGGCCACACGCCCTGATGGGCACCATCAGGATGTAGGTGACAAGGGGACAAGGCGCTTTGACCTCCTTCCAGGTGCACCATCTCCTGCAGGAGTCTGGGCGGGACACTCGGGCACCCACAAGGAGATTGAGCATCAGCCAATCACCCCAGGCACCACCTCTCAGGACACTCCAAAGGTGTGCAGCCTCTCACAGCCCCCTGTGCCTGTGACCCCATCCACTCCGGCTTCTCAAGCCGTTGAGGGTGTTTCTACCCATGAGCAAGTGACCCTTATCAGGCCGGGGCCCTCTAGGCCATGGGCCACCAGAGGATGTCTGCCAAGGTCATCACAGACATCTGGGCGTAGCAGTCAGCAGGCTGCCTCCACCTCTGCTGTGGATGTTGGGGCTGCACCCAAGCGTAGCGCTAGAATTAGAAAAGTTATGAAAAATGGATGGTACTTTTGGGTCACGGGTGTGCTAGACATGTAACTAATTTGCACTTTTGTTAATACATTTGATGGTTATGTGAATGTTCCTGTCAACTGAAGGCTTTGTGATTTTTTATTTTGGAATCCTCTAATTTCAAGATTTAGCCTTCCTCCCACTCAGTGATAGTGTCCCACACTGAGATTCACATTCCTGTGATGTCAACCTCTCTTAAACTAGTCTCCGCACCCTTGTGTGATGTCAATGAGATGTGTTTAAATCTTTATTTGAAGTGTGTGTTGCAACCGTTTCTAACCCTTCTTCCTCATGGAACACCTTTGAGTGAAGGCAGATCATCAGCATTGATAATCTAGCGGCATTTGTGCCTCCTCTGTGGTAGTGGCAGAAGAAATGACATGCACGGGAGGAGGAGATCCCTAGGCATGTCCACATCTCAGTCACAGCAGTGTTTGCATCACTACATGGCAGCGAACGCTTCAATTCTTCTATCGCATCGATCTTTTCCTAAGTGGGCTCTCAGTTCCCAGAGTGAGCTCACTCACAGGGCCCCACGGACCAAAGCAAAGATCACAGCCTGATGATTCATGAGGTCAGAACATGCAAGTGTGAATGCTGGACTCGTTCTCGCTGCAAGTGGGTGGACATCCCCTGAGTTGAAAGAAAATGGCATTGAGAGCTAGGAGAGATGTGGCTATATTCCCTCACTTAATTTTACTCTTCCTGGAACCTGTCAATGATCAACGTATCACGGGCACATCTCCCACGCCTTCCTTCATCCATGACGTGATCGCACTCAGACTGACCCTCAGCAGCCTCTAATGTCTCTGGACCTCCGGATCTTCACCCTCTGATGAGTTCTGATCATCCTCCAGTTCATCCTCTGGCAAGGGGTCACCTCTTTGCATAGCCAGATTGTGAAGGGCACAACACACTGCGATGATGCAGGAAATCTTTTCGGAAGTGTATTGGATTGAGCCACCTGAGCGGTCCAAGCACCTGAAATGCATCTTCAGAAGCACTATGGTCTGCTCTATAAGGGAGCGTGTGATGCTGTGAGCAGCATTGTGCCTCTCCTCAGCCAGCTTTTCAGTGGGTGCCTCTTATCCCCAAGCAGCCATTCCCATAGATGTAATGGCCCCTCGATAATCTCAGGGACCTGGGAGTGACTCAGGTTGAAGGAGTCGTGGCAACTCCTAGGGTACCATGCACAAACATGCAGCATGTGCTTCTGGTGATCACACACCAGTTGCACGTTGATTCAATGATAGCCCTTGAGGTTTATAAGCATTAGGGGCTGCTGCCATGGAGCCCGTATAGCCACATAGATGCAATCTGTTACACCCTGCACTCTAGGGAAGCCTGAGATGGCGGCGAAGGAGGTGAACCTCACAGCCTGGCTATCTTTGTCCAGAGCAAACCTGACATAATGATGGGCCTTCCTGTAAAGGGCCCTGGTATGTATTTGCTTGTATTATTTAGAGACCTTTGGGGGAAACAATGAAGATATCATGCCATTCTTTTGAACTCTTAAATGCACAAGAACATCAAAAAATAAATGGAGATTAGGGAATCTAAACTTTTGTGTGTTATGAGGTTGGTGCCTTGTGCTAGCTTCACCAGGAAGCCTGGCAGCAAGGAGCAGCCGGCTCAGAAAAGGGTCAAGAAGGTAAATTAAAATCTGGCCCCATAAAGGATTGCCTCCAGTTCCCTCTCTTCCTCACTTTAAAATTGCCTTTGCCGTGCATCAATGTCCAGTTAAAAAGGAATTGAAAATTCAGCAATTTTTTTTAACAAAGACCTTTAGGAATTTGGGTAACATGATGAACAAAAGATAATGTTTTACTCATTGCCCACTCATTTGATTGTGCCCTTTTAGCAAATTCATGAAAGGGTCAAGTGGACTTAAGCATCTGGTTGTGATTTATCTACCACTTCAGTTTGCCTCTTTGCACTTTTTTCAAATGATCATATAAATATTAATAATTAGATTTAATATTGCTCTCTCACTCAGTACGTTTCAGAAAAACAGTTGCTCTGTTTCAACATCTGTTTCAGTGCTGTACAGTTCAACAAAAATGCACTTTGCTGCAATCTAATCCTGAGGTATACTTTAATGGAATGTGAAGAAGAAGAGCCAAATTGGGCTCGAAACATTGGACAGAATATTATGCTCGGCATGTGGGTGCATGTCCAACTCGCCCGAGCGTAAAATGATGCGCAATGACATTGGGCAAACGTCCCAACGTCATCGCATACTCGCATGATATTTTGTTTGGCGGGCGCACGCTGGAGTCGGCTGTGCGTCCGTCAATAATTAAGAGGCCTATTAAGGCCATTAACAATCTAATTAAATTCAAATTTACACTGCCCGCTCGCGGGCAGGCGAAAAGGCCAAGCGGCCTTTACATTTTTTACGAAACCTCATCCACAAGTGGAATGAAGTTTCCTAAAGCAAATAAACATTAAATAAAAACTTTATTTTGGAATTAAAAACATGTCCCATCTCATGTGACAGAGGCCTGCTCTCCCTCCTTCCCCCGCCTGCACTTAGCGCTGCCGCCTGCAATCCACAAAGGGCGGGCAATAATTGGCCTACCTGCATGAAATCGGGGTGCAGAGCCAATTGTGGGTGACAGTCGGCTTCCTGACCGCCCCCGCTGAGCACCCTTGCCAAGGGCAAAATCTTGCCCATTAACTTTGTTTCTCTGAAACTCTGTTTCTTTCTCCACAGGTACTGCCACACCTGCTGATTTTTCCGGCACTTTCCATTTTTATTTCAGATCTCCAGCGTCTGCATATTTTGCTTTTATACTTTAATCAAATCAGTTTTAAACAGATTGGTCTATGCCCAATGCTTACAGAGATTTAAGTACTATAAATGCATTAAATTCACAGTGTATTGCCACTACTTAATGTTCTAATGGGTTATCCTGTGATTCAAGCATTCTGTTTCAAAACAAATACATCACTTAATATCTTTTCAGCAGTGTGCTGATCCTGTGTAAACAGATTTGCTCTGAAAATGCACAGGAAGCATGACACTTGTTCCAGAATCACCGCCACTTATGCTTTGGGAAAATTTGATCAGCTTTACATTCTCAGCAATAGCTGGTATCAATTACACTCTTTTTAAAAGTAAAGCAAAGAATTCATTGCAGCCACTAGTCTAAGACTTGCAGTAAGGATTATACCAAAGCAATAACTTGTTTATATTGCCTTATTCCATACAAGGGGCTAGCAAGTGCTTGCTCCACCATGGGCACCCTCCGTAAACCTGAACTCATGAAAAACTCTGCTGCCTGTGACTCAACTCACACCAAGCTCCTTCATTCTTCACACCTGTGTTTTTTGACCTATATTGTCCAACATCACCTTGATTTCAAAATTCTCAACCTCATTTTCAAGAGCCCTCCATGCCAGCCCCACTCCTTGGGTGGAATTTTCCCATCCTGCCCGTGGCGGGTTTCGTGGCAGGCAGGAGTGGAAAAACTGGAGAGAGGCAAAAAATCAGACTCCTTCCAGCGTAAAAACAGTTTGCAATTCTCCCAACAACTCTTGAATGGCGGGTTGATGGCGGGTGAGGTATCCCGCTGCCTAGTGTCAGGAATTCCATTTGCATTCATTACCATCTCATGAATGCTCATTAAATATGTTGCTCGCTGGGATTATGTGGTGCCTTCCAATCTTCCATCAAGCCAGCAGGAATTCACACTGGTCTGAAACATGTTTGAGAAAGAGTGGCATGCAGCAGTCGGACCTCACTTCGCTCATGACTTTGAGATGAGTGCAGGATACATAACCTACCTGCGACAGCGTTGTGCCAGTCTTGTTGCGATGCTAGTGGAACACCACACTGCCATGGGTGTAGGGTTTGTCTGCTCCCAGTGGGTGCCCCTGTAGCCCTGGAGGACCCCACTATGCAGCAGCACTCAGGCAGGGCTGTACACTCAAACAGAGACCAGCATTTCAACCAGCAGGGGAGGATGATGGACACATGAGGGGCAAAAAGGCTGGGAGGGGAAATGGTTGGAGGCAGAGGGGAGACTGAGGGGAGGGAAACTGAAGCCCAACAAGGGAAACTAAAATGCAGACAGATAAGAGGGTGGATGGGATACCAAATGTATGAGTGGGAGGTGATGCACGCAGACTCTGGAATAGGAAGTGGGGGTATGTGTTAGTGCAGCACAAGAGGGATGGGTTGCATAGAGACTCATGAAGGAGCGTGTTGACAGTTAGAAGTGAGAGAGCAGAGACACTCCTGGGGTTCACGTTCAGGACTGAGAGAGTGGACATAGTCCTTGGGCTCTGTGGACCTCACAGTCAAGAGTGAGAGAGTAGAAACAGCCCTAGGGTGCAGCAGGCCATGCCACAGGCTATGCATGGCATGCACATTCTACTCCTGCTCCAGGGAGGGGCAAGGCCTGTGTGTTCAATTGGGATAAGGCACAGGTTGATGGGCAGGGCGTTTTTACAGTCGCTGTTCGTAGGTTTGTACTGGGCTGCATATGGGATGGTCATAATCAGGGGAGGCATCTGCGGCCTTGTAGATAGGGAAAACATGATAATGGGGAGGGGTATTCGTAGTTCTCTTGGTTGATGTGGTGGTCTCCTCTGAAGCTGACCATGCACATGGCCTCTAGATGGGGGAGGGTGAGGTCCACATGGGGCATGGGCACATCAACAGTGATGAGGTCAGGGAAGAGGCTTGGAATGTTGACCACAACAACAATGGGAACCACTATTACTGGGGGAAGCTGGAGAATATCAGGAGGGAGCTCTACCGGCACATCGTGAGGTTCCAGGTAAACTGGGGAGACCTGAACATTGACAGAGTGAGGGTCAAAGCTGATCTTGAAATAAAAGTGAAGAACCACCATCTTGCACACTTGTTGTAATGGTGCAGTACAAAGCTGAAAGTAGAAACGAATCTGCACGGGAGGGGTCAGAGGCAACGTGGGAGGAGGGCACTGCTGGGCTAAGGGGCCCTTTCTGGGGATGCCCTCAAACTTGGTGTAGCCACAAGACAGATATTGAGTCAGAACAGAGAGAAAGTAGGAGGCTTTTTTGAGAAGGGTGCCGTTGGAACCCATGTCTTTTGCTGCTCAGTAACAGGGAAATGCAAGAGTCACAGGCTTCACACGACATTTGCTCCATTTCAACATTAACACAGGGGAATGTGAAAATTGGAAATGTAGGCAACCATTAAGAAGGCGCAGCTAATGCATATATGGCATCCCATCAATGAAAGACATTCATGCGCTTGCCACAATTAGCAGTAATAACGGGTCGAAGGGCATCCAGTCATTAATCATGAGCAAGTTATTTTCATTCAGAATGCCAGATCTGAGATTAGAGCACTGAGTTAGGTAAGGTCGCGTACATCATTCAAACTTTCTCCAATCTCTGTGGGATTGAGAGGTTGAGTCTTAGGGATGGCATTTTGGTCACCTTGATGAGTCTGTTTACAGATATAAGGCTGCATCAGCAACAAGGCTAATGGGATAGAAGCCACTCGAGGCTATTACCGTGGCTTTGGGTTTAAATTGTGAGCTTCACTGTATTTCCCCATTTTCCATTACTGTCTTTAATTTTTCATTTCAGAGAGAAGAACAAAACAATAATGGAGCCTGGTCTTAATGCAGCCCTTCTTGAGGGTTCCAACAAAATGGAGGAGGAGAAGAAGGGACAGGTGCTGCTGAGCGCAGCTTTGGGAACTGAGGCCCTGTCTGAGGTCCAGGGTCCAGGGAAGCCTCAGTAACAACATAAGGATCAGGAGGATAGACCCAAACCACGGAGGCGACTAAGTCAACCAAGGGTCCATCAAAGAAGGCTCTCCCATCTGCAGATGAGCGAGAGACAATGCTGCACAAGTCTTTTCTTGTCCTGAGCTCTGGTGAATCACATTTGGCACATTCTTCATGAGGAAGGATGGCTCATGACACCTGTGTGTCGGCCTCAGAGTGCCTCAGAGAAGAGGTACAATGCAGATCATAGCTCCACATGGTCCATAACGAGCAGACCATTGGCATCCTGAAGATGCGCTTCCAATGTTCAAACTGTTCAGGCAGGGCCCTGCAGTACATTCCAAATAGGGAATCCCACATCATCACTATGTGTTGCGCCCTTCACAACCTAGTGCTGCCAAGGAGTGATCCCTTGCCAAAGAGAGAAATGGAAGAGGATGAGAGCTCCTCGGAGGATGAAGAGCAGGAGGGCCAGGAGCCTGATGAGGGAGATGAGGGTCAGCTGCCATGGGGTGATGCCATCAAGGAAGTTTGACATGGAAGACGTGCCTGTGCCAATTTAATTGCCACCAGATTCCAGGAGGAGTAAAGGAAAGGCAAGGGAAGATGGCCACACTCCTTCTGTCCCTTAATGCCATGCCATTGCATTGAAGCAGTCACACTGAAAGCAAGTTTAGCATTCAGACTTGCACCTTCTAGCTTCATGATTGACCAGGCCATGATCTCTAAGAAGGTCTGTGGCGCATCCAGTATGTACTTGCTCTGGGGAGTGAAAGTCAACATAACAGCAAGAATGCTGCATCAGCTAACTTGATGCAGTCGTCGCCACATTAATGAGAAACTACAGCAGCCAGTGTGTTGGAAACATGGTTGGGGATATTATCATTTCATCCAGCTCTTGTCCTTTAGCACTACCACTGATGAGACACAACTGCCGCTAATCCTTAAAGGCTGCTGAGCTGCCCTCACACAATGTTATGTCGTGAGCATAAAGGGTTATGATTGCTTTTAGCGCACACTTCCAATAAAGACTTTGACACAGCTCCCAAGGAAACTATATTCAATGAGGTTGACATCACATAAATGTGAATCTCACAAAGGGAAACTATCACTGAGTGGGAGGATGGCTAAACCTCGCAATAAGAGGATACATATGTAAATAACGACAATGCCTTCAGTTGACCAACTTCACTTTAACATCACATTAACATCAAATGTATTAACAAAAGTGCAACATTTCTACAGTGGTTGCACACCTATGTCCTAAAAATGAGTTCAATACTTCTTAATTTTCCTAACCCAATTACTATGCCTGGGTGTAGCCCTGCCATCCGCAGCACAGGTGCAGGGAGCCTGTTATGTCCTGATGTCTGAGATGATCTTGGCAGACGTGCTTTGGTGGTACAAGGCCTGGAGGGCCCCAGCCTGATAAGGGCCTCCTGCTCAGGGGCAGAAACACCCTTCTCGTTCTGAGCAGCTGGAGTGGATGGGCACACAGGCAGAGGGGACTCTGAGCGACTGGGCACCTTTAGAGTATCCAGAGTGGAGGACCCCGGAGTGTCCGCTGACACTGATTCTCCCTATGGGTGTCCGATGGCCCCCTCCCTGATGCCTTGAGGAGAAGGGGCACCTGGAGTGAGGTCAAGGTGCTTCGCACCCCTCTTGCCTAGCCACTGATGGATCCCAGTAATGTCTGTGCCATGGAGTCCAGGACCGAGCGCAAATCCAGCAAAATCTGCTGGACTAAGGTCTCTATGGTGATTGCCCACCTTCCCATGGTGACCTCGAGGCACTAGCATTTCAGGACCACGACATCAGACAGAACGTGGTGGCCGTCTCCATCCTTCGCTCCATTCTGCTGAATGACTGCCATACCTCTTCCTGATGTTCCGCTGCCTGTCGTTGCACTTCCAGCATTGCCTCAGCGGCCGCTCAGAGAGGCTCATCACCTGAGTCGGATTCGGAGGGTGGATGATCTCCAGCAGTGTCTCTGTGTTAGTGGAGGGTGTGAGTGAGCGTAGTGACGGTTCCTCTATGGTGGCTTCCTCAGCTTCCTTACTCAAGGTGGTCTGGGGTCTGGGGCTTATGTTAGCCCTCTGCTATGCCTTCATGTGCTGGTGCTTATAAGAGAGAGAAGATAGTTTCAGTTCATGAGCAGGCGTAACACAAGATTGCATGTCACTCACTGCGATTGTCAGGATGTGATGAACTCATGGAGGTGTCATCTGTGGTAGCTTGCTGGGATATGCCGATCTTCCCTTCCCCACAGGAGCCATCCCTGTCCTCCCCAACTAGCTCATCGGCATCCTCCTCGAATTGGGTGAGCGGTGTGACGTCAGCTGTCCCTCCTCCAGTCTGGGATCTTCCCCTCCTGTTGTGGGCTAGCTTGGCCTGCATGAAGACAAAGAAAGGAATGTGATGAGAGGGGATGGAGCAGAGGTTGGGAAACCTGCATGCCCCCCTGTGTGTGTTGCACGCTCCCCAGAAAGGGCTGAGGATGGAGTGTGTGCAGCTTGATAGATGGATTGGTGATGACGTGAACTTATCCAGGAGTATCAATGCCGTTATGTGTCCCCTGCTAATGATGTTGTATGAGATCCCTGAAAAGAGTAGCCCTTTGAGTACATGATGCCATGATGAGAGTTTGATTTTGGAAGGAGTAGAAGGATTACTTAGATAAAAGCAAAATACTGCAGATGCTGGAAATTTGAAAAACAGAAAATGCTGGAAAAACTCAGTAGGTCTAATAGCATCTGTGGAGGGAAAAACAACAGAGTTAACATTTCGAATCCTTATGATTCTTCTTCAGAGCTAACGAGATGTAAAAATGTAATGAAATTTAAGGGGGGTGGAGCAGGTGAAGCTGGATAGAAGGCCAGGGTTAGGTGGAGGCAAAGGAGAGATTTCCACAGATGTCATGAACAAAAGGACAAAGGAGTGTTAATGATAGTGACACTGACTAAAGGAGGTGCTGATGGTGGCATAAAGATCAGAAAGCAAAATGTGATAATAGCAAGAGAAGGGTAAGCACTCTGGAAAGAACAACATGAACAAGTGACAGATGGCCCTTGTATGAGTGGGTAGGGGGAGTGGACGGTGGTGGGAAAAAAGATTGAAAATAGGATAAAAGGTGGGGATAAAACAATGAATAAAAATCAAAATAAATAAAAATAAAAATAAGTGGATACAAATAAAAATTTAAAAATGAAAAAATTAAATGTTTTTAAATGAAAATGAATATTAAAAAAAGGGGATAAAAAAGGGGGGGATGAGGATGGATGAGAAAGTTCATGGTTTGAAGTTGTTGAACTCAATGTTAGTCCGGAAGGCTGAATCAGTTCCCGACCCACCGTGTGATTCAGAGAGATACTCGGCTGTGTATAATTAATTAGCTTCCAAGCGTGGATTTGGCGTGATTTTCCATAATTCTGAGCAGCGGGAAATGCACTGCAGAGCCCATCGCCACTGCACCTAGGTTCGAAAATGGAAAATTCCGCCCCCGATCTCTGTAACCTCCTCCATCCCTGTAACCACTGGACATCCACTCCAGGGCTTGAATATGAAAATCAAGGCTGACCTTCCAGTGCAGCACTAAGGAAGTGCAACACTGTTGGGAGTGCCGTCTTTGGAATGCCCTGGAAGCCTTTTCATCTCTGGCTTGACAGAAGAGCAACAGGCAATATACTGAGTGACACGGGAAAACTGCTTGCTGTGCAGCCCAAATTGGGCACACCTGGAGTACTAGGTTTGGATCAGTCTCTGAATCCCCCAAGGTCTTAAAGTGTTTTTTTGCCATTTTTTGGTAGCCCTATTATACAGCCAACTCTGTGCAATAGTCATATCCACAGAACCATCCAGCTACATCTGCCACACCCAGGCAGGTGTCAGAGATGTGCCCCTACTGTGCTGGGTGTTCACTTCATTTAAATTAGATGGCCACTGTGTAGTTTTGTGAATTTTGGTGGGATCAGTGCTGGAGGTCACCAACATTTTGCCGGCCTGCAACTTCATCACTGATTGAAAAGCTGGTCTACACAGCCTGGATTTGGAAACCCTGCTTTTTTATCATTGCTTATTGTTGACCACGATTATGGACACTTGATAGGAAACACATTTGTATAACAAAAGCGAGATACTGGAGATGCTGGAAATCTGAAATAAAAACAGAAAATGCTAGAAATACTCATCAGGTTAGGCACCATCTGTGGAGAGAGAAACAGAGTTAATGGGCGGAACCATCTGTGCCTGCTGGCGTCGGGCGTGTTCAGCGGCACGAGCAGACAGTATGGCGAGACGGCCAAAATTGATTTCACGATGTCGGGAAACCAGTTTGCAATTGTCCGCTCTGCCTATAAATGGCGGGCCACGTATCCCGCCATTGGACTTCAGGGGCCTCATTGTAATACACCTGATCTCATTATGAGACCAGCCCGCCGGAATCATCCCACCCGCTAGATCATCTGAGCATCACACCAACGTGTTTCACAACAGCATACATAAGGTGTGCATTTGGCAGACTGCATCTTGAAGGGAACTCGGAGGTGAGTGAACAATAACTTTATGCAGTGCTCGCGAGGGTCGCCTGTTGGATTTCAAGGCTGAGGCAAGTTGGGTGTAGGGTAAAGGGCCGCACTGAGGTTGAGGAGACTTGGGGGGAGGGCCAAGGGCTGCACTGCAGTTGATGGTGTGGAGTCGGTGCGGGGGGGCAGAAATAGCCATGCATCAGGGGAACATTTTATAAAGTGACCATTTCTCTGCAGCTGAGAAAGTTCAGTCACAGCCACATTGATGTGCTTGGAGTCAGGCCTCTAGCTTTTCTGCCCACTCAAGCAATGCAGAGGCATGAAAGTGTCACCAAGTACTTCAGAGCTTTACACCCCTCGGGCAGTTTGCAAACTAATGAGTGCTTTAGTGGACTGCAGAACAGTTGGATGACTGCACACATTGTACATCTCATTGTACTCCTTGCTAAAGCTGGCCATGGAGCAGCCACAGGTGGAGGCGCTCACAGCCCCTTGCAATGTCCTTACTCCGGTTCGGAATAGTCTCCTTATGGTTCAAGCTAACAGTGCAGCTTTGCAGTGTGGGTTAGGAGAATGCCTGTGCCTGAGCAGAGAGCCAAGCATGCAGTCCAATGGGCAAAGCTGCTGCCAATTGGTTAGGTGGAGTGGGGCGGAGAGGAGTGGGGTTTCGAGCAGTCATGCAGCACACTGATCTCTGGCCATCCAAGTGATGGCCCGCACTCTCCGGGATGTGTTAAGAGGCCTTCAGACTTAACCAAGAGATGTTCTTAGAACACCCAAGCTAATCCATGTCCAAACTATTTGCATTTGCGGAGGCTACAAATTAACCCTGAAAAAGGCTGCTAAGCTAGACAAATATCCTACTTCAAGGATAGAAGGTCTGTACGCTAAGCTAAGCAGGAAAATCCTACACCAAACTGGACATGAGCCATACATACCAAGAGCTAGAGCTGGACCGCACGACTAGAGGGTATGTAACTATCAACATGCATAAGGGCCTGTAGCAATATACACACCTATCATTTGGTATATCATCTGCCTGTGCAATCTTCCAAAGGACCACAGAAAGCTTATTGCAAGTCCTATTGCAAGCCTATTGCTGCAGTTCCTGATCACATTGATCCAATGGGAGAATCTCAAGTGGTAGAGCTACATCGCTCCAACCGAATTAGAAAACCACCTCAGAAACTTAATCATTAATCACATGATTTGTGTATATATGTATATGTTGTGGATTAAAATATTCTTTGTAAATAGGAAATGTAAAAAAAACCTAGAGGGAGGAAATGTAGTTATTGAAGGTATAACCTTTCTTACTGCCTTTATGAGCCACTTGATTGTTCTGACAAATGAGCCCTAAACGCTGGGGGTGGAGCCACACCATATGAACTGCAGTGGTTCAAGAAGTCAGCTCACCACCACCTTTGCAAGGGCAACTAGAGATGTACAACAAAAATGCTGGCTTACCCAGCAATGCCCACATCCTGTGAAAGAATTTTTAAAGAGTGCTAATGTCCCATCTATCGATTGTGTGTGGAATCCCTGTGGACTCTAACCCTTAGACTTATGAGATTGTGAGTTTGCAATGAGCAGAGGTTTTACTTATGCTGGCGGAGCAGATGAGATCATTCACCTGTTTCCTCCACTGCAGGGTGGTGCTCCTTTGGGCCCCACTGGCACTCGCCACCCTACCAACCTCCTCCCAGGCTGCAATAGTCAGAGGGGAGGGCCTCCTGCTCCCATCTCTCGGAAAGATGGCCACCCGCTTTTCCTTGACTGCCTGAAGGAGAATCTCCAGGGAGGCATCGCTGATTTGTGGGGCTGAAGGTAGCTGTCTTCTCCTGGACATTTGCTTTGCAGAGTCCGGAGGTCCTGGCTTGCAGCGAGTGAATGGTGTCCAGGTGCTTTTTTAATATGGCGCCTGGGGACATTGGAGCCTGTGAGATGACAACGGGGCAGGCTATTTCCTGCTCGCCCCTCCGGAGATACAACGTGCTCCTCACAGATGCATAATTAATGATTTGAACAGCGCAAGATCTCGCATGTTCAGCTGTGCCCACTCTGACTTCCACTCCTGCTACTGGACTTAGTCTCCGGAATGGAAAATTCCGCCCATGGTCTGACAGCTGTGGTCATTTTTAAATCAATTCTTTTTAACCTAAGGGCAGAATTTTGCCCTTGTCGGGCAGGCTCGGTGGGGGCGGGCAGGGGCATTAGGGAAGCCGACCGCCTCCCGCGGTTGGGGCCGGACTGCAATTTCACACCGGGTGGGCCAATTAAGGCCCGCCTGGTGTGAAACGCAAGCGGCAGCGCTCAGCGCAGCCTGTGCAGGCGGGGGAGGAGGAGGAGCGCGAACTTCGCGCATGTGCACGAGCGCGTGCTTGAAAATCTCCCTGAGGCACAGACCTCCCTCAGGGGGATGAACGATTTTCAAAAAAAAATAAAGATTTTAAAAATGATATAAAACATGTCCCCTCATGTGACTCTGTCACATGAGCAGGGACATGTTATAAATGAAATTTAAAAGGTTTTATTTTATTTTTATTTGCTGTTGGAAACCTCATCCCGCCTGCCTTTTCACCTGCCCGCCAACCGTAAGGTTGGATGGAAAAGCGAAAACTTTAAGTTAGTCAAGGCTTTAATGGCCTTAATAGGCCTTCTAACTGTTGCTGGGCGCGCTGCTGATTCCCGAGCGCACCCGCTGACCAAACTATCGCGCGACTGCACATTGACTTAGGGATGCTCGCCCGACTTCAACGTGCGTCATTTTATGCTTGAGCGGGTCAGGCCAGCGCCTGCCTGCCGAAGTAAAAAAATATGCCCCTGGTCTCCAGGGGGCACTTGCACTGTGAGGCGCCTTTTCTTGCGCTCTCTTTTGCTCTCTGTCTCTCTGCGGGCATCGCGACTCCCACCTCTGACAGCGGGGCTGCCACTATGTCATCGCTCAGCTGTCTCCTATGCTTAATTGGACGGTGAGTGCGCACTCTGGCCACTAATCATATCAGTTGTCTATCCCTTCACGGTACTGGGCTAGAGTCCTCGTTTGATCCTGGCATTGTGGTCATGATCTCTAAGAGAAAATCCAGCCCATGATCTCAGCAGTAAAGTTATACTATACCAATGTGTTATTAAACTCAACACTATAAAGTAATTTAATCATTGTTTCAGTCTTTCTCTTTGAAAATGGAGCCCCACAACATCGCCACTAAGATTTTGTAAGCAGACTGTCCTGAGGCAGTGTGAATGCCAGTAACTCACCAGGGAACTTACTCTGGAAGATAAACCCAGCTATCTCCTATATCTCCTACAATATGAAGTGATGCTGAAATGCAGTTGGTGTAATCAGACTAGTTAGCTGCAGGCTTTCATTCATATGAAGTAAGATAGAAAGAACATTTCATTTTTTTTCTCAGTCACAAAGTAGCAGCTGTAAAATCAATTCATGAAACAACAGGATTTTAATGGATCTCTTCTGGGCAGATTTTGCCCTGACCACATTATTAGTGTCAGTGTTTTTGACTTGGTAATCAGAATTTTGCAAACAAAAGCCCACAAGAGGATTCATTATAGCAGAATTTTATATGATGCCCTCAATTAACATACAAACAATCTAACATGTCCTTGAAGATCCCCTTTGAATACAAAGAGAATTGTTAAATTACAGTTGCATGTTAAAATGTGTACATTCCTTTCACTAAAAAGTTAGGATTGTGCATCACAATTGTCAACAGGACTTAGTTGATAGTCCTCTAGGTTCTAAGCCAGAAGGCTGCTATTTCAAGCTTCATTCCAGGATGTCTGCACCAAACATAAGCAGTAATGAAGTAATTGGTCCCTGTGGGAAGAAAGGACTATGTGCTTATTAAAATCTTCCTCAGCTTGCTCTCTGCCCTTTTCAAATACTCCAATCTGAGAGGAGCCAATTGCAGGGGCTAACAAATTTCTTGGTTTCTTGAGGCCCATCAAAATAAGTATCCAGCTTCTGTTCCCAGAGGAAACCAAGATGGAAGGTGCAGTTATTCCAATCCTGCCTCTTTTCCATGGTACTAAATTTTCTGCATCTGTATAAATAAGTGATCAACTCCCTTAGCATAAACACCACAACACCCAGAATCAATTTTTCTGCCTTTTTCCTCTCTTTTGCAGCTGCAGACTAAGTGTCCCGAGCAGGAATAATTGGTGAGCAAGGAGCAACTTGACTACCATTATAATCAAATGGGCCTTTATAATGGGAATTTGAGTAAAAAACAAGCCAGCAAGGCAGAGAAATTTATATTTATACCCTATAATAGGGTGCAGGGATTCCTAGGAAACAGGTACTGTACCTGGCAGGCGCTACCACTCAGTAATCTTTGGTAACCTCACAAAACATTTGTAGAAACAAAGCAAGCCTCTTATTCCTATTGCATTTTGACACTGTTGTTTTAGTGGGTGATTCTTTTTCTCTCTTACTTTCTCTCTCCTTTTCTGGACTTAGAGGAGCTTTTGCCTGGTTTGTTGTGCCAAAGCACTAGAATAAATGCTTATAATTTGGTACAGAATTAAGTTGTAACTTGTATACAGTGAGCCTGCCCTAATGCAACATACAGGATTGAATCATTGTATTGTATTTTTGTTATTTACCGCTGGTTCCAATAAAATATATTTTTCAGCCTACCACATCCAGCATGTCACATAAACCATGAATAAAAGGAAGAATGGATTGGTCCTTGTCTTGACAGAGAAACTGAGATTCTTTTCATTAAAGATTGAATAGAATTGTTAAAAATTACGTGACAAAGCAGCTTTTGATTTAACTGCTTCCTGTAAAGAGTGGTGATTGTATCAGCAAATTCAAAACAGAATTGGATATGTCCCTTGAGATAACTTTAATGGGGGTGGGAGGTTAATCTCAAAAACATTCCTATGTTCTTATCTTTCAACCATGTGAAACAAAAGGCGATTACACAAACTAGGTTTGTCTTCCCTTGAAAATGGATGATTTGATCAAAATTTTCAGGGTATTAAGAGGGGTCCAGGTAGGATCAGTTGGCTAAACTGCTGGCATGTGATTCAGAATAACACCAAAAGAGCATAGTTATGGCTGAAGTAAATGTTTGGGTGGGGTTGGGGGGCGGGGGAGGGTCTTGTCTCCTTCGCTCTGCTTTATAGTAAAATCACAGCATAAACTATGGTTCAGCAATCCTCTGGTAATCAAACAGGCTACCTGGAGAAGAAGAAGCAGGGAACACATAGTGTTGATTGGGAAACACAATTTTCCTTGATTGGGAGCCTAGGACTAGGAGGCTGTTACAGTCCCTGTAAAAATCAATAACTCTTTTAAAAATGGATTTGAATGCCCAGTGACCAACTTGAAGTAAATGAATGACAAGGTTTCAAGTTTTAAGATTTTTGCTATAACAAACTAAAATCAACTTCGACTGACATTACTTATTCAGCAACTAATGCTCGAAACTAGAAAAAGTAGCCCTTATTTGTGCCTTAACACAACTGATAGCCCCACATCACATTTATACTTTACGGCAGAATCTCCACAGAATTGTAATATTTACAAGAAACAGTCCAAAAGCACTCTCAGCTTCCAATGGGTCCACCTCTCCCCATTTCACTGAATTGTAATGTTCACTGGCCATTGAATGCCCTCTCCCTCAGTCTTCTGAAAATTCCCAAACTGACTTCCAGCAGTCAGACCTGTTGATTTCTTCTGTTATTCTCACCAGGGTGATTTTTCCGGTGTCCTTAGATCTCTGTAGGTTCCAACTCTTTGACCAGAGGACAATATTTCACCAGCATTCTGTCTGGTAGCTAACAGAGCACAGCCTTTAAGCTAAAAGAAAAATACTGCGGATGCTGAAAATCTGAGCTGAAAACAGAAAATGCTGGAAAAACTCAACAGGTCTGACAGCATCTGTGCGGAGAGAAACAGAGTTAATGTTTCGAGTCCATATGACTCTTCTTCAGAGCTAAAGAGAAGTAGAAATGTGATGAAATTTATACTATTTAAGGGGAGTGGAGCAGGTAAAGTTATACAGAAGGCCAGTGATAGATGGGGGCTAAGGAGAGATTAACAAAAATGTAATGGACAAAAAGACAAAGGGAGTGTTAATGGTAGTGGTAAAGGCTAAAGAAGGTGCTGATAATGGCATAAAGGTAAGAAAGCAGAATGTGTTAATAGCAGAACAGGGGTAAGCACTCTGTGAAAGAACAACATGGAACAAGCAACAGAAGGCCCTTATTGGGGTGGGGTGAGGGGAGGGGCCGATGGTTGGGGAAAAATGATAGAAATGGGGATTTAAAAAAGGATAAAAAAGGGGATAAAACAATTAATAAATTAATTAAAAAAGGGGTGAAGATAGAGTAGAGAGTTCATGGTCTGAAGTTAATCCAATATTTTCTGTTTTAATTGCATATTTCCAGCATCAGCAGTATTTTGCTTTTATCTTAGTGTTGAATTCACTGCACTTCTCTTCCAGGAATGCCCACCTTGAAGATGTTCTGCTCTTCTCTCCAACAGGATTCCTGCTTGTCTCTTTTGCCCTGTTCACCTTCATTGCTTTCCATTTCCCTCCTGGTGTTTGACAAGGCGTTTACCAAAACTCACTTTCACAACCATATTTCCTTCCTCAGTGACTGTCTCTGTCTATGACTTACCCCACGTGGCTTCTAACTCAAGTTCCATCCCTCATGTTTCGAATCTACCCAGGATTACATGTATCTCCGGAACATACAACGTTCCTAGGACTGCTGTTCACGCCGCATCCTGAGATCCACACGCAGAGCTGTGCGCCACTATTTGAACACATGCAACCTTTCCCTCCACAGTGGGCGGGGAGCCGATCCCTGCCGGAGAAGCGGGCCCTGCCGCCGTTTTACATGGGCGGGCCAATTAAGGCCCACCCAGTGTGACATCATGTGGGAAGCACTATGCGCTTCCTGTGCGGGCGGGGGTCAATTCCCCAAAAGCGAGAGTGCGCTCTTTCACACATGCGCACGAAAGAGCACAGATATCCCTGAGGCTAAGTGCAGCCTCAGGGAGATCGCTGACATTTTTAAAAATGTTAAAAATAAAAAATAAAAAATTCCCTAACATGTCCCCCTCACGTGACAATGTCACATGAGATGGGACATGTTCATAATTTACATAATAACTTCATTAAAATGTTTAAAACCCGACATGAAATCTCATCCCGCCGGTGGATGAGGCTTCATGTTTCATCTATTTGCCACCAGGGCTCCTGGCCTGCCCGCCAACCTCAGATCCTTTAATTGTTTAATTGATTCTGTCAATGGCCTCAATTGGCCATTGACAGGTTAGCGGGCTGGCAGCTAATTTTGCTGCGCCCCCACCTTCTAGAAAATTTAAATGGGGTGGGGTGGGGTGATGGCGGGGGTTACGCCTGACATCATCATGCGTCATTTTACATGTCGGCGAGCGGGCCCCGCCCCCTGCTTGCCGACGGCAAAATTCTGCCCAATAACTGCTCTGTCATTTGTTTCCAGGTGTTAAACCTGGCATAAAAACAAAAAACTACTGCGGATGCTGGAAATCCAAAACAAAAACAGAATTACCTGGAAAAACTCAGCAGGTCTGGCAGCATCGGCGGAGAAGAAAAGAGTTGACGTTTCGAGTCCTCATGACCCTTCAGCAGAACTGAGTAAAGTTAGGAGAGGGGTGAAATATAAGCTGGTTTAAGGTGGGGGGTGGGGTGGGGGGAGAGAAGTTGTGGGGGGGCGGGGGGGTGGTAGTAGGGACAAGCAAGCAGTGACAGGAGCAGATAATCAAAAGATGTCACAGACAAAGGAACAAAGACGTGTTAAAGGTGGTGATATTATCTAAGAGAATGTGTTAATTAATAATGGATGGCAGGACACTCAAGGTACAGCTCTAGTGGGGTGGGGTGGAAAGACTGACAAGGTATTACAGGTATAGATTTAAAAATAATGGAAAGGGGTGGGAAAAGAAAAATCTATATAAATTATTGGAAAAAACAAAAGGGAGGGGGAAGAAACGGAAAGGGGGTGGGGATGGGGGAGGGAGTTCAAGATCTAAAGTTGTTGAATTCAATATTCAGTCCGGAAGGCTGTAAAGTGCCTAGTCGGAAGATGAGGTGCTGTTCCTCCAGTTTGTGTTGGGCTTCACTGGAACAATGCAGCAAGCAATGGGCAGACATGTGGGCAAGAGAGCAGGGTGGAGTGTTAAAATGGCAAGCGACAGGGAGCTTTGGGTCTTTCTTGCGGACATACCGCAGGTGTTCTGCAAAGCGGTCGCCCAGTTTACATTTGGTCTCTCCAAAGTAGAGGAGACCGCATTGGGAGCAACGAATGCAGTAGACTAAGTTAGGAGAAATGCAAGTGAAATGCTGCTTCACCTGAAAGGAGTGTTTGGGCCCTTGGACAGTGAGGAGAGAGGAAGTGAAGGGGCAGGTGTTGCATCTTCTGCGTGGGCATGGGGAGGTGCCATAGGTGGGGGTTGAGGAGTAGGGGGTGATAGAGGAGTGGACCAGGGTGCCCCGGAGGGAACGATCCATAAGGAATGCCGTCGGAGGGGTGAAGGGAAGATGTGTTTGGTGGTGGCATCATGCTGGAGTTGGCGGAAATGGCGGAGGATGATCCTTTGAATGCGGAGGCTGTGGGGTGATAAGTGAGGACAAGGGGGACCCTATCATGTTTCTGGGAGGGAGGAGAAGGCATGAGGGCAGATGCGCGGGAGATGGGCTGGATATGGTTGAGGGCCCTGTCAACGACCGTGGTTAAGGAAGAAGGAGGACATGTCAGAGAAACTGTTTTTGAAGGTAGCATCATCAGAACAGATGCGACAGAGGCGAAGGAACTGAGAGAATGGGATGGAGTCCTTACAGGAAGCGGGGTGTGAGGAGCTGTAGTCGAGGTAGCTGTGGGAGTCGGTAGGCTTGTAATGGATATTGGTGGACAGTCTATCACCAGAAATTGAGACAGAGAGGTCAAGGAAGGGAAGGGAAGTGTCAGATATGGACCATGTGAAAATGATGGAGGGGTGGAGATTGGAAGCAAAATTAATAAATTTTTCCAGGTCCCGACGAGAGCATGAAGCAGCACCGAAGTAATCATCGATGTACTGGAGAAAGAGTTGTGGGAGGGGGCCGGAGTAGGACTGGAACAAGGAATGTTCCACATACCCCATAAAGAGACAGGCATAGCTGGGGCCCATGCGGGTACCCATAGCCACACCTTTTATTTGGAGGAAGTGAAAGGAGTTAAAGGAGAAATTGTTCAGCGTGAGAACAAGTTCAGCCAGACGGAGGAGAATAGTGGTGGATGGGGATTTTTCGGGCCTCTGTTCAAGGAAGAAGCTAAGGGCCCTCAGATCATCCTGGTGGGGGATGGAGGTGTAGAGGGATTGGATGTCCATGGTGAAGAGGAAGCAGTTGGGGCCAGGGAACTGGAAATTGTTGATGTGACGTAAGGTGTCAGAGGAATCACGGATGTAGGTGGGAAGAGACTGGACAAGGGGAGAGAGAAGGGAGTCAAGATAACGAGAAATGAGTTCCGTGGGGCAGGTACAGGCTGACACGATCGGTCTGCTGGGACAGTTCTGTTTGTGGATTTTGGGTAGGAGGTAGAAGCGGGCCGTCCAAGGTTGGGCGACTATCAGGTTGGAAGCTGTGGGAGGAAGATCTCCAGAGGAGATGAGGTCAGTGACAGTCCTGGAAACAATGGCTTGATGTTCAGTGGTGGGGTCATGGTCCAGGGAGAGGTAGGAGGAAGTGTCTGCGAGTTGGCACATGGATTTCAATAATATTTGACTTGGTCCCCCTGTCCCCATGGTAACCAGGTCACATCAGCTTGTCACCAGGAAAAACTAGCAACAGTGTTCCATATTCCTCTTCATGATGTAATTTTATCTTGATAAACAAAGACAGCCCAAAACAGAACCATCATATAAAACCTCACATTCATATCAGGAACATAATGGGGTTTGTTGGGGGGGTTGTGTGGGGGCGGGCGGGAGCGAGCGCGAACCATTTTATGTGGGTGGGCCAGTTAAGGCCCTCCCAGTGTGACGTTCACCCGGAAGTGCTGAGTGCTCCCTGTGCGGGTGGGGGGGATGCAGATTCCCTGTGTCCGGGCCTACGCTTTTTCATGCGTGTGCACAAAAGAGAGCAGAAATCTCCCTGAGGCACAGAACTTTTAAACGTATGAATAAAGTAATTAAAACCTTTTAAAACATGTCCCCTCATGTGAAAGTGTCACATGAGCAGGGACATATCAATGAATTTTTTAAATAATTTTTATTGCATTTTTAAACATTTCATGAAACCTCGTCCCGCCCATGGATGAAGTTTCATGAAAAATGCGAAGGCCGCCTGGGCACTTTGCCTGCCCTCCAACGTTAAGGTTGGACAGGCAGCTCATTTAAGTATTTTGGCCTTTGAAAGTTCGACGGATGTCGAACTGAAAATCTAAATGACGCGTGGTGATGTCGGGACACCCACCCGATGTCACCGCGTGTCATTTCACGCATTGGCGGAGTGGGCTCCGGCCCCAACCCCGCTTGCCAACCAGAAAATTCTTCCCCTAGTCTAAAAATTAGAGTCAGATCCTACAGGAGTGGAACTATGAAACATTTCTTCACGAGAAAGGTGCTAGAAATTTAGAACTCTCTATTGATGCTCGATCAATTATCAGTTTCAAATATAAGATTGTTAGATTTTGTTAACCAAAGATATTAAGAGATAAGGGCCAAAAGTGGGTATGTCGAATTAGGTCACAGATCAATCATAATTTCATTGAATAGCAAAACATGTTCAAAGTTCTAAATAGCCTACTTCCCTTCCTATGCAAATTAAATGTTAATAGATGATTCAGAAATTCTCTCACTTCTCATCAAGAACATAAACAAAAACAGCTAAAGTGGTTTCTCTGCGATGTGATTTCAAAAATAATTGCCGAGAAATTAATGAGCATCTACTCTCATTAAACAACTGACTGAAATTTTCATAATGATCGTTTTCTAATAAAGAAAGACAGTGGAAATTTCAGCTATGGTGGGAGTATGAAATGAGTAGCAGTTAAATGGTTGAACATTATACGCTCAGACCTGTTTTGCTATCACATATATAGAGTCACCATTGACTTCAAATTAAAGCATGGCCTTACCTTTCTCTGTCCTTCCAGCTGGGCCTTCCTGTCCTCGAACAAGGAGTGATCCATCATCATTGGGATCCACCAGGCAACTGGTGAAGAGTAGAGAAGCAATGCCCACTTCTGATGTCACCAACTCACATGACCTCCCTTAAGATCAGCATGTTTGTAGTGTTATGGTGGACTTTTCAAAGTTCTTAACATTTGTTTTTAACTGTTACTAATGTTTAAGAATTTTAATTGTGTTATGGGCAGGAGAGAGATGCTAGGATGGTTCCCCCTTTTTCCCATCTCTCAATTGACCGGAGGCAGATGTGCTTTAAAGGGAGAAATTGTTTTAACAGCTTGAGTGCTGTAACTCTCAAGAGTAGACAAAAGACAGCTTTTCTTGCAAGCTTAAAAAAATGGAAAATGTTTATTACTCAACGCCCGAATACATTTCCAAAAGCACCCACTCACAAACACGTAGGCACACACTCACACGCATACAGACACACATAGGCACATGCACAATCAAAGTAAATTAGAAAAGAAGTGACATACATTTAAGTCTTAAGAGTCCAAACTATCACTGTCACCCTTGAATCTTTCAAGATGCAATCTTTTGGTTCACTGAAGAATTGGAGGGTGGAACTTTCTGATGACCAATTCACTGTGGCTTACAGTTTGCAGCAGCAGGTTTCTCTGGCTTCATTCTAGAGCTCCTGCAGTGAAAACTTGGCTTTGTTCTTCAAATCGGTAGGTAAAGGATAGCCCCAATTCTCTGCCTGCTGATGGATTTTAGACAGGGTCCTTCTTTTGCTTATCGAAATCTGTACCCCCACACCCCCACCATCCTTCTGGCTGCTCTCAAAATATGTCTGAATAAAAGTTCCTTATCAAAGCCTGGTTTCTGTCAGGTCACCGTAGTATCTGTTTTCCATTGTCCACACAAATGGGGCAGGGTTTTGAGGTTGGTGAGCAGGGAGCAGGGCCCGCTCACCGACAAGTAAAATGACACGGGATGACGCGTCACTCCAATGTCACCCCGCATCATTTCAATTTTCAGGTCGGCAGGGGCACAGCCGAGTCAGCTGTGCACCTGCCAACCTGTCAACGGCCTATTGAGGCCATTGACAAAGTCATTAACCTCCTTAAGGGACCTGCCCGTCCAACCTTAGGGTTGGCGGGCAGGCTGGGAGCCCTGCCGGGCTTCAGAAAAGGCATGAAACCACATCCACGGGCAGGATGAGGTTTCATGAGGGTTTTTAAAAATTTAATAAATGTATGATTTAAAGCGATGGACATGTCCCAAGTGTCACATGAGGGGACGTCAGGGTAATTTTGTTTTTGTGCCTTTACCATTTTTAAATTTGGCGCTGAGCTCCCTGAGGCAGCACTTAGCCTCAGGGAGATGAGTGTGTTCTTTCGCACTCCTGGCTGAGGGCATCCCACCCCCCACCCACCGCCCGCGCAGGGGGCACATAGCGCTTCCTGGCAGATGTCATGCTGGGCGGACCTTAATTGGCTTGCCCACATAAAATGGCGGCATGCCCCCAATTGGGGGCGCTGATCAGAGGCGCACTTGCCCGTGCCCGCTCCTGCACTTCCCCTCCCGACGGGAGGAGAATTCTTCCTATGGTCTCTGACAACTTGGGCATTGACAGACAATAGTGTTTGAATTTTATCCATTTGCATCTAATATAATAGAAATGGGTTTCTTCTCACACCCATTCTGTGAAATTCCACTCTGAAGCTGAGAAGTCTGCAAGTCCGTTGTGAACTAGCTTTTGCAGTTATTTGGACAATAGCAGCCAGCAATCCACATGAAATGTTTGTTGCATTTTAATGCCTTCAACAGAATGTCCCAAAAGGTTGTTTACATTTTATTTTCCTGTTCAGACACAAAGTTTACCTTACAACGTCATATGGTGCCATGTATATTGACAGAAAAGAGGTCATCTGGCCTCTCAACCTCATTTTGTTCCAAAGCAGGGTGTCCATTGTCCATAATTGAGTATGGCAGTGTATGGGTGACATTTGTTGTTATTAGTTTGTGGTGGGGGTTGGGGGGTTGCTGGTGGGATGAGCATTGTTGGGAGGGGTTGAGCATTGGCCTGGGTGCGGGGAGCTTGATCACTGTTAGGAGTGTGGGCGGGTGAGTAGGGTCAGGAGGGGTGAAGGGGAGAGTATTATTGTGGATGGAGGAGGCTTGAGCACTGTCAGGGGTGTGGGGTGTGAGCAATGCCAGGGGTGTGGATGGGGGTTATGTTTTCAGCCTTTCCAGTACAGCTGCCGCTGTTAATCAGCACCCATGCCTGCAAATAATAGCGGGAGAATAATGGGGTAAATTTCTATGTGAGTATAGTGCATGAAGACCAAGTCTCCGAAATCAAGGTCAGTATTGGAGACATTCACAGAGGGGCCCAGACAATGTAATGCAACTCATCTGAAGTTCAAATTTCCCAGGTAAATATCGCACATGTGCATGGGTAGGGCCTTCCTTTGGCTTCCGTTGTGCAACAGAGACGAACGTCTGAACATTCACCACTACTTAAGCAAGGGATCAATGGTCTTCCTGATAAGAAGCTAGCTTATACCACAGACAAACAAAACAATGATCAACAGGTTGGTCAGGAAAACTGAAAAAAGCTAGCTTCTTAACAGGAAGACCATTGACCCCTTGCTTAAACATTCCTTGCTAACAAAACCCCTTTCCTTGCTGACAAAGCTTTTTCATGCTAAAGGTTATCCACGCCCTGAAACATTCTGGGAATGAGCAAATTGACCATCTTATTTCGCCGGATCTTCCAATAGCAACACTGGTGAATGTTCAGATGTTCGTCTCTGTTGCATGACGGAAGCCAAAGGAAGTCCCTACCCATGCACATGTGCGGTATTTACCTGGGAAGTTTAAACTTCAGATGGGTTGCATTACATATAATGAATCATCAATATTAAAAGGAATGGGTTGTACTGATTAGTACTCGAGAAAACTCTTAAGCTTTTCTCTAGAGAAAGACACAACTTAAACAAAATCAACAAATATTGGCCAGGATGAAAGTGGTTAATTTCTTGTTTTTGTGTGACTCTTGCTTAAGACATTTACTCTGTCAGGACTTGGTCAAATCCCAGTACAGGTTGTTTGTAACCAAGGTTGATGTTGAGTTGAAGAACCCAACAAATGGAAAGGAAAACTGAATTGGCTGTCTAATGGGCAGCCAATCATCTCTGCCCATTTAACACCCCAGCTAAAGCTAAAGGTTATGCCCAAGGAGTATGTCAGAACTTTGGGGTGTTCCATTTACCAGCATGTTGAGAGACAATGTATAAATACATGAGCTTTTGAAGTAGCAGGTGAAAGAAAAAGTAGCAGGGAAATAAAGAGTGTGCATGACAGGACTGCTACATGGCGCACAATTCATAGTTCAATAAATGAAATAAATAAATTCTATATTCAACTATTTGTCATCCAGCAGCTTCAAAGCTTTTTTAAAATTTTTTCTTTGGATGGGAACATTGCAGCAAGTCCAGAATTCATTGTCCATCCCTAATTTCCCTTGAGAAGGTGCTAATGAGTACTTGCACAATAAGCATGCAAGAGAGGAAAATACATTCGTTTTCAAAATCCAATCATCTTTGTTATCTAGAAAATAAAAAAACGTTATTTCAATGCTTTTTCAGTTCCAATTGTACTGTATATGACTATAAGTAAAGGTACATGTGAAATATACAATCACATTTTTGATACTCAGTTGGACTAATCTTTGTCCTTTCTCTTCCTGCATTGATACAGGCTAAATCTGATACCTAGCGTACTCATCTAAGGTTTATAAGATCCTAATGGAGCTAACCCCCAACTCAATATGAACTATTCTACACCAAATTCTTGTTTCTTTGGATAGTATCTATTGACTATACCAGGACATGTGATAAAAATATGCTCCCTATTGTTTTAAGTAGAGGGCATTCAGCTGGATGATGGCTGAACTGGGCCTGATGGTAGAAGGAGTTTGTTGGTGCAGGGAAGGAAAGGTTGGCTCAATGAATACTTCTCCCAATGATCTGCTGACTGTTGGTCTGGGAGCTGGCAGGATTAGTGGATCCTGCTCTTACACAGTATCCTCTGCATCTTGCTGTTCTTCCTGTTTTTGCATCTTCCTCCACAGTGGGCCTCCAGGGTTGCCCCTACTTCCAGGACAAAGTTATGGAGCATTCAGTAATCTCCAGCTACATTGTAGGATGTCCCAGAATGACTTGAGCAGAGAACTCCTCTTTCTGGGTGTCAATGGTTTGTTCAAATGGAGCTCTTGTGGAGGTGCAGCCCTAAGTGTACCATGCCTCTGCATCTGTGCCTGCATTCCTGACAAGTGTCATATGTCATTTCTCCCCCAAACAACCAGCCTCAGAGTAAAATGTCTGTTTCATCTGCTTTCTGAAAAAATAACGATATGGGAAATAAGATACCATCATGAAATTCTTCCAGACATTGAGAACAACTGAAGAAACTTGCTGCCTAGTAAAGTCACAAACTCTAGGGGCTGCCCGGAAACATCTTGGGTGGAATCGCCCCAGATTTGCACGAAGTGTGGTAGCGGGCAGGAAAAATTATGCTTTACCCGTTGACTGCAATGGTGGCTTCTCACGCCGTATCATCCCAGTCCCGCTGCATTACTTATGCATTGCCGGGAAACACGCCACTTCAATGGCGGGCAGGCTATCATTCACCCGCCACGCCATCACCTTGTCCCTTCCTCACGCCGGGCACCATGTTTAAAGTGCGACCACGCGAACACATCTCAGTGTTTCCAGCCCTGGACTGCTGCACGGAAGACATGGCCTTGAAAGGCAAGAAGACTGCAGCCCCCCCCCAGGTTTAATGATGCATCCCTCTAGTGCATTTTGGAGGCAGTGGAAGCCCACTGTGGTGTTCTCTACCTCCGCTCTGGCTGCAGGAGGGGCAGCAACATCACTAACCCAGCATGGGAGGCGGTGGCAGCATTGGTCAGCACAATGCCCTGCAAAAGAGGACAGCCACCCAGTGCCAAAAAAGAATAAATTATCTCTTCCTTAACAAAAACAGAAACAGAAATACCTGGAAAAACTCAGCAGGTCTGGCAGCATCGGTGGAGGAGAGCACAGTTGATGTTTCGAGTCCTCATGACCCTTCAACAGAACTAAGTAAAAATAGGAAAGGGGTGAAATATAAACTGGTTTAAGTCGGGGGGGAGGGGAGGGCGGGCGGGGGGTGTTGTTGGGACAAGCAGCCAGTAATAGGTGGAGATAACTAAAAGATGTCACAGACAAAAGAACAAAGAGGTGTTGAAGGTGGTGATATTATCTAAAGGAATGTGCTAATTAAGAGTAGAAAGCAGGACAGACAAGGTACATATAGCTCTAGTGGGGGTGGGGGAATACTAAAAGGTAGAGATAAACAATGGGTGGAAACACATTTAAAAATAATGGAAATAGGTGGGAAAAGAAAAATCTATATAAATTATTGGAAAAAACAAAAAGGAGGGGTAAGAAACGGAAAGGGGGTGGGGATGGAGGAGAGAGTTCAAGATCTAAAATTGTTGAACTCAATATTGAGTCCAGAAGGCTGTAAAGTGCCTAGTCGGAAGATGAGGTGCTGTTCCTCCAGTTTGCGTTGAGCTTCACTGGAATAATGCAGCAAGCCAAGGACAGACATGTGGGCATGAGAGCAGGGTGGAGTGTTGAAATGGCAAGCGACAGGGAGGTCTGGGTAATGCTTGTGGACAGACCGAAGGTGTTCTGCAAAGCGGTCACCCAGTCTGCGTTTGGTCTCTCCAATGTAGAGGAAACCGCATTGGGAGCAACAAATGCAGTAGACTACGTTGAGGGAAGTGCAAGTGAAAAGCTGCTTCACTTGAAAGGAGTGTTTGGGCCCTTGGACGGTGAGGAAAGATGAAGTGAAGGGGCAGGTGTTGCATCTTCTGCGGTAGCATGGGAAGGTGCCGTGGGATGGGGTTGAGGAGTAGGGGGTGATGGAGGAGTGGACCAGGGTGTCACGGAGGGAACGATCCCTATGGAATGCCACCAGTGGGGGTGAAGGGAAGATGTGTTTGGTGGTGGTATCATGCTGGAGTTGGCGGAAATGGCGGAGGATGATCCTTTGAATGCGGAGGCTGGTCGGGTGATAAGTGAGGACAAGGAGGACCCTATCATGTTTCTTGGAGGGAAGAGAAGGCGTGAGGGTGGATGTGCGGGAGATGGGCCGGACACGGTTGAGGGCCCTGTCAACCCCCGTGGGTGGAAAACCTCGGTTAAGGAAGAAAGAGGACATGTCAGAGGAACAGTTTTTGAAAGTGGCATCATCAGAACAGATGCAACGGAGGCGAAGGAACTGAGAGAATGGGATGGAGTCCTTACAGGAAGCGGGGTGTGAGGAGCTGTAGTTGAGGTAGCTGTGGGAGTCGGTAGGCTTGTAATGGATATTGGTGGACAGTCTATCATCAGAAATTGAGACAGAGAGGTCAAGGTAGGGAAGGGAAGTGTCAGAAATGGACCATATGAAAATGATGGAGGGGTGGAGTTTGGAAGCAAAGTTAATAAATTTTTCCAGATCCCGACGAGAGCATGAAGCAGCACCGAAGTAATCATCGATGTACCGGAGAAAGAGTTGTGGGAGGGGGCCGGAGTAAGACTGGAACAAGGAATGTTCCACATATCCCATAAAGAGACAGGCATAGCTGGGGCCCATGCGGGTACCCATAGCCACACCTTTTATTTGGAGGAAGTGAGAGGAGTTAAAGGAGAAATTGTTCAGTGTGAGAACAAGTTAATTAATTAAATTATCTCTTCCGTTCTACCAGGGTAAGTCACTCTTCTCGTCACTTCCAACTCTCACACTCACAAACCCATCACACACCCACAGGGATCTCACTTACTGCCAGTTCAAAGGACACCACCATTCACTCTCTCACACACACCTTCATTGTCCTCATCCCGTCCATGAGACCACTCACCACCACATATGCCAGGCATGCTTATCATCTGGCCTGGCAGGTTTCTTGCTTATGCTCTAACCATCTCTATTCATGCAGGACAAGCTGACGCACAACAACAGGGAGAGGTCGCAGACTAGTGGGGCAATGCCTGAAATCAAGATCCTCACAGACTTTGAAAATTGAGCCACCTCGCTGGCCGGCAAGGATCTGGACCATTCCTGTGCTGACGGTGAGGTTGGTGGTGCTCTACCAAGTGAGGATCCAGCAGTGCAACATCCATCAGACAACCATATTATCTTGTTGGATGGGGAACCCCTCTGAGATAATCCTGGGACTGCAGGGGCTGCCTTCCCTGCCCGTGGCCGCCTCTCTGAATAAAAACAAGTCCCCTCCTCCCCACCTCATGCTGCCACTGGGTGGTTACCTGCATTCAGGTGGCAACCTCCCCATTCTGCCGAACGTCCATCCACCATCGACAAAATGCCAACAGCTTGCTAAATGGCCCTTAATAAGGCATTTGAATATTTAAATTTGCTTCCCACCTCCTTGTGGTGAGAAACCTGTTTGAAGCCAGCCCTGTAGTTGGTGAAATTCCCCAGCAGCACAAAATAGTGGGGAACACCACATGACAACCCCCCTCCACCCTGCCCCCGATTTCATCCCCCCACCCCGTTGTGATCCCCACCTTGTGCAGACCAGAAAAATTCTCCCAAATCTGCCTATACTCCTTTCAGCTTCCTGCTCCCACATATGCACTACTTGCTGTGCCTCCTAACTTAGGGTGGAATCTTCCAAGCCAGAAACTTGGCGGGCAGTGGAACTTAATTTGGCGTGAGGCTAAAGGTCAGTTTCCCGATGGCAGGATGAACTTTAGGAATTAAGTTCTCGGGACTTTAAAGTCAGGCCAAAGGTGGGTCAACTTTCCCAATGAACAAAGTCGGGAAGCCCTTTTGCATGTATTAGCGTCATGCATGATCATTAAAATGCCAACTCACCGAAATTAAGTTCCCCATTCAAATTAAGCTCCCTGCAAGTGAAAAATTAGAACTTTTATGACTGCACACAAGTGGCATGCACCTGGTGAGGTAGACTTCTTCGTGATTAATGGTGAGTTTCTGCTGCATTGTTCTCTTTGGGGAGTGTCTCTATATGCCAGCCTATGCTTGAGACGGGGTGGTGTCAGTGCAAGTTGCGTGGATGACCAAGGAAGGGAGGAAGGGAGGAAGGATTAGTGGGGAAGAGTGCTGCAGTGGCCAGGCAAAGGTTGAAGGGAGAGTGTAGGATCTCCCGATGCCCTTTAAGTATTCCCACCACTGAACCTAGACTCCAGAACAGAAGATTCCAGCCTTAGTGTTCCCTAGAAACTTGGATATGCAACTCTCGATTCATTCATCCAAGTTATTAAAAAATATGGTAAAAAAATTGAGACCCCAGAGCAGATCCTTGGGGAGCACCACACGTCAAAGTAAAGCAGGATCAGTGCAGTAAAGGTCAGGTGGGTGGCTGACTTCCTGCCTTGTTATTTTAGTGGAGGTGTTGATCCATTAAAATAAGTAGATTTACACATCTGCTAAAATAATGGAGGGGTGAATTTCAGACAAATACATTAAGCATTCCTCTGCTAATTCCAACAATATTGTTTCAGGGTTTCTACTTCTAGATGTTTGTTGATATATTTCTAACTCTTGCACCTCTGCTTAAAAATTCTTGCTATTCGTCCCTATCTGTCAGAGGATTCTCTGTTGAGTATCCCCTGTGTGGTTACAATATCTGAATTTCAGTTCATCACCAGCTTGAGCAGCAATGTGAAATGTGTGGACATCTGTCAGAGTTCCCAAAGCTGTTCACACCCTTGTGTGCGCTATGGAGGATCCATCCATGCTATGAGTGGCACCACATCTCTGGCCTATGAGTGTATGAACTCCTCCATTGAGAGAGTGGCAGTGCTCTTGGAGAAACACATGCAGCATACCACACAATGGATGCAGGAGGGACGTGCTGACCCGTTAAACCATGCCACACCCATGAGTTCTATGGAGTGATGGGTGGGCGAGATGGGCCTGAAGTGTATGGACATTTTGCAGGGACTCAAGCATTCCAGGAGCACGAGGAAGGACAAGCGGGCCTTGGAAAATGTGGAGAAACAGTTGTCTGAAGCCCCTAGGGGCTCATCTCAGGAAGGACGTCAGCAGTGGCGTCTAAGTCCTTTTGAAGGTAAGACCATTACTTCATGAAGTCAAAACGACAGAAGTGGCTTCTGCACAGATGCCGGTGGCCTCCTCAGGCTCCAGGGTCATGAAGGACTCAGCTACAAAAAGGACAAAAGGGCAAGAGATCATTTCTGGCACCCAAACTGAAAGGCAAGCAACCTGCCTCCACCTCATCTGCAAGCACCAGGGCCACGCAACATCAGAGCACCCACCAGTGTTAAAAAAACCTAGTTGCACTTGGGTCCCATTCAGGTAATTGGGTAATGAAAAGGATTTGGATCAATATGTAAAATGAAGGGTGATGTTTGCTTCAGTTAAAGTCTTGAGTGCTCATTTCTGCACCAGTAGGCCTTCATCAGCTGGTGAGCTCTTGAAAAGGAGGTAAAGAAAAAGTTTGTATTGCTGAGGGCAATGGTGAGTGTATGCCTTGGCATCTTGTTGTGGCAGACTAAACTGAGATGGTAAGGGCATTCAAGGATAGGCCAACAAGGCTCTGTGAGGGGGAGCAATGAAGCACTTACATAGGCATGTCAATATGAGTGGCTCCTGTATCTCCCTGGCATGCATGTGGATGCCAGTTTGCATCAGTCCCTCGGACGCTTTGCCATTGGCCGCTTGGCCTGGAGTCCCCACCAGGCCATCCTCCAGAGCACAGCATACTACAACAATATGTGAGACACTTGATGATGCATACTGCAGGGTTCCGCCAAATTTATCCAGGAACTGGAACCTCATTTCAGCCGTCTTTGCCCCGGTTGTGTGTGTCCCCTTTCATCTCATGGGTCGGTTGCTCCTCTGGGTGTTGCAACCCTGATCCCTTTGCCTGCACCTCTCTGTCTTTGTCTCTCTCTCTATCTTTCATTCTTCCCCTCTCTGGAGGAATCTAAATCTGAGTGCATGAAACTGATTGTTAATTGATGAAAACCTCTCAATCCCCTAACTCTGCAGGTGTGAGTTGCCCTTCGGAGAGAGCCTCTGATTTGTGGGCCCACTTGACAATGCCTCCAGCTTCTCCCCCCCGTGCTTTAAAGCCTCTCACTTTTCCCAAGGTGAAGTGCTGTACTCTCTATAATTTCCACCTCCAGCCGATGAGCTCTCGTCTCCATACAGCTGGCAAGATGCTGAAGCTCCGTGGTTCCCTTGCACTCCTGGTTTAATTTAAAAACCACCTCAAAATAGCACTAGGCTTCTTAACAAACTTAATTTCCTGCCCGGTGCCGCTACCCATGATCTCGACCCTGTATCCGAAATGCCTCTGGAGAAGTTGATCAGCGGCAGCAACATGTCAGGGTTCCGTTTAAACATGTTCCCCGCCATTTTATTGAGCCTTCACCTCCAATCCCATCATTTTTGGGCCAATAAAATTCAAGTCTATCGCTCTATGGGCAGAATATTGCGTTCATCGGGCGGGCGCACGCCCAACCCGAACGAGCATAAAATGACACGTGATGACATCGGGTGCCCTGACATCATCGCGCACTCGCATGATATTTCATTTGGCGCAGCACACGCGGGAGTCAGCAGCGTGCCTGCCAGCAATTAAGCTTAAGGCTATTAACAAGGTCATTGAGTTGAATTTTACGCTGCTCATCCAACCTTACGGTTGGCGGGCAGGCGAAAAGGCCAAGCAGCCTTTGGATATTTTGTGAATCCTCATCCACAGGCAGGATGAGGTTTCGATCAGTGGTTTAAAAAAAAAATTTTAAAACTAATTTGTAACATATCCCTGCTCATGTGACAGAGTCACACAAAAGGGGACATGTTATTAACGTTTTTTTGTATCTTTATTTTTTATTTTCAAAAAGCTTCACTTGCCTGGGGCAGCTCGGTGCCTCAGGAAGCTTTTACTGTGCGCAACCTCACGCATACGTGAAGTTCCCCACTCGCCCTCCTCCCACACACCCCCCCCCCACCCCCAACACAGGCAGCATTGAGCTCTGCAGCACGGTGATTCACGCTGGCTGGCTGGCTGTTAATTGGCCAGCTGATGTGAAATGGCGGTCGTAGCCCGATCGCGGGCGGCGGTACAATTCGCAGCTGCTCTCGCTCACCCCCAGCAAGCCCGCCCAGCGACTGGAAAATCCTGGCCTATGATTTGAAGTGGAACATCTATTCTCTCATAGACATACGTGCCTTGCCAGCAGGATTGGATGCCTGGCCTACTGTGGAATGTCCAGACTAATACTTACCGTAAACTGAGAAGTTCCACATTTGTGCCTGTCCTCTATATATTATGCCAGGATCCCAAAAGCAGAGCCATCTGCAACAGCTATGCCAATTACTGGTGAAGCCTTACACATTGGCATCACTCACCTGAGGAGCTCAGATTGCTGGCTGGTACTTTGCCAGCAGTGTGCAGAAATATTATTTGTTAAAACAAGGATGTTGGACAGAGGGGAACCTGTGTTCTCCAAATCCTTCTGAGTGTTTAGCAACTGACAAAATTGATGTGACATGTGTCCTTGTTAATATGCCCCCTGTCCATACCCTCTCATAGTTACTCAGAGGCAAATTCTCTCTGCTCAACATTTATACCAAGTTGAAAGCCAGTAGCTTTCCGTTTTTAAAACCTTGGCACTAAGCATCATATGGGTGAAGTGTGGGAAGGAGAGCAGAGAGGATTGAACACCTATAATAAAATCCAACAGATTTTCCTTCCATTGAAATGAACAGAATGGAAACCAGGCTGGGTCTCCAAGCGATATACAAACCTTCCCATCAGATTTTCCTTTCTACACTCAGTTACCCAGATGATAACTTAATGCCCAGAAAGATAAAAATTGACTCCATTCTCTATCCTGGATTAATAATTTAGTTACAAGCTGATAGATGAGGCAGTCAGAAATGCAAGTAAGACTGAAAATTCAGTGAATAGAAAGCCCTAAAAGAAGCAAAAGGATGCCAAGGTATTGATAAGATGTGCAAAAAGAGAGTATAAAAATATTATCAAAGGGTAATAGTAAAAGATTTTTATAAACATATGACGAGAAAGGAAGTGGCAAAGGCTCCATTAAAGATAAATGCAGATGAGACTATAATAGAACAATAAAGAAACTGCAGACTTGTTAAATGAATATTTTGTATTCATTTTCTCAGTGGAGGAGGAGTATAAAATTTCTGTGCTATAGTAAAACACAAAATGCATGAATTTCATACAAGTCTTTTTGAAAAAAAATGGTAACTGAGACAATAGTGGGACTTAACAATAACAAATCTCCAGGACCTGTGGTTTCCACTCCAGGGTCTTGAAAGAAACAGATGAGGAAAGTGCAAGCACATTTGTCATACTTTTCCAAAGCTGTCTAGGTTCAGGAATTGTGCTTATTGATTGAACAATTGTAAATGTCATTCCATTACTTAAAAAGGGAAGGAGGGAGAAATCAAAAAAACTAAAGACACATCAGTTGTGGGGAAATTACTGGAATCTATTATCAGAAACAGAGGCTGGGATTTTCAATCATCCATGGGAGCAAGAACAGGAGCAAGTGCACTTTGAAAATAGTGCTTCCACATGGTACGTCAGTATCTCAACACCTCGTAGACATGCTGGAATTTTCAAAGTGAGGGCGGGAGGAGGGAATCGGGAACCTGCTTGACTCTAAATAACTGCCGAATTAAGATCCTTAAGGAGCTTGTTAACAGGGCAGGGAGGGCCAGAAGGCAATTTTCAATTTGCAAATCACCAACCTTAAAAGTCTGGTGCATGTTCAGCTGTGGCTCAGTCCATAGCACCCTCGCCTTTGAATCAGAGGGTTGTGGGTTCATGTCCCACTCCCGGAAAACCAAGAACTATGATTGTACTCGAAAGAGTTGCAATCTGTGACTGTTGATAACTGGAAAGAATTTTGAGGTGTCAGCTGTGGCTCAGTTCATAGCACCCTCGCCTTTGAATCAGAAGGTTGTGGGTTCATGTCCCACTCCCGGAAAGCAAGAACTGTGATTGTACTCAAAAGAGTTGCAATCTGTGACTGTTGATAACTCGAAAGAGTTTCAGCTGTGGCTCAGTTCATAGCACCCTCTCCTTTGAATCAGAGGGTTGTGGGTTCATGTCCCACTCCCGGAAACCAAGAACTGTGATTATACTCGAAAAGAGTTGCAATCTGTGACTGTTGATAACTCGAAAGAGTTTCAGCTGTGGCTCAGTTCATAGCACCCTCGCCTTTGAATCAGAGGGTTGTGGGTTCATATCCCACTCCCGGAAACCAAGAACTGTGATTGTACTCGAAAGAGTTGCAATCTGTGACTGTTGATAACTCGAAAGAGTTTCAGCTGTGGCTCAGTTCATAGCACCCTTGCCTTTGAATCAGAGGGTTGTGGGTTCATATCCCACTCCTGGAAAACCAAGAACTGTGATTGTACTCAAAAGAGTTGCAATCTGTGACTGTTGATAACTCGAAAGAGTTTCCAGCCTTAATTGGTCTGGGTTGCTATCTGTTTGAGGTGTCAGCTGTGGCTCAGTCCATAGCACCCTCGCCTTTGACTTAGAGGGTTGTGGGTTCATGTCTCACTCCCGGAAAGCAAGAACTGTGATTGTACTCGAAAGAGTTGCAATCTGTGACTGTTGATAACTCGAAAGAGTTTAATGCATAGAGGCTGGGTTGAATGCAAGGACGACTTAAGTATTTTTTTATGATTATAATCTTTTGCTATGAGTGCTTTATGTTCCAAATTAGACACAGTACATTTTAGTTGGCTATAGCCAGCTTTTGCGCATGGTGAGGCTGCTCACCTTCCAACATGCTGCCCCCTGCCTACTGTAAAGTAATAGCAGGCCCCAACATGGCTGCCACCTGCCTTTGACGCTCATGCTCTAGCAGGCAACTCTCTCCTCCTGGCAAAATTCAACATTGCTAATTGGACACCGAGCTCACCATCAGCCCAAATGCATCTGCATTTGAAGGTTGCATCGCATGAGTGATGCAGATGTGGCCTGGGATGGGGACTTGGAAATATCTGGGCACCGGATCCCAGGCCCAATGATAATCAAGCCCAGAATGACTGAGCCTTTGGATAAGTATGAGATTATTAAAGAGAGTCAGCATGGATTTGTAAAGCATGTTTTACTAAATTACCTTTTGACTAAGTTGCAAACATGTTGCATAGGGGAGTGAATGCCTGTGGATGTTATTTTTATGAATTTTCAGAAACCATTTGATAAAGTTCTATACAAGAAACCATGAACAATAGTGAAAACAGACAGAGTTGTAGATAACCTTATGACAAAGTATGTAATTGGTTAGGAGGCAGGAGACAGGGAGTAGGGACAAAGTGAATGTTTGCTGAAAGCCAAAATGTGACAAATGGTGCTCAACGGCCTGTATTCTTTTTATTTATTCATAGGATGTGGGTGTCGCTAACAAAGCTAACATTTATTGCCTATCCATAATTGCCCTTGAGAAGGTGGTAGTAAGCCATCCTCTTGAACTACTGCAGTGCATATTGTGTAAGTACATTCACAGGAATGCTAGGTAGGCAGTTCCAGGATCTTAACTCAGTGACAGTAAAGGAATAACAAAATAGTCCCAAGTCAGGATGCTGTACACCCTAATTGGAGGGGAACTTGCATGTGTTTGCTGCTCTCGTCCTTCTTATTGGTAGAGATCACAGGTATGGAAGATGTTTTCAAAGGAGCCCTGGTGAATTGCTGCATCGCATCTTGTGAATGGCACACACTGCTGTGACTGTACATTGGTGGTGGAGGGATTAATGTTTAAGGTGATGGATGAGGTGCTGGTCAAGCAGGTTGCTTTGTTGTGGAAGGTGTTGAGCTTCTCGAGTGTTTTTGGAGCTAAACTCATCCAGGGAAGTGAAGATTATTCCATCACAATCATGACTTGGGCCTTGTAGATGTGGACCAATTTGGGAAGTCAGGAGGTGAGTTATTCATCGCAGAATTCCCAGGGCAGAATTTTGCCGTTGGCAAGCAGGGTGTGGGGCCCGCTCACCGATGCTTAAAATGACATGGGGTAAAGTCAGGCGGAACCCCCGACATCATCCCACCCCATATAATTTTCAGGAAGGCGGGGGTGCAGCAAAATCAGCTGCGGGCCCGCCGACCTGTCAATGGCCACTTGAGGCCATTGACAGGATCATTTAACCAATTAAAGGACCTGCACATCCAACCTTAAGGTTGGCGGGTCAGCCAGGAGCCGCAACGGCAAATAGAGAAAACATGAAACCTCATCCAGCAGCCGGATGAGGTTTCATGTAGGGTTTTAAAGATTGTAATAAAGTTGTTCTGTAAATTATGAGCATGTCCAAACTCATGTGACATTGTCACATGAGTGGACATGTCAGAGATTTTTCTTTTCTCTATTTTTAATAGTTTTAAAAGTCAAAGTGATTTCCCCGGCAAAGTGAGGCACTTCGCCTCAGGGAGATATGCGCTCTTTCATGCAAGTGCGTGAAAGAGCGCACTCTTGATTTTAGGGATCCCCCCCCGCCCGCACAGGGAGCACATAGCACTTCCTGGCGAACGTCAAGCTGGGTGGGCCTTGATTGGCCCGCCCACGTAAAATGGCGGTGCGACCCACATCGTTGGCGGCGATCGGCTCCACACCAGCCGGTGATTGGGTCGGGCCCGCCCCCCCCGACAGGCAGAAAATTCTGCCTCCAGTCTCTGACCTGCTTTTGTGGCCACAGTACTTATATGACTGGTCCAATTAAGTTTCCAGTCAATGGTAAACCCTAGGATATTGATGGTGAGGGATTCACGATGGTAATTCCATTAACTATCAAGTGGAGATGGTTAGATTCTTTCTTGTAGGAGATGGTCATTGCCTGGCACTTCAGTGGCATGAATGTTCCTTGCCACTTAGAACCATAGAACCATTGAAAAGTTATAGTGCAGAAAGAGGCCATTCAGCGTCTGTGCTGGCCAAAAAAAACTAGCCGCTCATTTTTAATCCCACGTTCCAGAGCCTAGTCCTAAGCCTTGCAGGTTACAGCACTTCAGGTTCGATCCAGGTATCTTTTAAATGAGTTGAGCATTTCAACCTCAACAGAAGATTTAGGCAATGAATTCCAGGCGCCCACCACTCTCTGTGTGCAAAAGCTTTTCTTCATGTCCCCTCTAATCCTTCTACCAAGCACCTAAAATCTATGCCCCCTGGTAATTGACCCTTCAGATAGGGGGAACAGGTCTTTCCTGTCTACCTTATCCAGGCCCCTCATAATTTTATAAACTTCAATTAGGTCACCCCTAAGCCTCCTCTGTTCTAAGGAAAACAACCCGAGCCTATCCAATCTTTCCTCATAGCTGCAATTTTCCATCCCTGGCAACATTCTTGTAAATCTCCTCTGTACTCTCCCCAGACCATTTTTGTCCTTCTTATAATGTGGTGACCAGAACTGTACACAAAATTCCAGCTGTGGCCTAACCCACGTTTTTTCAGTTCCGACATGACATGCCTGCTTTTTGTATTCTTTACCTTGTCCAATAAAGGAAAGCATTCCATATGCCTTCCTTACCACCTCATCCACCTGTCCTACCAGGTTCAGGGACCTGTGGACTTGCACTCTAAGGTTGCTAACTTCCTCAACCCTTGTCTATATCCTCCTGTTTATTAAGTATTCCCTTGCTTTGTTTGCCATCCCCAAATGCATTACCTCACACTTTTACGGATTGAATTCCATTTGCCACTTTTCCATCCACTTGACCAAACCATTAATATCTTTCTGGAGACAACAGCTATCCTCTTCACTATCAACTACACTTATTAACCTAAGCCAGAAAGTTGTCTGTGCCTTGCTATAACTGGGCACAGACTAATTCAGTATCTGAGGAGTTGCAAATGGAACTCAATAATGTTCAATCATCAGTGAACATAGCCACTTTTGACCTTATAATGGAGGAAAAATTATTGATGAAGAATCTGAAGGTGGTTGGGCCTAGGACACTACCCTGAGGAATTCTTGCAATGATGTCCTGGGACTGAGGTGATGTGTCCAACAACCACAACCACCTTCCTTTGTGGTAGGTATAACTCCAATCAGTGGAGAGTTTTCTCCCTGATTTCCATTGATTTCAATCTTGCTAGTGCTCCTTGATGACATATTTGCTCAAATGTTGCCTTGATATCAGGGGCAATCACTCTCACCTCACCTCTGAAATTCAGCTATGTTGTTTATATTTGGACCGAGGCTGTAATGAGGCCTGCAGCTGACTGACAGGGCCCAAACTGAGTATCAGTGAGCAGGTCATTGCTGTGTAGGTGTTGTTTCATAACATAGTTGTGACACCTTCCATCACTTTGCTGATGATTGAGAGTAAACTGATGGGGCAGTATTAGGGGCTAGAGATAGTTTTAAGTAAGTCATATGTGTATTTGTGTGTATTAGAATTAGGGTATATCTTTAAGTTTAATTTGTATTTCTGTATTTGTGTGGTAAGAAAGGGGGGAACTTGAGTTTTGTTTTCAATTTAAAAGGTGCCTACATTCTAATGAGACTTTATGACTTTATGAATGTATTTATTAAAACAAATTGGCATATTTTCAATAATGAGTGACTAGGAGCTGTGGAAAAATAGAGTGATTTAGGTGTTGATGTGTATAAATCACCAGAAGCTAGTGCACAGGTACAAAAACAAATTTAAAGTGCTAACGTAATGTTAAGCCTAGACCTTTTTGTGGCCCACTCAGTATATTGGCACTCAACCTTACACCGGATCCCTATGTGGCTGAGAACATGGGTACTCTCAGTGTAGGATGGGTGGAAATTCTGCCAATAACTAAGGCCCATGGAAACCGTCAGGTTAGGCTGAAACCCAGCATAACTGGGTTCCATCAGAGATTATGTGCTTCCCCCATAGATTCTTGCCAAAGTTATGGTAGGTGTCCCTAGAAATAATAGAAATTTCAAATCTGCTCCAAAGATTGTTGTTGTTTTTTCTGTGTTTTTACGTTTTTGTTTTGGATTTTCTATAAATGTTGGATCCTTGGTCACTAGTTTAGTTGGACTAATAGATCCGGGTTGCAAGCTTGCTTTGTGATGACCAAGTTGGTACTGTAGACATAGCGGATCGGTAGACAGTTCTTATGTAGAACACATTCTATTTATTTACAAAGGAACTCAGCAGCTACACTTGTGTACTTACAACTAAAACCCTGTCTCTACATCACTGACTCTTACTCTAGACTATAGACTACAGGCTACTAAGATAGCCCACGCCGCTCTGCCATTGGATAATTAGATCATGTGATCGTCTATTATAACATCCTTCTTAAAGGTATATTACACATCAGATAACCACATTAACTCATACCTATTTTATTAGATAGAGTCCCTTTACAATTGGGAATGCATTTCAAAGAGACTTGTTCCACTTTTATTCAAGTCTGAGCAACATTCACAGGCCTGTAGAGGAGTACGCATATGGGAAAGAGTCCAGCCCATTAATCTGGTGAACATATGTGAAGCTAGTTGTAAATTTCTCAGATCATGTCCTCACCTGTCTACTACAATAGGAGGAGGCACAAGAGTTTTGTGATTATGGCAATAGGTTCCCATCAATGTTGTTATAAGATCAAACCCAGGAACTGACTTGTCATTAAATCCTCTCTTATATATGCAAGTTTTATGGTTTAGGGCAGCTGAAAAGTTTTAATTCCTTGTCAAATGAAGCCTGAATCTTGTTCCTTTGCTTTTCCTCAGAGAAAGCAGCAAAGCTTGAACTGCACCTGCTCCAAGGCTCCAGTTAACATTTCTGTTTGAGTGACAAGCTACTGATGTGGCTTAAAGAGGACAAATGAACATTCACTGTTCAGTTACTGATATGCATCACTTGGATTCTTTCTTTCCACAAATGAACATAAGCGAACAAAGTTTGTGTGTTTTCATTTAAATTTCACTGCTGCTTGTCAACATGGAATAAATATTTTGTATCTTATTCTGTAAATATTGTAAATATTCTGTATCGTTCCAAATACTCATATAGTGTAGACTCAGGATCTTGCTGCACGTGAAAGTTGTAAATGGGTTCATGTCCCACTCCCGGAAACCAAAGAACTGTGATTGTACTCAAAAGAGTTGCAATCTGTGACTGTTGATAACTCGAAAGAATTTTTTAGAGGTGTCAGCTGTGGCTCAGTTCATAGCACCCTCGCCTTTGAATCAGAGGGTTGTGGGTTCATGTCCCACTCCCAGAAACCAAGAACTGTGATTGTACTCAAAAGAGTTGCAATCTGTGACTGTTGATAACTCAAAAGAGTTTCAGCTGCCTAGTGATTTAAAATGGTCCCTATGAAACACTTGCAAAGCTTTATGTCCCAGTGTCATGTTGAAATCTAATTCCTTTGTTATTTATCTTAATGTAACTGTAGTAATTGAAGGTATAGTCTTTCCTACTGCCTATCAGGGGTCACGTGATTGTTCTTGGAGGCTTTGACAAATGAGCCCTAATTGTGGGCAATCCGGGGGGGCAGGGCTTCTTGACGAGGACCTGGCTCAAGCATGTAGCATCTGAAAAGCTCTCTGTAATAAAGTTATCTGTTTCTAGTTGAAACCTCTCTGGCACATCGATTCACTGGGCGGGATTTTCCGCACCCGCCCGCTGCCGGGACCTCCTGGCCCCTCTGCAAGTCAATGGACTTCTGCCCATGGCAGGTCCCGTCCTCATCCCATCCAGAAAATCCGGGCTATTACATTTGGTGACAAGGGTAAAATAGCTCCGATGCTGCACCTTGTGAAGGTCAGTGCATTAAATGTTAAGAGAAAAGAAAAGATGACCCACCAGTCATGCTGCACTTCAGCAGAATTGATCCTTACGATGTGACTATGGAAGACTGGAGCCAGTATGTAGAGCGCCTTGGTTTTTAGTTTGTAGTGAACAAAATTACTGCAGAGGAAAAGCAGAAAACAATCCTTTCGCGTGTATGTGGCAGTAAGACATACAATCTTAAGCCCTTGAATGAATTAGTGGACATTGTGAAAATGCATTTCCAGCCAAAGCCATCTGTAATAATAGAGCGTTAAGTTTAATTGCAGAGTAAGGGCCCCGGGAGAGCCCACTGCAACCTATACAGTGAAGTTGATGCAGTTGACTGAGCACTGCAACTTTGGAGACAAACTCAATGATATGCTGCGAGGCCTATTAGGATTGTGGAGTTCACAATGACGCCATTCAGCGCCTTTTACTTGTAGAAGTCAACATCGATTTGAAGCGTGCCAAGGAAGTAGCACTAGCCATGAAAAGTGCTGCAAGAGACTGGCAGGCTTTACAATGCGTACAATATGGCACTGTTCTTCACGTAGGACAGGAACCTACCACCAGTCGTGGTGCAAAAATCAGAGAGACAGCGGTGAAGTGAGAGGCAATGTCTGCTGTTAGAAAAACGAGAAGGCCTAGTAGAAACATTTCAGCAGCGACTCCAAGGTTAATCTGTTATAGATGTGGGGATGACCATGTATCGGACACCTGCAGATCCAAGGAGGCAGAATGCCATTACTGCCATAAGAAAGGTCACATAATAAAGCAATGCAGGGCAAAGTCAAAACAGCCCATAAAGCAGCAAACCAATATAATTGAATTGAATAATACAACAGAGCCTGAAGCTGCCGATACCAGCATTTACAGTACAATGTCACAGAGATAAAAACCAAACCTATTACTGTCACAATCCAAGTTAATGGGAAGCCATGGACATAAATACAGGAGCCTCAGCCACAGTGATGGGAGAGCACCATTTAAATACCTAAATGAAGGGACCCAGCCACTGAATCTGGAGCCAACAGCAGCTTAATTGAAGACATACATTGGAGAATCCATACAGGTAAAGGGCATCATCACAGTACCTGTGTCCTGTAGGCAACAGGCAGCCCAGCTTCCAGTAATCATAGTGACGGGTGAAGGACCTAGTCTTCTGGGCCAAGACTGGTTACAAAAAATCAAGCTCAACTGGTCTGAAATATTTCACTAGAGAACAGGAGGAGCTCCTGAATTACTAAGGAAATATGATAGTTTTTTGTGATGAATTAGGGAAGCCAAAAGGCTTACAAGCAAAAATATATTGGATTCTCAGGCAACACCCTGTTTCTTTAAGGCCAGACCTGTGCCTTATGCCTTAAAGGAGAAGATGGATACAGAACTGTGCTGGTTAGAAAAGCTGGGCATCATCCAACCTGTCCAATTTTTGGAATGCGTAGCGTCCATAGTCCCAGTGGTAAAGCCTGACCAAACTACACATTTGTGGGGACCTTAAACAAGGCAGCCAAGCTAGATAAATATCCTATCCTGAGGATAGACGACTTCTATGCAAAACTAGCTGGAGGCAAACCTTATACAAAACTGGACATGAGCCATGCATAGCAACAGTTAGAGCTGGATAGCATGTCTAGAGGGCATGTAACCATCAACACGCACAAGGGTCTGTATCAATATGCTCGCCTATCCTTTGGAGTATCATCTGCATGTGCAATCTTCCAAAGGACAATGGAAAGTCTTTTGCAAAGACTTCCCCAATTAGTAGTATACCTGGATGATGTTCTGATCCACAGGTCAATTGAAGTCGAACACTTGACTAACCTAGAGGAGGTACTAAGAAGATTCTTTAAAGCTGGTGCATGATTAAAGAAAATGAAATGCACATTCCAAGCACCAGAAATTACTTAACTGGGTCACAGGGTGGATGCCATGGGTTTGCAACCGGTAGAAGAGAAAGTTAGGGCAATCAAAGATGCGCCTCTCCGTCCAGTGTAACCAAACTCAAGTCCTTCCTGGGCATGATCACCTATTATAGCCGCTTCTTGCCAAACTTGTTAACAATGTTAGCAATATTACACTTGTTATTAAAAAAGAATCATCGTTGGTTGTGGAATTCACAACAGGAAGAGGCCTTTGTGAAAGTTAAGAAGCTATTACATTCACCATGTTATTGGTACACTATGATGGTTGAAAGAATTGGTATTAACATGTGATGCATTTCATTATGGAGCTGTGTTATTGCATAGGATGGAAGATGAATCAGAAAGGCCCATTGGCTATGTTTCCAGAACCCTCTCTGCAGCCAAGAAGGGTTATTCCCAACTAGAAGAGGAAGGTTTATCAGTTATATTCAGAGTGAAGAAATTCCCCAGTACCTGCATAGATGATATCTCACCATTGTGTCAGATCATAAACCATTAAAGAGTTTTTCAGTGAAGATAAAGCCATTCCGCCAATAGCACCAGCAAGAATTCAACATTGGGCTTTGAAATTATTTGCGTATGAGTACACCTTTATGCGCGGTCCTGGCTTGCATATTCCAAATGCAGATGCATTCAGTCATCTCCCGTTACTAGATAGCATTGTACATGCTCCAGTGCCACAAGAAGTTGTGCTTGTACTGAATTTCTTGGATTATTCACCTGTGTGTGGAAAGCAAATTAGAAATTGGACAAACAGATCCAATTTTGTATTGAAAGGGTGGTCAAACTCACCAGTGTCTGAAGAGATGAGACCATTCCATGCCCAAAAAATTGTTAAGTTGTCAAGATGGAATCTTGTCGTGGAGATCATGAGTTGTTGTCCATTTGCAAGGAAGAGAAGCACTCTTGACAGAGCCTCAGAGTGCGCATCCAGGCATATTGAAGATGAAAGTGCTTGCCAGGCATTGACAGTGACATTGAAAGCATGGTCAAGCACTGTCTCCATTGTCAGTAACAACAGAAGTCGCCTGTTTCAGTTCCACTGCACCCGGGGTGTGGCCTGGTTAACCCCAGGTTAGACTACATATTGATTATGTAGGACCATTTTTAGGCACCATGTTTTTATTAATCATAGATGCGCATTCTAAGTGGATGGATGTATATGAAGTCAGATCACTGACATTGAGTGCAACTATCAAAAAGCTGTGTCAATGTTTTATTATACAAGGCCTACCAGAGGTCATCATTTCTGATAACATTGCAGACTTTACCAGTTTCAGAGATTCATGAGTTTAGATGGAATCAAGCATCTTATAGCAACACCATATCATCTCTCATCAAATGGTTTAGCTAAAAGAGCTGTGCAATCTTTCAAATCTGAAATGAAGAGGTTATCAGTAGGTACTCTAGAAGCTCGACTTTCCCACTTTCTTCTCAATTATTGTACAATGCCTCATTCAACTATGGGTTCAACGCCATCTGAATTATTAATGAGTTGATGCCCACATGCAAGGTTAAGTCTGGTGTTTTCAAACTTAGCGGGGAAGGTAGAAAAGAATCAGAATAATCAAAAATTGAATCACGATATTCATAAAGTTCGAAGATTTACTGCAGGAGACAGTTTTCGTGCGGAATTTTGGAAGTGGACCTTGTTGGGTTCCTGATACAATTGTCTCCGAAACTGGTCCCTTGTCCTTCCAGGTGGAAGTGGAAGAGCAAATTGTTCAAGTGCATTTGGACCATCTTAGAAATTGAGAGACATCCCAACAACCAACTATTCTGTCTGTGATTAACGTTGAACCATTAATCCCTGAGGTGACAGATTGACCTAGAATAGGCATGCCCGATGTCTCTGTAGAGTTGGCAAACCCTGAACTGCCACTTTCTAATGATGTATCTGGTGCTTCAGGTCCTGATCATGTTGATCCAGTGGACTAACCTCAAGTGGTAGAGCTACACCGCTCTAATTGAATAAGGAAGCCACCTCGGAGACTTAATCTTTAATCACCTGTGTTGTATATGTTGTGGGATATTCAAATGTTCTCTGTAAATAGAAACTGTAAAAAAAACCTAACGGTGGAGGAAACGCAGTAACTGAAGGTATAGCCTCTCTTACTGCCTATCAGGCATCACGAGGTTGTTCTTGGAGGCTCCAACCAATGAGCACTAAGCGCGGGCAATCTGGGGGGATGGGTGGTGGGGGGGCAGTGGCGAGGCTTCTTGTCAAAGGCCTGGTTCAAGCATGTAGTATCTGAAAAGCTCTCTGTACTAAAGTTACCTGTTTCTAGTTGAAACCTGTCCAGTACGTCAAGTCATTACAGTAACATTGGGTATTTATACCAATGTCAACTGCCCACTATACATACATGCCAAACTACAAATTGACAAAAACAAGAGAACAAGACTTTAACTAAAATGATACGCCCAAAATGTTGACAATTCAAAAATTGGAATTTATACAGCAAGTATAATAGGACACTGGTTTAAAATTAACAATCGCAGCATACCCAACATTCTTCCAGTCATATTGGAATAAAGCACAAGTACATGAAATCTGAAGAGCAACAAGTTTTGAAATCACAAGATGTATCTTCCTGGATGTTGGAAACAGGGGGTTGGGTGTGAGGGGGTACTTAGGGCGCTACCATGGCCAGAGATGTAAATTTTTAACAGGTTATTTACATAAGATTACATGGGATGTCCAGCTCAGGAGCAGGACCCTCAGACCAACCAGTCAATACAAGCATTTATGCTCCACTTAAGCCTTCTCATTTCTTTCCTCACCTAACTCTATCAGCATAGGATCACAGAATTGTTAGGGTGTAGAAGGAGGCCACTTGGTCCATCGTGTCTGCACCAGCTCTCTGAGAATTTTAACTTGGTGCCAATCTCCTACCTTCTCCCCATAACCCTACACATTATTCCTATTTAAATAGTCATCCAATGTCCCCTTGAATGCTTCAATCGAACCTGCCTCCACCACGCTTCCAGGCAGTGCATTCCAAACCCGAACTACTCGTTGTGTGAAAAAGTTTTTTCTCACCTCACAGCTACTTCTTTTGCAAAACACTTTAATACTGTGCCCTCTGGTTCTCGACCCATTTACAAGTGGGAACAGTTTTTCCCTATCTATTCAGTCCAGACCCCTCATGCATTTGAAAACTTCTATCAAGTCTCTTCTTAGTCTTCTCTTCTCCAAGGAAAACAGTCCCAACTTCTCCAATCTTTCTTCATAACTGAAGTCTCATCCCAGGAACCATTCTCCTAAACCTCTTCTGCACTCTCTCCAAAGCATTCACGTCCTTCCAATAGTATGGCACCCAGAACTGTACACAATACTCCAGCTGAGGTCTAACCAGTGTCTTATATAAGTTCATCGTATGCTCCCTGCTCTTGTGCTCTTTGCCCCTTTTAATGAAGCCTAGAATACTGTATGCTTTAGAAACTGCTCTCTAAACCTGTCCTGCCACCTTTAATGACTTATGTACATATACACCCAGGTCTGTCTGCTCCTGCACACTCTTTAGAATAGTGCCCTTTATTTTATACTGTCTCTCCATGTTCTTTGTACCAAATTGTATCACCTCACACTTCTCTGCATTGAACTTCATCTGCCACCTATCTGCACACTCCACCCATGTGTCAATGTCCTTTTGAAGTTCTACACTGTCCTCTTCACAATTCTGCCAAGTTTTGTCTCACCTGCAAACTTTGAAATTGTCCCCTGCATGCCAAGATCTAGATCATTTACATATATCAGAAAAAGCAAGGGTCCCAATACCGACCCCTGGGGACCTCTGCTACAAACCTTCTTCCAGCCCAAAAAATACCCATGAACCATCACTCTCTGTTTCCTATCCCTCAGTCAATTTTGTATCCATGTTGCTACTTTCCCTTTTATTCCATGACTTATAACTTTCCTCACAAGTCTGTTGCGTGGCACTGTATTGAACTCCTTTTGGAAGTCCATATACATCACATCAACAGCAAGTTAGTTTGACACGATTTTCCTTTAACAAATCCATGCTGACTCTTCCGAATCAATCCACATTTTTCCATGTGACTATTAATCCTATCCCGAATAATCCCATAGCCCTCTATGTCCTTCTTCCTCATATGATTATCTAGTCTCCCTTGAAATGCATCTATAGTATTGTTTCAACCACTTTTTTTTATAATTTTATAACATTACTGTGGGTGTACCTACACTTTCCAGACTGCAGTAGTTCAAAAAGGTGGCACGTCAGCACCTTCCCAAAGGCAATTAAGGATGGGCAACAAATGCTGACCTCATCAGTGATGCCCACATCCCATGAAAGAATAAAAAAAGTCAGTATTTTGGATATTACAATTAATATTTTTATCTAAAAATAAATAGACTATTGATCACCATTTTCTCTTTCGCATTTGGAAATTAGTAATATTTCTTTACATTTCAAAAATTCTTGCTCTCAGCAATAATCTGATGTCAATTTCACTGGAAGGCAGGAAGGATGCACCAATCCCAGCCAGCATGGAGGCCCTGTCAATTTAACAGCATGATCTCATTTAACTAGCATTTCCCTATGCCCGGCCAGATTCCTAAACTGGTTGCCAGGCCAGAATGGGAATTTAGCCACAGCATTGAACTAATCGGATGATTTTCAACAGCTGCTTGCCCATTGAAAGTATAGGGACTTGCCCTCTAGAAATTGAGCAGAGACTTCTTGCTAGGTGTCCAGTGTGCCTGTCTAAAACTGGTGGACTCATACTCTACATTTGAATTAGGATCCTGTCTTTGTTCTAGATGTGTTATGCCTCTTTAATTGCTGCTGGATGCGATTTGCCAGTTCTACAATAGACCCACAAATTATGGGTGAGAACTGTAACGTTCAATTGTTCAGTGTTTTTATATGTGTGTCTGGTATCTGTTCCCTGTTCAATGCGTATGATTAGTTAAGCCTGGGTGTGGTTAGTGAGAAAAAGAAACTAAACTGTATGCAAGCAGCTGTAAGCATGAGAACAGACATTTTACAACATTGAATAAAACTCCTGCACACATAGGGAGCTGGTGTATCTTTGCATATCTCTGGGGCATAAAACACAACTGTTGATGTGGATGTTGGAAAATCGTTCAAATTTACCAACTCCCACACCTTTCCTTTCTTCGCCGGGAGATCTACCCGTGTTGTGAGACTGATGGATTAAAAGGTGATGGAAAAGTGTGATGATCAAACAATATACTTTCCACGAGAAATGCCAGAGGCCATCATGGCCAGCTACCCTCAAACACATGCCCAAATTATGGAAATGCTCAACAATTCACAACGCCATGCCTAGCTCGAAGGGAAAAGTGTCACTTGTGATTGAAGTGGAAGCATTTCACAAAGGTATGCGGGTCAAAGAAGGGACTTCATTGATTGACACTTGGAGGAACATCTTCCTGAGAGTGAGGTATGGTATGTGTAAACCATCATGCATGGTAAAGCACTAAGTCATTTTATGGAATGCTCAGTTGAGGTCACGGGCATCTCAGTGTTGCTTCTCATCAATGTTGATACGAAAGTATCTTTACTGAGCAACAAACTCAACCATCGGTATTTTTCATAACTTTCACTCCTGCAGCAGACACTCTTCAAGCTTACAATGACTTGATCAGTCTGGTTTTAGAACCAGTCACAGTTCCAGTATGCTATAAAAACATCAACCTAGGCAGGTTCACATTCTATGTAGCCAAAGACAGAAGCCTTATAGGGGTACTTTCAGATCCCACTAGAGCACACATTAATATGATAGATGACACTGGCCATACCCAACAGCAGCTTTCCTTATTTACCAGGTTTGGGGGGATTAAGAGGTATTGTTATGCTCCTTGGACTGACACACCAATTCTGCCAATTTTACAGTTTCTACGGTAGAAAATTCATTCTCCGCCCCGATCACCAAGTGCTGATTACACTGTTAGCCATGTGAGGAACACTGACCTCCACAATCTACAGATGGCCAGATTATCTTCATCAGTGCAACTTTGAAGTCGAGTTTCTCACAGATTCACGCAATAAGTAGCTGACATGTTTTGCAGTAATAATACCGACAGTGAAGCAACTTGCAACATTGAATACTATGAGACGACTATGGATCTTGCTATGCAAGAGCAGTTGAAGGCAGAATCGGTGACAGGCAGCATACTAAAGAAAGAAAGCTAGTGCCTAAGAACCAAGTGGCCTCATGGAATAGAGGAAGAACGATTCTCGTACTAAAAAGCACGCAGCAAGCTCACATTGTGTGATGGCACACAGAACTCAAGCAGTAATCCCAATAGCGCTAAAGCAGCGTGTATTGCATCTGGCCCGTGAAGGACATCTGAATATCATCAAGATGAAACAATGATTCTGTGAAGCAGTCTGGTGGCCAGCAATAGATCACTGTAGAAGAATTCATTAGAAACTGCCTGGCTTGTACACTCAGTGAAAAATCTGCTAAACTCTGTCCCACACTTCTGCAACTGACCCCATGGTCAACAGAACCATGGTAACAACTCTAAGTGGATATTTTGAAGAAGTGCAAGTAGCCCCTTGGAATCAATGTTGTTTTGCTTGTTGTTTATAATCTACAGAACAAATGGCTGGAAATCAGTACAACCAATTCCATAACCACCATTTTGGTCATTGACATTCGAGGCAAGTTAGTTCCAAAATGGTGTTTGCTGGAGACGATCACTACAGAAAATGGACCGCAGTTTGTTTCCAGTCAGTTTCCAGAGATCCTAGCAAGCTACTGAGTTCACTGCCATCTGGCATTGCAAAATAAACTGTAATCAAATGGTGAACAATTCAACAGGATGATCAAAGACAGTCTGAGAGCTAGTATGTTGGAGGGGAAAACCTTTGAGCAATCTATTCCTATCCTACTTCAAACATATCAATCCAACCCACATCTCTGATCTCTGACCAGAAAGACACCGGCCGAAATTATGACAGGTCATAACTTCTGCATGCTGCTGACCATTCTTAAGCCATCATCACTGTCCAGCGTGAATGTCAGAGTAAAAGCAGAAAAAATTGCAAAGTGACAAGTTAAAGCAAAAGCGTACTTCGATAAGTGAACAGGTGCAAGGAAACCACGATTTGAAGTTGGAGATTGGGTTCACCTCAAACGCCCAAATCATGACCACAAACTCGCATCATCTCTGTCTAGACCAAAGCAGATCAAGCAGTTGCTTGGTACCAGTTCTTTTCTGTTGGATGACAACAGAAAGTGGAATGCAAGATGCTTGCTAGCGAGTTGACCAGGACATTTTGAGGACAGTGATTACAAGGACACATTTTGTTTTCCAATGAGTGACTGTGTTGTTGATCATCTGCCTCATTCAGTTGATCACACAAAACCACAACCTCAAATTCATGGATCTCAGCACTGTCATCTACAACCTTCATATCTCAAAGACTATTTCTTTACTTAGAGAAAAAGGACACTCCAAATTCTAAGGAGTGACTTGATGTTGTTTGGGATGGTCTAATTTAAAATAAGGTTTTTAGTTTTACAAGGGCGAAACTATGTCGTATTCAATTCTTCAATTGTTCAGTGTTTGATTTTGTGTGCCTGGTATCTGTCCACTATGTGTGATCAGTTAAATCTGGGTATGGTTACTGAGAAAAAGGAACTAAACTGTAAGCAATCAGATGTAAGCATGAGAGCAGACATTTTAAAGCACTGAATAAAACTTGTGCACACATAGAACCTGGTGTATCATCTTTTCATATCTCTGAGGCATAAAACTCAACAAGTGCAATACAGAATGAGGTAGAAATATGGTAATCTCCCACAAAATGCAGTAGAAGTTAGCTAAATTAATAGCTTTAAATCTGAGATTGATAGTTGTTTGCTAAAAAAAAAAGGATATGGAGCCAAGGCAGGTGGATGGAATTAGTATACATATCAGCCATGATTTCATTGAGTGATGGAACAGGATTGAAGTGCCAAATGACCAAATATTATGCAGCTACTGGGGTGCCATTTCCTATGTTAATTGAAGGGATTCCCAGCTCTCTCAGGTAAATTGTTGGTTTGCTCACTTTGACTGCTAGTGCGTTGACTTAATGGGCTGAACCTTTCGAGCAGCAGCAATGTTGAGTAAATTGCCACTGCGCTCATAAATTTCCCCAACTCGACACTGCTGCGTATTCCTTCCAGGGTCTTCTGATCCCAGCTTTCACAGCAATGCACAGTGTCCCTCAGGGGACTCAATAAGAGTAGAGTAGACTTGGGGGAAGAGAGGACACGTCCCATTTTTAATGCATTAGCTGCTGTATGATAAGTTTAATGGTCTCACCTTTGAATTGAATGAATGGATAAATGAATAGTGAGTGAATGAATAGATGAATGGTTGAGTGAGTGAATGGGTAGGTGGGTGAGGTGGGTAGGTGGATAGATTGGTGAGGTGGGTAGATGGGTGAGGTGGGTAAGCGGGTAAGTGTGTAGGTGGATGAGGTGGTTGAGGTGGGTAGGTGGAGAATGGGTAGTCAGGTCAGGGGTTAGTTAGTTCGGGTAGGGGGGTTGGTTGGGTTGGGTCGGAGGGGTAGTTAGATCTGGTCAGGCACCAGTCAGGTGAAGTTGGGAATGGTAATCAGGTCGGGAGGGTGCGGTAGTCAGGTCTCGTCAAGAGGGTAGTCAGGCGGTCAGGCGGGGTAGTCAGGTTGGGGGGATAGTCGATTCATGTCAGAGGGTAGTCAAGTTGGGTCAGGAGGGGTATTCCGGTAAAGAGTATGATCGTGTCTGGTCAAGGGGTAGTCAGCTGGTGAGGAAGTCAGATTGGGTCAGGAGGAGTTAAGGTGGATAGTGGGGTGGTTGGAGAGGTAGTTTGGTCAGGTTGTGTTGGCGGATAGTTGGGTTGGGTCGGGGGGTTGTTTGGTGGTCAGGGGTGCTGTGATTCTAGGGTCAGTTGTGTAGTTATCCAGGTGTTAGACTAGGTTTTAGATTGTCGAACGTTTCCTGGATAACTATTCAGGTAACCACCAGGGCTCTGGCACTACGGCAGGTTCTGGGCAAAATGGAATTTCCCATCAGAAGTTTAAACTTATCGGACAATTCCCAATGTAGGCCCACTCATCAGGACTTCCACAGGGTCCCAAGACATCTTCAGCCATATGTCCAGTCTCTGTAATAAACTGTGCTTACAGAGGGATTTTAAGCAGGAAGTTCTTGTTGCCTTCATGGTTGCTGATTGTAATGCCACTGTAAAACCATAAGACCATAAGTTGTAGGAGCAGAAGTAGACGATTTGGCCCACCGAGTTTGCTCCACCATTCAGCGAGATCATGGCTGACTCTATGCCAGTTTGCCCATGGCTCAGGTAGTAATCCCGAGATTATTACCTTGAAAGTTCTTCTTTTTAATTTAGCTCCTAACTGTTCAAATTCTTTCAGCGGAACCTCCTTTCTAGTCCTATCAATGTCATTGGTACCAGCGTGGATGACGACAACTGGATCCCTCCCCTCCCACTCCAAGTTCCTCTCCCGCCCTCAGGAGATGCCCTTAACCCTGGCACCAGGCAGGTAACACAGCCTTTGGGATTCATGCTCATTGCTGCAGAGAACAGTATCTATCCCCCTAATTATACTGTCACCTACCACTACTAATTTCCTATTTCCTCCCCTCAGCTGAATGGTTCCCTGTACCATGGTGCCGTGGTCAGCTCGCTCATCCTCCCTGCAGTCCCCGCTCTCATCCACACAACTTGCAAGAACCTCGTGACTGTTGGACAATTGCAATTTAGTGTGGCTGTAAAAAGAGGAAGAGCAGTGGGTGAGGCTCTCCAGTCTCCTCTACATTTAGGCCAGTCACCCGATATGGACATTGTAAAGGTGGAGAGAGACAGCAGTTAACACTGAGGGCTAGATTTTACATTCTCCTGCCAGACGTATTTTCAGCAGGGGCGCAGATAAAATAGGGTGGGTGCCAATCCCATCACCTTCCTGCCCACCCCCAAATTCACCCCCATAATATAATCGGTGGGTAGGCACTGAAATCGGCAGCTTGCCTGCCATATTTAAATAAATAATCAAGGGTCAACTGAGCCTGTTAACATGCCACTTGACCCGAATAATATGCTGCCCATGCCATAGTACTGTTGGCAGGGGCAGTCAGGCAGGAGTGGGCAGGCCGTTTTTAAAAAAAATATTTTAAAAGAGTGGGAAGGAAGCGCGTGTACTATCTTCGGGGTGTACCCTTTGCGCATCTGGGGGCAGTTCCCTAAGATAGTACCGCGCTTTCTTCCTACCCGCCTGCCCACCAAAACCCGCCATCCCCACCTGGCTCTATAAACTACCCAAACCCTCCCCACCCAAAATCCTGGACTTACCTTTCTCTGGGATCCATTGTCTTGGGCCTGCTTGCAGTCCTGGCAGCATTCACTAATACATTCTTGGCGATGCCAGGACTGCTGGAGCTGCTAGCCAATTGGATCAGCCAACAGTTCATGAGGGCAGGACTTCCGCTCAAGTGAGTGGGGTGAAGTCCAACTGGCAGGTATTTTAGTCTGCCCACGGTGTGTTAAGGCTTCGGGGCGGGTTGGCATGGACCGAGTCAGAGCCATCTGTCCCCCAATAATATTCAGCCCTTAGTTTCAAGGAAAAGCAATTACAGTGGAATATCATTTGCTACCAGGTTGTAATGCAGCATGTGTGAGGGAAGAAGTTCAGTTTCAAGAGAATAAGGGGGGAAAATGACCAGTCACCATGCATGAGGTTTCTGACAGCCTCGCCATCTGCTAGGCTTTATGCTTTCCCTTTGCATCAACCTCATGTTCACCTTTTCTATTGGCGTGAGGACTCATATTACTGGCATAGCCCTCCTCCATTAATGGACACCTCCCTCATGCAGTGCACTGGCTTGCCCTGGAAGGTGTGTGGAAGTAAGCTAGATTGCAGGCTGCTGAAGCTGTCTGTGGAGGGTTAATAGTTTTCATGGTCAGGGAAAGGTTTGGGGAAGTAGGTGTGGGGCGGAAGGCCCAGTAAATACGAGGACAGGTCAGGTGCAGCAGCAGAAAGTGAAAAGGAAAGCATTATAGACTGAAGTGTGCTATTGTGACTGTAGCAGAGAACTAGCAGTCAGAGCAGGGAAGGCTTATAAGTGCTGGGGACACAGTAACGTGATGCAGGACCAGGCAGAGAATGAGAGGCTCTTCAGTATTGTTGCCAGGTCCTCATTTTAATGCATCCAGTATCCCTGTGTTCAACAACCACTATCCACTATTGCCAGACAGGCATTCTGAAGGACCTTTTTTCATTCTCGATAAATCCATGAATAAAAAGGCAGCTTTAGCCAAAGGTGCCTTCCCTTTAGGAGGTACAGGCAACCTTTTAACCATGGGAACCTCCGCTTCATTTCTGCTAAAAACAAACCCAAGTAACAATGACAACAGTGACAGCTCACTCTTGTATTGAGGCACAAACATCATGTACCTCAAGTCATTGGATTTGGGCTTGTGCAGTGGACATGCAAATTCAAATGGAGGTGAAAATTTCCTGTGATATTTGAAAACTGTAAGTATGTTTTGTTGAAGTAACTTTGCACTTCTACTAAACACTTGAAAAGCCAAGAGTGCAATTTACATATCTATGTTAGTTATTGATGTAATGAATATATAATTTAATCAAATAGCAAAATATTAGATTAGATTTGACTTTTTGGCATTTCAGGCAATAATCTACCCTAATTGCAGAAGGGAAGTTATTGTCTAACTGATTAGAAATTGATTTTTTTCCTGGTTCATATCAAAATAATGTGAGTTTCCAGTTTTTAGATATATAAGAACATAAGAGATAGGGACAGGAGTAACCATACAGCCCGCTAAGCCTGCACCACCATTCAAAATGATCTTGGCTGATCTTCAGCTTCAATTCCACTTTCCTTCCCAGCCCCCATATCCCTTGATTCCCCAGGTGACCAAAAATCTGTCTATATCAACCTGAAATATACTCAACAGTGGAATATCCACGACCGTCTGGGGCAGAGAATTCCAAAGATTCAAACCCTTCTTCTTAATTCCTATTAATGTAGTTTTGATGCTTCATCTTTAAGTGAAATTAGTTATTACATTACTCATATTGATGGCTCCCAGCACCATTGGGAATTCAGGTCGACTGGCAAAGCCACGTGCCCACACATCCTGCTCCTCACTGCTTGGAGAGAAGGCAGAGAAGTCTCCTCTCCTGGCAGGCAGGGCTCCAGTGACATACTGGGTGCAGTTATGGACAGCAAACTGACACGTTGGTGCTGGCACCAGTGCCAGCCTGGAAGGATATGCAGTACAGAAGTTGAGGGCCATTGGCAGTGCCATTCTCACCCTGCCCTGGGGCTGCAGGTTCGGTTTAAAGAGGTAGCAAAGTTCTGAGATCATCCCCTTGGTGAAGCGTAGCAACTACAGACACTGCTTTAGTTTAGGTGCAGGTAGGAGAAGTACAATCTGAAGGCCATAGGTGGGCAAAACCTCTTGCTGACAGCCCTTCTCCTCCTCTCTCTGTGAATAATTTCTCCTCTCTGCTGTCTCTACTCCATGTTCCTGACATGATGTAGCCCAAGATGAAGTGCAACCATAGCCCCTATGACTGGGAGCAAGTGGTGGATTCAGAGGCCTTTTTAAACCACACTGCTCCTTCCAAAGATCCAACACCAATCCCTTCTGACTGAAAGGACTTCTGTCAACTCCTCCAACACAACAGTACCTCCAATAGCTCTGCATCGCAAAAGGAAAGTCAAAAGTACCTGACCTGAAAGTTGAATGACCATGCCTTTAAATAATGCTGGTGGGCAGACCTTTATATGCAGCTGAATGCATGTTCTGCTCTGCGTGTTTAAGAGAGATCTTTAACAGGGCTGGTGAAATCCAAACTGGCAGACTGTGTGCTAAATAAGCAAAAACATTGACTGATATCACAGTCTGCATGCAAAAGGTACCTGCAAAACACATCGATCAGCATGGAAGTCAGAAGTGGACCCCACCCCCCATCATTTTTTTCATCAATGCCTCCAAAATCAGCAGTGTTATGCTGCTTTATTTTGTGGCCCTTAACTATTTGATCTATTCAATGCATAGCATGTAGAAAGCAGCAATGATTCTGGAGACTCTGGCTGGACTGTACTGCAGGACTATACCAGATTTATCCAGATACTTAAAATGAGATTTCAAAATGTCTATGGCCAGCTCTATTAAAATTCTTGTAGTCCCATCTGCCTTATTAAAAATTTGTTCTTCCCATCTATACCCAGACGCCTAATGGAATCATACACCATTGTAGGGTTATCCCTGTTAACCAACCATTCCAATGTCTGCTCCTGAGTTATCAAGGCTCTATGGTGGATTGCCATATAATAAACATGTTATGACAGTTTAAGTGAAAACTGAAAATTCTGAAATCACTCTCAGCTCAAGCAGTGTCCATGGAATAAAATTAACATTTCCAGTCGATATGAGCCTGGTGAGCCGGCAACCCTGATAAAAGCTTTTCATGGGGCCTGAAGCTGCAAGTGATTCAGGCCTCCTGAATACTTGGTTGGATGAGCACCGCTGGACTTTGACCTCACCTGTGTATTTCCCAACCTGAAAGACCCCTCAGGCACACTATATGTGGGATAATCCTGTGTAATTGAACACAGGTTTCATTTTGTACATCTATCATCATAATGCTCCACTCTTCGATTCTGTTTTGATCACAATGTCAAAGTCAACCATCCTCCCTTAGAAATTAATTAATAGATTTCAGGAACAAATCTAGGGAGGTTAAGCACCCTGCAATGATATTAAAATTGAAACCAAGTATTATTATGTTTATTGGGTTTTCATTCTGCGAAGCTACCTATATTCTATTGGGAGGGGATGACGATCATATGATAGGCCTCTGCAGTGCAGTACATATTGCTGAAACTATCAGTGCCTCAAATTCTATTGTTGTCAATGATTTTCTTTCAGCTGTAAATTATTGTGCATCCAAGCATACAGACGTTAATTGGCTGCAATCTGAGTATCAGTTAAACCCATTATAATGGGTTCCTTGATGTGGTTTACCTTGTACTTAGATAATTAAACCCATGGGTAGAAATTAACATCAGACAGTGAATGTTTTAATTGGTGAACATTCTGACAGCATTAATGATTGCAGTGATTTTCTGAAATGACACCCAACAGCAAATAAAATATTCTAACCTCCGGAGCTACAGGAAACACACCAAACATTTGACATTTTTAACACACTGGTCAAGAATTTCCACTTGGATCAGAATCAGTTCTCCAGCCACAAATTGCACTCAAATTGCAGAAGTTTTTTCTGAGTGAGTTTTTTGCTCAAGTTTTCGCACAACCTTATTTACATATTGTTGAACACAAAATTTTCCATGAGCCAGCACAACCAGGCAGCATTTTGACATGTAATTTTAAAAAAACAATTGCATTAAAATTTTTCTTTGATTTTGTCATGCTCCTCATGGAAACCAAAAGCCAAAAAATCGAATTTACCAAATGACCCCAACAAGATGACCAATGGACAATGTTTCACTTTTTTATAACTTTTAATTCAACAATCAGACCATAAATTAAACATGAATTAACTGGCAAATAGTATTGCAGATTAAATAGCAGATACAACAAAGATAGATGTTATGTATTTACTGATAGTCCACTTAACAGATGCAGTGCTTATTTCAGCCATGAAGTCAATCAAAGCTTTGAACTTCCTCAGGTAGAATTCTAGCTCCTTTTTTTTAAGTATTTAGTCACCAATCAACAGCAGCTACCAACCAACCTGAGTTCTACAAGATAAAAACAAAAAGCTAAAAGCTACTGCGGATGCTGGAAATCCAAAACAAAAACAGAATTACCTGGAAAAACTCAGCAGGCCTGGCAGCATCGGCGGAGAAGAAATCAGTTAACGTTTCGAGCCTTCATGGCCCGTTCTGCCGAAGGGCCATGAAGGCTCAAAACGTTAACTGATTTCTTCTCCGCCGATGCTGCCAGACCTGCTCAGTTCTACAAGCACAGTCTTCACCAAAATGGCACACATCTGCAAAACCTCCTCAGCTCTGCTCATAAGAACATAAGAAATAAGAACACGAGTGGACCAGTTGGCTCCTCGATCATGGCTGATTTTCTTGTGCTTCGATTTCCACATTCCCGTCTAACCCCGATAACAAGAATCTATCTACCTCTGCCTTAAAAATATTCAATGACCCCACCTCCAACACCTTCTGAGGCAGAGAATTCCAAAGTCGCACAATTCTCCTCATCTCTGTCCCAAAAGGGCGACACTTAATTTTAAAACAGTGCCCCCTAGTTCTGGTCTCACCCACAAGAAGAAACATCCTTCCGATGTCCACCTTGTCAAGGTCATTCAGGATCTTGTATACTTCAATCAAATCACACCTCACTCTTCTAAACTCCAGTGGAAACAAGCCCAGCCTGTCCAACCTTTCCTCATAAGACAGCCCACTCATTCCAGGTAGCAATCTAGTAAACCTCCTTTGAACTGCCTCCAATGCATTTACATCCTTCTTTAAATAAGGAGACAAAATTGCACACAAGTATTCGAGGTGCGGTCTCACCAATGCCCTGTATAACTGAAACATAACATCCTTACTTTTATGTTCAATCCTTCTCGTGATAAAGGATAACATTCCATTAGCCTTCTTAATTACTTGCTGTACCTGCATACTAACTTTTTGTGACTCATATACTAGAGCACCTAGATCCTTCTGCACCTCAGAATTATGCAGCTGCTCTCCATTTAAGTAGTGCTCTGCTTTTTTATTTTTGCTGCCAAAGCGAACAACATCACATTTTCCCACATTAAACGCAATTTGCCAGATCTTTGCCACTCACTCAACCTATCTATATCCATCTGCAATCTCCTCATGTCCTCTTCACAACATACTTTCCTACCTATCTTTGTGTCATCTGCAAATTTAGCTACCACGACTTCACATCCCTCATCTAAGTCTTTGATGTAAATCGTAAAAAGCTGAGGCCCCAGTACAGGCCCCTGTGGGACACCACTCACCACATTTTGCCAGTCAGAAAAAGACCCATTTGTGCATACTGCCATTTCTGCCAGCCAGCCAATCTTCTATCCATGCTAATATGTTACCCACTACATCTTTGATGTGGCACCTTATCAAATGCCTTCTGGAAATCGAAGTACAGCACGTCTACAGGCTCCCCTTAATCCACTGCACATGTTACTCCTTCAGAAAACTCCAATAAATTGGTTAAACATGATTTTCCTTTCACAAAACAATGCTGACTCTTTCCAATTGCCTTGAGCTCTTCTAAGTGCCCAGCTATCACGTCCTTAATGATCAATTCTAATAACTTTCTCACGACGGGCATCAAGCTAACTGGCCCGTAATTTCCTGTTTTCTGCCTCCCTCCCTTCTTGAATAGAGGGGTTATATTTGCTACTTTCCAATCTGAAGGAACCTTTCCAGAATCTAGTGAATTTTGGAAAGTTAACACCAGCGCATCGGCTACCTCATTAGCCACCTCTTTTAAGACCCCAGGATGCAGTCCATCGGGACCCAGAGACTTTCCAGCCTGCAGCTCCATCAATTTTCTCAGTACCATTTCCTTAGTGATTTCAATTTCACCAAGCTCCTTTCTCCCATTCACCTCCTCATTTGCTGCAATGACTGGAATATTTTTTGTATCCTCTATAGTGAACACAGAAGCAAAATATTTGTTCATTTCTTCCACCATTTCCTTATTATCTACTATTAGCTCCCCACTGTCACTCTCTAGAGGACCAACACTCACTTTACTTACTCTTTTCCTTTTTAAGTACCTGTAGAAACTCTTGCTGTCCATTTTTACATTTGTAGCTAGTTTCCTCTAATTTCTTTCTCCTGATTAACCTTTTAGTCATTCTCTGCCATTCTTTATATTCTGTCCAATCATCTGACCTGCCACTCACCTTTGCAGAGTTGTATGCTTTTTCCTTAAGTTTGATGCTTTCTTTAACGTCTCTAGTTAACCACAGATGGTGGGTCCTCCCCTTAGAATTTATCTTTATAGTAGGAATGTACTTATTCTGAATACTCTGAAATATCCTGTAATATGTTTGCCACTGCTTCTCTATTGATCTATCCTCTAGCCTAGTTTCCCAGTTCACTTCTGCTAGCTCAGCTTTCATCCCCACATAGTGGTCCTTAATTAAGTTTAAATACCTGTCTTAGACCCACTCTTCTCCATTTCAAACTGGATGTAAAATTCAATCATATTGTGGTCGCTGCTACCTAGGAGGTGGCTTTACTCTGAGGTCATTAATTAATCCTGTCACGTTACACAATACAAAATCTCATATAACCTGCTCTCTGGTTGGTTCCAGAACATGCTGCTCTAAAAAACTATCTCAAAAGCATTCTGAGAACTCCTCATCCAGGCTATTACTGCCAATCTGATTTTTCCAGTTTATGTGTGGATTTAAATCACCCATGATTATTGCCGTCCCTTTATCACAAGCACACAATATTTTCTCTTGAATATTTTGTCCTACACAGTGGCTACTGTTAGGGGGCCTGTAGACCATTCCCATTAATGACTTTTTCCCCCTACTATTCCTCATCTCCAGCCAAACTGATTCTATACCCTGATCTCCTGAACCAAGGTCATCTCTAACTATTGCACCAATGCCCTCCTTGATTAACAGTGCTACCCCTCCACCTTTACCTAGCTTCCTATTCTTCTTGAATGTCATGTACCCTTCAATATTAAGGACCCAATCATTGTTGCCCTGCAGCCACGTCTCCGTAATTGCTATCAGATCATATTTATTTACTTCAATGTGGGCAATCAATTCATTTACTTTGTTATGAATGCTATGTGCATTCAGATAGAGAGCCTTCAGTTTTGACTTTTTGTTACCTTTGTAACAAAAAGTCTTGACTGTTGATGTATTCTTATGTATTTTTTCTCTGTGTCCTTCCTTCCTTTTTCTGATCCTCATTTCTCATATTACTATTTTGCTCTCCTGTCTTGGCTCTACACCTTGAATTGCTACCTCTACCCAAGCTTGATCCCTCACCCCCCTTGTTTAGTTTAAAGCCCTCTCTACTTCCCTAGTTATGCAATTTGGGAGGACACTCGTCCCAACATGGTTCAGGTGTGAACCGTCCCAATGGTACAGCCCTCACTTTCCCCAGTACTGATACCAGTGTCCAACAAACCGGAACCCACTTCTCCCACACCTGTCTTTGAGCCATGCATTCGTCTCTCTAATCTTATTTGTCCTATACCAATTTACACATGGCTCAGGTAATAATCCAGAGATTATTACCTTTGAGGTTCTGCTTCTTAATTTGGTACCTAGCTTCTCATACTGATTTTGCAGAACCTCTTCCCTAGTTCTACTCATGTCATTGGCACCTACATGAACCATGACAACTGAATCCTCCTCCTCACAATGCAAGTTCCTCTCCAGCCCTGAGCAGATGTCCTGAACCCTGGCATGGGGAGGCAACAGAGCCATCTGGACTTCACTCTTTGCTGCAGAGAAAAGCATTAATCCCCCTCACTATATAATCCCCATACTAAGACTACATTCCTTTTTGCTCCCCCCTCTTGAACGGCTTCCCGTACCATGGTGCCATGGCCAGCCAGCTCATCCATCTTGCAGACTTCGCTTTCATCCACACAGGTTGTGGGCATCTCGAGCCTGTTTGACAATTGCAAAGCCTGAAGTTGCTCCCCTACTGTCTGCTCAGTCCCAGTACCTGCCTCACTGACAGTCACATCCTCCTGTCCCTCACTGCTGACCAAAACAGATGACCATCTTCTAAGAGGTGTGACCATTTTCTGGAACAAAGTATCCAGGTATTTATTCCCCTCCCTTATGTTTCACAGTGTCTGCATTTTGGCTTCCAGATCAATAATCCTGTTCTGGGATTTCTCAAGCTGCTTACACTTCATTTTCATTCATGGGGTGTGGGCTTCGCTGGCTGGGCCAGCACTTATTGCCCGTCCCTAGTTGCCCTTGAGAAGGTGTTGGTGAGCTGCCTTCTTGAACTGCTGCAGACCATGTAGTGTAGGTACACCCACAGTGCTGTTAGGAAGGGAGTTCCAGGATTTTGACCCAGTGACAGCGAAGGAACAACGATATGTTTCCAAGTCAGAATGGTGAGTGGCTTGGAGGGGAATTTCCAGGTGGCGGTGTTCTCATCTATCTGCTGCCCTTATCCTTCTAGGCAGTAGTGGTTGTGGGTTTAAAAAGCGCTGTTGAAGGACCCTTGGTGAATTCCTGCAGTGCATCTTGTAGATGGTACACACTGCTGCTACAGTGCGTCAGTGGTGGAGGGGAGTGAATGTTTGTGGATGTGGTGCCAATCAAGCGGGCTGCTTTGTCCTGGGTGGTGTCAAGCTTCTTGAGTGTTGTGGGAGCTGCACTCCTGACTTGCGCCTTGTAGATGGCAGTGGGGGATTAAGTGATGGTAACGCCATTGAACATCAAGGGGCGATGGTTGGATGCTCTTTTGTTGGAGATGGTCATTACCTGACACTTGTGTGGCACGAATGTTACTTGCCACTTGTCAGCCCAAGCCTGAATATTGTCCAGGTCTTGCTGCATTTGGACATGGACTGCTTCAGTATCTGAGGAGTTGTGAATGGTGCTGAACATTGTGCAATCATTAGTGACATCCCCACTTCTGACCTTAAGCTGGAAGGAAGGTCATTGATTAAGCAGCTGAAGATGGTTGCGCCGAGGACACTACCCTGAGGAACTCCTGCAGTGATGGCCTGGAGCTGAGATGACTGACCTCCGACAACAACAACAATCTTCCTTTGTGCTAGGTATGACTCCAACCAGTGGCGAGTTTTCCCCCTGATTCCCATTGACTCTAGTTTTGTTAGGGCTCCTTGATGCCACACTCGGTCAAATGCAGCCTTGATGTCAAGGGCAGTCTTGATTGCCTCAATCCCGTAGAAACACTTTTATCCACATCATTAAGAACAACCTAGTGCACTGTTTGGCTGTGTAACGCATGTGTGTGGTAAATAAGGTTGATGAGCTGCATGAGAATATGATGTGATGACAATCACAGCGATCTGACACAAAAAGGAGCAGGACTGGATATTAAATATCTCGGATACAAGGTGTTCAGGCAAGATTGGGAAGGAAAGAAAGGAAGAGGATTGGAATTATTGATTAAGAATATTACAGTATTGGAGAGAGAAAATATCATGGAGAGGTCAAGGACAAAATCTATTTGTTTAGATTTGCAAAAAAAATAGAGATACCATCACACTACTGGGTATATTGTATAGGCCACCAACTGGTGTGAAAAGATATAAAGCAGCAGAGTTACTGGGTAATTGCAAAGAGGGGCAAGAACTATAGAAGAGTGATAATGGGGGACTTTAACTATTATAATATAAACTGGGATTGCAAAGCTGTACGACACTCCTTGGCAACAGAGGGCGGTGGTGAGAAGAGACTGAAGCATTCTGGGAGAAGTCACTGCAGCCACTGCGACTCAGGAGGTAATCGAGGAGAAGGACTCTTGCACTCAACAGGAGGAAAAGCATCCAACAGAGGGCGCTGGTGAGAAGTGACTGAAACATTCTGGGAGAAGTCACCGCGACTCAGGAGGGAATCGAGGAGGACCCACTGTCAAAGAACGGAATAGCCCCAAACATTACATTGCTGTAGTGTTTCCATCCCTCCCTCCTCCTCAAATCTAAAAAAAAAGGGAGAGAGGAAGAGGCATTGCTTTCAGGAGTGCACCAGACCTGTGAGGGACACTCTTGTGAAAGTGGATTTTAAAGAAAAAGCAGCTGATTGGTGAGTAAATCCTGGGAGCAGACTCAGAGGGAGGAGCACCGGAGTGGTGAGTATAAATCTAGCTTACCTCGGGGATTCGCGGCCTTGTCTCCAGGGAGCAGACTCAGAGGGAGGAGCACCAGATTGGTGACCTCGGGGCACAGAGTAACTGAAGCCAAAACTGAAAAAGTGTAATCTCTGGAAAGCTGTGACCTGATTGGTTGGTAGGAAATCTGCACCAAATTTGAAAAAAAAACACTGCAAAGCTAATTAATAAATTAATTATCTAAGTCGAGATGGCTGGGCAGGTAATGTGCTGTAGCTGTATGATGTGGGAGCTGGCAGATCCCATTGCGAGCCGCAGTGACCACATCTGCAGCAAGTGTTGGTTGCTGGAGGAACTCCGGCTCAGAATTGATGAGCTGGAGTCCGAGCTCTGGACGCTATGGCACATCCGGGAGGGGGAGAGTTACCTGGACGCTTTGTTTCAGGAGGCGGTCACACCCGGTAGATTAAGTACCTCAAGTTTGGTCAGTGGTCAGGGTCAGCAGGGTGTGACTGCAAGTGAGGCAGGTAGAGGGATCCTGTGTTCAGGAACAGAGGAGCCTCAGCTCTTGACCTTGTCCAACAGGAACGAGGTACTTGCTCCCTGTGTGGATGAGAAACAGGGCTGTAGGGAGAATGAGCCAGCTGACCACGGCACCGTGGCACAGGAGGCCATTCAAGAGGGGGGATCAAAAAGACAAGTGGTAGTTGGAGGGGATTCTATAATTAGGGAAATTGTAGCATCCTTTGTAAGCAGGATCGAGAGTCCCGCATGGGATGTTGCCTGCCCGGTGCCAGGGTGAGGGACATCTCTGACCGGCTTGAAAGGATATTGGAGAGGGAGGGGGAGGATCCAGTTTTTGTGGTCCACGTCGGGACAAATAACATAGGTAAGACTAGGAAAGAGGACCTGTTTGGGGATTATCAGGAACTAGGAACTAAATTAAAGAACAGGTCCTCAAGGGTTATAATCTCCGGATTACTACCCGAGCCACATGCAAATTGGCATAGAAATGTGAGAATAAGGGAAGTAAACACGTGGCTAAAGGAGTGGTGCGGGAAAGAGGGGTTCCATTTCGTGGGGCACTGGCATCAGTATTGGAACAGGAGGAATCTGTACCGTTGGGACGGTCTCCACCTGAACCGATCTGGGACCAATGTTCTAGCGAAAAGGGTAAATAGGGTGGTCAACAGGACTTTAAACTAGAAAATGGGGTGGGGGGGGGGAGGGAAGGGTAAACCACCAAGAAGTATGACTAATGGGAAACAAAGCAGCAGGTTAGGATGTGGTGGGGGGGGGTGGATTCAACTTCATGGAAAATTATGAAAAAACTGAAAAGAAAGGAGAGCCCAGGAGAGGCTATTAAAGTCCCCAGAACACAAAATAGGACAGAGTGTTTGGAAAGGGCTAGGAATCTAACTTCAAGCACATCAGATAAAGGGACGACAATGAGAAAGGGAAATACAGGACTGAAGGTGTTGTATCTGAATGCATACAGTATACGAAATAAGGTAAAGCTTGTGGCGCAGATTGAAATTGGCAGGTATGATGTGGTGGGCATCACGGAGACATGGCTGCAAGGGGATCAGGACTAGGAGCTACATATCCAAGGATAGACATCCTATCGAAAAGATAGGCAGGTTGGCAGAGGGGGTGGGGTTGCTTTATTAGTAAGAAATGAAATTAAAGACGTAGGGTCAGATGATGTAGAATCTGTGTGGGTAGAGTTGAGGAACCGCAAAGGTAAAAAAATCATAATGGGAGTTATGTACAGGCCTCCGAACAGTAGTCAGGATGTGGGGCACAAGATACACCAGGAGATAGAAAAGGCGTGTAAGAAAGGCAAGGTTACAGTGATCATGGGGGATTTCAATATGCAGGTAGACTGGGAAAATCAGGTTGGTAGTGGATCCCAAGAAAAAGAATTTGTAGAATGTCTACGAGATGGCTTTTTGGAGCAGCTTGTGGTGGAGCCCACTAGGGAACAGGCAATTCTATATTTAGTGATGTATAATGAGGCAGATTTGATAAGGGAGCTTAAGGAGAAGGAACCCTTAGGAGGAAGTGACCATAATATGATAGAATTTACCCTGCAATTTGAGAGGAAAAAGCTGGAATCACATGTAACAGTATCACAGTTGAATAAAGGCAACTACAGAGGCATGAGGGAGGAGCTGGCCAGAATTGACTGGGAGATGAGCCTAGCAGGAAAGACAGTGGAACAGCAATGGTGGGAGTTTCTGGGGGTAATTTGGGAGACACAGCAAAAATTCATTCCTAGGAAGAAGAAGCATACTAAAGGGAGGACGAGGCAACCATGACTGACAAGGGAAGTTAGGGACAGCATAAAAGCTAAAGAGAAAGCATACAATGCGGCAAAGAGCAGTGGGAAATCAGGGGATTGGGAAGCCTACAAAGACCAACAGAGGGCAACTAAAAAAGAAATAAGGAGGGAGAAGATTAAATATGAGGGTAAACTAGCCAGTAATATAAAAGAAGATTGCAAGAGTTTTCTAGATATATAAAGGTAAGAGGGAGGCAAAAGTGGACATTGGGCCGCTGGAAAATGACGCCGGAGAAGTAGTAGTGGGGAACAAAGAAATGGCGGAGGAACTGAATAGGTACTTTGCGTCGCTCTTCACGGTGGAAGACACAAGTAATATCCCCAAAGTTCAAGAGAGTCGGGGGGCAGAGGTGAGTATGGTGGCCATTACCAAGGAGAAGGTGCTAGGAAAACTGAAAGGTCTGAAGGTGGATAAATCACCTGGACCAGATGGATTACACCCCAGAGTTCTGAAGGAGAAAGCTGAAGAGATAGTGGAGGCGTAAGTGGTGATCTTTCAGGAATCACTGGAGCCAGGAAGAGTCCCAGAGGACTGGAAAATCGTTAATGTAACCCCCCTGTTTAAGGAGGGAGTGAGGCAAAAGACAGGAAATTACAGCACGTTCAGTCGTGGTAAGATTTTAGAATCCATTATTGAGGATGAGATTTCAGAATACTTGGAAGTGCATGATAAAATAGAGCAAAGTCAGCATGGTTTCATCAAGGGCAGGTCATGCCTGACAAATCTATTAGAATTCTTTGAGGAGGTAACGAGTAGGTTAGAAAAAGGAGAGCCAATGGATGTTATCTACTTGGACTTCCAGAAGGCCTTTGACAAAGTGCCGCATAGGAGGCTGCTCAGTAAGGTAAGAGCCCATGGTGTTAGAGGCAAGGTACTAGCATGGATAGAAGATTGGCTGTCTGGCAGGAGGCAGAGAGTGGGGATAAGGGGGTCCTTCTCAGGATGCTGGCCTGTGAATAGTGGAGTTCCGCAGGGGTCAGTGTTGGGACCACAACTTTTCACTTTATACATTAATGATCTAGATGAAGGAACTGAGGGCATCCTGGCTAAGTTTGCAGATGATAAAAAGATAGTTGGAGGGACAGGTAGTATTGAGGAGGCGGGGAGGCTGCAGAAGGATTTGGACTGGTTAGGAGAATGGGCAAAGAAGTGGCAGATGGAATATAATGTGGGGAAGTGTGAGGTCATGCACTTTGGTAGGAAGAATAGAGGCATAGGCTATTTTCTAAATGGGGAGAGAATTCAGAAATCTGGAGTGCAAAGGGACTTGGGAGTCCTAGTCCAGGATTCTCTTAAGGTTAACTTGCAGGTTGAGTCGGTAGTTAGGAAGGCAAATGCAATGTTGGCATTTATTTCGAGAGGACTAGAATATAAAAGCAGGGATGTGCTGCTGAGGCTTTATAAGGCTCTGATCAGACCACATTTAGAATATTGTGAGCAATTTTGGGCCCCGTATCTCAGGAAGGATGTGCTGGCCCTGGAGAGGGTCCAGAGGAGTTTCACGAAAAGGATTCCATGAATGAAAGGCTTAACATATGAGGAACATTTGAGGACTCTGGGTCTATACTCATTGGAGTTTAGAAGGATGAGGGGGGATCTGATTGAAACTTACAGAATACTGTAAGGCCTGGATCGAGTGGACATGGGGAAGATGTTTCCATTAGTAGGAAAGACTAGGACCCGAGGGCACAGCCTCAGAGTAAAGGGAAGACCTTTTAGAACAGAGATGAGGAGAAACTTCTTTAGCCAGAGAGTGGTGAATCTATGGAATTCATTGCCACAGAAGGCTGTGGAGGCCAGGTCATTGAGTGTATATAAGACCAAGATAGATAGGTTCTTGATTGGTAAGGGGATCAAAGGTTACGGGGAGAAGGGGGGAGAATGGGGTTGAGAAACTTATCAGCCATGATTGAATGGTGGAGCAGAATCGATGGGCCGAATGGCCTAATTTCTGCTCCTATGTCTTATGGTCTTATGGTCTAAAGGGCTGAGAGGGAGAAGATTTTCTGAAGTGCGTTCAGGAGAATTTTATTGATCATTTTATTTATAACCCCACAGGAAAGTAGGCATACTGGATCTGATTCTGAGGAATGAGGTAGGGAATGAATGAAATGAATCAAATGTTAGTAGGGGAACATTTAGGTAACAGTGATCATAGCATCATAAGATTTAGGTTTGCTATATAAAAAGACAAGGAGTAAACTAGGGTCAAATTGGAGGACGGACAATTTCAGTAGGTTGAGAATGCAACTGTCCTGGCTGGAAATTGTAGATGTACTAGCCTTAATTTTCCAATACTCCTTAGATATGAGGTTGATGTCAGAGGACTAGAGAACTGAAAATGTTGCAAATGTTGTTCCAAAAGGATGTAAGGATAAAACCAGCATCTACAAGCTAATAAATTTAACCTCAGTAATGAAAAAAGTTTTAGAAATGTTAATCGGTGTCATGCCCAGTGAAGGCATTTCTTATTCTTAACTTTAAATGTGGACTGCACTCAATATATGCTTCTCTAGAACTGTTTATTGTTTTTAAAAATGGACACTTAGAAGAATATTAAGATGGCTGTCAAGGGGCAGGTGACTTTGCAATTTCTAAACAAGCTACCTCAAATTTCCAGGAAGTTCTTACCTGAATGCCTATGGGGGAGTGCTGCCCTTTGAATGGACATACCAAAATGAATACTATCTGTGGAATTTACACTTGCCATTGTTTGTGGAGTTAGCAAAAACACAAGTCCACATTCCATGCCTCTGAGTTTGAACTTTAACAATAAGAGCGGGGCAGAAACCAATCCGTCCTGAGTAAGTATGAAGAACTCATCCATTCTGGGTGGACAATATTTGACCATCTGACCAAAACTCTTCAGATAATGAATTGCAGTTATCTCAAGACCCAGAAAGTCAGTCAGACTACCCTGACCACTGGCTGGAGATAATGCTCAGCAGAAAAGACAATAGGCCCATGCCTTTTTAAACCTGGAGACTGATGCATCTAAAATGTTTTCTAGCCTGATTCCTATTCCAAGTCCACCTGTAAAGAAATTTGATCTCCTGGTAGGAAGAAACCAGGAGTGACCAACTTTGACCAAACTGCTAAACATCCATCTCTTCAAGGGAATCCTGCAATAATCCATGATGTATGACTAGTTATTGAAAATACCTAAACTCTTTCAGAGTGAAAATGCCACCTTCACTAGGCCCACAATGACTGTTTTCCTTACGACAAGTCAAATACGTGAACTATGAACTGTTCTTTTGTTTACAACTTTTAAAAATGGACTATTCTCTTGAACTGTATCCATCTCATGTGTGTATGTGGGTGAGATAGGTAGTGTTTAAACCTTTGGAATGAATGAGTGAATAAATAATCCTCATTATTTAAATGCACAAAAGTTTGCTGCTTTTATTAAAATTGAAAGCACACACTCCAGGGGCTAAGAAACATATACATCTTCTTTTCCAAAATCACACTAATTACAGAAAGTAAGGGAAAGGGTACAAGGGTTTCAATTCTCTCCAAACCCTGTCACAAACACAGGAAAAAAAACTTACAATCACTTGAACAAATATGGATTAATTAAGAAAAGCCAGAACAAACTTGTTAAAGGCAAATCATGTTTAACTATATTAATTGAATTTTTTGATGAGTTAACAAAGCGCATCGATGTGGTTAATGTCTTTGATGTAGTATATATAGATGTCCAAAAATATTTCAGTGTCACCTAATAGGCTTGTCAGCAAAGTTGAGGCCTGGAAATAAAACTGACAATGGCAGCATTAATACAAAGTTTCCTGAGTCGCAGGAATCAGAGAGTAAACTGTTGTTTTTCCAGAAAGGAGGAAGGTATACAGTGGTGTTCTCCAGTGTTTTTCTTGATACGTACTAATGACTTGGGCTCGGGTGTCAAAGGCACATTTTCAAAATTTGCAAATGGCACAAAACTTGGAAATATTGTGAACTGTGAGGACGATAGTGATAGATTTCACAAGAATAAAGGCAGGCTGGTGGAATGGACGGACAAGTGGAAGATGAAATTACATGCAGAGAAATGTGAAGTGATACATTTTGATAGGAGGAAAGAGGACCGGCAATATAACATAAAGGACACGATTTTAATAATGGGTGTAAAAACGGGGAGATCAGCAAGTATATGTACACAAATCATTGAAGGTGGCAGGGCAGGTTGAGAAAGTAATTAAAAAGGTATATGGGTTGCTGAGGCTTATAAAATGAGACATAGGGTACAAAAGCAAGAAATTTATAAAACAGTAGTTCTGCCTCAAACAGATTTTTGTCTCCAATCCTGAGTTACACACTTTCGGAAGGATATAAAGATTTTAGAGAGAGGTGCAGAAAAGATTTACACAAATGGTTCCAGGGATGTGAGACTCCAGTTATGTGGAGAGGTTGGAGAAGCTGGAGCTGTTTTCATTAGGCCAAATAAGGTTGAGAGGGGAGTTGATAGAGGTGTTCAAATCTGGAGGTGCCTAAGCAGGGTAGATGGAGAGAAATTGTTCCATTTGGCAGAGGGATCGATAACCATTGGGCACCGACAGTTTGGCAAATGAACCAAAGGCGACATGGGAAAAGATTTTTGTTTTATGTGCTGAGTGGTTAGGATCTGGATTACATGGCCTAACAGTTTGGTGCAGGTAGATTCAATTGTGGCATTGAAAAGGAGATTGGATAAGTACCTACCAGAAAAAATTTGAAGAGCTATGGGGGAAGGCTGGTGCAGTAGATCTAGGTGAATTCCTCCTACAGAGAAATGATGCAGACTCGACCGTCCAAATGTCCTCCTTTTGTGTTGTGACCATTTCATGATTCCTAATGCTCATATGGGGGCAATTTCCTTATGGCATATTCCACACTGTTGGTCTAACTTTGGTGGAAGTTCTGCAGAAATCCTATTGAACCACATAAATGCAGTTCCCCATAAACATAAATGAGAGCTAATTCTGAAAGATGTCTGGTCACGGTAAAACTGGAGGCAAAGGGCATGCCAAGGCCAAGACTCGCTCCTCCAGAGCCGGGCTCCAGTTCCCCATTGGCCGTATCCACTGTCTGCTGCGCAAGGGTCACTATGCCGAGCAGGTCGGGGCTACAGCCCCCGTCTACCTGGCCGCCGTCCTCGAGTACCTGACGGCCGAGATCCTCGAGCTGGCTGGCAACACGGCCCGGGACAACAAGAAGACCCGCATCTTCCCCCGCCACCTGCAGCTCACCGTCCGCAACGACGAGGAGCTAAACAAGCTGCTGGGAGGGGTCACCATAGCCCTGGGCGGGGTCCTGCCCAACATCCAGGCTGTGCTGCTGCCCAAGAAAACCAGCCACCCCAGCAAGGTTTATGCCTGAAGGGGCGAGATCAGAAAAAAGATCAAACTTCCATTGATATTATGGTGGCACAGCAGGAGAAGCCCTGAAGAAATTCTTGACAATTGCTTTCTCCATAAGAAAAGCTACCCTCCTGCCTGTGCCAGAAAACTACCATTGATGGAAGATCCTGGCGCCACAGGAAAAGGGAGCTCGGCAAATTCTGGGATGAAGTATGAGGGATACTGCAGGGGAGAGTGAGTTAGAGGTGAGCTCACAGTAATAGGGTTGGTGAAGGCAGGGCAAAACTGGCAGCTCCACGTGCTTCCTCAATGCATTGCAATTTTCTTACACTTGACAACTAGTCCTTTAAATTTCCCTGCCATTCACTGCATAGTCAGGGGAAAAGAGGTGAACAACTCTAGTGATGATCTGGTGAAATGCAGACAAAAAATCTGTGTCACTTTTGGATCCGCCACTAGTTTTTCATCAAGCCTGGGTGGAATTGTCCCACATTTGCACTAAGTGTGGTAGCAGGCAGGAAGAAAGGCATTTTGCTCACCAGTCGCGGATTTTCATACCATATCATCCCCTTCCTGGCGCATCTTGCCTCATTAATAATATGTTCATAGGAAACACGCCGGATCTCTGGTGGGTGGGCAGGCTTGGATTTGCTTGCCACCCTGTGACCTCAGCACCTCCTTGCTCTGGGCGCCATATTTAAAGCGCATCAGAGTGCAGCCTACTTCATGTCTACAGATCAGGACTGCTCCAGGGGGCAGATGGCCCCAATAGCAAAGAAGACGGCAGCCCCAAATTTAGTGATACCTCTCTGGGGCGCCTGTTGGATGCAGTGGAAGGCCGCCACAATATCCTCTAATGCCCTTCTGACCGCAAAAGGTCCACCAGAGTCATCAATCAGGCCTGGGGTACAGTGGCAATGGTGGTCAATGCCACCAGAGCACAGAGGAGGTCATCCATCTAGTGCATGAAGAGGATGAATGCTCTAATCCATTCCTCCAGGTTAAGTCAACCATCTCCTTACTTTCAACTCACACACTCACAAACTCATCACACAAGCACAAGGATTTCACACCTCAAGAGACATCATCACTAACTCTCACACACACCCTCACATCTCCATCATCCGCTCACCACACAAACATTCCACGCAGTGCCACGTGTCCTGCTCACACTCTTTCCATCTGTTTTCATGCAGGAGAAGCTGGCTCACAATAGCAGGGAGAGGTCCCAGACCGGAAGGTGGAGTGGCCCACATTAGGCCCCTCAATCAGAGGAGCATGCCATTGTGCTGACTGGTGAGGACATGGACTGGGCCTGCGGCAATGGTGGGGGTTGGTGGCGAACACCCACATGAGGATCCTGCACCACATCATGTCTCTCTCGGTGCGGCTGCGAATGTTCTCTCTCCTGCTTTTGACTTTGCTGCCATGCACTAATTATCTCTGCTTTGGTTCACAGGGAGCTCTGCCAAGCGACCGACGCCCTCAGCCAGCCAGTCCCTCAGGTCCATCCAGGTCCTCACCTCCAGCCAAGAGGACTCCTCCTCCATTGAGGAGCTGGAAATAAGCAGCCTGGGAGACCCATCACAGTGCTTACCCACACCCTCCACCGGCACAGGGACACACGCCTTGGTGAGACCTAGATCTAGAGCAGGCTCGGATTCACGATCTGGTGGTCACCGCACGGACACGTGTCTGCAGCAGCAGGAGGCAGTTTCAGCCGAGCACCCCGGCATTCGGAGGGCTGCCGGTGAAGAGGCATCAGTGAGGCCTGAGTCGAACGACGAACCTCTGGATTTGGCCTTCCAACTCATCATGGAGAATCAGCCGAAGGTGGGGAACATCACACAGAATTGTTGGAAGCCCTCAACAGAGTGACACGCGAGTCGGAGGAGTGCATCCGCCTGCTCTCTGATGAAGTGATGTCCACATATATAACGTGAGAAGGAATCAAGGCACCTTGATGTCCATCTAGGTGTTCCTTCTTCTCAAGGAGTCGGGCCAGGGCTGTCGGGCACCCCAAGGCGGGGAGGAGCAGCAGCTGGCCACCCCTCGGTCTCCCACTCAGGAATCTCAGTGGCTGTCTGCTCCCTCTGAGTCCCCTTTACCTGTGACCCCTTCAAACATTTCCTCTGTCACAGCAGAGGGAGTAGTTGGCCCACAGGAGGACAGCCAAAGCAAGCCAGGGCCTTCAAGGCCCCGGGTCTCCAGAGGACACATGCCAAAGTCATCAGAGGCAACAGAGCCAGCCATTGCACAGGCTGCCTCCACCCCTGCTGTGGATGTTGGTGCAGCAACTAGAAGAAGTGGTAGGTATAGAAAGGTAAAGAAATTCTGATCACAAGTGGTTGCACGGGTGAACACATTTTGTCAGTTTATAATCTAACAATATATTCATTTTCACTAAATAATGTTAAAGTTGTCTTTCCGCTTCATTGACAGTCTTCGTGCACTCTCCTACTGCATTCCTCCACCGCCTCCACCCCCACCGGCATTCGCAGTTCAGCTGCACGCAGCCAGACCACAAGTGATTCTGGAGGGAGAAGCGTGTGTTTGTGCAGGGCCTTTCAGAGCCTCGTGCAAGCACTCTCCCATGCACATGGAGCCTTCATCCATCACACTCTTCTTATTGTCCTGAACATTTTAATTTGCCCATCTGAGCTGACCTGCATCTCTGCCCACCTACTGATTGCCCTCCCAAGCAGCACCTAAACCCATCCAGCGTGAAGCTCCGCTCGATTTTGACAGCCATGATCATGGACAAGTATCTTATCAGCTCCCTCATCCTTTCCCCTCCCTCAGTCACCCATGTCCTTTCCCCCATCACTGTGGACCCCTCTGGCATCACCTTCCACCTCCCCACCACCACTTACCAACCTGAAACCTTGTCATTCTAGGACATCCAGGTGAATGTGCATGTTCCCTGCCTTCCTAAGAATTCCACCTCCATACACATTGACCTCCCCGACCTCCTCCTTCCCACCTCCAGGGTTCGTGTCAGCCTCTGAGTCCCCACCAACCACATTCGCCATCCATTCTACCGTTACCGATGCACCTCACCCTCCCACCCTACTGGCTCCCCCTGCCCCTCTCACACTCACCATTCCCTCCTACCCACCCTCGGCTTGCTCCCGATGAGACAGTCATTGACTCCACAGACCCCTCCTTGCACGTTTACCTGGGTATCCCCCCCTTCCTCCTCCACCCTTACTCCTTCCTTCACCCTTACTCCCTCCTCCACCGAAAATCTTCCCGTCTCCGAACTCCATCCCTTATACCTCGTCCCCCCTTTGCACCTACCTCCCCACTTGTTGAATTCTTCCCCATTACACCCTCCTCCACTGTAATCATTCTTCCCCCTCCCAACCTCACCCCCCGACACCTTCGCCCCCCCAACCTCACCCCTCGACACCTTCGCCCCCATCAAGCTCAACCCCCAGACATCTTTGACACCCCAACCTCACCCACTCGATACCTTCGTCGCACCCCTCTGAAACTCGCCTCCCTCCGACAGCTTCGTCCTCGCCTCCCAAACTCAACCCCTGACACCTTGGCCCCCCCCTCCCAACCTCAACCCCCCGACACTTTTGTCCCCCCCTTCCAACATTACCCCCCTGACACCTTCGATCAACACCAACCCTGCCCCCCCCCAGTACACCTCCCTCTCCCGCCTAGACCTTCCTCACCCACCCATCCCGGTACATCTTCCTCTCCCACTCACAGCTCTTCACCGATCATCCGTAGCAGCCCGTGGCCAAGGCCGTGATGTTCCGAAGCAAACCCAAAGCATCAACTAAGACCTCCCACCTTCCAAGAGCTGCATCACAGCAGAGCCATGTCCATGGGAATTCACCCGGCATGCGATGCATATGTTCCTCCAGAGTCTGCCGGTTGTAGAGCTCCAACATCTTCTCCTCAGATGTCCACGATCTGAGCAAGGCCCTTAAGGTAAATCCTGAATTCTGCACATCACACCTTTCCAGGTGTGTCCTGGGCCAACCTGTTTTCCTGCCGGCGTAACAGTTATAATGATGTGGCAGGTGGTATTTGCGAGGCTGACCAAATCCACAAGGGAAACGTGGCCATGCTATCACAACTATTTTGCAACTTGTATTTAGTACAAGAAGGCTTGTGCACTGAAGTCAGAAGCAGTGAGTCCACTACAACCTTTAGAGATTTTAAAGGTTAAATTAAAATATTTATTAACTAAAGAAGAAAAACCTTAAACGCACACAAGATTACAGTTACACAGTTAAAACAATTCCCAAAATTTCTACTTAACCAGACTCCCAAACTACACACCCCCTTTAAGGCAACAGTCCAAATAGATTCCAAATTTATAAAGTCATCCAGCAATATTCCCGCAAGCACCCATTCGATAATGGACTTCCAAAGGCTTTTAACACAACTTTAGTTAGTGGAACAGCAAAACTTCTTCAAGTTGGCTAGAGGCATTTTCCCCCAAGTCCGTTTCACACGGTGCACCTTTCAAGATCTCACATGGCCACACCTCACACAGCCTTCCATCCTTCTTTAAATTAGTGCACACACACACACGCCTGCTTTTCAGTGCCCCACAGTAATATTAGGAAAAATATGATTCTTCCTTGACACGGTAAATTGGGCGTGGGGGGATAATTCCATTCATGCCTTATTTTGCATCCATTAACGGGATGTAAATTGAGTTCACACCGGCCTCCAGCGGGATTTGTGTTCCTCCATGGCAGACACAAATGGATAATCCCGCTGGTGTGAAACCAATTTTTGCCCCTCAAGCCAAACTGACAGCCCCCCACCCACCATGATGCCCCCTCGCCAATGGAATTGGATGATTCCACCCTCTGTCTTGCTATCTAACCTGGTCATGCTCCAACATAGATATGCATGTTGTTCAGAAGTTATTTGGATATCATGAGGTGAAACACTGAGCATTAATAAGAATGAAGACTTGGGACTGAATTTTACCAGCCTTACAGTGATGGGCTGGGAGGGGAGAGGGCTGGTAATAAGGCAGGGAAGTCATTGGGAGGGCAATATGCCACCATGGCTTATTACCAGTAGTTTGAGCAGTATGACTGTCAATTGAGCCAATTAATGTCCCACCTGCCTCCGTCGGCATTTTTCCTGCATCTGGAGGGCCTGCTGCCATGTGGGCAGATCCCCAGGTAAACACTGGTGGCTTTTCAGCAGGTTCCAGAAGGGAGCCCTCCTTAATGTCTGTTCTTGGCCCACAGAGGGTCATTCTGGCAACAATGCCATCCCTCACAGCAGAAGCACACCTCTGGAACATAACCTATGCTGCCAGATTGTCGAACTTACTTCACTGGCCCAGGTTTGGTGCTTACTTCATCTTCAAGTGCACCTCGACATGGAGGCCCCCTCTTCTTCTTCCTGCAGCTTCAGCAAGTGGCGAACTGCTGGAATGAATTGTGTCTTGGAGGGTGGGGGTGTGAGTGAACAGGGTTTCTGATGGCACCGTTAGATACTTCACGCACGCTTATTAAGTGAAACATTCCTGGATGAGTCTATCATGAGACCCATGTGTGATAGTGTGTGTCAAATGTCTGTGTTTGAACAAATGTGAATTTATAGAGAATGAATCTTGAGAGACTGGTAAGGAGCTCCTTGAACCAGCAGTGACAAGGCATGGATAACAGCTTCAATTCTTGTGGGCGTGAGAATAATTTTGCGATATAATAATTTTAATGTTTGATTTATTTCCAATTAATGAATGATGTGAGAAAAGGTTAAGATGAGTTTACTACTAGATTTCCTAGCCCCTGCTTTCAATGTTTTCATTGTCCACTATTTTGTGGATTGGCCCTGCAGGCAAAGGACCAGCTCTCTTGTCATGTCTGAACAGCAATGGGCCAGGAAGCTCAGATTTTCATGGCAGATCATTGGTGACAGCTGCAGACTCCTGGAGGAAAAACCCACTTTCCAGAGGAGGAGATAGGCATGCACTGCAAGGTGCCTGTCACTGGAGGGCCAGCACCTCCCCCCACCCCCACCCCCACCCTCACCCACCCCTGCCCCCAACTGGGTCTCTGCTTCTTCCTGAAGTGTGCTCTCTTTTCTGTCAGGGGAGAAAACAGACTTATGAGTGTTAGAAATGGCTGGTGTGGATAGAAGGCACAGACAACATTTGTGGAGGGTGATTGTGAGGCATGGGGCGAGAGGGCAGTCGGCTGGGGGTGAGTATCAATGCTGATTGCCCAGAGATGGTTGGAGAGAGAGGAATGAATGGAGCTGCAAAGTGTGTTGTCCTGAGGAGTGCTTTGCAAGAGAATGCTGGAAAAGTCAGATTGTGGAGATTGGCATCTGGAAGTATTACACCATTCACCTTTTTCACGCTTCTGAGGTATTGGATCCTCTTGGTCCTCAGGTTTAAGAGACTGCACCTGATGCTTACTTTCTTTCTTAGCCACTTCCAGTCACATCTGCCTGTTTGGAGAGGTTTTCCTCTTCCTCTCATGCTTGACAAACATCATCCCGCTGCAGTCCCTCAGATCCCATGGCAGGAGCTCCAGGTAAGTAATGAGAGACCCAGGGAGCAGCTTCCTTGGTCTCCTCCACTCCTGAGGTTGCTGAATTCTCAACAATACAAGTGCATTTGAGCCTTTCTGACCTCTGCCGGGATTCATTTAATCAGAAATCCTTCCTTTGACAGATTCAGTCCATGATCCTGTCCACCCTGTCTGATTGGTTAGGAAACATGGAAGTGGGTTGCTAATACTGGGTCTCAGTCAAAGAGCCGGAACAAAGTTCATTGGAGGTTTTAACAGATTCCCGACTTACTAATGAGGGACCCGTCTTTCTTGCACAGATTAAGTGTTGAAAATTCTGCTCATGTCTCAACATGTAGTTCTTAGGATTTTTTCCTCTGTTAAAGTTGTTTGTATGTTGCTGCATATACAGTAGATCAAAGGATTTGTCAGAGGGGAAAAGTAGTTGCTGTGTGAGGGAAAGGGAACCTATTAGAAAGTGGACCCTGATATATAATGGGCATTCCTGGAAAATATATAAAGCATTGTAGTGCAGTGTAGGTGGTAAATAACTGTACATACCAAGATTCCTTAATACCTGGCATGACATGAAAATTATTGAGAGGTTTTTTGTCTTACTATAAACTTTGCTGGCACTGCAGCTAGATCTATTGAATAGTTTCATTGGCAATACTATGTCATAACTTCCTGATAGCCTCATGAACCACTCATCTCACCAACTGCAGGAATGAGAGCTGCACTAATATTTATATTGCTCCATCTGTAAATTGTGCTAGAACTCGTTCTCGTGGATGTAGTTCTACTTTTATAATGTTTTTTGATTCCTCTTTGCCAACAGAAAGCAGAAGCCCCTTTAAATTGCTAAGAGACTTTTGACTTTTGCAGAGTACTTGGTTCCCAGGTCATCAATGGTTGCGTTTCTAATGGCAGATATTATTCATACTGGGAACTCACACTTAAAGTTTTCATGAGTCCAACCCTCGGAACATACATAGGATTAGTACATACACAGGATCATATCTGTGAATTCAATCTGTGCTCATGGATCTGAATTTCGTCAAGTGGTATGTCACAGATATATTTTAATATTTCAGAAAATAATCATACATTACTGTAGTCATCTTGGAGGGAAAAAACAATGATTTTCTTGTTTTATTTATTCATTATTGGGATCTGAGTTGGCTGACAAGGTCAGCATTTACTATACATTCCTAATTCCCTCCCTCCAGAAGGTGGTGATGAGCTGCTCCAGTCCCAAAGAACTGAGGTAGGCCTTCTAACCAGCCCACCTCCGCATTCACCTGCTCTAAAGCCACCTACGGTCTCTTCCAGGGTCAGCAGGTCCAACTCAATCCCACACCTGCCCATTTCCCCCCACTCCGCCTACCCCCCCCAACCCCCGTCTCCACCTCACCCTCACCCCACCCCATCTCCAATCACCCAAGAGCAAAAATTGTGCAATTCTGGGTATTTTTTACCAAAGTGGGTCTGGTGAGTTGGGACATTTCCCAACTCAAGCTACCTGCCTCAGTAGTGAAAGTCCAGCCCTGCATGTAGGATTTTATTAATGGATGGGACCTTGGCCTACAACAGTACCCAAAACTGATAGGTGAAATTTGATCTTAATAAAGTGCAGCAGTCAACAGTTATTGAAACAGTTTACAAATAGATTTCCAGTTCTCAAAAGCAGACAGAAAGAAACATTTCTCAAATACCTTCACTTGGTCATCTGTTCCAGAACTGTTAGATGCTGTCTTATTGTTGAACACCCTCTTCTATCTAGCTTTTCAGGTCATTGACAGGCAAAAAATGCATTACCAACACTTATCACTTAGTCTTTATAGTTGAGATCAACTATTGCTTAATCCGTAAAGAACTTCAAATAACGTTCAACTAATTAACATAGTTCCCTTGCTGGAAAATTCTATTTGATTCTATGACATTTTCTCTTGCGCTATTACATTTTTAGAAGCTAAGCTTGATGTCACGCCTTAATTTATTTTGTTTTTCTCCTATTCCTTTCAATCTTGATGTTGACGTGTGCTACAGATCTTCTTCCTTCATCTCCATCAATCCATTTAAAAACAAATTTAGAAAGAAATAATACCATGCACATCCAACATAACAGAACTTTGGATCACCCTCAAAGATATTCACTAAAGTGCAGCCAGGCACTATGCCATCTTAAAGCAGGCAGATTATCAATTTAAATGAACACTGGCATCTTCAACCAACATGCATTAAACTGAAATCTCCCCAATTTTCATAAGGCTCATTGCCAAAAATCATGTTAAACATGGAAAAGGAATCCTACTCTGAAGCAGATTTTCTGCGAAAGGTTTTCCGTGCTTTGCCAACTCTGTTTCCCTAGCTGGGCCAGCACGTCCTTTATAGGTGAATATCCCAAAAATATACTTATTCAGTGATAATGTTCAATCATTATTATTGCTCATTACTTGTCGTTGATAGCAACTACAGCATCATCTAAAGTTATTATTAGAAATGTTCCTTTCTTTTTGCTGTAGAGAACTAGAACATGATTTATCTACTGCTTCAAAAACTGTTTACTGGTATTGCGCATTACAAAAACAGGACTACTGGCATTTTAGGTACATTTTTTTAGCAACATAACTATCAAATCCTTCCAAAAGGTGAAAATCCAAAGAAAAGTTGTAATTCGCCAGTTGTACCTTGCATCTGAGTGGATTATTTGGAGCAATAAAGACCAGGGAGCAGATCTGCTGCCTGTTAAAATGACTGTAGGAGATGACTTGAGCAGGGAAACAAGACAAAAATTGGACTGCAACATATGCTAAAAAAAATTGAACAATATCAGTGGGCATCAAAATAGTCCACAGGTTTTCTCCAGATTTTTCACCATAACTTTGGTGGCAGATCCACAGAATCCCTACAGAAACTGCATAAACAGCTTACGGCATTTCTCCTAAACATCTGCCAAAATCATGGCAGAAGATTGGGAGAATCTATGGGGAAATTAATGCTGTCCAAATCACTACTTACAATAAATAATTGAAACTGTTAAGCAATGAAATATGTGGCATTAACTGCATTTCAGGATTCTGTTCTGTTCATAAGCAGTTGGAGCTCCTCGATGAACATACGGACAAATAAATTAAGAGTAGGAGTAGGCCATTTGGCTCCTCATGCCTGCTCTGCCGTTCGATATGATCATGGCTGATCTGATTGTGACCTCATCACCACAAACCTACATAGCCCTGATACCCTTTGCTTCCTTTGTTAGTCAAGAACCTATATACCTCTACCTTAAAAATATTCAATGACGCTGCCTCTACCACTCTCTGGTAAAAGAGCTCCACAGATATACAACCCTCTGAGAGAAAACAATTGCTCTCATCTTCGTCTTAAATTTGAGACACCTTATTTTTAAACTGTGTCCCTAGTTCTGCTCTCTCTAACAAGGGGAAGCATCCTTTCAGCATCCACTTTGTCAAGTCCCCTCAGGATCTTATATGTGATCAATAAGATCACTCTCATTCTTCTAAACTCTAATGGATACAGGCCCAACTTTCCTCATAAGGTAATCAATCCCCTTATCCCAGGAATCAGTTGAGTTAACCTTCTCTGAACTGCTTATAATGCAATTACATCCTTTCTTAAATAAGAAGACCAAAACTCTGCACAGTGCTACAGATGTGGTCTCACCAATGCCCTATAAAACTGTAGCAAAACATCCTTTTGTATTCTTTTACATTCCATTCCCTTGCAATAAGTGGGAACATTCCAATTGCCTTCCTAATCTCTTGCTGGACCTGCATACTAACATTTTGCGATTTGTGTCCCAGGGCACCCAGACCCCCCTGTACCTCAGCATTATGCAATCTCTCCCCATTTAGATAATGTGCTGATTTTCTGTTCTTTGTGCCAAAGTGGACAAGTTCACATTTTCCCAAATTACACTGTATCTTCCAAATTTTTGCCCACTCACTTAACCTATCTGTATCCATTTGTAGACCCCTTATGTCCTCTTCACAACTTACTTTATGCCTATTTTGTGTCACCAGCAAATTCAGCAACTGGCAGAAACAATTCAGCAACAAACCTGGCTTCTTCATCCAAGCCATTAACATAGATTGTAAATAGTTGATGCCCCAATGCTGATCCATGTGACACTCAACTAGTTACATCTTGGCAACCCAAAAATGACCTACTTATGTCTACTCTCTGCTTTCTGTTAGCTAACCAATCCTCTATCCATGATAATATGTCACTCCCTACACCATGAGTTCTTACTTTGATGTAAATACAAGTGCATCACATCCACAGGCTCCCCATTATTCACATTGCTTGTTACTTGCTCAAAAATCTCTAATAAGTTGGTCAAACACGATTTCCCTTTCAGAAAACCATGTTGACTCTGCCTGATTGCATTGAGGTTTTCTAAGTGCCCAGCTATAACCTCCTTAAGAATAGATTGCAGCATTTTCCCTGTGACAGATGTTAAGCTAACTGGCCTGTAGCTTCCTGCTTTCTGTCTCCATCTTTCCTTGAAGAGTTGCATTCACTGTTTTCCAATCTGATGGGGCCTTTCCAGAATTTAGGGAATTTTGGAAAATTAAAACAAATGCATCTACTACCTCAGCAGCCACTTTCTTTAAGACCATAAAATGAAGTCCATCTGCACCTGGGGACTAGTCAGCTTTAAGTCCAATAATTTTCTCAGGACCCTTTCCCTGGTGATTGTAATTGTTTTAAGTTCCTCCCTCCATTTCACCATAATTATTTCTAGGGTGTTATTTGTAACCTGTACAGAGCTGACAGATGCAAAATATCTGTTCAATTCATCTGGCATTTCCTTATCTGCCATTATTAATTCCTCCAACTTGCTCTCTAGGGAACCCATGCTCACCTTACCGTTTTCCTTTTTGAATGCCTGTAGAAGCTCTTACTATCTGTTTTTATCTTTCTAGCTAGTTTTCTCTCATACTCTCTTTTTCTCCCTCCCTATTATTCTTTTAGTCATTCTTTGCTGTTCTTTATATTCTGTCCAATGTTCTGACTTGCCACTAATCTTCATGGGATCGTACACTTTATTCGTTCAATTTCATATAACCTTTAATTTCCTTAGTTAGCCATGACTGGTGCATCCTTTCCTTGAGTCTTTCTTTCTCACTGGAATGTTTCTTTGCTGGGTGTTATGAAATGTTTCCTTAATGTCTGCTGATGCATCTTTACTGACATATCACTTAACCAAATTTCCAAGTTCATTTCAGCCAGCTCTGTGTCCCTGCCCAAATAATTTCCCTTATTTAAGTTTGGAACAGTAGTCTAGGACCCATTCTTCTCTCCCTCAAACTGAATGTAAAATTAAATTGTGCTATGGTCACTGCTATCTAGGGGTACCTTTACTATGAAGTCATTAATTAATTCTGTCTTGTTGCACATTATCACATCTAGAATAACCTGCTCTCTGGTTAGCTCTCGCACATGTTGCTCTAGGAAATTGTCCCAGAAACACTCGATGAACTCATCTTACAGTCTGCCTTTGCCAACCTGATTCATCCAATCTATATGTAAAATTATAATCACCCATGATTATCACTGTATTTTTGTCACAAGCCCTCATTATTTCTTCCTGTATACCCCGCCCTATGGTTTGGTTACTCTTATGGGGCCTATAAACTATTCCCACAAGTGACTTCCTACCTTTACTATTTCTCATCTCTACCCAAACTGATTCTACATCTTGATCTTTAGAACTAAGCTCATTCCTGTCTAATGCACAAATGCCATCCTTAATTATCAGAGCTACCCCTCCACCTTTTCTTAGCTTCCTGTCCTTCTGAAATGTTACGTACCCTTGAATATTCAGGTTCCAGTCATTGTCATTTTGCAGTCATGTCTCGGTATTGGCTATCAGATCATGCACCTTTATTTCTATTTGAGCTCTCCATTCTTCCATTTTGTTATGAATGCTGTGTATATTTAGATACAGAGCCTTTAGTTCTGTTCTTTTAATATTTTCACACCTCTAGCTGTATCTTGTGCACTTGTAGGCTTGTACGCTCTGTCCTTTCCTGCCACGCTTTGATTATTATTTCCCTTATTACTGCTTTGCTCTCTTGCCTTGTCTGCTCTTTTAATTTATCCCATATTCCAACACTTGATCCCTCGTCTTCACTATTTAGTTTAAAACCTTCTCTACCAACCTAGTTATATGGCTCACACCCTCCTGTCCCTGACCACTGATCAAGTTAGAAGACCAAAGTGTTGTAACCACCTTCTGAAACAAAGTGTTGAGGTAACTTTCCCCTTCCCTGATGCATCATAGTGTCTGTCGATCAGTCTCCAGCTCAATCACTCTGAGCTGAAGCTCCTCAAGCCGCAGATACTTACTGCAGATGTATTTGTCCTGGATCACACTGGTGTCCAGGAGTTTCCATATTCTGCATTTGCAACAAATCAACTGCCCTGCCATCCGTATTATGTGTGAATTATTCTATTATTTCTCTTAATTAATTTATAATTAATGAACCCCATTACTCCCAATAAGCTTCACTACTGCTAGTAAACTTTACTACTGCTAACGACACCTTACAATTACTAAAAAATTACAGTTTTTGCAGACAAACAAGCAAAATACTCACCAACCAATCACTTACCTGTTTTCCTGGGATGTCAAACTTTGACTTTGTTTTTATCAGAATGCAGTTGCTCCATATACTGGCCTTACCTGGTCTCTCCCTCTCGCGCAACCTTTTGAGTCCTCACTGGGTCTCTCCCTCTCACGCCACTTTTCAAACTCTTGCTGGGTTTCTCTCTCTTACGCTGCTTTTCAGATTCTCGCTGTGTCTTTCCTTCTTGTGCCCCTTTTCAAACACTCACCAGCTCCCCCCTTTTCACGCCACTTTTCGACTCTTGCTGGGTCTCTCCCTCTCACGCCACTTTTCAAACTCTAATTGGGCTTCGCCCTCTCACGCTGCTTTTCAAACTTTCGCTGGGTCTGTCCCTCTCACATCACTTTTCAATACTCGCTGGGCCTTTCCCTCTCATGCTGCTTTCCAAACTCTCGCTGGGTCTTTCCCTCTGGTGCCTCTTTTCAATCTCTCACCAGCTCCCTCCTTTTCACGCCACTTTTCAACTCTTGCTGGGTCTCTCCCTCTTGTGCCACTTTTCAACTTTCCTGTTTCAACTTCTCATCTTGATCTATTATTGTTAGAACTTCTTTATCGAATTATGCATTTAGCATGCATTTGCTTGCTAAAATCCTATTAAATGCCATTAGATAAGCAAATCAAGAATAAGGAAAGGTCGTGCAGTTAATAACAACCCATTCCTCCTAACACATTAAGTCTTCAATAATTCCAGCTGCGTGTTGATTGAACTTAATTGTGTTTTATTACTATTATGTTTCTGAATTCTTTCCTTTATATTCTAGATGAGATTTGAGGCTAATTTGTATTATGACTGTGCCATAAAGTTAAATGTCTCAATGAGTTTATTCTCATCACCAAATAAAATACAGGATCAATCATGGTCATATTGAATGGCATAGCAGGCTCAAAGGGTTGAATGGCCTACTCTTACTCTGATTTATTATGTAAGCTTTGAGATTTGATTAGCTGAAGAGGTAATTAACCAAATTGTGTATATTCATAATAACATAAGTTTAAGTCGATGTGATAGGTCGCAATTAGACATAATATTGGATTGGTTTCGTTCACTCAGCACAACAGAAGTCCTAGTTGGCAATGTGTTCTTATGGTCTCAACACTAAAGGGGCTTTGATTGGTGTCTTGCTAAGTGTATTCTTGGCATATGGAAGGATGGTTGCAAATTTTAAACTTTTGCCTCCTTCTGTCTCTGGGTAAAAGTTAACATTTATCGTAAGTAGCAACAATGGTTTCATGCTAGTGACCAGAACAATGACGTAGGCTCGTAGGAAGGCTGAAGTTTGCATAATGTTATTATGAAGAAAATAGGATACAGGTTGCTATTGCCGGGAAAATAATAATTTGTTTATTGCTGAAAAACAGTTGTTGCTTCCCCTGACACTGGTATTCTTGCAATTGTCCTGCTGAGTGCAAGATGAAAAGCTTTGGCAAAATGTCTTTGTTCAGCAATACTCAAGTTCTATATTACCAAACAATAATTTGTTTATTCTTATGTAGCATGTAAAATAAGTCATGTAAATAAGTCATGTGACCTAGCAAGAGTTGAAAAGTGACATGAGAAGGAGAGATCCTGTGAGAGTTCAAAAAGGGGCACAAGAGGGAGAGACCCAGCGAGAGTTGATAAGTAGCAAGAGGGAGAGACCCAGCGAGAGTTGATAAGGGGCAAGAGGAAGGAGCCTATTCTTACAACCAATTCACTTAGAAAACAGAAAAGCACATGGGTGCATGTAAGATTACCCATGTGCTATGTTACAGCTGGCAGTTCATATCATTGATGAGAGACTTGGAGAGACTAGAGAAACTGGGGTTGTTCTCCTCAGAGAAGGTTAAGAGAAGACTTAATAGGTGTTCAAAATCATGAATGGGTTTTGACAGAGTAAATCAGGAAAAACTATTTCCAATGGCAGAAGTGTTGGTAACCAGAGGACAAAGATTTAAGGTGATAGACAAAACAACTAGAGTAGAATATGCAGATTTTATTTTTTATGTGGTGAGCTGTTGTCATCTGGAATGCAGTCGGCAAGGATGGTGCAAGCAGATCCAATAGTAACACTCAAAAGGGAATTGGATGAATACTCGAAAGAAAAAGATTTACAGGGCTGAGGGGAGAAAGACTAATTGGATAGTTATTTCAAAGAGCTGGCACATCCAAAAAGGGCCAAATGGCCTCCTTCTGTGGTGTGTTATGCTATGATTCTACATTGCTATATAACTAGATGTAAGAAAATACATGTACACTCCTGATCATAGCGGGGTCATAAGGTGCACTTATTGGAATGACTTGTGGGGCTGGTCCAAACAGTAAGGTTTTCCTGAGACAAATGCTGCTGGGAGAGGCAAATTTTATTGCTACAAGTGAAGGTTAATGTTACTTTGCCTGCGCATTAATATATTTGGTAATAGAAATTCTATCATGACTTTCACTACTACTTTTGCTCATAGAATTACTTAGAATCTACAGCACAGAAACAAATCATTCATGGTCTATTGCAGTATTTATAATCCACAAGAACTACCTACCCTTTCAATAATTACTTTCCATTCTGGGCCTATATCTCACTATTTCTTTCTTCTTCATTTATGAAACAAGTTTGGAAATAAATGTATCAAAGCAAATTACTTCAAACATTCCATGTAGCACGTTCCACATTCTCACAAGTTTCTCTGTAAAATAAATTCCTCTTAAATTCCTCATTTCATCTCTAAGTAGCAATCTTATATTTATGGCTCCATGTTCTGGACTCACATGCAGGTGGGAACTGTTTCTACCTTTCCAATCTAATGAACCCCTTTAGGTTTCCTATTTATCTTCTCTCATCCAAATAAAACAGTCTCAACAAATCCAATCTTCCTTGATAGCTGTATTTTCTCAATTCCAATGACATCCTTGTAAATCTTATCTGCACCCTTTCTACCACCTTAATATCCTTTTTGCAGTGTGCAGGCAGGAACTATACAAATGTCCAACCAAGGTGCTAAACAAATTTAACATTTCTTTGCATTTCCGTTCTATTCCTCTAGAAATTAACCCCAGTCCTAGCTTGGGCATGTAGGGCTGTTCTTTCATAGTCACTGGATCAAAATTCCTGGAATGCCCGACCTAACAGCACTGTGAGATTACCTTTACCACATGGAGTGCAGCGGTTCAAAAAGGCAGCACATCACCACCTTCTCAACGGCAGTGAACAATAAATGCTGGTGTTGCCAGTGATGCTCCAAACCCATATATCAATTAATAAATGTGTTTAAAAACTTTGTACCCTCTACTGCTTTATTAACTTGCACTGCTAGATTTAGTAACATATTCCAAAGCTATTGGTTCTGATACCCAATAATTTCTTACTTTCCAAGAAATAAATACTTCTTTATCCTCCAACTAAAATGAATGGCATCACATTTTCCTATGTTAAATTTATTTTGCCATTTGTCTGGCCACTCTGCAAGCCTGTTTCTTCCTGTAATTTGGTGCAGTCTTCTACATTATTAATTATAACTGCAGCTTCATCTGCAAATGTCAACACTGCACCTCCAATCTCTAAGCCTGAATCAATTTTGTAAATGGTAAACAACAGTGGGCCCAACAAGGATCCCTGCAGCACACCACTTCCCGCTTCTTGTCAGCCCAAGAAGCTTCCCTTAACTTCTCACAATAACAGGGGCCATACTATGAAGTTACAAATGAGTGTACATCCAGGGTTTTAAAATGGGAACTCCTTCATTTAACAAACTCAGTGCATAAACCTCAAATTTGTAAAGTTTTCCATGAACTCAGAAGGGTTGAACATCATTTCACCTCTTTCCTGATTTGTACACAAGTCTTCAGGATAATTTCTGCAATGATGTTTATAACATTTGCATGCTGCTTCCCTCTGTTTTGACATTTTTCATGCGTTGACCCTTCCACTTCATATTTTCATTTTTTTCTTTGCAAGACTTCTTCATTATTTTAATCATCTCAAATTTATGGAAATTTCTGCCTTTGTGATTATTCTGGCTAGTGCGATCAAGCTACATGTAATGATAATAAAATTGCACATTCAGCATTTATCACTTATATTGCATTATTGACTATATTTCAAAGATCATTCTTCTTTGTTACTTTGTTTATTTATGTCCAGGTGGCCTAATTTACTATAAGCAGCTGGTGGATAAATTACTTCTTGCTTGTGACATAGAGAAGATCTTTTTTCAGATTTTTCACGCTTATCTCCCTTTGGTTTCATTGGCATCTATAGTTCTTCTGCTGCTTCACCTCTGTGTCCTCCAGCTGAGCTTTCTGTTGCTTCAAACAGCTTCCACTACACTTTGTTCTAGTATTTCCATAAGCTGATTGTACTGATTGTGTTTATCGATGTAACTGGTGTTTAGGATGGCATATTCATATTACCACTGTGACTTTGCTTTTAAGGGACAGAAGATTTGCAGAAAAATTCCTTTGGGAATGAGCTGCTCAAATGTTCCCTTTGTATCCGTCTTACGTTGTTTAAATTTAGGAGAAGGCATTTCACTGGTATTTGTTCAGCTTCTATTTTCATCAGTCAGATTATCTGGTACCCTACACCTGAAAAATCTTCAAATCAATCTATTGATTGAGAATGTAATGAAAAAAAAATCATCAATTTCTGAAAGGAAAGTCATGTTTAAATTATCTGGAGAAGCAACAGAAATTGTAGAAAAGGGAAATGAAGTGGATGCAGTATACATGTTTTTAGAAGGTGACAATTTATAAGACTCATGGGGGGTTGGGAGTGGGGGGTGGGGGAGGGGGGGGGTGTTGTGAGGGGGAAGGGAGAAGTTTAACCAAAAGAGAGATGGACAGGGTTGCGTCAGGTGAGGAGTTAAAATGATTAAAATCAGAATTCCAGCTCAAACCTGCCTCAAACTTACCAAATTTTAGCTTTAACTGAGCAGGAATGTTGATGGGCAGCCAAACTGCTCCAAGGGGGTGGATTTGCACATTCCTATGATGATGAGGCAGTAAGCCTCATTGTTAGTTTTCTTTTCAGCTATTCTACTTTAATTGCAGGAGTCTTCCGAAACCTGCCACCTCCATCCGGAGAGGGCTTCTGGATCCAGGAGGTGAGCGCCTTTACATGTACCTCCTGGATCCAGCAGGCCTGCCTTATCAAACCCCAGGTCAGGCATTCTGTCACCACCCACACCCCGACTTCCCCACAAGGCCCTTGACTTCCCTCACCCATCCTCTATGCCGCTGATCCACTTCGCAGGGTTCCAATCCTTCCCTCCCACCATAAAAGGTCAACCCTGGGGCTGGGGGTGTGGGGAGTGAAAGGGAGGTCGATTGGATGGGTAGGAGATTTGATAGCGGGGTAAAAGATAGAGAGGCTGAGATGATCACAGCATGAGGTGCTGGGGGGTGGGGTGGGATGCAGAGGGTAATCTCAGTAGGTGGGCCTCTGATCCCCCCATTCCAAGGCCTCTGAACTCCCCCCAACTCCAAGTCCCCAGAGTCAACTTTCCCCTGGATCACCTCACCTGCAGAGATCATCTCACCATGCTGAAAGCACCACAGCCGATGAAAGTCCTCCCATCTGATTGACCCCTTTTCACCCTCCTGGGGCCAACACCCCTCCCGGAACAAGCCCCTACAGATTTTGCCCTTCCCCCTGCAAACCCTAACCAAAACCTCCCTCCCTTATCCTGTAGCCTCAACCAATCTGTTCCCCATCTGACTTGGAAGCCAAGTCTGTCAATTAGATGGGAAACAAATATGCATGCAGGGTAATCCCGATTTTACAGTTCCCAACACTTTTCAGACAACCCCTGCTCCTGGTGGGTTAGATAAATAGAAATCCAGTTCATGATACAGCTCAAGTTATGTGAGTCAGGGACAATGAGCAGAATGGATTGAATGGTGACAACCAACCAAAAATAAGAGGAAATGCACTGCCCTTCTGAAATTACTATTTCAATGTGCACACCTTTATACAAACATACCATTTGTTATGATTTAATTATGTGGTTGGTGGGTTAACTCAACATTTCAAAGAATGTATAGCATTTTAATTTTTCAAGGGAAAATTGCTGGCTCTGAAATACATCAGGGTTCTATCAGTCTCCTTCCTTAAAGCCAGCTTTGTGAGGGACTGGTGAACCACCTGAGAAAGGGTGCCAAGAGTCAGTTTCAGATGGTTAGGCTATTTCCATGGGGTCTCCATGGATCTTCTGCCATAGATATGGTGGGAGATGGCTAGGACCCCTACAGAATTTCATTGCAAGTATCTTATTTGTAGCTCATCTTATAAAAGGAACAGACTAAATCTGTACAGCCACTCCCTACCATGTGCAGTACTTTAAAATTTATTCATGATTGCTGTAAAGCCAGAGTTGACTGAAATGATCTGAGTAAAATATTAAACCTCTTTAGATGCTCACATCAGGATGAACAGTACATATAACCATATCGTTATATGTATTTTCCATTGCATCACTTATGCTTTGTTTTAATAAGCTGTAAGTTTATGTCTTATTACTTTGCTCCTATACTGGAACAGTAGTGAAGATTGTTGTTCAGTCCTGGACCTCATCTCCTTTCTATAGATAACTCTTCACTAACTTGCTGCCAGTCCATGTAATTCTACAACTCCCTTACTGCAGTCACAGAGGCTTCGACTGATCCCAAATATTCCATGGCAGATAATGTCATATGACAATGTTTAGAGCTGGATTTCATGACTGCCTCCCAGATCCCATTATGGCCCCAGCTACAGGGGGTGCTTAGAGTCTTTGCAGAGTTTGTTCTTTGCTGAAGTGAGTTTGACCAATACCTAGATGAAGCTGGGATTATGGCTTTTACCCATTCCTCTGAATTCCTGCCACGCTGATGCTTTTTCCTGGTTGAGCAATATAAACAATCCAAAGGTGAGCTTCTAGTAGAATTCCTGGAGTACCAAGAGGACAATCTAAATGGTACTGCAGTAGGGCCTCATTGGTGAAAAAATTCTAAGTCGAAAATAGAGGTCTTGAATTCTACTCTCAGGAGGGAGTGAGCCATGTCTGCCCTGAAGTGGCAGCAGTCAGGTTTAGCCTAATTTAATGGCCAAGCCTAATTTTCATGCCACTTGCTGATTTTCTGACCAAAGCGGCTGTTAAAATCGTGCTAGTTGGAGACAGCCACCAGGCATCAGAGTGAATTGCCTTGTAGGTAGGTAGGGTGGGGAATGGGGCCTGAATCCCAGCTGGGGTTAATGAAAGTTGGTTGGTTAGGAGTGGTGGGGACCTAAATGTAGAGACAACTGAAGGTTTCCATGTGGGAAGGAATTTAAAAAGAATAAGCAACTTTTCTTACTGGGTCTCTTCCAGATCTGGTTCCTGCACTCAGCTGCTTTATTCTGCTGGAGGTGTCACTGTTGCCCCCCTGCTCAGATATCAAATTACAATTACAGATCAGGCCTGATCTGCATATTTAAGAGGGATCCTGCTGGCTTTAGGTTCGGGTCTTTTCCACCTGCCATTTAAAATTCCAATCAATCAGGTCTGGGTAGAAAAAAAGTGTGAAAATTCCCCACTCCATTTTAACAGTTCCTCTTTAACAGTGGGGAGTTAAAATTAAACCCAAATTATTATTACTTTTTATTCCTTCACGGGATGTGGGCTTCGCTGGCTGGGTCAGAACTTATTGTCCATTCCTAGTTGCCCTTGAGAAGGTGGTGGTGAGCTGCCTTCTTGAACCGCTGCAGTCCATGTGGTGTAGGTACACCCACAGTGCTGTTAGGAAGGGAATTCCAGGACTTTAAACCAACGACAGTGAAGGGACGGCAAAATATTTCCAAGTCAGGATGGTGAAGGACTTGGAGGGGAACTTCTAGGAGGTGGTGTTCCCATCTAACTGCTGCCCTTGTCCTTCTAGATGGTAGTGGTTGCGGGTATGAAAGATGCTGTTGAAGGAGCCTTGGTGAATTCTTGCAGTGCATCTTGTAGATGGTACACACTGCTGCTACCATGCATTGGTGGTGGAGGGAGTGAATGCTTGTGGATGGGGTGCCGATCAAGCGGGCTGCTTTGTCCTGGATCGTGCAAACTTCTTGAATGTTGTGGGAGCTGCACTCATAGTTACTGATGTCAGATAGAAGCCTTTGTGATAAAAAAACACTTTAAATAGACTCATAACAACATGATCTGCCACAATTCATGCATTGGAACCAGGAATTCTGATTTTACTTCTGGACAAGGGACATGCATGGAATATGAAACTAAGCGAGCATCAAGCTTGTCTCTGTTCACTAACCAGATGCAATCGTCCCTTTAAAATTTAGTTGTTATTGCATCTCCAGTGTCAGTCAGTGTGTAGTCCCTTTAATTTTTTTTTACAGCTACACATGTGTATCACAGAACAAGGCCCACAAATTATCTTCCAGGCTGCTGCATGGCTGCACACCCACGCATTTAAGTGGAAACATTGATGGGAGGCCAGGACTATTTTAACTCCTGGGCCTTTAAATAAATTAGGCCCATGTCCTGCCAAAACCTGGCATCAACGACATGGCGCTGGTGGGTGGGAGCAGGTGAGCATGGCAGGGGGCCATTGGGAATGATCCACAGCAAATGCACGTCAAGGTCAGGTCTCATGTCATTGTAGGAGGCCCAGAGATGGGAAGGCTCAACGATTCCTAATCCTTATGTCCCTGAAGAAAATTTAAAAGATGAAATGAACTTACCTTTGTGACCATCTTCTGGAACTGTTGTTCCTCGTTGCCTCACTTGCTGCTTCAGGTTAAAATTTTGCGAGGCCTAAAGCTGCAGTCTGTGGGTGTGGGTGTGAAAGTGTGTGTTTAGGGGTGAGAGTGCGTGTGTGAGAGTGCGGGTATGGGTGTGAGAGTGTGGGTGTGAGAGTGCATGTGTTGGTGTGTGATTGCATGTGTGGCTGTGAGAGTGCGGGTTTGGGTGTGAGAGTGTGGGTGTGAAAGTGCATGTGTTGGTGTGAGAGTGCGGACATGAGAGTGTGTGTGTGGGTGTGAGAGTGCGTGTGTAGGTGTGAGAGTTCAGGTGTGAGCGTGCAGGTGTGGATGTGTGTGTGTGTGGGTGTGAGAGTGCATGTGTGGGTGTGAGAGTGCATGTGTGGGTGTGAAAGTGTGTGTGTAGGTGTGAGGGTGCTTGTGTGGGTGTGAGAGTGCGGGTGTGATGTCCTTGGGAGCTTTTGATCGTATTTGATGTCAAAGTTGGCAATTAATGGTTGACTGCATGAAAAACTAGTTCCAAATTATACATTTTGATGTTGAATGATCACCAATTGTTTTTGAGCACATTGAGTGAATTTGAATGCAAAAATGTTAAATTTTCAGGCAAGCAAGGTGCCAATCTGGAACAGCAACACAAGTGGATTGGGATTCTCAAGAACTGTCGAACCTCGATGTGCAAGTACAATTCAAAAAAGTATCATCCAATCACAGAACTGATCACCGAGTGCCTGCCCAATGAAGAGCTGGACAACCTCATGCTCATGGTCTTCAACAACTTGTCTAGTCAACAGCCCAGTTGTGCCTGTGTAGCTATCTGTTATTAGAAACCATCTTCACAAGACAAGGGTGAGAAATCCAGGACCAGGTCTCAGAGATCATTGAAGTGCTGAGGGTTCATTTAGAGTTAATTTCTAACCAGGAGATTAAACGGCGAATTCTATGAGGTTTAACAATTTTGGCTTCACACAACTCAGCAGCAGTTGTGTCCCAAATGCTCGCCTGTTGCATCCCTGAGGACGAGTTTATCGGGGATGTGTGGAGGTCAGTGTCTGAGGATGCAGGCTGCACAGTGAATACCATAGAACATCTCATGTACTCACTTCAGAGAAAAACCTGCTCCATCTGTGGGAACAAGTATTCAACCAATGTTTCCCTGGCCACCATCTCTTGGCTAAATGAAATAAATGCTAAGTCCTCAGGATGGCAGAAGTGAGGAATACATTGTTCACATTGTTGTTCAGTGGTCTACTTGTATCTCTCACCAGTTCTATTAAATTTCCTCTTGATTCATCACAGCAGAGAGGTTTCACCTCAGTTTGAGTTTGAGGCACACACAAATAGGTCTCTGAATGAAAATTGTATGAGGTCACTAGGAGCTGTTTGATTGGCCAGGTTAAAGAGATATCTGTGAAGAGATGGTGAGAAATGGAGGATTGCATGAAATGTTGGGGGTTACATTTGATAAGGGTGTTGTTCTGCTAGCCAGTGGATTGAATGCACATGCTAGTTGTGATCTGTGAGATATTGTTCACCAACTGGTTCATCAAGTCGTTAGGGTCCAAGACTGTCAGGCCGTTCCTGTGATCATCTTTTTTGGGGAGCTCCTAAAAGCTCTGTGGATTTCAGTGCTGGGTCTCAGAGTTACTGTAGTTAACAGCTGGATGAGATACTCGTGGTACATCTCACCTATTACCGAGGTACGATGTGTCAAAGCTACTTCCAGCAGCAGATCAATGCCAAGCTGGTGTGCTTGTTGCTGCGTTTGGGTGGTAAGAATGACGAGATTATCCAGTCTTCTAGTTTAACACTCCAGATCTTCTCACTCATTGGACCTGAAAAGGTTCGCAACTTAATTGAAAAGTATATGGAGGAGCCCAGCTGGTATTACTTGGGCTTTCTTAGATGCCTATCATGCCAACTTATTCAGTCCTCAACATGGAAAATTCCTATGCCACGGACTGTACATCCTCCATCAACGACCATGACCATCTCCATGATCACGCAGTGGCCTTGTTAACCTTTCTCGTGAAGCACACAGAAAGCTTTGGACTCGTCCATAGGATCTCCTGTTGGAAAGATGTAATTGTCAGCTGCTGCTGTCCAGCACCCAGAAGAACCCTCAGCACAATAGGTTCTGAATCCTGTCCTGATCCTTGCCTTCACAGCAACTGACCTCATCCAGGTTATCCTCCTCGTAACATTAACTGATCCTTCTCCCAATATTATTTGTACATTTTGTGAATAAATATTGAATTTCCTGTAAATAAAGAAGAAATCCTGTTTTACTGTAAAATAAACTGTTGTAATATTATTGAATCTCCAAATGATGCAGGTTCCCCAATGCAAATATACACACCCACAGAGGACTCTGAAATACAGTGATTTGTAGCAGACATTGATTAATGCTGCATCTCTTGTGTTCCCCGATGAATCATGTAACATATTTAGAAAAGAGAAGGGAAAAGGGGCTGTCGAAAGTAGCAATACTTATTAGAGATAACACAGCAGTAGAAAAAACCCTACCAGAAAATTTTAACATAATTTTTGCGTTCAAATGCACTCAATGTGCTCAAAAGGATCAGTGATCATTTGACATCAAAAGGTCTAATTTGGAACAAGGTTTTCCTCTAGCCAGCCATTAATTGCTATATTTGACATCAAATGCTACCAAGAGTTCAAAGGCACCAAAAGCACTTAGAGGCTTAAAAAATTATCAGTAGGCCTCCCCCCACACACACTCACCTATGCTGTCCCTCCTATCCCCACTCAGCCCTCACATACTTATCCCCTCCTCCTTCTCCATCCACCCCTCGACTGGATTTTTCCACCTTGCCAAGAGGTGGGAGAATTCCCACCCATCCTCCCCCCCTCCCACCAGTCCCTAACTCAGACTTACCGCCAGCTGCTGAACCAGAGACCCTGGCTGAACCGCCTCTCAACCTACACTGCCTATTCATACCTGAAGTGTGGACTATACCCCCAACCCAAACCCCTCCCCTAAACCCACACCTCTACCTGTTTTGTTCTCCTGTACTGGCTGCTCCTCGCGGTGGGACCCATGCCCTAGAGTGTGGAACCCTTCACCAAGACAGTTGGTGCATGTGGAAGCTGTACCCCAGTAAGATTCTGTGTCACACAGTCTCTGCCTCACATGCACACATGCACCCATAGTCTCCATCGCACACGTCCATACTCTCAAACACACTCCTCACTTTCACACACAACCTCTCTCTCACTCTCTCTCTCCCACACAGAGGGCAGGATTTTCCGGTCGTTGGGCGGGCTTGGCAGGGGCGAGCAGGATCGGCCGAGAAGCGGACCACCACCCGTGATCAGGCCGTGACCGCCATTTCATGCTGGCTGGCCAATTAACAGCCAGCCAGCGTGAATCACCGTGCTGCAGTGCTCAATGCTGCCTGTGTGTGGGGATGGGAGGAGGGCGAGTGGGGAACTTTGCGCATGCGTGCGGGTGCGCGCAGTAAAAGCTCCCTGAGACACCGAGCTGCCCCAGGGAGCTGAAGCTTTGTAAAAATAAAAAATAAAGATACTAAAAATGTTAATAATGACTCTGTCACATGTGCAGGGACATGTTACAAATTAGTTCGAAAATTTTTTTTTTTGAAAATCACTGACCAAAATGTCACCCCACTTGTTGAATGAGGCTTCGCAAGAAATCCAAAGGCCACTTGGTCTTTTTGCCTATCCACCAACTGTAAGGTTGGACAAGCAGTGAAAAATTTAATTTAATTAGATCTTTAATGGCCTTAATAGGTCTGTTAATTGTTGGTGGCGCACTGCCGACTCCCGCGTGCACCTGCAGGGCAAAATATCGTGCAAGTGCGCAATGACGTCAGGATGCTCGCTCAACCTCGTCATGGGTCATTTTACGTTCATTCGGGTCGGGTGTGCACCATCCCGACGAGCGCAATATTCTGCCCAGAGTCTCTAACTCTAAGAGTCCTGGAGTCACCGATACATGGTAGAGCTCCCATCCACCACCACCCCCCACCACTCCCCCATCACCCCCCCCCCATCTGCCTCTGGGCCTAAGTTAGGCCGCCTACTTTCTGCTCCTGGGCTGGGGACTGGGGGCCTTGGACGCCTGTTGCTGCCCACAATTCTCTTAAAAACACAGCCAACTGGGTTTTTCCCTCCTGAAGGGACTTTCCATCCCAACCACTTATTCTTTTTAAAAAAAGCTTCAAACAAAAGATGAGTGTTCTGATCTGTGCCCAGGCACACATCCCTCAGGATTATCATAAATATATAAATCTCCCAGAGCTTTGGTTAACTCCCTTCACTTTTAAATTTAAAAAGAAACTATTTTAATTTTAAAAAAAGATGAGGTGAACCCACAAACTGACCTTTTTAGAATCCTGGTGGCTGACTGATCTAACACCAAAGATACGTGAGCAGCAGTAAGAGGATATGTTAAGTCCTCGCAGCTGATGCCTGGAAGAATACAGCAATGGTGGATTGCTGGGAAGCCCACGCACGAGAGATTGGGTGTAATGGACTTGATGTACCGGACAGGTTTATTACTTGAAATGAATAACTTTATTACAGAGCTCTAGTAGAAACTACACACTTGAACCAGGTCCTCGACTAGAAAGCTCCACCCTTCGATTGCCCGCGCTTAGGGCTCCTTCATCCCAACAATCACATAACTCCTAATAGGTAGTGGGAAAGGTTATACCTACAATCAATAAATTGGGACGGCAGGGCAGATTGTGGGAAATCCAGCATGGATGGTCACCCTCAGGCATCGTTCACTGCTGCCATGGTGTTAAACCATCCCGGATTTTCTGGCGCTGTCCCGTAATTTGGCTTTTCATCCTGCATCCTGGATAAGGCCTTCACAGGATGCCATTTGTCCCGGATATCTTCTGCCTCCGCAGGCTTTGTGCCTGTGCATGTGCCAGCAGCAGCATGTTGGTAATTCCTATTCGTGGCTGTCCAGCAAGTTTCTGGGTGTTGAGTAGGATGTTGGGTCTAATCAGATGGTATCAGACTGGGGGCGGGTCACGGGGGCAGCAGTGGTTGTCTCATGCATGAGTAAGGGATGGAGATTCTTCCTTCCCGCCGCAGCCTCGCCCAACTCTCAGTGAAAAATTTTAAGGCCACTTTGTCATGGCTGTGGCATGTCATTAAACCAATGGCAGGGTGTGGGGCGGGGTGGAGGGGCGGGGGTAGTGGGCAGTGGTGGTGTGATGAGAGGTGGGTCGTGCTACCAGAACTGTAAAGGGGTTGGGGGGGTGGTGATCCTGCTCCAAATGTCCCAAACAGAAACTGTGCGCGGGCTGGGTTTAACATATGCTCAGAATTAACAAAAGAATATGCCTGTCCTGACATGTGCAGAAGCAGCAGGAGAATGTGCCAGGCCACCGGGCCCGACACATGTGCAGAGATGAGAAAAGAACATTTGGGACCCAATGCATACGCAGAAGGCGGTAAAGCAGGAATCCAAGACAAATGCGACTCAAGAGGACCTGACCTGGAACGCAGGACAAAAGCCTGGATTACTGGATAATCCTGAAAAATCTGGGATGGTTGGTCACCCTGATCTCGCCAACCCCTTCTACCCCTGTTCCCATGGTCTCGCCAGTACCCATCACACCCTACCAATGGCAAAATGTTCCCTAATATTTTCACCTAGAGTTGGTCACCTTGGCCTGCTCAGTTCTTGGGCCATAAGGGGTTGGGAGGGCGACTTTTCTCTGATTGGCCGTACCCGTGATTGAAGTTTCCAGGACTTTTTTGGGAGGCGGGGAGAGTGTGTGGTTTTGAATGCTAGCTGAACCAAACTGCTTATGACAAAATTTTAAAAACATGGACCCTTACAGTGCAGAAGGAGGCCATTCAGCCCATCAAGTCTGCACTGGCTTGCTGAAAGAGCAATCTACCTAATCCTGCTCCCCGGCCATAACTCCGTAACATGGGAACATGAGCATGAACATCTGAATTAACTGCAAATGTATAACTATTTCATTTCCAGAGCATTTCCCTCTGTGTGGAATGGGATGGGGTATTATAAGGTACATGTATATGTGATGACTCATGTAGGGGAAATTGAAAAAAGAATAGGGAGGCATGTTTGCACCCCCACTTCATGATCTGTGCACTATTCCTATATTAAACAATCTATAGACTGAATACGTAACATACTGCATTAGCCTGGGCTTAGAAAAATCCAAGGCACAATAGTGTTGATGTTACTGATGTGTGAAACTTAGTCAGATTTTGTCTTAGTTAAATTTTGCCTTGATCACAATACCTTAGAGTTTCCTAACAAACAAACTCTATGACCTCTTTTGGTGTCAGTGCAATGCTTCTGAGCACAGAAGGTTGTTAAATGATGTTAACCGCAAATGTTTGAGCACTGTGTGATTTCAACTGATGTCAATTATGTCAATGTTATCAGTTGGTCGCTACTTAGGGTATCAGTTGGTGGCTAAATAGTTGCTTTTGAGTGCAAATGATATCAAATGTTGGCAAAATGATCGATTTTGAGCACAAATGATGTCAAATGAATGCAAATGTGAGAATGGGTGTTTTTAAAATATTTTTGGAGAATATTGTGTTATTCTGTGAAGAAAGATGTGTCTGTGTGTGTAAATGATTTGTTTAAACTGGGGAAAAGTTACTAGAGACAGGTTGTCTGGGAGGTTTAAGACATAAAAGAATAGAGGCATTAGGTTTGTGCATTTGTAATAAGACATTATGGTAGTTTGAGGTAGAAGTAAATAGTTTGGATCTAACATTTGCATTTTTAGATAAGATGAGAGTTTGTTTGAATGTCAAATGGAAATCAGAGGTGACAAGAAACATTTTTGCATCTTACAGGAGTTCCATGGGTAAACAGAAGCGCGTATATTACATTTTATTGACCCTAAAGCAGAGACAAAATAGAAACATGAAAGATCTTATATTTGGGAGGATTTAAGTTTCCAAGAGGTGTGAGAACAATGGAACCTGAGGTGAAATGGGGACAAAGGTATTTTAGAGTTACTGTGAAGAGCTAAGGGTATGGCTGTGTGAGGAAGATCTCCTGGAAACAGTTCTAGGCTGGGAGAAGATGCAATTTGAATCAGCCATCCAGGAAAGCCAGAAAAGTCTTGGACTGCAACAAGCAGTCTTGTTTAGAAGTCTTGGATTTCCACAGCAGAATGGAAGAGAGCTTACGAGATCATGGAGTACGCCTTGGATAATATTATTGGATTTTTATAGTTAAATATCAATAAAGGAGTGTTAAAAACAAAAACAGAATTACCTGGAAAAACTCAGCAGGTCTGGCAGCATCGGTGGAGAAGAAAAGAGTCGACGTTTCGAGTCCACATGACCCTTCAACAGAACAGTTCTGTTGATGGGTCATGTGGAATCAAAACGTCGACTATTTTCTTCTCCACCGATGCTGCCAGACCTGCTGAGTTTTTCCAGGTAATTCTGTTTTTGTTTTGGATTTCCAGCATCCGCAGTAGTTTTTTGTTTTTATATAAGGGAATCAGTTGCCTGGATGGTGTTTACTTGTGGGTTTGACCAAGTAGGGAATTTTTGGGGGAAATGTTTTGTAAGACTAATTTTAACTGTGTAACTGTAATCTTGTGTGCTTAAGTTTTCTTTTCTTTTTGTTATTAAAACTTTTACTTTACACTTTTAAATCCCAAACATGTTACTGGACTTCTTGCTGCTGAGATCAATATGCTTTCAACTCATTTTCAGAATATGAAGAAAAGGGTATGGCCTGCAAGTTTCCCTCTGGGATTTGGTTTGTGCAGCAATTAACATCTGCAGTGGTCATAACACAAATGAACACTGTTGAATGTAAATAATGTCAAAATGTTCTGGTAGTTGATACAGCTTTCATAAACAAAATACACATAGGTAGGGATAACAGATAATTAGGGATCAATCAAAGGATCAATCACACTAACAGACTGGTCTACAGGTCATCTAATAGTGGAAAGGAGACTTGGGGTGGGATTTTCCCCTCCGTGGGCTAAGTGCAGCAGAGGACATGAAAATTGATGTTTTACGCCCCCCCCTCCCAGCTGCAATGGAGGGTTTTTGCGCCATATCATCTGCATCCTGCCTCATTAATTATGCATGCACGGAAAACACGCTGGATTGCAGGTGGGCATCCTCTGATTCGCTCAGCTCACCGTGAGTTCACTAGTTCCTCACTCCAGGGGGCATATTTAAACGGCACCCGCGCACAGCTTTCTCATTGTCTGCAGCCTAGGACTGCTACAGATAGAGAGATGGTCCCAAAAGGGAAGAAGATAGTTTCACCAAAATTCAGTGATGCTTCCCTGAAACGCCTATTGGACGCAGTCGAGGCCCATCACATTGTCCTCTACTCCCGGCTGGAAGTCCACCAACTTCACCACTCCAGCTTGGGAGGCAATGGCAGCAGTGGTCAGTGCCAATGCAGCACAGAAGGGGTCAGCCGCCCAGTGCAAAAAGATGAATGATCTCATGCAGGTCTCGAACGTAAGTCAATCATTTTGTCACTCTCAACTCACACACTCATCAGCCCATCACACTGGGATCTCACATGCTACCAGCTCAAAGGACATCACCGCTCATTCTCTCACACATATCCTCATATCTCCATCTGGACCCAAATCCTCTGGAGTTCATGCCCTCATCCTGTTCATGTGTCCACTCATCACCCACACATGGCAGGCATCCTTAACATGTACCCTGGCATGCGTCCTGCTCACACTCTCCATCTGTCTTTATGCAGGATAAGCTTGCAGAATAATCGGAGGGAGCGGTTTCATACTGGGGGTGGAGTGGCCGAAATTTAAGTTATCACTCCCTACGAGAACCGATCCATCAAGCTGGCTGATCCTTTTGAGGATGTGGACCGTGCCTGTGGTGATGGTAAGGGTAGTGGCACACATTCAAGTGAGGATCCTGCACCAGCTCATCCCACAGGCAGTGATACTGTGAGTGCATTGTCCTGTTTTTGAGTTGCCTGCTGTGCACTAATTATCTCTACTTTCTTTCCGAAGCACCTCTGGAAAGCACCCAAGGGCATCCACAAGCCAGGCCCTCAGCTCCAGCCCTGACAACACCTCGGATGAGGAACGAGAACAGATCACCATAAAAGACCTGTCACAGCACTCACCCACATCCTCCAGCAGCGCAGGGACACACACCTCGGTGGGACTCGTTCCAGAGCAGCCTCGGGGTCACAATCTGGTGAGCACAGCACAGGATCTGGTCCACAACAGGTGGAGGCAGAGACACTCAAGATAGCTGGCACTGGGAGGACGATTGGAGGCCAGGAATCTGCGGAGTCCGAGTCAGATGATGAGCCTCCATGCTGGGTCCTAAACCAGTTGTTGGAGCTGTAGCGACAATCACGGGAACATCAGGAAGGAAGGAAGGTCAGCTGCGTTCCTCAGATTTCAAAGTACAATGGTGGAGTCCATCCATATTCAAGCTGAGGTAATAGTGCAGTCATGCCAACGCACCGAGGTCAACACTGGTAGGATGGCGTCCGCCATGAAGACTTTGGTCCAAGACATCGTTCTTGCACTGCACCAGGTGCAGCACTCCACTGCTGTAGGCATTGATGGCATCCATCAGTGGCTATGTGAGAGGGGACCAGGGCACCTCAATCTCACTCCAGCTGCCCCTTCACCTCGAGGAGTCAGCCAGGGGTTCTCAGCACCCATAGGGAGGAGGGCCAGCAGGTAGACACCCTAGGGCCATCCTCCCAAGTGACTCTGGGGGTGTCCAGCTGATTCCAATCCCTTCTTCCTGTGACACCATCACCTCCAACTCCACAGGCCAAAAGGGTGCACCTGCCCCACAGCAGGACCCCCAAAGCAGGCTGAGGCCCTCCAGATCTCGGCACTCCAGAGGATACCTGCCAAAGTCAACACAGACAGGGTGTAGGAGTCACAGTAGGCTGCCTTCACCTCCGCTTTGGATGTTGGGATTCACAGAGATAGTGGTAGGGTAGGAAAGTTAAAAAATATTAGGAGAACAATAGTGGCATGGGTGTTCACCACATGTATATTATGTTCACAAATATAAATGGAATCACACCCATTTTGTATCTCCTCTTGTGTATGCCTCCTTTTTATGATGAGCTGTGTTGCTGTCAATCGGGTGTCACACCATGTTCTCCCCTCCCCGACTTTTTACAGCTGCCGCTATCATGGGCCTCTCGTCTATGTAACATGCTTCCATATCACTACAGTGTGTGCCTGTTCTCAGATCATTCCCTATTCCCTACATCAGTGATACCTCATCCTTAATGTTAAGTGTGCTTGTGGAAGGAACCTCGTGCGCATGCTTTGCAGGGTCATGTCATGTTTTTCTTGGCTGTGTAAGATTGAGGCAGAGGTGTTCTCCCATTTCATCTGCATTATTGAAAGGTGAAGGTGTAGTGTCAAAGGAGAGATGGCTTAACACATGGAGAAGGGTCACATGCCCTGGAACTCCATGTGCCCTCTGTCATCCGGCAGGGTTTTCATGCTATGAGCCCATACTCAGCTTGTGTGTGCTCCTGTCAGCAAGCCACATTTCCAACTTTCCGAATGTACATCTGCTAATCTCACCAATAAGTGCCAAATCTCTGCGCTTCTCAGCCACATTATTGTCCTGGTGCTCGTACCTACAACCTTGAGTCTTTTTCACTCTGTATTTGTCTGTTTTGTGCCCACAAGGCTGTTGTCACAATGTAGGGCTGCAGCGCTGTGCATCACCTCATCTAAACATGCACTGGGGTCAGTGATGCTAATTCCAAATGGTGATTTTGGACCGTCAATGTCGCCTTTGAATATGACCTGGAAGTGCATTTGGTAGCTGGAGAGGTGCTTGAAGAGGCAGCACCTTCTGCTGTCTGATGCCGGGACGCTCTCCTCCAGTTAGCACCTCATCTCAGCAAGGACACATGCTGCTGAGGGTTCATCATCCCTCAAAGGATTAGGACAATGTGAGCCTGCTGTGTAACTAATCACTCTCAGATTGAAGTACATGGGCGAAATGAGAGGAATTTTTGCAACACTGGTGTTCATGTTGGCCCATGATGGAGGGCACTTAATCAAGAGGAAACTCACTGCAACTTGTCATCCTCCTCAAGGAATCTGGTGGCTATCGGGTCCTCTCGTGCACGCCTGCCTCATCTGGCCCATGCTATGGCCTCTTCCCCTGCAGCCACGTCTTCCTGAAATTCATCACCCTTATCCCCTTTGAGGTCCTCCTTATCATGCAGCTCCTCCATGTTGGCATCTGGCAAGTTGTCTCCACTTTGCAGCACCAGGTTGTGTAGCACACAGCAAACCACAATGATCTGTGAGACCCTCTAGGGTGTGCACTGCAGTGCTCCACCAGATCTTTCCAGGCATCGTAATCACATCTTAAAGATCCCTATGGCATGCTCCACCAGTGTTCAGGTAGCGGCATGAGCATTCTTGTACCTTCTCTCTGAACGATTCTGTGGCTGCTGCACAGGCATCACCAGCCATGTCCTTGCCGGGTATCCTTTGTCACTGAGGAGTCAACCTTGGATTCTGCGTGGTCCCTCGAAGATGTCCAGGGTAGAAGATCTACTGAAGGTATATGAGTCGTGGCAGCTTCCTGGGTATCTCTTGTGAATCTGCAGGATTTGCTTGTCATTGTTGCAGACCAGCTGAACATTGAGTGAGTAGAAGCCTTTCCTGTTAATGCATTGGAGTGCCTGTTGTCAGGGAGCTTTTATAGCCACATGAGAGTAGTAGGTGGCACACTGCCTCTGTGGGAACCCAGCAATCTCAGCAAAGCCCAGTGCTCTGCCATCCTGCCTTGGTTGATCTCTATCCAAGTTGACGTAATTGTGGGCCTTGACCTCAAAGGTTTTATTTCTGTCAATGACTTGTCAGTGAATGTGGGTTCAAGGGCTTGATTCCAATGTAGGCCATTATTTGCCACTGAAACTCTATCTAGTGCAGGGTGTGTTTCAAGGTGCCCCTTTCCTTACTGAAACCCCCCACCCCCCCCACCCCCACACATTTACATAACCAACTGCCAGGTGCTTGGATGTGCTGATTTCAGCCCTGACACTGGGATCCCCATTCACTACGCTCTAATACCACACTCTTTGGAATACACACGAGGGAAAATGTTTAGTCAGGAACTGAGATTATTTGAGGGGGGTCTGAGGCTTCCCTTGTGTGAACCTGCCAGTGCCTCGATTCTAACATGCACCTGAAGCTTGTCCAGTTGCCCAATTGCTCAGGAGTTCATAATCACTCTGGAGAATTTCCACACTGTGAACATAGAGCTTGACTAGCGCCACTGTTCAGGATTTGTCTCGCATGAATGCGCTTCATAGCTTCACTCTCCTGATACCCTGCATTGTCATTGAAAGGCTCCGAACATGTCTTAGCTGTGCAACTCTCCTCATTTGGGAATGCACAGTTCAGTTGGGTGTCTCTTTAATCACCCCCCCCCCCCACCCCCCCCCCCGCCCCCCCAGTGCAGTGTACTTGCCCTCCAATCAGCCCTCAAAGCCCTCACCAGCAGACTATCTCCTCATTTTAACTTTGTACTGCGCCATCACTGCAGGTTGGAAGATGGTGGTGCTGAGGTCTCACTGCCAGACCAGCTTGGACCCTCTCTGTGTGAGTGTGGAAGTCCCTCCCATCGTCCTGAAGGAGCTTAACATTCAGCTTTCCTTCCCCCCCAAGGCCTCTCAATCATCCGATTCCACCAAGCAGACCTTATAATGAGATTCAAATGATGTTCCCGACATGCCATTGAAGGCTGGGACGGACGATTGTAAACTGGTTTTATGACGTAAAACTGATTTTGGGCTTCTTGTGATATTTTCTGCTCACACCTGCCATGGTGCTGGCCAGGCAGAGGGAGCAGAAAAATCCCGGCCTTGACCTAGATATGTTAGATGGTATTGCTAAAATCAACTTTAGCCCAAACAAGCCACTGCTACTCTATACAGACTAATAGGCATTCTTGACACTCCCATTAGAGCACCTCACTCATATGCCTTACCACAGCTCCTCCCCAATGCCTGGATAAATGATAATGAAATGCTACAGTCAAACGGAGAATTTTTCCCAGGGCATTAAAAAAAAATTATTCCTTCCTGGGATGTGGACATCGCTGGCTAGGCCCATCACTAACTTCCCTTGAGAAGGTGGTGGTGAGCCGCCTTTTGAACCAAATACAATCCATGTGTGTAGGTACACCCAAAGTGCAGTTAGGCAGTGAGTTTTTAAAAATTCATTCATAGGATGTTGGCTTCGCTGGCTGGGCCAGCATTTATTGCCCATTCCTAGTTGCTCTTGAGAAGTTGCCTTCTTGAACCACTGCAGCATTTTGACCCAGCAACTGTGAAGGAACAGAGATATTGTTCCAAGTCAGGGTGGTGTGTAGCTTGGAAGGGAACTTGTAGATGGTGGTGCTCTCATGTACCTGCTGTCCTTGTCCTTTGAGGTGTAAGAGGTCACAGGTTTGGAAGGTGCTGACAAAGGAGTATTGGTGAGTTGCTGCAGTGCATCTTGTAGATGGTACACACTGCTGCCACTGTGTATCAGTGTTGGAGTGAGTGAATGCCAAGCTGATGGATGGGGTGCCAATCAAACTGGCTGCTTTGCCCATCGGAAACAGAGTTAACATTTCAGGTCAATGACCTTTCATTAATATTGGGACAAGTTAGAAATGTAATAGGTTTTGAGCAAGTGAAGGAAGGAAGGTGGGAAGAAGAACAAAAGGGAAGGTCTGTGATAGTACGCGCAGTAGGACAGATTAAATGACAAAAACTTTCATGAGGGCAGACATGCACCAAATGGGAGGCGAGTAAATTGACAAGAAAACTTTTATCAAAGTTAGTAGTATGTTATCTAATAGGTGAAAGGGCTCACTCACTGGAGTGATAAGTTACTGGAGCACATCAAGGGACAGGGGAAAGGCAGAAGTCAGATCCTTACCAGGCTCCAAGGGTGGAATCGTCCCAGAGTTGCACTAAGTGCCGGAGTAAGCAAGAAAAATGATGTTTTACCCGTCAGCCGCAATGGCGAGTTTTCACGCCATATCATCCCAAACCCATCACATTAGTTATGCATTCCTGGGAAACACTCTGTTTTTATGGCAGGCGGGCTCTCATTCGCCCGCCACGACATCACCTTGCCGTTTCATCAAGCCAGCGACATACTTAAAATCCAGTCACGTGCACACAACTCAATGCTTCCAGCCCATGACTACTGCAGGGAAGATGTCCATGAAAAGCAAATAGATAAAAAAGTAAATAAAGCAGCTCCAAGTTTTAGTGATGCATCACTGGAACACCTTTTGGATTCCGTGGAGGCCCGCTGTGATGTCCTCTAACCACTCTGGCCACAGGATGGGCAGCACTGTGACCAACCAGGCTTGAGAGGCAGGGCGTGGTTAGTGCCAATGTTGCACAGTAGAGGTTGGCCATCCAATGCAGTTGGAGGATGAATGATCTCAACTGTGCAGCCAGGGTATGGCAACCAACTCAGTGCTCTAAACTCACACACTCAAGCTCATCACACATTCACCGGCATCTCACTCACTGCCAGCTCAAGGGGCATCACCACCCATTCTCACATACATTCCCTCACATGTCCATCTGGCCTCACCCTTCTGGAGACTGCCTCCTCAGCTCACACCAACTTGAGGCCACTTGCACAGGTTATGAAAGGGTTATTTATAGGAGAGGTAATTTTTTTTTTAAAAACCTAGCAATGCAATGGAAAATTTACATTGAAAGGGGAAGCTAAGTATAAACAGAAAGGAGTTTGTGTGTGAGGCAAGGGCATTTAAGATCTAACCAGCCTGTAAGCCTACAACTATGTCTGCAAAGGAACAAAATTGAAAGGAACCTCATTTTGGATTTTGTAAGGTCAAATGTGCTTTTCAGTTTAAAGTCTATGTGTTATTGTTGCCTTGGTGAAGATTCACCTGGGAGTGATTAAGTTGAGGATTTATTTAAAAGTTATTATGATAGTAATTTGGAGACATGTGCATGTGTTTAATTTGTTGTTGAATTGATAAATGTTTAACTTAATTTTAAATTAAAAAACTTTTCAAGGCTCGGTGGCCTTATTCCTGAACTCAGAGCTGCATCTCAAACATACCTATTGAAAATATAGGTTATGACAGTTGTGCAAGTTTCCTTCTGGGATTTAAACAACTCAGCCTTTACCAACTGCTGTGTCACAACACTGAATTATTACATTGAGGTTCCCAATGTCCGATGGCTGAGAATGCGGCCCGTCATCGGCGGGCTGAGGAGATGATCATGAAGTAGTTTCACACCATTGTGAAACAGATCGCATCTATTGTCTGCTCATGCCACCGAACACATCCGACGACAGCGGGCACGGAAAATCCCGACCTGAAGCTCGCTGAGGTCCTCAGCTACCTGGGTGAGGATCTCATACTCTTATGAAATGTGAGGAATAAAATGGTGTGAAGCTTGTATGCATCATGCCAGGTTTCCTGTATCTCTAACGCACCCCATTCCAATTGAGTATGTGCGGTTAAAATTAAGCATTTTTGAAGTGTACATTTTGTTTCTGTTTTCTGCCATGTTAAGATCTTATCAGGACACCCATCTTCTGGAGTTACCTCGGCAGGTGGGTGCACCCAGGCCTCTTCCATTCATTACCTGTATTTCAGGAAGCACAGTGGCCTGGTGACAAATCTACCTTTGATTGACTTTATCAAAAACAAGAGAGACATGAGGAACTCGGCAGAATGGGTGCCGAAAATTCTATGTTACAATAGACGTATGGTTCAATAATAAAAAGAGATGAATCCTGTACACGGCTGTTAACCATTTTGCCCATCATTAATTCTGTTGACTTTAGTCAGTATTACTGCAACAAGTTAAAATCAATAACAAAGCATATTAATATAGAACCTTTAACATATAAAATGTCCCAAAGTACTTTAGAGAGAGGGAAGAAAAATAGCTAAAAGAAATGCAGAGATTTACCAGAATAGCGCCAAGGATGTGGAACTTCAGTTACATGGAAGAACTGAAGCTGGGATTTTTCTCCTTAGGGCAGAGAAGGTTAATTGGAGATTAATTGGAGAGAAGTGTTCAAAATCATGAATGGTTTTCATAGATTAAGTAAGGAGAAACTGTTTCTAGTGGCAGAACAGTTGGTAACAAGATGAGACAGATTTAAGCTGATTGGTAAGAGGTGGCTAATGAGGGAATGCATGTGTTGGTGTTAATCTTCTAAAATTTGCTAGATTCTGGAAAGGTTCCATTAGACTGGAAAGTAGCAGATATAACCCCTATTTTCAAAAATGGAGGGAGACAGAAAACAGGAAACGACAGGCCAGTTAGGTTGACGTCTGTCATTGGGAAGTTGTTAGAATCAATCATTAAAGAGGTTATAGCTGTGAACTTAGAGAAATTCAAGGTAATCTGGAGAGTTAGCATGGGTTTGTGAAAGAGAAATCATTTTTAACCAATTTATTGAAGGTTTTTGAAGGAATAACATGCACTGTGGACAAAGGTGAGCCTGTAGACGTACTGTACCTGGATTTCCAGAAGGCATTTAATAAGGTGCCACATCAAAGGTTATTGCAGAAAATAAAAGATCATGGTGTAAGGAGTAACATATTAGCCTGGATAGAAGATTGGCTGACTGGCAGAAAAAAAAGAGTGTGCATAAATGGGTCTTTTTCTGATTGGCAGGATGTGATGTGTGGTGTCCCGCAGGGGTCTGCACTGAGGCCTCAACTTTTTACAATTTACATCAATGACTTAGATAAGGAGCTAAATTTGTAGATGACACAAAGATAGGTAGAAAATTATGTTTGAAGGTGACATAAGGAGGTTGCAGATGGATATAGATAGGTTGAGTGAGTGAGCAGAAATCTGGCAAATGGAGTATAATGTGGGAAAATGTGAAGTTGTTCACTTTGGCAAGAAGAATAAAAAAGTGGAGTGTTACTTAAATGAAGAATGACTGCAGAATATTGAGGGCAGAGGGATCTAGGTGTTCTAGTGCATGAGTTAGTTAGTATGCAGGTACAACAGGTAATTAAGAGGGCTAATGGAAAGCTATCATTTATTATGAGGGGCATTGAACATAAAAGTAAGGATGTTATGCTTCAGTTATACAGGGCATTGGTGAGGCCACACCTCGAATACTGTGTGCAGTTTTGGTCTTCTTATTTAAGTAAGGATGTAAATGCATTGGAGGCGGTTTAGAGGAGATTTAATAAATTGATACCTGGAATGAGCAGGTTGCCTTATGAGGAAAGGTTGGACAGAATGGGCTTGTTTACACTGGAGTTTAGAAGAGTGAGGGGTGTTTTGAACTATATAAGATCTTAAACGATCATGACAAGGTGAAAATGGAAAGGATGCTTCCTCTTGTGGATAAGTCCAGAACATAGGGGGCACTGTCTTAAAATTAGAGGTAGTGCTTATAGAACAAAGGTGAGGAGAAATGTTTTGTCTCAGAGATTTATACAACCTTAGAACTCTCTGCCTCAGAAGGCAGTGGAAGCAGGGTCATTATTTTTAAGGCAGAGGTAGATGGATTCTTGTTAGGCAAGGCCATCAAAGGTTATGGGGATGGAGGGAATGTGGAATGCGAAACACGAGCAGATCAGCCATGATCTTATTGAATGGCATAGCAGGCTCAAGGGGCTGAATGGCCTATTCCTGCTCTACTTCTTATGTTCTTATGTAAAAGAATAAGTAGAACCTTTTTAACCTAACATATTGCTATGATCTGGAATGTACTACCTGGAGGGATGGTGGAAGCAGATTCCATAATAATGTTTAAAAGGGAATTGAAGGAGAAACATTTGCAGAACTATGGGGAAAGGGCATGGTAATGGAATTAATTGAATAATTATTTCCTAGACAATGTCACAGACATGATAGCCTCCTTGTGTGCTGTATCATTTTATGATTCTATGAATGGATTTCAAGCAATGGGTGAAGAGATCAGGGAAGACGCAGAAGTTGTTGTACGATTGGAGAAGGTGAAGATGTAAGATGGAACAAGACAGTGAAGGAATTTGCAAATAGGAAGAGGATTTGAATTTTAATGTTTTGGGAGACAAGAGAGTCAATGTAGATCAGAGAGGGCAAGGGTATCAAGCAAGCAGGAATTAGTATGAGACAGAATAGTGATATCCAAAATGAGTTACCACCATTGGTGAAATGACACTAATCAAAATATCTATTGCTTTTCTTCCACAAGCTGATTGTTTATTTTTCTTAAAGCTAGAATTAATATAATATTAGAATAGGTCATTAGATTTTAAATATTTTTTAAAGATTCATAGTTACACTTACATTGACATTTTCCAAATAAATTCGGCTAAGTCATAAAACTGCGATGTACCACCTAGCATAAAACACTCTCTTTAGATTTTGTACGGTTCTGTAGATGCTAAATGGCTGAGCTGCCAGAACCACACCTGTCACTTTTTATTATTTAAGAAATCCATTCCAGAGGGCAATAGCTCATGCTAAAGATAAGTGTAAATCTAGGCCAAAAATCTGGGCTAATCTCCATTTGGCTGGTTTGATTGAACCAGGCAAAAATGTGGCTTTTGTCAGGATAAGACTTGGATAATCGTATAATGCCTTTACTCTGAAAAAGCCAGCAAAACACACGCATACACATAAACACACACTGCAACAATCACTTTGATAAGCACTTTGATCACAGGGGTCAGGTTGTAATGAGCACATTCTGTGATTGGGGGATTTGTCATTCTAGCTGAGTTTCGGTAGGGAAAGTTACACTTGCTTCTCAATGCAGCTGGATGTGAAACTGGAATAATTGTTTCAAATATTTGAAAGCAGCGAGAAAAAAAACCTTTGATAAAATGTACTGCTGTATGTGTGTTTAAATGTGTAAAGGCAGGATATTTGGGATTGGGGGGAACAGAATCATTTAGAGTGCAAATTAACTTCTGCTTTATTTTTTAAAATTACCTAATTTTGTATTTTATATCAAGTGGATAGCTTTAGCAAGTTTACCGGCTTCTATTTTCATGTTTACAACAAGTAGAATGTGTCAAACTGATTTATTTTAAACATTTTCCTTTAAACCTTAATGATCTGGTTGTCAAATGTTAAAAAAGAAAAATCCTTTTATTTACATCGAATCACCTGGGGCCAAATCTTTTGGTCTCCAGATTGTTGGAGACTGGACTTTCATCAGGATCCTGTTGAAGTCCTTATATGCTGAGTCTCCATGGAAATTGCCCACTGATTGCACTATTAACATGGAAGGCCTGCTTTCCTTCCTTAACTGGCCATCTTCCCTGTCTGCTGGAATCTAGATTGCCTTGTCCTGGCAATATCTTGGGGATGTCCAGCCTCCCCCCACAGCCCCTGGGCATGCTGACCACCAGAAAAACTTTCTGATGTCAGGACACCACCCCACCACCTCCCTGCACACCCCCCAACCCTGCCCCACTTCTGCCCAATGTGTAGGCATTGCAGTATGCTCTATTGTTGCAGACACAAAATGACTGTCTGGCCCTATCAGCTTCTGTAACAGCAATCAGGTCACGTATAAAATGTTGTTTTCTCAAGTATAATTAGAAATATCTCGAGTTTATTAGGGAGGTGCTCAAAATCATTCTGGTTGATGCATGTGCTCATTACATTTCAGTTTGGCTAATGCTCAAAGGTTTCTCAGTGTCCCTCAGCAAAGGTCAAAAAGGACAACTCCCTTTCCTTGGAGCTATCTTTTCAGTCTCACTGGGCCTCAAATAATCTAAGCATTGCTGAAAAAGGCACATGATGTCGAACCTTTTCATCTTGAATTCATCAGGACAATTCACAAGAATACCAAATATAAAAGGAACAACAATTTATATTTCATGAGAGGAGAGCAATGATTGGTTGGCAAGTCGACTGATTGGTAAAAGCATTGCCATGGAGAATGCACCAGTTAACTGATGACTGACTGTTAACAGTCAAGCATTGTTTAAATTCAAACCAGGCAGGCTGACTCTGATTGGTCGAGGCATTGCCCTAGGGAATGAGCCAGGGAGTAGCAGTCACCTATTTTGTTTAGTTGAAATGCGAGATGAGTGTACTTATATTAATACACAGGGCCCTGTTTTTTGCAGACAGATAGAACGCGTACACACATTGTGCCTGTTTCAGCTAAACAAAATAGGCAACTATTCTGTGGTTCATCCCCCAGGGCAATGCTTTAACCAATCAGTCAACCTGTTTGGTTTGAGGGTAAACAAAACTTGGCAGTTAACTGCCAGTCATCAGTTAACTAGTGCATTCTCCTTGGCAATGCCTCTATCAATCAGAGTCCATTTGCCAACCAATCAGCACATGCTTCTTATGAAGTATAAATCATTGTTCTCTTTACATTTGGTATTCTTGTGAATTGTCCTGATGAGTGCAAAATGAAAAGCTTCGACAACATGTCATTTTTCAGCAATACTCAAGTTCTGTACTACCAAACAACAATTAGTCTAGGCATGATGGAATGCCACATAATAGAGGCATTGTGGGTGCTTACTAGATCTCAAACTTCAAATTGTACAACGATCTTTGTGATCTGCCACTATGTAAGCATCAGGAACACATTCTGAAACACTAGCTCAATTTCTAGCCTATTATATGCACCCACAAGTTGAGGACACAATTTGCAAATATATTTGTGTTATCACCATCCATTTATTAGAAACAGTCTTGATCTTGAGCTAGATCGTACACTTCCCCACCAGTGAGGGGGACACATAAAATCCAATGGCTAGCCTTCCCACAATAGGTCCACTCATCCCTGACCTTTCTGAAACTTTACAGAGAGGCATGGTGCACCACAGATGGCCTTCCCGCCCACCCTTAGGCCTACTGAGGTCCTTCAGTAGCCAATTAATGGCCACTTAAGGGCTTCATCTTATCCCACTATGTGGGAAGCCTGCCGACTTCAGGACAAAGGGGGAACCTTCTTTGAGGGTCACCCTTGGTTCATCAGAAACAACCCCCCAGGTCATCTCCCCAACCCTTGATAACCAGTTGCAATGTAATCCCTCAAAAGTTGGAACTGTGGTTGCAGTAGTTGGCAGATTTCAATGAGAACATCCTTACAGAAATGCAGATGCAGTACACATTGTTCCTTGTTGAGTTTCTGGTAGAAGATTTGCTCCCTGAACCCTGTGGGCAGAGATGCCCCCTGTTGAGAGCCCTTCTCCCCTCCTCCTCCCTCTTCTAGCAGCTTGTCCTACTCTGTGTGGTCTCGGTTCATTCTCCAAGTCTGTAGGCAAGATATAATAATTTTCATAATGTTATTGGAATCTATTGCAAAGTTGAGTAATAGTGGGGTCTGTGTCTATATGTGTGTGTGTGTGTGTGTGTGTGTGCGTGAGTGTGTATGGGGGTGGGGTGGGGGGGACTTAAGTGAATTAAAGGCAGCTGGTCTGAAGGATTTGATGTAACAGAAGATAAGCTAGGTTTGAAATGTTAAGTCGGTAAACATAGGTGTAAAGGGAACATTTGCATTTTTAAATAAACAAGACTAGATTGAATTCAAACCGCAGGTGAAATGTTACACCTAGCGAGGAGAAGTTAAGAAATAGTGTGTTTGTTTTTCCCAAAGATTACTGGAAAAATTAGTACTATGATAGATTCTATTATTAGAGAGGTAAAGTCCAAACACATAGTGAAACAATGGGAATTTGTATTGAAAGGGGAAAGTATGTATAAAGGAGCAGATGTTGTGTGTAAGAGTAAGCATTCTAAGATCTACACAAATGTGAAAAGCCTCCAGCATCTAAGCCTCAAGCAGCTGTCTATAAGGAAATGAAGCTGAGAAAAACTCATTTTGAATTTGACTGTTCAGGGTATTGTGTGTTACTTTGCCTCGGTCTTTTAAAAACCTGTGTGTCCCACTGTTGCCTTAACAGAGGTGTAACTTGAGTTTAGATTAATTAGGGGATTTAGACGTTATCATAGTAGTAATTTGTAGAACTATGTATGTGCTTAAAATCATTTCTTCTATTAATAAAGGTTTAATTTAGTTTTGTAAGAAACCTATAAGACCCTGATGGCCTTCTTTTTACTGAATTCAAAGCCTGTATCTTTAGGACAAATAAGTACAAATTGCAAATAGTTATAGTAGCTGCTGGGATTTAGGCAGCTTGGCATTTACCATCTGCCTGCCATAACAAAGGCATGTTATACTCTGAAAGAAATGCCTACTTGTACCTATGTCTAGGAGAAACTGATTTGTGCAGAAGCCTTGAAGTCAAAGAAAAATTCCTTCAGCACCTGTTACATTACTCCTTGAAGACAAAGGCACACCCAGCCTTGTCAACCCAGCAAGGTCCTCCTTATTAATATCTGGGGGCTTGTGCCAAAATTTGGAGAGCTGTCCCACAGACTAGACGCGTAACAGCTTAACAGGGCCATATTCACGAAATCATACTTTACAATCGGCGGAATCATCCTTGCCTGCTGGCATCGGGCATTGTCGGCAGCATGAGCGGATAATATAGCAAGAAGGCCAAAAATCAGTTTCACAATGTTGTGAAACCAGGTTGCGATCATCCACTCAGACCGTCGATGGCAGTCAGCGTTTCCCACCACCGGACATCGGGAACCTCATCACATTACGTCTGCACGCTGACATGTTTCACAACTGCACATAAGTGATGTGCACCTGGCGAGCTGCACTTCACTCTGGATTTTGAGGTTTGTTTGCCTATCTTGCTTCGGGCAGCACTTGCAGTCACCAGCGCCAGACTTCACAGACAGCACCTTACCACTTTTAAGGGGACTCATGGGCAGGTCTCTCCCTACCAGATCAGCCATAAGATGGGGGTGGTTTTGTATGGCTGCAGGGCTAGGGCTTGCTTGGGGAAGGGAGAGAAGTGGCCTCAGGCAAGGGAAGAGGCTGCAGGTTGAGGGTTGTACTGAGGAAGGGGGGTATCTCAGGGTGTGTGTGGGGGCACAGGTTGATCTATGCAAGTGGCCTCAAGTTGGTGAGGGCTGAGGAGGCAGTCTCCAGAGGAGATGAGGCCAGATAGAGATGTGAGGGTGTGTGTGAGAATGGGTGATGATGTCCCTTGAGTGAGTGAGATGCCAGGGAATGTGAGATAGCTTGGAGTGTGTGAGCTTAGAGTGATGGGATGGTTGTCATACCCTGATTGTATGGATGAGATTATCTATCCTCTATCTGCATTAGATGGCCAACCTCTTCTGTGCAGCATTGGCACTGATCACCACTGCCATCGCCAACAAGCTAGAGTGGTAATTTTGCTGCCCCTCCTGTGGCCAGAGCGGGGGGTAGACGACATCATAGCGGGCCCCCACAGGGCCCAAAAGGCGCTTGAGGGATGCATCACTAAACCTGAGGGCTGCTGTCTTCTTGCCTTCTGGGGCCATGTCTTATTTACAGTAGTCCTAGGTTGGAAGCACTGAGAGTGTGCACGCGGCTGTACTTTAAATGTGTCGCCCGGCGTGAGGAAGTGGCGAGGTGAGGGAATTGCGGGCGACTTGGAACCCGCTCACCATCGAAACAGCATGTTTCCTGGGAATGCATAATTAATTCAGTGGGATTGGGATGATACGGCGTGAGAAGCCGCCATTGCAGCTGATGGGTAAAACGTCATTTTACCTACCCACTGCCGCACTTGGTGCAAATCTGGGACAATTCCGCCCAATGTCTCAGACACAACCATTACCATCCCTGGGTATGTCCTGTCCCACAGGCAGGAGAGACCTACCAGAGGTGGTGGCACAGTGCTATATAGTTGGGAGGGAGTTGCCCTGGGATTTCTCAACGATGTCTCTGGAACACATAAAGTCTCATGGCATCAGGTCAAACATGGGCAAGTAAATTCCTGCTGATTGCCACCTACCATCACCCCTCAGCTGATGAATCAGCACTTCTCCATAATGAACACCACTTGGAGGAAGTACTGAGGGTGGCTAGGGCACAGAATTTACTCTGGGTGGGGGACTTCAGTGACCATCACCAAGAGTGGCTCGGTAGCACTATTACTGACCGAGCTAGCTGAGTCCTAAAGGACATAGCTGCTAGGCTGAGTCTGTGGCAGGTGGTGAGGGAACCAAAAAGAGGAAAAACCTCAATGACCTTGTCCTCATCAATCTATCTGTTGCAGGTGCATCTGTCCATGATAGTATTGGTGGAAGTGACCACCGCACAGTCCTTGTGGAGACAAAGTCCTGCCTTCACATTGAGGATACCCTTCATCGTATTATGTGGCACTATCACCGTACTAAATAGGATAGATTTTGAACAGATCCAGCAACTCAAAACTGGGATCCATGAGGCACTGAAGCCATCAGCAGAAGAATTGTATACAGCTACAATCTGTAACCTCATGGCCTGGCATTTTCCTCACTCTACCATTACCATCAAACTGGGAGATCAACGCTGGTTCAATGGAGAGTGCAGGAGGGCATGCCAGGAGCAGCACCAGGCATACCTAAAAATGAGCTGTCAACCTGGTGAAGCTACAGCACAGGATTACTGTGTGCCAGCAAGTGATAGACAGAGCGAAGCAATCCCACAACCAACAGATCAAATCCAAGCTCCACAGTCCTGCCACATCCAGTTGTGAATGGTGGCAGACAATTAAACAACTCACTTGAAGAGGAGGCTCCACAGATACCCCCATCCTCAATAATTTGCACTTCAGTGCAAAAGACAAGGCTGAAGCATTTGCAACAATCTTCACCACAAGTGTCAAGTAGATGATCCATCTCGGCCTCCTCATGAGGTCCCCAGCATCACAGATGGCAGTCTTCAGTCAATTCGATTCACCCCACATGATATCAAGAAATGGCTAAAGGCACTGGATACTGCAAAGGCTATGGACCCTGACAATAGTCCAACAATAGAACTGACGACTTGTACTCCGGAACTAGCTGTATCCTTAGCAAGCAGTTCTAGTACAGCTACAACAATGGCATGTATCCAGCAATGTGGAAAACTGCCCAGGTATGTCCTGTCCATAAACAGCAGGACAAATCCAACCTGGCCAATTACTGCCCCATTAGTCTACTCTCGATCACCAGTAAAGTGATGGAAGAGGTCATCAAGGGCTATCAAGCGGCACTTACTCAGAAACAACCTGTTCACTGACACTCAGTTTGGTTTCCGTCAGGACCACTCAGCTCCTGACCTCATTACAGCCTTAGTCCAAACATGGACAAAGGAGCTGAACTCCAGGTGTGAGGTGAGAGTGACTGCCCTTGACATCAAGGCTGCATTTGACCAAATGTGGCATCAAGGAGTCAACAGGAATCATAGGAAATCTCTCCACTGGTTGGAGTCATACCTGGCACAAAGGAAGATGGTTGTTATTGTTGTTGGAGGTCAATCATCTCAGTCCCAAGACACCACTGCAGGAGTTCCTCAGGGTAATGTCAACGGCTCAACAGACTTCAGCTGTTTCATCAATGACTTTTTGTCCACCATAAGGTTAAAAGTAGGGATGTTCACTGCTGATTGCACAATGCTCAGCACCATTCATGACACCTCAGGTACTGAAACAGTCTGTGCCCATTTGCAGGAAGACATGAACAACATTCAAACTGGGCTGATAAGTGGCAAGTAACATTCGTGCCACACAAGTGTCAGGCAATGACCATCTCCAACAAGAGGTAATCTAACCATCTCCCCATGACATTCAATGACATTACCATCACTGAGTCCCCCATTATCAACATCCTTGGGGTGACCATTGACCAGAAAGCGAACTGGACCAGCCATATAAATACTGTGGCTACAAGAGCAGGTCAGAGGCTGGGAATTCTGCAGGGAGTAGCTCACTTCCTGACCCCCCAAAGCCTGTCCACCATCTACAAGGCATAAGTCAGGAGTGTGATGGGGTACTCTCCACTTGCCTGGATGAGCGCAGCTCCAACAACACTTAAGAAGCTTGACACTATCCAGGAAAAAGCAGCCCGATTGATTGGCATCCCATCCACCACCTTCTCCTTCCACTCCCTCCACCACTGACGCAGTGACAGCAGTGTGTCACCATCTACAGGATTCACTGCAGCAACTCACCAATGCTCTTTCAACAGCAACTTCCAAACCTGTGCCCTTTACCATCTAGAAGGACATGGGCAGCAGATGCAGAGGAACACCACCCTTCCAAGCCACACATAGTCCTGACTTGGAACTATATCGCCGTTCCTTCACATTGTTGGGTCAAAATCCTAGAAGTCCCTCCCTAACAGCACTGTGGGTGTACCTATAACACATGGACTGCAGGAGTTCAAGAAGGCCGAAGAAGGCCTTCTAAGAAGGTCACCTACTCAAGGACAATTAGTGACAGGAATATAAATGCTAGCCTAGCCAGCGACGCCCACATCCCATGAAAAAATAAAGCAAGTACTTTTGTAATTTCAGACAGCTATGCAGGGTGCAAACATTTGTGGACTCAAAGCAACAGCCATAAGAAATCAACAAGCAATTAACCTGAGAGTAATTGATGATCCCTTTAAATAGCACTGGGTGTGAGTAGCAGAGGGGGCACTTCCTACCTGCTGTTGAACATGTGCTCTACTATAGGGAATTAAGAGGGGATGTTAGAGTTCCAAAATGGCACATCATGGTCTGCCTGCTTTCAGAGGCACGTGCACGAACATGTCACCAATCTCGCATTCAGTGCAACTCACCCCAAAATGGCACTGATCCCAATTTTGCCCCAACTACAAGCTAGTGCTTTTTTTGGGGAACTTAGGAGATTGTACATTTGAAATGTAGTTCCAAATTGTTAAGATAAACAGAACAGGAGACAGAGAAAAAAAAACTTTCCTTGATTGTACTTCTTGTGAAAATGGATACTCTGGATTTTTATCCCTGGATAATACTTGGTGCATAATATTATTATAGCATTATCAATCGTAATGGACAGTTGTTCACTATTTCATGTTTTATGTCATTGTGCATTTTGTACATTGCTGCTTAAATATCCTTTGTACTGATTTTTTTTCCTCAATATTGCTTTTCATGTACAGCCAGGCTATGCAAAGTTCATGAATATTCAGAATATTTCACACAGCAGCAGCCATTTAGTTCTGTATTTAGTTCACTTCAGCTCATTCTGTGGCAGAAGATTAACTCTTTCAAAAACTGCTTATTACAATGCTAGCTGGGGAAGCGGAAGGCATCCCATAAACAGTACTGATGAGAGCAGAAGAGTTGAGGAAGCGGGAAGGAGCCAAGCAGACATATAGGGCGGAATTTTCCGAGCCCACTGGTGGTGGGCATGATAGATGGTGTGCGCGGAAAATATGGTGCATCCTGCTTCACAATGGTGTAAAGGAAAGTTGTGCTCATCCGCTCAGCCCGCGATGGTGGGCCGCGTTTCCCGCCATCAGTCGGTGGGGAGCTAATTACATATAATTACAAAGCCATCCCGCCAGGCTCTTGGAACCCCGCCGTATTAAAGCACGCCGACATGTTTCACAACAGCCCACAGGCAATGTGTACTTGGCGGCCTTCATTTTGGGGGAACTGAGGTAAGTGAGCAGCAGCATTCTCCACAGCTCACCCATTGTTTACAGGCCCCATGAGCGCGGAGGGGGGGTGGGGGAGCGGGGGCAACTGATGCCTGGCCTGGAGGCGACTGCTGGGGTGATCACACAGGGTCAGGAAAGGTGCTAAGTACAGCCATGATAACCCTGCTTCTCTCTCTTTCATGCTGCAGGAGGACCATGTCAGGATCATGGATCTTGGTGATCTAGTTGTGTGCCCGATGGCCTACAGAGACCATAGAAGATGGAGAAGAGAGTGACTGAGGCACCTGGCCACGCAAAGGCAGGAGCAGCAACCTCATGAAGAAGGGACAGTAGGGGCTCCTGCACACGCTATCAGAAGCGACAGTGAGTTGTGGCTGGACAGCACCTAGTGACACCCAGGGTCTATAGATGCTGCCTGCCATTCCTGCAGATGACTGAGAACCAATGTCGCCGACGATGTGCATGTCTAGGGACCTGGTGGTTCACACCTGCCACTTGCTGCAGAATTTGGTGCCAAGGGGACATGGAGGGCATCCACTGCCAGTGGCTGTGAAAGTGACCACGGCACTCAATTTCTTTGCAAGTTTCAGGGCTCCACAGGTGACCTCTAGGATTTCGCAATCCACCACCCACAAATGCACCCGTGAAGTCATGGATGCCATCTTCTCCATGGCACACAACTTTGTGCATTTCGCCTGGGGCCAGATCATCCAGGATGCAAGGGCCATTGGAATTGCCCTGATCTCAGGATTCCCAGAGGTGCAGGGTGCGATTGACTGCACCCATGTGGTGCTCAGGTCTCTGTTGCTACACTCGGTGGACTTCATCAACCGCAAGGGATTCCACTCACTGAATGTGCAGCTGATATGCGACCACCAGAAACGCATCCTGCAGGTATGCGCACGGTTTCCAGGGAGTCTACACAATGCCTACATCCTGAGTTACTCACAAATCCCTGCAGTGTCCTACTGTCCACAGAGGCTGCATGGTTGGCTCCTCAGGGACAAGGGCTATGCCCAGAGGTCATGGCTGATGACACCCGTGTAGTGGCCTCAGACTGCAGCAGAGCGACGCTATAATAAAGCTCATACAGCAGCTCGCAACTTGATGGAGCAGACCATCGGGTTGCTGAAGATGCAGTTCCGGTGCCTGGACTGGTCTGGTGGAGCCCTACAATATAGTCCACAGAGGATGTCATGTATCGTTGTCGTCTGCTGCACCCTTTACAACCTGGCGCTGCAATGGGGAGAGGAGTTGGCTGAGGAGGAGATGGAGGAGATGCACGTCTCCTCCGTTGAGGAGGATGCAGATGGGGATGGGGGTGAGGGGCTCCTCAGTGGTAACGATGATGGGGATGAGGCCCTCGCACTGGTTAGATGAGGCAGGCGGGCTCGGGAGGCCTTCATAGCTGCTAGATTTGTGGAGGATGATGACGACCTGCAGTGAGATGTCCCCATAGATCCTCACATCGCTGTTGTGAACGTTTGACTCCAGTCTGGCTTATCGCAGCGCCAATACCCTCTGTGAGAATGCTCCTGTCATGGAGATGTGGTGGAGACATTAATATTTGCTCGATCGCAATAGGATGATGACATCATGCCATGAGGACACTCCATAGATCTTCACATAGCCTCTGTGAATGTCTGACTCCTGTCTGGCTGAGGGCAGCTCGCTTGCGCTCCATGATCAGGGCCATCTCAGAGACGCAGCCATGAAACGTTAGATGCATCTGATGCTGTGTCCACCTTCAGCACCTCAGCCCTTCAGGATCTGGGGCCAGCATCACCTTAAAGGTGCTGAGAGCGCACAGAGAGAATGAGAGAACTCTGTGGTGCCTGCCCACTACATTCTGGCAGCAATGACCAGCACTGCCGAGGTGCAGGCACCAGTAATGTTTCCAGGGACTGTGAGGCTGGACCATCACTTTTGTCTGAAGGCTGCACAGAGCACAGGGAAGAGGCTCTGGACTGAGACACCTGCCTTTTATCTTGTGCAGAAAGGTTTCACATCTGAGTGACATGAACACTGCTCATCAGAACAAGGAGCCACAGGCAGGGAAACATTCTTAGGAGTTTGTTGACAATAGTGAACAGTATGTACAAGTGATCAACACCCGTGCCTAGGCTGTGCAACTACTTTTACCTAACTTTCCTAACCCTGCCTCTACGTCTTGGTGCTCCCCGGACATCCAAAGCGGAGGTGGAGGCAGCCTGTTGACTGCGATGCTCTGTCTGTGATGACTTTGGCGGATGTCCTCTGGAGGGCCGAGACTTGCTTTCAGGGTCCTGCTGTGTGGCAGTGGCATCCTCCTTGGCCTGTGAAGCTGGATCTGTGGAGGTGACAGTAAGAGGGTATTCGGATGGGCTGGACACTCCCAGGGTTACTTGGGTGGATGGCCCCAAGGGGGGATCCTGCTGATCCTTCTCTTTATGGGTGCCCAAGGTCCCCTGGTTGACTCCGTGAGCAGAAGAGGTAGCTGGAGTGAGGTCGAGCTGCCCAGCACCCCACTCGCGTTCACACTGTTGGAGGCCGACTATGGCATCAGCGATGGAGTTAAGCCTGCGCAGCAGTGCAGGAGTGACGTCCTGGACCAAGTTCTCCATGGCGGCCGCCATCCTGCCAGTGTTGACCTCGATCACTTGCAATGTCGGCGCCATCACCTCAGTCTGAAGACGGATAGATTCCTCCATCGTGCCTCCCTGATGTTCCCGAGCTTGCCTTTGCAGCTCCAGCAACTGTGACATGACCGAGTCCAGAGGCTCATCATCTAACTCAGACTCAGTAACGTTCTAGCCTCCAGCAGTGCTCCAAGGGGGCCTGGGAAGTTCCTGCCTCCGCCTGCTGTGGATCAAAAAGTGCAATGTTCTCACCAGATTGTGGTCCCGAGGCTACTCTAAAGCTAGGTCCCACTGAGGTGTGTGTCTCTGCGTTAGTGGAGGGTGTGGATGAGCGCTGTGATGGGTCTTCAGGGAGAGTGCCTCCAAATTCCTCTTCAGAGGTTTCTTCAGGGCTTGATTGGAGGCACTGGGTCATGGACTCTGTCAACTGTTTGGCAGATGTCCCTAAGGGGAGATAATTAGTGCATGGCAGTGGCCTGTGAAAGAGGACACATCACTCACGGCATGGTATTCTGATAAATGTTGCGCTGCTGAATCCTTACTTAGTAGAGCAGCGCCAACCTCACTGTCAGCACATGACTGGTCCCAGCCATTGCCGGCCAGCTGGATGGCTCTGTTTTCGAATTCTGTCAGAACTTTGATCTCTGGCATCCCTCTACCAGTCTGTGACCTTTCCCTCCTGTTGTGAGCCAGTTTGTCCTGCATGGATAGAGATGGGGAGAATGTATCAGGATGCCTGCTGGGCCAGATGATAAGTATGCCTGGCCTGTGTGGGTGGTGAGTGGTCCCACAGACGGAATGAGGACAATGCAGGTGTGTGTGAAAGAGTGAATGGTGATGTCCCTTGCACTGGCAGTGAGTGGGGGCCCTGTGGATGTGTGATGGGTTTGTTAGTGTGTGAGTTGGGAGTGATGAATAGTGTGACTTACCCTGGCAGAACAGAAGAGATCATTCATCCCCTTGCGGCACTGGGTGACTGTCCTCCTCTGCAGGGTGTTTGCACTGACCACCGCTGCCAATACCTCCCAAGCCGGGTTGGTGATTTTGTTGCCCATCCTGCGGCCAGAGCAGGGATAGAGCATATCCCGGCGGGCCTCCACAGCATCCAGCAGTCGCTCAAGGGACCCATCATTGAAGAGGGGGGCTGCAGTCTTTTTTTCTTTGCTGGCCATGTCTCCCGGTCAGCGGTGGTGAGCTGGTGGCGATGAGTGCTTTGTTGGCGGCTGCCTTTTAAAAATGGCAGTCGGCGTGATGCAACAGAGGGGTGATGGCGGGTGGGCAAATGACAGCCCGCTCACCATGGAAATGGCGTGTTTTGCGGGAGTGATTAAATAATGAGGCGGGGTCAGGAAGATACGGCATGAAAACCTGTCATTTTCATCGGCGGGTAGGACTCCATTTTACCCTCCCGCTACCGCACTTAGTGCAATTCTGGGAAAATTCTGCTCACAGCTTCATGCAAGATTATTTATGTGTGTCAAATTTGCAGCAGACATTTTGAAGATATTACTAGATTCTTGCGAACCAACAGGATGTTTTGGCTATGTCACTCTCATTCATTTTGCACATTTCAATACATCTAAACAATATTTTATGAGGCTCATCTCCTGGCATTTGTTTTAGATTTCTCTGCATTATTAAACTAACTTAATGTTGAAAATTGAGTGTAGTAATCAATTGCTTTGAATTATTCTGTTTCTATTTTTCCCATATCATGCCATATTTTAGTTTATTGTGTCAAAGTTTAACTTAATATGATTCTTCTTTTTCTTAAGAAGCAACTCCGGATTGAGGATAACTTGCTTCCTTTACAGTTCAGTATGTTCGGAGGTGGTTGTTAAGTCCAATCTGTGACCTGCAGACTCTGCCACATGTGGGACAGGTAGGGCTGGAAGGGTCAGACCAATGAGTTGCTTGGAGGCTTGTGTGCACTCTCTGTCACCTTGACTTTGTCCCTGCATGTTCCGACGAAGCCTCTCAATGTGTTTGGTGTCTTCCTCAATGAACTTTCTCCATTCTGGTCAGACACAAACCAGGGATTACCATGAATCAGCAGGAATGTTTGAACTCTTCAGGTTTGTTCTGAGGACATCCCTAAAGAATTTCCATTGTCCTCCTGGCATTCTCCTGCTGTGACCGAATTCTGAGTAGAGCAGTTGCTTTGTAAGTCTGGTGTCAAACATACAAATGATATGTCCTGCCCAGCAGAGCTAGTTTTGAGTGATTACCACCTTGATGCTGGGCATGTTGGCTTGGGAGAGGAGCTTAATAGTGCCTTAAATATTTATTTGTTTTCTTTGTAAAGGTTCAGTCTGCTACCGTGCCTATAGCAGTTCTAGCACACTACTTTCCTGGGACTCAAATTAATTTTGATTGGGGATTTTTTTGGTAATCATGCCTTACTGTCTGGCCAAAATAGGAGGTCAATTCAGCTTGTAGGCAAGTCTTTAAATGAGGAATTTTGTCATCCATCCCAATGTATCATACTGTACAGTACTAGGTGTAGGAATCAGCATAGACTGGTAATGATCAACCTTTTGAAAGATTTATATCTTGGATTTGAGACCGTTACATTTGGAAGTATGTGAACTTAAAGATTTTTCTCAGTATGGGACCATTGCACACCTCCAAGAACATGGTGGGATGAGACTTAAAACAGCCCAAAGTTAACTGTAGTGCAGGAAATACTATCCCAAATCACTACACTTGTGGAAACACCGTAAAAGATCTCTTAGATGTGGCTGTTAATAGCAGGATGGAACAGTTGGTTAATGACCAATAGAGGGAATAGCCTCCTAGACCTTGTGCTCACTAACAATACATGTTTGTTCACAAGACTCTCTGTAGAATCAGGGATTAATGATCACTGAGTCATCATACCTGACCCGCATCCGTATGTAAATATAAGAAAAAGGCGAAAAAGAAAATCTTTTTTGGAAGAAAACCAACAAGGAAGGAATAAGAAAATATCTTCAGCATTTTAATATTTGTTACTTTATTAATTTAATCTCTCAGTGTAAGAAAAATGGAACAAACTGCAAAATACCTTGACAGAAGCCATGGATCAATATATACCATCCAAGCTTTCATCCAACAGAGAAATCCCCCATGGTTCTGTTGAGAAAACTGTAGGCTATGCAGAAAGAAAAAGTGTCTTTACAACAAGGCTAAGAAGCCCAGGGATGAGGAAGACTGGAAGAAATACGAAACCTGCCAGAGAAAAGTAAAGAAAGCTCTCAACAAAGCAAGGAACGATCATGTTTCGAGTATCTTGCAACCTCTATTAAGGAGGATGCTAAGTGCTTCTGGTCATTCATTAAGAAAATCAAAAGGAAGAAGTGGGTGTTTCAGATATCAAAATGGATGATAGTTTTGTGTGATCCAAAGGGTAAAGCAGGAGCACTAAGTAATCAATTTTCTCATGTATTTACAAGAGAAGATTTAACACACATGTCCAGTTTATACAGTGACCACTTACGAGACATACTAGACCCCATCATAAGTAAAGAGGGTGTTTTAAAATTATTTGCAAGAAATAAATCCAAATGAAACTCGGATTCAGATTAAATCTCTTCCTGGATTTTTAAGTCAGCAGCTAATGAACTTGCGCCAATATTGACCTATCTCTTTCAAGAGTCAATCAATACTGGCTAATTACCAGATCAGTGGAGACAAGCGAACATCTGTGGCACATTCAAAAAAGAGGATAAAAGTCAGCCGGAAAACTAGAGTCCGATATCTCTCACCAGTGTCATATGCAAATTGCTTGAACATATGGTTCACTCTCATGTCACGAGCCACTTTGAAACTCATAATATTCTGGTAGATAGTCAGCATAGCTTTCAGTTGAAAATATCTACCACAACACAGCTTTTACAAACTATCGATGACCTAGCTTCAAGTCTTGAAAGAAATTAAACTGCTCACATGGCAAAAGCCTTTGACAAAGTTCCTCATGAAAAGCTCTTGTCCACATCCTGGATCAAAGATTCAGAATGGAAATCAATACAGCAAAAGAGAGAGAAAAATAGACTTGACATATTCTTTAAAATACAGAATGGACTGGTGGGAATGGGCAGAAACAAGTACCTGGTGCCCTCTGGCAATGACAAAACATGAGTAGCCATCCACACAAACAAAGAACACTTGTTTCCAAGACAGTGAATCAACAATATTTCTTCCCAAAGACAGTTCCACAGAGGGACAAGCTACAACAGGAAATAGTCACAGCCTCATCACCTGAAGTCTTCAAGGCCCATCTTTAAATTATTTCCATTTAAAAGCTTCCATTATCAGGACTATACCATTTCAGCAGGTCATGCCTGGTTTAGATAGCACTACCCATACCACCACCTTCTCAAGGGCAATTAGGGATGGGCAATAAATGCTGGCCTAGTCAGCGAAGCCCACATTCCTCGAATGAATAAAAAAATATATAAATATTGGTGGAATACAGATATTAGTCTGTAATGTCAACACAAATAAAGTGGAAGCAGAGGCAGAAACAGGGATGAGAGGCAGAGGCTCTGTTTCCTTGACGTACCTGAAAAGCAGTACGTGAAGTTGTCACATCAGGTAGTGGCAGACATCTGCAACCTCCTAGAAGAAGGTGTGCTCTCTGCTGGACCTGGTGGCCACACTTTAACAGTGTCTGTCAAAGTTATCACTGCCCTCAACCTTTTTGCTGTCTAGCTTTTCCAGGGCTCTACCAGAGACATACTACATGTTTGACAGGTTGGCAATTATGTGTAAACTTCACCTGTGACCATGCCGGTCAGAATGAGCAGACACTCAACTTTGCACCTTTGGCTGGTTCTCCACAAGTCCATGGTATCATTGACTGCATAGATGTAGTAACCTGGGAACCCCAGCAAACACCCAGGAGTATTTATCAATCACAAGGACTCCCACCCCATCAATGTGCAGCTGGTGTTGTTACGGCCAGATAAGGACAGGTGTGAGGACTCCCCTGTTTCCCACTCCTCAGTTGATTGTAACAGGGTTTTTTTTTATTTATAAGGATGAATTTGCCAATTCAGTGTATCTATTTAACTGTTTACATGCTGATTGTAAGGAACTCAGCCAGACAGGCTTCATTGCATTTAAATAAATAAGAGGTTAATCTTTACTGTGATAAAAACCCATCCAGTTAAAGATATTAAAATATTAAAAAAGGTAAACACATGTCCCGAACTTTGCAAAACACAGACACACACACACACACACACACAGACACACGCACACACACACACATGCAAAACATACAAGTTACCAAGTAGAGGAGGTTAACTTTGGCCAAATTAAGATTCACCAATATAAGGCAAATGCAGAATCCACTGAATGAGTCCTTTGCTGTTGTTCATGGCTGAGGCAGTTCTTTAAACAGTAGTCCTTGTTTTTTTTTTCCCCCTGGAAACACTGCTTTGGAATTTGAAATTTTCTTTAGAGTTTCTCTGTCTGTTGTCCAAGATATGATGTATGCATGTACAGTTCACTTTGGTTGAAAGAGAGAGAGAGGCATGCAGCCTTTTTGCTCTTTTCAAATGTTCCTTTTTCAGACTCTCCCAAAATCAAGCAGGATGTTGTAATAAAATACATTTGAAAATGGCGATCTTGATCACGTGACCTCTATCTCCATAATAATTTGAGTATTCTACAGAAGGTAACTGATTAGCTCATGTATGGACACACCTTGGCTATTGTGTTATGGTCGAGGTGATTATTTTTTTAATGTTCAGGCCATCATGTCTAAATGGTCCATTCTTCCATGTGATGAGACAGGAAGGACATATCAACATCTCCAACATAGTTTTTGTTTATTCATTCATGGGATGGGGGCATCACTGGCTGGAACAGCATTTATTGCCCATCCCTAGTTGCCCTTGAGAAGGTGGTGGTGAGCTGCTTTCTTGAACTGCTGCAGTCCATGTGGTGTAGGTACACCCACAGTGCTGTTAGAAAGGGAGTTTCAGGATTTTGACCCAGCGACAATGAAAGAACAACGATATATTTCCAAACCATGATGGTGAGTGATTTGGAAGGGAACTTCCAGGCGATGGTGTTCCCATCTATCTGCTGCCCTTGTTCTTCTAGATGGTAGTGGTCGTGGGTTTGGAAGGTGCTGTCGAAGGAGCGTTGGTGAATTCCTGCAATGCATCTTGTAGATGGTACACACTGCTGCTATAGTGCGTCGGTGGTGGAGGGGGGTGAATGTTTGTGAATGTGGTGCCAATCAAGCGGGCTGTTTTGTCCTGGGTGGTGTCAAGCTTCTTGAGTGTTGTGGGAGCTGCACTCATCCAGGCAAGTGGGGTGTATTCCATCACACTCCTGACTTGTGCCTTGTAGATACAGGCTTTGGGGAGTCAGGAGGTAAGCTACTCATTGCACTATTCCTAGCCTCTGACCTGTTCTTATAGCTACAGTATTTATATGGCTAGTCCAGTTCAGTTTCTGGTCAATGGTAACCCCCAGGATGTTGATTGTCTCTGTAGACTTTCTATCTCTGCGTGATGGAATGAATGTGGGTTTTATACTACATAAAAAGAAAAAATGCTGGAAAAACTCAGCAGGTGTGGCAGCATCTGTGGCGAGAAAAGCAGAGTTAACATTTCAAGTCCAATATGACTCTCCTTCAGAATGGCTCTGAGAGTGATGCAAGTGGCGACAGACATTTTCAGTTTCAGTCCACCTTTCAAGTAATCCAGGTATGAAATTCCACAGGAAATTTACCTGGGCATATTATAATTGTAATCCACATTGAAAACTTCCAAAAACTTGAGCAACTTGCAATTGCAGATATGCCAGGTGACCTGTGGCAGCCATGTTAAGTCAATTTCTTTGGTGTATCATCCCAGATTTGCACTTAGGGTGGTATGGCCGTGAAAAAATATGTTTTACCTGCCGGCCGCAATGTTGGGTTTTCGCACTGTATCATCCCCTTCCCGCCTCATAAATTATGCATTCACAGGAAACACACCGGATTGCTGGCAGCAGATGTCCAATTGGTCTGCCATGTCATTATCTCATCACTTCCTGATGCTGGCCACATTATTTAAAATGCAGCCGCGCACACTGTCCTGCACTGCTGCGCGGGCTGAACTCCATTGCTGACACCATAGTTAGCCTCCAAACAATGTTTGCAGCCTAGGACTGCTCCGCTGAAGGTATGGCGCCAAAAGCTAGGAAATTTGCAGCCCCCCAATTCAGTGATGCATCCCTGGCCTTCTGTGGAGGCTCACCGCGAAGTCCTCTACCCCCACTCTGGCCATAGGAGGCCCATCAGTCTCACCACCTTGGCTTGGGAGACAGTGGCAGAGGTGGTGAGACTGACCATGCCAGTGGCATCCAGTGCAGAGAATGGATGAATGATTTCATTTATACCGCCAGATAAGTCAATCTCAACTCATCCACTCACAAGCCCATCACACGTTCACTGGCATCTCAACGAACATCACCACTCACCCTCTCTCACACACATCTCCATATGGCCTCATCTCCTCTGGACGCCTCATCCCATGGCTCCATTCAGCACACACACACACACATTGGCATTCTTCTCATTTGGCCTGGCATGCTCCTTGCTCACACTCTCCCTATCTGTCTTCATGTGGGACAAGACCATGCACAATTACCAGGGGAAGTCCCAGATTGGGGGTGGAGTGCCAGACATAAAGGTTATCACTCCATTCAAGAGTCATGGGTTGGAGCTGGCCAGAGAGGACATCAAATCTTCCTGCAGTGATGTCAGTAGCAAACACTGCTACTCTGAACCCAGTATTCTTTTTTCTTGCCTTCATTGGATGTGGGTGTCATTGGCTAGGCCAGCATTTATTGCCCATCCCTAATTGCCCTTGTTCAGAGGGCATTTTTAAGAGTCAACCACATTGCTGTGGGTCTGGAGTCACATGTAGGCCAGACCAGATCAGGACAGCAGATTTCCTTCCCTAAAGGGCATCAGTGAACCAGATGGGTTTTTATGACAATCAACAATGGTTTTGCGGTCATCATCAAACTTCTAATTCCAGATATTTTTATTGTATTCAAATTCCACCATCTGCCTGGTGGGATTTGAACCCAGGTCCCCAGAGCATATGGGATTCTGGATTACCAGTCCACTGACAATACCACTATGCCACCGCCTCCCCTGTGTTCAGCATGGCTGCCAAGCATTAATAATCTCCACTTTCTCTCCTAGGCACATCTGACACATTGCCCCCAGACAACCATGACCCTAACCCCAGTGCTGAGAGCACTCAGTTGAGGACCTTGAGCAAAGCACCATAGAAAACCCATCATGGCCCTCACCCATACCCTCCACTAGTGTAGTGACACACACCTCGATGGGATCTAGATATAGAGTAGCCTCAAGATCACAATCTGGTGAACACACCACACAGTCTGTTCCACAGCAGGCGGAGGCAGAGATATCCTTGGTTGCCAGCACTCGGAGGACTGCTGGAGGCAAGACATCTGCTGAGTCCGAGTCAGACGATGAGCCTCTGGACTCAGTCCTCAATCAGTTGGCGGAGCTGCAAAGACAATCATTAGAACATCAGGAAAGGATGTTCTGGTGCACTTCTCAGATTGCAAGAGACGATGGAGGGGTTTGTCTACCTTCAGGCTGAGGTGATAGTGCCCGCACGCCGACGCATCAAGGTCAACACTTGCAGGATGGCAGCCATCATGGAGATCTTGGTCGAGGACATCGGTCCTGCACTGCTGCATGGGCTGAACTCCATCGCTCACGCCATAGTTGGCCTCCAACAGTGTCAATGTGAGATGGCTATGGGGCAGCTCAACCTCATTCCAGCTTCCCCTTCTTCTCAAGGAGTCAGCCAGGGGTCCTTGGGCACCCACAGGGAGGAGGACCAGCAGGTGCACACCCACAGCTATCCACCCAGGTGACTCCAGGGATGACCGGCCCATCCGAATCCCCTCTTCCTGTGACCCCCATAGCTCCAGCTCCACAGGCTGAGGAGGGTGCAGCTGGCACACAGCAGAACACCTACATCCTGCCAGGGCCCTCCAGAGGACGCCCATCAAGGTGATCGCAGACAAGGTGTAGCAGACAGCAGGCTGCCTCCACCTCCGCTGTGGATGTCCAGGGAGTACCAAGACGTAGTGGCAGAGTTAGGAAGTTTAAAAAGACATAGTTGCACAGCCTGGGCACGGGTGTTAATCACTTGTACTTAATATTCACTATTGTAAATAAGCTCCCAAGAATGTCTCCTTGCCTATGGCTCCTTGTTATGATGAGCAGTGTTTGTGTCACTCAGATGTGAAAGCTTTCTGCACAAGATGAAGGCAGGTGTCTCAGTCCAGGGCCTTTTCCCTGTGCAGCGTGTAACCTTCAGACCAAAGTGATGGTCCAGCTTCACACTCACTGGAAACATTACTGGTGCCTGCACCTCGATGGTGCTTGCCATTGCTGCCAGGATGTCATGGGCAGGTGTCACAGAGTTCCGTCATTCTCTCTGTGTGCCCTCAGCACCTTTGAGGTGGGGCTGGTTCCCCATCTTGTCAGCATCTGTGACCAGTGACACTGTGTTCCTGAAGGGGTCAGGTGCTGAAGGATGACAAAGGATCAGGTCCATTTAAAGTTTCATGGCCGCATCTCTATGATATGACCCTGATCACAGAGCGCAAGTGAGCTGCCCTCAGCCAGACAGGAGTCAGACATTCACAGAGGCTATGTGGAATGTGCTCACTGCATCTCATTATCATCCTCCTGGAACCTAACGTCTATTAAGGCCTCTGCTTTGTAGGGTGCGCTGCCATCACCCACAGAGGAGTAAAACGTTCACAGGTGCAAGGTGAGGATGTCAGGATGTCCTCACTGCATCTTGTCATCATCCTGCATTAATCCTGCAGGTATGAGGGCCTCCCGAGCACACTTCTGACAAGCTTTCCCAAGTCCGTGGCCACTCCCTTCACCACCCCACACTCTGCCCCCCAACTGCCACCTCCCTCCCAACCGCCTGCTTGTGCTTGTGTACTTCCTTCAATCTGTGCTGCCTTGGCCCCCGCCTCCCCCAGCCTCACCCACTTTGGAGCCCTTGCCCCGGCACCACACTGCAAGCAAGCCAGGAAAAAGCGACTTGACTGTGCCCCTCTCGCCCTGAATGCATGGCGCCTCTTCCTTATAGTCCTATGGGCAATGCTTGTGTGTGCTGCGCAAGGTTGTGCGCACTCACCTCTGAGATCTCCTCAAAGTTCAGCTTGCCAGGTGCACACCTTTTAAATGCAATCATGAAGCACACCGTTCTGAAGTGACGCCAATGCGGATGTTTGACGTGGGGGGTTTATTGTGGTAAGCAGGGCTTATAATGAGATGCTAAAGTATTGAAATTAGGTTCCCGATGTGTGGTGGTGAGAAACGCAGCCTGTCATTGACAGGTGGAGTGGACGATCGCAATTGGTTTCACGTCGGTGTGAAACTGATTTTTGACCTTCTCGCCATATTGTCCACTCACACCCGCCATGATACCCACCACCAAGAGGACCAGATAATTCTGTCCTTTTTTTTTAACAGTTGGAACTGCCTTTTTAAAAAGTTCCATACATGAGTCCAGCAGGTGAAATTGATTCTTTTTATTATTATTCTTGGGATGTGGGCATATCTGGTAAGGCCAGCATTTGTTGCCCATCCCTAATTGCCCTTGAACTAACATTGGAGAGGGCAGTTAAGAGTCAACCACCTTGTATTTGACATCAACACACCCCTGTGACAGTGATGTTTGAGCAGGTGAGAGCAAGATTTTTGGCAAGCTATTTGCTGCTCCATGATCATCTGAATGATCTGTGACATCAACCAATTCTTGCTTGAGGTGGACTCCTCCATTCTCTGTGCAATGGTGGACTGGAAGACCTGCCAGTGCTTTGCATATTATCTGCTGATTCTCAATAATTCTCTTTTTCATCAATGGCCCCTGGGCTTCATTATCTGTGCCTAGCTGAGCAGAACATGGAGAAGCTGTGACCTCTGGCATAGACTCTATTCTTGCTCAGTTGTGAAGTGTGAGACATCAAATGAAAGCCAAGCTAACTGTCAAATTAGTCTTACTAAAGTGCATGTATCTGAGCTGGTGCATGGTCTACATGAGTTCTGTGACAGTGCACATTCAGAAGAACTCAGCTCCTCCGAGAAATCATTGTCTGTGACCTTCAGAATCTCCTGTTGCATGCATGAAGCCCAGTCCAAGGTAACAGATATGAATGACTATTAAGAATAAAAATCTTGCAACTTTTTCACATTGACTGAGTGCTGAATGGCATGTACGTTTTCTGACGTTTAATCATATAACCAGATAATTGGGATCTCCTTGTGTCCCTATTTCCAATGACCAGGCAGGCCTAAATTCCATTGAATTTGAGTGCCTCCTGTTCTGCACTTGTAAATTGGGAAATGGATGGAGGGCCACCTCCCGTTCTTTCCTTTGCACTGGTGTTCTGCCCTCTTTTCTCCTGAAACAGGTGAAAGAACAGATCTATGTATAACTATCATGGAATGTGTTCATCTAATTGATGAAGTGCATTTGAAAAGGGTGATTATGAGGGCGAGGCATGAGGGTGACTGGCAATGGTGATTGGATGGATGAGGATGTGAGGAGGTGCATAGAAAGAAAAGGATACAGGTGTGAGTACAAGCTAAGTTGCTGTGAGCAGTTACAGTTCTGACCTTGTTGATGATGGTGATGATAAATGATGATGAGGAATGGAGTGCTGAGGAAAAGGTCACACAAGAGTCCCTGGAGCAATAACCTCCAAATTGCTCCTCTGCCACAACCCTCTCACTGTCACCCCCTGCCTCATTTGTTTTCTCATTCTAACACCCAAGCAAAGATACTGGCATCAAGAGAGAGTTAGTGTGAGTGTGGGCATGGCACCAGGTAATTCACAGAGCTCAACTGAGCTGGAAGACTGGGGACTGAATAAGGATGTACCACCATTCCAACATAAGATAATGTAGGAATTAAAATTTATGGTTACTCGCCTGACAAGAAACATGTTCAAAGTGGTTCTGAGAATATCCCTTGAGCGAGTGACAACTTTGATCCTGATGCTAAATGGGAGGCATGCTGGGATTGGAAGTATGGGGTCTGGTATCAAATCAAAAAGCTGAAATTTTTTTCAGCATATTTGTCTGTGACTTTTCAATGCTGCCTCCTCACTACCATTTTATTTCCAGCTTTCCTGTCCAATCAGTGACAGCGGGCGTGTTGACGATCAACTTGACATGGTTCAACTCCAATATTTATAATGTCAGTTCAAAGATGTCATTTGCAAGAGCATGGAGCTGGAAGAATTCGAGGTAGAATTCTCAGTTTCGAATCAGGATGACCAAATGCTGCAACCTGGAAAAGTGGAACCTGTTGCTGATACTGAGAAGACGAGGCCAGAGGCGGCACAGGAGGCTAGCAACAAGAGCGCACTCATGGATTCAGTGCAGGAAGTGCTGACATAAGTCAGGAAAAGCGGATACATAGTCAACTTCCCAACCCCACATGTTACTTCACAAGCCTGCACACAAGGCAGCAGGTTAGCATGGCTGCTGCCTACCCCCCTGCCCGCTGCTGTAATTTTATCAGCAGCCCATGAGCCAATTGAGGCCCTTAAGGGTCTGATTAATGGCACTTAAGGGCCTCATCACAGCACCACTGGGATTTAACCATGGGCGGGAGAAGTCTACACCAAGCATCCAGCCTGGTAGCTTTCACTCTGCATGATGATTGTGGGAAAGGGGGTGCTGTGCCTCTTTAACAGGCACCTTGGGCCCATTAGAGGGCCCAATAAAGGTCTTCCCCCACCCCGGTTCCCCTTACCCCCGACCTTCTACCCTGGTCCCCCACAGACAACCCCCACCTCACTAGAGCCTGCCAGCCTGGACATGGCGAGACCCCCAGGCTTATCTTTGGTCCCGGTTCCAGCGCTGCATGCTTTCCTGCAGGCTTCGCTACAGTGCTGGCAGTGGCCAGTGCACAAGGTGTCACTGCAGGTACTGGAGAGCTTCTGGGCTCTGATTGGTCAGCAACACTCTGAGGTGGGACTTCCTGTTGCTAAGGGGCAGAAGTCATGCCTGAAGCCACTTAATGGCGAGTTTGCTGTTACATGGTTGCAGAAGGAGTCCACCACCTGGAGGCAGGCTCGCCCCAGCATTTTTCATGTTGGGGTGGCCCCCAATGTACAATCCAGCCTTATCTTTGGCAACGTTTGTACTAGACAAGTGATTTCCAAAGTTCATAATGCACATCACCATTTTAGTTATTTTACTCACGAAATATATGTAATAAACCTTAGTAAAAACTGAAGAATGCCTCTAGAAAAACAGATAATAGAGGAACAAAACAAGGCATTGCTTGATGTAGTCCACGAGTCTTCTCATTCTACATGAGAAGAACAGTTTAAAATACAAAGGTGTATATGTTCTCTATGGAATGGGATATTTATACTTTATCAATGTTATTTATGACACTCCATTCCCCTTCAGGTATTTTTCATTAATAATAATGCTGGAATTCAGCTCTTAAGATAAAATCCCTTGATTGAGCACTCCATTAGCAATGATAATGGCTATGAATGTGGAATTTTACTCATGTAATCAGATGCAAATACTATTTCACACATCAATATACCATGTTAACTATATTAATGATAGGTATAGTTTAAATCATTCATAAACACAAGGCTCCATCTTTTGTAGTCCTGCTATTCCCACAAGGTGGCCATGTTTCAGGAGCTCATTATTTTCCAAGAGCAAGAACAAAATTCTGCGTGAAATTCTCAAGGCAAAGATTCTGAAGTCAGCTTAGCAAAATCACAGAGGGAATTCTCAATGCCAATTATTTCATCCATGTTTTAAGAGCTTGAAACAAGTCCTGGAGGATTTATTGGCCTTCCACATTAAGATTGCCAGTTTCTCAATTGGAACAGAGTGGACTAGGAATCCAGTAAGTGACTGCACCTGTTCCCTAATAAAGCAGATGGTATTGGCTTTGGAGCATCGTTGATAGGTCAACAAGCTATTGGGTTCTGGACTTCTTGATGATCCAAAGATCAGACTAGTCTAGTAAAATAAATTAGTCTAGAAATTAGATCACTCTGGCCCAGATTTTTTCTCCCGGGTCAAGAGTACAGAGACAGGAAAATTAGATCTGCGACCTGACCTTTAAAAATGGCAGCCCGCAGTTCCGATTTTTGTCTGTGGGGGGCAGCTGGATTAAAAGTTGGGCCTACCGCACCCCCGGAACGAGTGCGGAAGCAGACTGGCCGGAAGGCCTGCCTCCGTGTACCGACACTTTGTTGAATTTAATACAAAAAAATTATTGAAACAAGGAAACAGCCTTCCAGCATTAACCCCTCTTCTCTCTCACTCCCCATGCCCCATCCATGCTAATCAATGTCACCTCATGCCCCCCCATGGCCCCTCATGCTCCCCATGCTAACCCATGCACCTCTACCTACCCCCATGGCCCTGATAGCCCCTTTCCCCCTCTATGCCCCCTCTCATCTCCTTGGCCCTTTATAGCACCCATGTCAACCCATGCTACCCAGTCATCCCCTTGGTCCTTTTGTACCCACAAGCCATCTTAGTGCCGACTCATGCCAACCTATGACCCCACCCAACACCCTTAACCATTACCCCCTCCATGCCAACTCACCTAATATCCACCATGGGCAAAGCTCAGGAGCCATTCTGACATTAAAACAAAGTTATGTGTCTATTGATGATGTCGCTATTTAAAGAAAACACTCTCATTGATAAAAATACATTCAATTGAATGAATTTTCTTCAACTAATCTCTTATGAAAACAAACATTTCTATTCTATTATCACTTGGAGCTGTCAATCAAACTGACCCCAACTCCAGTCCTACTTCCGTGAAAATAGGAAGTGTCATGTTCGGAGCAGGACTTACGATTTCCAGGCTGCCCACCATTTTTACCTTGATGGAGAGGCTGTCTGTCGTGGTGAACATTTAGGCCTCTGTATCCAATTGTATGCATTAAACAGGAACTTAAGGGCCCAATATGGCAGGTGGCATTCTGCACTGGAAGTGCACTATCTACTATATTGGTTCGGGCTTTTCTATAGGTGTCTAGGATGTGCACCTGAAACGGATGTTAGGAAAAATTGAGACAAATGCCTTTTTCAGATCCCTTTGCAAAATCTGATTGTGAATTATCTCAATGATCTCATGGCCTGAATCTTCTGTTCGGCGTGCGGGGGTGGGCCCCGTACACTGACGCATAAAATGACGTACAGTGACATTGGGCATGTGTTCTGGCGTCACCGCACGTCATTCAGATCTTTAGCTTGGCGAGCATGCATCGGAGTCGGCTGCACGCCCGTCAAACAGTCAAAGGCCTATTAAGGCCATTTAAAAACTAATTGAAACAATTAACAGGGCTGCCTGTTCAACTTTAAGGTTGGCGGGCAGGCAAAGAGCCCAAGCAGCCTTCGCATTTATCATGAAACCTCATCCAAGGGCGGGATGAGGTTTCATGAAGGCTTAATAAATCAAATAAATGTTTTAATTAAAATTCATTGACATGTCCCAGCTCATGTGACATTGTCACATGAAGGGACAGATCTGAATAATTTTTTTAATTTTTTTTTGAAGTTTTCACAATGAACATAACCTCCCTGAAGCAGCTCCATGTCTCAGGGAGATTTCTGTGCTCTTTCAAGACGCATGTGCAAAAGAGCGCAGGTCGCGACTCTCCCGCCTGTGTGTCCTTATACACCAGTCACTGAAAGCAATCATGCAGGTGCAGCAGTTAGGAAGGCAAATGTTGCAAGGGGATTTGAGTACAGGAGCAAGGATGTTTTACTGTGGCTGTGCAGGGCCTTGGTGAGACCTCGCCTGGAGTATTGTGTGCAGTTTTGGTCTCCTTACCTATGAAATGATATACTTGCCATAGAGGGAGTGCATCGAAGGTTCACTAGATTTTTCCTGGGATGGCAGGCTTGCTGTATGAGGAGAGATTGGGTCGACTAGGCCTGCATTCACAGGAGCTTAGAAGAATGAGAGAGGATCTCAATGAAATGTATAAAATCCTGACAAGGATGGGCGTACTGGATTCAGGGATAATGTTTCCTCTGACTGGGGGGGTCTAGAACAAGGGTTCACAATCTCAGGATACAGGGTAGGATATTTAGGACTGAGATGAGGAGAAATTTCTTCACTCAGAGTGTGGTGAACTTGTCGAATTCTCTACACAGAAGGCTGTATAGGCCAAGTCATTGAATATGCTAAAGGAGGAAATAGATAGATTTCTAGACTCTAAAGATGGCAAGTGGTATGGGGAGAGATTGGAAGCATGGCATTGAGATAAAGGATCAGCCATGATCATACTTAATGGTAGAGCAGGCTCGAAGGGCCGAATGACCTACTCCTGCACCTATTTTCTATGTTTCTATGTGCACCAGGCAAGCTGCAGGATTTTCTTCATGCAATTAGTAGCCAAACCAGCAGACGAAAAATAGTTGAAGCCATCCAAAAGCTAAGTTTCGACTTCTAATTTACTTTATTGGGAAGCTGAAACAGCAAGAATGCTTCTCCCTGTTTTCCATTAAGTCAGCATGCCCCTGTCGGTCACCCTTCGCACATGCCTGCTCTCAACTGCTTCCTGCCCTGGACACTGCTGAAGACCTCAATCAGCATCATAGCCAGCCAAATTCATTCTCATTTCATGACTGATGAGCTGTATCTGGGGCTGCGACTGGTGCCTGCAGCTCACTGGTAATAGGCAACTGAGGTCTGTGAACCAATTTGCCAGCAGCCTCATTAAGCATGCTTAATCTTAAAACTATTATTTGTAAACAATTCAAGAGAAAGTGTTGATGTGTTATCAGCTGTCACCTTTAATTCTGTTATCTACAAGTACTATGCAAGATCCAAGCATCAGCAGGTTCAACAAAGATTTGTGTGCATTTCTATGAAATCTATTACATCTGCTTTAACAAGCCTACACAACCAACTAAATTGAAAGGCTAAACCTTTTGAAAGTAAACCTTAAGGTCATTATTTAGACCTGGAGGCAGACTATGTGTTGTCTCCTGGTTTATAAGCAAATAAAAAGTTTATACAATAAGTTAATTTTTCATAGCATTTTCCTAAGAAAAATGATCCAACAAATTTATCTACAATTTAATATTTGTTACTATTTTTGAAAATTGCTGTGACAATATTCCTCAGTATGGAATGTTTCTTGCCATCCACTGATTAAATTTAAGTGGTAGACAGTATATGCACTGAAAGATTCTTCAATCTATTTGGTCTATGATTGCACTTTCTTTATAATGAATTATGGAGAGATTGAGTAGATGAGGCCTATATTCTCTAGAATTTAGAAGAATGAGAGGTGATCTCATTGAAACATAAAATTCTTGAGTGGATTAACAGGGATGTTGCTGGGAGGGTATTACCCTAGCTGGGAGCCTAGAACAGTGGAGTCACAGAATAAGGAGTTGGCAATTTAGAACTGAAATGATCTGAGGAACTATTATTTATAAAATATATAGAGATATGCTCATCATTATTTCAATAAAAATTAAAACTGGACAAAGACCTTTAAAATGCTTGTATCTATATCAGCCTGTGATCCCCGAACAAAAAGAGCTGCCCGGCAGTTATGGGGAAATTCGCACATCTTTATCTCCGGGGAGCCACTAATGACCCCTGAGGGCTGCAAAGGCCAAATTCTAAGAAAGCCATACAAAGGCCATCTGCATTTCATAACCCAGGCTGACCAACAGGAGCCTGCTCGACTACTAAGACAAAGGGCCCCATAACCTTCATTTCAATTCTTAATGGTTGAAACATTTAACAATCTCAGGGACCCAGATGAAGGATACACATCCTTTGTCAAAGACAGTGTGGAGAGTCATGTGACATTGGCCTCTGACCTGTGGAACTAGTAATATTGCCTTGCTGAACTGCAAAGTCCAATCTGCTATTTACCACCTGACTAGCAGCCTCACGGAAAAGGAGCTCTGCCCAGATTAAGCACCTAGCCCCATCTACTCTGCTTCTGCTGGAAATTCTCTACCATTGCCTACAAAACTGATTCATCTCTGCATGCCTATCTCATCGTGTGAAGTCAACAACACTGGAGAAGTGAATCATACAGCATCGGTTTTAAGCCCACTGACTTCCATGAAAGAATGCCTCATTGGTCTTTAATTCTGGACAATGCAATCCACATAAAACAAAATTTCTTTTCTCTGTAACCTCTGCACTATAAATCTTTCTTATGTTTTGAGAATGGGTAAATAAACCAACCCTTTGAGTTCATCCTATCTCGAGCTTGCTGTGGGGTTATTAATGAAAATTTGGATCGCACAAAACTGAGGGGTTGGGAAATATGCCACTGCTTATAAAGCGGGAAACAAATCAAAACACCTCTCCTTTTATGGATGGGTGGTGAGAGGAGAAATTTGTGCTGTTTAAATTAACCCCCCACAGATGAGGATAAATTTCTACACTGAAAGGGTTGTGGGCCTTTGGTATTCTCTATTCTGAGGGCTGTGTATGTCCAGTTATTGCATATATTCAAGGCAGAGATTGATAGATTCTTGGGTATGAAGGGAAATAAGAGATATGGGGAGAATAAGGGAAGGTGAAGTTGATGTAGATGATCAGCCATGATTGTACTGAATAGCAGAGCAGGCTTGAAGGGTCAAATGGTCTACTCCTGCTCCTATTTCTTATGCAATTACATTCTAAAACAATAACAATATATGACATTTCCACAATCTTTAGCTGTCTTTTTACATGGAAATGTTATTTCTTGAGTGATGCAGCATTGCAGATAGAGTATTATATTGTTTTAATGTTTGAAAACCTTTAGGAACTATGCTGTTGTGCGAATGTATACATAGCTATCCAGGATGCCACATCACTCAGTACCACACTGCAATCTGTGCATCGAGCAACAATGTATCATTTTGCATCTGAAACCTGAGAAATATATTTGACGTCAGCTCCATCATTTGCACCTAAAAGTGTGATTCTTTCAAACTGCTGAAAACCACAAAGCATTGCATGGTGATAGCAGGTGTCTGTTAGTAAAGCAGTTTAAACTGATTTAATGCTGAATTATATTGAGAAAATTGAACCTGAATTATTGCCAGAGAGAAAGAAAAACTGAGTGAATTGTGCAAAAATGAAATGGCTGCCACTCCAGCAATGAACACGCAGCTCCAGCCCAGGATGAACTGGGAGGCGAATGATGTTGTGGTGGCATTTAAGAAGTTTAATGAAAAGGCGCAGGTTGAAATTTAGTAATTTGCTATAAGACACTAGCAAACAGGAAAGAGTCAGTTACATCCTTTTGTGGACACAAGGGAAAGATTTAGGTCTGTTTAATAGTTTGGAGCTGAGTGAAGACAACTGGAAAAACCAAGACAATTTTTTTGAGAAATTCAGCAAGCATTTCCAGCCAAAGTCAAACTAATAAATCGACCAATATGAATGTCAGAGGCTATGGCAGGAACCAGGTGAGCCTATTAATTTCTTAATGAGATTGGGAAATGTAGTCAACAAGCGTAGATTCAAAGAAACAATGGAAGACTGGTAGATCAGCTCATTTGAGGTTCTGTACAACCTGATGTACAAAAGGATCTGACTGGAAAAAACAACCTCACAATATTGCAGGCTCTAGACAATGCCAGAGCACATGAAGCTATGTAGACAGGTGAAGACGCTGACTATCCAAACGGCTAGTCTTCAGTTAAGTCAAGGGAAAGGTAGCAGGGTTGATGCAGTGAAATGGCAACAAAAGAAAGCACACCAGACAGAGAGAAAGATATACAGGAGCTGTGGACAACCATGAGTTCATAGATAGAAGGAAATGTCCCACAAATGAATCAAACTGCAGGGTTTTTTGGAAATCAGTGGGAAAAGATGTGCATAACAAAGAAAGAAGATGTTAAATTTGTTACCAGAGGCAGGGCAACAGGGCAACAAATGAAAAGGCAAAAAACATACCCCGGAAGAGGACAAGAGTTTGAGGAGACAATAGACATAGGAACCATGCATCTACATGGAATGCTTAGATGTGACAATTCCCAGGTAAACTAAATTTGCACAACTATTCAGATCATGTAGAAGGTGTGAAATAAGCCCAGAACCATAAAACTGAAACTGAAGCTTGATACCGGAGCACAAAATAATGCAATCCCACTCAGAGTTTCCCAGAAGATCTTCCCTGAAAATTTGAGAGAAGGTTACCCGAAAAAAAAGTTTACCTGAAACCGAGTAACATCTTTTGACAGCATTTTATAATTCAACAACTAGGACAGACAGATATAGGAAAAAACGTTAACTATATGTTCTATGTCATCGAACCAGGTAGTCCAGCTTTTCTGGGGTTGGGCAGTTGTGAAGAGCTGCAACTTTTCTCAATAAACCTGAGATGAAGGAGGCATCACTGACGGCTGAAGTTAATACCCATTGAATAAAGCCCTCTAATTGGAGGCAAGAAAGATCTGGTCCAAATGCTTGATTTGTTTGATGAGATGGTTGAATATTTTGAAGATTTTGAGTATCACATCACTATTGATTGAGAGAAGAAACCAGTGATTCATCCCTCAAGTACCGATAGAACTAAAAGGAAAGCTTGAAAGAGAGCTCCAAGAAATGGAAGGAAAGCAAGTTATCAATAGAGTCACAGGGCCTATAAATGGATAAATTCCATTTTAGAGAAATAACATGCAATGACAAATGAATGTCAGATATTTAAATTCTCAATGCCAATATCAAAAGACACAAAGAGATCTAATTCAGAAAGCTCAAGCAGGTAAAGAAGAAGATTTCCAGAAATTTACAGCACTTCAAGATGAAATGTTAGAACTAGAGAATAAAGCCACTGACCTGGAAAAACTGAAAGCTGAGCAGGACATAGCATGGCATACTGAAAAGGAGCAAATGGAAGCAAAGCTGCATGGTGTACACTTAGCAGAGGCATCGGAGAGGGAGATCCTGAACCTCAGGTCAAATTTTCAACATCAAATGCTTCAAATAGAACTTCAAAATGAAAAGAGTGACATCAAATTAGTGAATTGCAGATGCAGCTTAGCACTATTTCAGAATCAGAGAATAATTTACTGGAGACTAATAACAAACTATGAGAAATGTTGAAGAGTTTAAAAGAGAAAATACAGAATGCAAGAAGTCAAGCAGACCAGGGATAACAGAAACCTGAAAAAACCGGTCGAAGGCAGACATGTGTGTGGATTGGGAGAGAGATGGTGGAGGGGGGATGTTATGGAGCTCACAAAAGTAGGGAATGTGGTTTAATGGGTGCCTAAATAGGCTGGATGTGAAATTGTGAATTTTGATTTCCTGATGGCTGTCGAGATGCAGTAGTAAGTCAGCAGAATGTTTGCAGCATGTCAAAAATTACACTGGCCAGCTGAGGGTTCGTACTTGCAATGTAGTTACATGCCACGAATACTCAATAATGCAAAATAGTTTTCAATAAAATCCTACCCTTGGGATAAAGTCAGCAGTGCATGAGAATAGCAGCACGTCCAGTGCACGATCATTTAAAGGTGACTTCATCCAGTCGACTTTGTGAAGTTGTGATGAAGGTGAGCAGGCTTCCATGTTGAACTCTGTGGCACAAGGTGGTGGGTTTGAAAGGTTGGTGTTTGAATGCAGGGAGGTGGAAAGAAGGTAGAGTGGACAGAGATTAGTGTTCGGGTGCAGGGAGGTGCGGTGGAGGGGAGGGCCTAGTGTCCTGGGTGTCGTGGTCTCTTATATGAGTGGGTGTGGGAAGGTCAAGCAGGGTTTGAAAGACGGATGAATGACTAAAGGGCAGGAGTGATGCTACCAGCAGTGGGCTTCTGAGTTTCGAATTGAGGGTGCTGGGTGGCAGAAGGAATAGTCATAGTTAAAAGGGGAGTTGTATTCAGTGTGGAGGCAGGTCCTGAGTCAGAGTCGGGTAGTAGAGGCCTCATGGGTTGAGTCACATGAGCAGACAAAAGTATTGAGGAGGATAATGAAAGGGTTCCGGGTCAGAGTGGACATTGGGATTGTCAAGGATGTAGGCACAATGGGGAGAGATGTAATGTCCAGGGAAATGGTAATGGGGTCCAGGGTAATGGAGGGAGGTTCAAAGGTAACAGAGGGGAGAGGAAAGATTATGCTGGGTGGGTCAAGAGTGATGGGGTCAAGCGTGAGGTTTCAGGGGTAGGGTAGAAGGTACAGGGTCGAGTTTGAAATGTAACACGCACCATTGTCTGTGGCTCACTGAAACACACATTTGGTTGCAAGGAGCACAGATCGAAGCAGGAGGACGGTCATTTTGGATGGGTGGAGTCCATTTGCTCACAATTGGCCAATTAAAGGAACTCCCTAATAATTATTAAATGGATGAGAGCCATGGATGAGCAGTATGTCTGCCATGTATGTCTGTGTACAGCATGTATATCTACCCTTTCCACACAGTGCAATTACTGCCATAACCATGTGTCTCATTCACCCGATTTTCCTGCAACCTCAGGAGCAGAAGGAGAGAATGAGAAGAATGGGGGCTCTTGCTGCCCAACAACAGAGGCTAAGGCCGACAGCAGGCAGCACCAGAGGGGAAGGCTAGTCCAGACATAGACATCCAGAGAAGGCATTGGCAAAAATGGGCACTGGCGTGTCAACACATCTAGAGGACAAGAACAAAATATCTTCAGATGGCAGAGAAGTGATGCAAGAGACATCTGAGGATGTCCCGGGAAACGATCACTGAGCTATGTCAGATTGTTTATCAAGACGTGCACCTACGTGGATTTGGTGGGAACCCCAGGTCAGTGGCCCTCAAGGTTACAGCGGCCCTCAATTTTTAAATCGGCTGTGGCTTCCAAAGGGTGAGGGGTGACATATGTGGCATCTCACAGGCTGTCACACATAGGTGCATAAAGGAGGTGACCACATAGGTGCATAAAGGAGGCCGTGCCAATGATTTAATCCACTACATCACCAATGAAGACAGCCAGGCTGCAAGGTCAGCTGCATTTGGTGTCATCACTCGATTTCATCAAGTGCAAGGTGTCAGAGACTGCGCTCATGACCATAAAAGCTCCTGGGAACAATTGCATTTGTAAATAATAAAGTGTTTCACAACTAGTGTGCAACCAAAGGGAGAAGAATAATGCAGGTCTGTGCTCGATTCCCAAGAAGCTTTATGACATATACATCTTGCACAACTCACAGCTCCCGTATCTTTTTTAAGCCCCAGCCCAGGTTAATAGATGGATCCTCGATAACAAGAACTATCCACTACATATAGGCTGATGACGGCAGTGAGGCACCCCCAGAGCAATGCAGAGGAGCACTACAATGAAGCTCATGTGCCCAACAGAGCCATCATAGAACACACCATTGGACTTCTTAAGGTGCACTTCCACTGCCTTGACTGGTCTGTAGGGGCCCTGCAAAACACAACCCAGAGGGTGTCATAAATAATAGTGGTCTGCACAACCTGACACTGCAACATGGGCAGATATTGCAAGGGGGAAAATGCAAAGAATGAAGAACCTCAGATGAGGAGGATTTGTTGGAGCATGAGGAGGAGAAGGAGGCCACAAATCCAAATGAGCCTTTCATGGATGTCAGGACCATGGAGAGGCATGCAAGGGATGTCAGGGACAACCTGATCTTCACAAGGTTCGCACAACAATGACACTTTTGCATGACCAGCTCTTAATTGCCTGACTTCCATCACCTACCTGGGGTATAGTCTTAATCCTGCCATACTTCCTTGTGGAGTTAACTCTATTCTGCATCCTCTACGATCTAGAAAAGAATGGGGAGTGGAGTTTTTTCACACACACACATGCTAGTGATTGCTGCTACCAAGGAAGGGGTACGTGGACATCCATGTAACACCTTGCCTTGTCCAATTCTTCTGATCCAGCACCATCTTTCAAGTGCTTTGAATGCAACTGCACCTGTCTCATTTATACCCACTGAGAGTAAAGTGGGCCAATATCCTCTAGAGTGCATAGATGGGTTTTCAACAAGAAAAGATGAACTATATTACAATACTCCTTCACCCACAACTACACCGTTACAGATGTACACAGATTTGTAAGGATAACACAAGTTACAAAAGCTATCTTATACTTTAATGTAGACAGTAGGTACACAGTCCATGTAAACATATGGCACATTGTGGTCAGACCCACCACACTCTGAAACCAAGTGACAGAATCCATCTCAAACAGATGCTATGGGTCTGCCCTCAACTCGCCCCCAGGTGCTTGTCACACTATGAGCCAACCAGTCCTTCACACGAGGGATTCCAATCTCCACTGTCCAGGACCCCGCCTTGGAATCTTCTCCCAAATTGACGTTTTCTTTCAGACACCTTCCACAAGTGTTCACCTCCAGGGTTTCGAACTCTCCTTCTGATGTTCCTCTTCCCTGGGTCACCACATGCACTCAAGCTGTCTTCTATGCATTCTCTCTCACCAACTCAGCTTCAACAGTACATCACTGGTTCACATGCCCTTAGCAAAGAGTTACAGACCTTCAGTTATCTCCTTGAACCTTCTTGCTTCTTGCAAGCTGTTCTCGTTTTAAATCTGAAGCTTGGAGACTTTGTCTCTGCTCCTCACTCTTAACTTCACTTAACAGGACTTTTTCCCAGGTTCCTGTCCTTCCTTTAACTAAAAGGTCTTCTTTGGATGTTCTATTCTTCCACTCGCCTGGGCTTTTGAGGTTTTTCTTAGCTTGGAACTTGCTATCTGCCCCCTTTTAGGCTGCTTCTGCTTCACAGCTGCCTTCAAACCAACTGAACTCAAACAGCTTCCAAAACAAACTGCTGTTTTTCTTCTTCTGTGTGTGTATCTGTGGGAGGAACCTGCCTATCTGCCACCTACCCCACCCCACCCCCCCGACCCCATTGCCAAGCAGCAGCGCTGTTCTTCCTACTCTTGTGTGTTTACTTTTACTTGATCGGGGTCATAAACATCTCATTAGAAATGCAAGCAGCCTTTTAAGGTGACACTAAAAGTCCATTTGACCTTTCTTAACACACAGATACAGAATACAAATCAAACTTACACTTTAAGCTAAAACTCATTCCTAACACCCACAAATACAAATATAAGTTACTTAATCTATCTCTATTTCCTAACATGCACAAAAATGCAACACATTTCATTCAGGAATAATGTCTGTGCCCCTATCCCCTCTCTCACCATCACATTGTGAGAAACATAAGATGGCTATGACTGTTACATCTGATACTATGGCAGCACCCCACAACAATTCTCAATTATTGCAAGTAATTACAGCAAAAAAATTATATTATGTATTTTTTTTTTATTTGGGCAGGTGGAGGGAGTATCAGTAGGAGAAAATTTTAGTGGTAGTGATCATGATTAAGTTAGGTTCAGAGTAGATATGGAAAGAGATAAATACAGACCAAGAGTAACAGTTTTAAACTGAGGAAACGCCAATTCTTCTGGGCTGAGATGTGATTCGGCAAGCATAGGTAGGAAACAGCTACTTTAAGATAAATCAGTGTCAGGACGTTGGGAGGCTTTCAAAGAGGAGATAAAGGAGGATTCAGAACAAATACATTCTCATAAAATAAAATCTGGGACTTCCAAATCTAGACCTCCCTGCATACCTATGAGGAGACAGGGTAGGGTTAGACAAAAAAAAAGGAAAGCTTATGTCAGATGCTAATAGCTCAACACTACAGAAAGCATAGAGGAATACAGAAAGTGCAATTAAAAAAGCAAAGAGAGGGCATGGAAAATAACTGACAACTAAAATCAAGGAAAATCCACAGATATTTTAAAAATGTATAAAGGCCAGAGGATAACTAAGGAAAGAGCAGGGTTAATTAGAGACTTAGAGGTAACTTGTGTGTGCAGGCAAAAGATGTGGGCAGGTACTTAATGAATATTTTCAGTTGAACTTTTGCTTCAAGCTCAGGAAACAGAAGGCAGGACTACTTCTGGGTTCCAAATCCAAACCCGGGGCAATCAGTCACTCATCAGAATTTTCATGGAGGCCCCGTTAATTGGCTTGGAGACAAGTTCTCTGCCAATTAAAGGTGATGGACAGGCTCTCAAAGCTGATGGTCAAACAGAGGCCTTCCATCTTGAGAGAAGCAGCTGGCTGCAGTAAAGTGTAAGTAGCTGAGAGGGTGCTTTAACATGGAGGCAACCTTTTACCAACTTCTTTAAAACTTTAAATTACTAACAAAAACAGTGGCCAGACCACCTGTGTTGGTGGTTATTGGGAAATCCCTCTAGAGGGGTCCTTTGGCTGTATTCACACCGAGATAGAGAGGAGGGTTTGTAACTGCCCCATTGGAAAGTCCTAGTCAGCCTCCTTTAAGTGAAGTTCACTAGGCTCTTAATGAGTTAAATTAGCTGCATGCCTCATGGGATGGGCATCCCTGCTGCCCTTGAACCTGTCTCAGCAAAACAGACCAATACCAGTAAAAGGGTCGGGACACTGGCAAGCCGGCCAACACCAGTATTTTTGAGCCCCATCAGCCTCTGTTCCTGAATTTGGCAGGGCTCGAAAATCCAGCCCTTTCTGTGCGTTTTCACAAACAAAGAGAGACAAAGCAGGTGTTATAGTTGATGTTCAGGAAGAGTATGAACTATTTGATGGGCTAAACATAGATAGGGAGGAAGTATGAAAGTGTTTAGCATCCTCGAAATTGGGTATGTCATCAGAACCGGATGAAATGTGCCCCAGCTCCTCAAAGAAGCAAGGGAAGAACTAGCAGAAGCTATGACAATCATTTTCCAATCCTCTCTTGCTATAGGCTTGGTGCTGAAGGACCAGAGGACTGCTAACATTGTACCATTGTTTAATAAGGGGCGGATAGCCGAAATAACTTCAGGCCAGTCAGCCTAACCTTGGTGATGGGAAAAATTATTGGAAAAAATTCTGAGAGACAGCATTAATTGCCATTTAGAAATACACATAGATCAGTAACTCAATTATATTTTTTGAACTGGTAACAGAGGGCCAATGAGCATGGTTGATGTTGTTTACATAGATTTTATCAAGCTTTTGACAAAGCACGTGGGAGATTGGTCAGAAAAATTAAAGTTACTCGGATCAAAGGGTACGTGGCAAGTTGGATCCAAATTTGGCTCAGTGGCAGGAAGCAAAAGATTGGGGTCGCCAGGTGTTTTTGTGAATGGAAGGTTGTTTCCAATGGAGCTCTGCAGTACTGTGTCCTTTGCTGTTCATGGTATATATCAATGATTTAGACAAATATAGGGAGCATGACTGTGGTTAAAAGTGAGGAAAGCACCTGGAGACTGCAGGAAGAAATCAATGGACTGGTCAGGTGGGCAGCAAAGTGGCAAAAAGAATTCAACCTGGAGAAGTGTGAGGTAATGCATTTGGGGATGGCAAACAAGGCAAGGGAATACATCATAACGTGGGATATTGAGAATTGTAGAAGAGCAGTGCATGTCCACAGATCTCTTGGAGGTAAATCCTGTTTGAGGATGTGGTTAAGAGCTGAGACACAAAATATAAAAGCAGGTGTAAGGTTTAATTGATATTGTGTACCTTTGATTTGTTGATGCATGCTTTGTGCTAATATATGCTTATCTGGGATAATAGTAGTTTATTAAAGGTGTAACTTGTGAAAGGTTGGGAAAGGCTGGGAAATGTTGAGAATGTTGAGCTAAACTAAATATCTGTAAGTACCAATTGTGCTATGTCCTGTTATTTTAAAAAGGACATGCCATGTCTCAAGACCTGTCCTTTTCTGTTGCCCAGAAGCTAGTGCCTGCACTAACGAGCTAATTGATTTTGAAACTGGTGGGAGATTTAGGGAACAATACATCATAAAAGGGAACAGAAAAAGTACGGCCCAGTGCCTGACCCACCAAAGGTCAAGTAGGATCACACTTAGATACATTAGCAGGGTTTCTTAACCGATGAGTGGAGACCTGCAAGATTATGATCAAGTACAATGGAGAAGCCATTGAATTAATGATTTAAAAGAGATCATCTTGAGGCATTGCTCAGCACAGCAAAACAAATCAACTATAGAAGAAGGAAGAAAAGAACAAGCCAAAGACAATATCATCTGTGCCCAGTGACTTTGGAGACCAAGGACCAAACATTGTTGACTAACCGACTGCTTTTGTTAAGTATAGTTTTGCTTAATTAATAAACTCCTGTTTGATTTGCAAAATATACTTCTTGCCCACCTGCCTCACTGGGCAAAGTCTAGTCCGAAAACCTTACAAGGGTGATTATGCTGGAACCGTATAAAACACTAGTTAGGTCATAGCTAGAGTATTGTTCTGGTCACCAAATTACAGGAAAGATCTGATCACACTAGAGAGGGTACAGAGAAGATTTATGAGGATGTTGCCAGGAATGGAAAATTTTAGCTATGAAGCAAGGTTGGATAGGCTGGGTTGCTTTCACTGGAATACAGGAGGCTGACAGGATATTTAACTGATGTGTATAAAACTTTGAGGATCCTAGATAGAGTAGATAAGAAGGACTTATTTCTGTTAGCAGAGAGGCCAATAAGCAGGGGGAAAAGATTCAAAGTAATTGGCCGAAGGATTAGAGAGGAGTTGAGGAGTAATTTTTTTTTACACAAAGGTAATTCACCACCTGAAAGAATGGTCGAAGCAGAAGCTCTCATCACTTTTAAAATCCACTTGGATATGCAATTGAGGGCTGAATGGTGGGATTCAACTGGATAGCTCTTTTTTAGTTGGCATGGACATGATGGTCCAGTTGGCCTGCTTTTTCATGTAAACCTTTCTGCAATTGTCCAGTTTTTCAAATTAAATTTATCATTAGTGAATCATTAATACTTCACATTGTCATAATATTTACAAGGAGACAGGGAGGGAGGGGGCAAGTGTAGTTGCGGTGGAGAAGAGCAGCAATTCAATAACAAAGAAATATTGCTGAATTTAATGACAGGATCGCATTGTTATTTGGTCTTTCCATTTCCCACTCAGCTTGAGCAATCAAAGGTAGTTCTTTTGCTCTTGCTGGCTCACAAGCAGTGCTATAAAAAGTGGTCGACCCATAATCATTAATTTGCCGGGTTTCCCAAATCCTGGAAAACACAACTGGCCAGTGTTAAATTTAAAGCATGCCCCCAACTGAATTAATTTAAATATTATAATGAAGTGTCCCACTTCTTGTGATTGGGAATTAGACACCTGTTGGTATGAAAATTGCAACAGGCACATAAACAACAGATTGAGATTGCATTTGGTGATTTTTAATTTTAAGCCTCCCGCAACCCTCTGTCACCTTTCATGAGGAGTGGCTAATATCGGCCCCATTTTCTTCTGTTCTATACTTATTAAACTGTTGAAATGTTCTGCACCATAAAACAAAAATGGCCATCTTGTAACTGAGAATGAAGAATTGACAATGGTGATTAATCAGTACTTTGCCTCAGTTTTTAATAAATATGGGTAAAATGGAACAATGGAATTACCTGAGAAAGATGTGAAAGAGCTACTGCTGGATATAAATAATCAAAAGGAAACTTCATTCATAATTGAATGGCACTCAAGTAAAAAGTCACTAGGTGATGATATACAACCCAGAATACTGAAGGAGGATGGAGAGAAGCCACTGGAGCTAGCAGCTATAAATTCCAAGTAAAATCTTTGGAAATTGGAATAGGAACAACAACAAGTAATACACATGTTCAAAAAGGAGAAAGGAATAAGCCATAAGAATGTGAGCCAATAGTGCCACTTCAATTGTAGGTACGTTTCTAAATCTGTAGTTTAGGGTAAAATTAGAAAATGTTTAGAAAGGCACTAATAAAGGACAATGAGATGAGTTATTTAAGTCAGTGCCAGTGCTGGACACATGCCACTGCCCGTGAAGATTTTCCTGACCCGATGTCTCCCATCTAACTCCAGTGAGTGGAGTAGAGATGGGGGGAGGACAGGACATGCCAACTTTTTACAGCAGTAGCTGCTGTATTCAGGTAAATCTTTAAAGGTCCAAGTCTATGGAAGATGTGGTAAGTCAAAGAGTAGAGGTAAGGCAAGAGCAAAAGGTATTAATATGGGAAAGGATAAAAGACCGTGATGGAAGCGACAGAGTACAAATCTAAGAGTAAATCAGCAGATAACACTAGAGCTTACAAAAATAATAGAGGAAAAATCTCAAGGCTCTGTTTCTGAATGCATGTAACAGTTGTAACAAAACAGATGAACTGATAGCTCAAATAGAAATAAATAAGTACAATCTGATAGCCATTACAGAAACATGGCTGCAGGATGACATAGATTTGCACCTGAATATTGAAGAGTACATGACATTTAGGAAGGACAGAAAGCTAGGAAAAGGTGGAGGGGTGGCTCTATTCATTAATGATGATAGTAGCACAATAGAGAGGGATGAGCTAATGCAAGAAACCAGGATGTAGAAGCGGTTTGGTTAGAGGTGACAAACGATAAAGCCAAGAAGTCACTTGTGGGAGCGGTGTACAGGCCCCCCAACAGTACCCACATGGTAGGACAGAGTATAAAGGAAAAAATAATGGGAGCTTGAGAGAAAGGCAATAATCATGGAGGATTTTAATCTACACATAGACCAAAAAAATCAGATGGGCAAAGGTTTCCTAGATGGAGAGTTCATAGAATGCTTTCAGGATAGTTTCTTAGAACAGCATGTTCTGGACACAACCAGAGAGCAGGCTGTACCAGGCCTGGTATTGTGCAATAAGACAGGATTAATTAATGATTTCATGTGAAGGCACCCCTAGGTAACTGCAATCATAATATGATTGAAATTTACATTCAGTTTGAGGGAGAGAAGAGTGGATCTAAAAGTAGAATCTTAAACTTAAATAAGGGCAATTATGAGGGCACGAAAGCAGAGCTAGCCAAAGTGAACTGGAAAATTGGGTTATAGGTCAATAGAGATGCAGTGGCAGACATTTAAGGGGACATTTCAGAATATACAGAATAGATACATTCCAATGAGAAAGAAAAATTCCAAGGGTTAACTAAACCATTAAATTAAACCCTTCACTAAATTTCATCCATGGTTAATGAAAGAAGCTAAAGATAGTATCAAACTTAAAGAAAAAGCATATAATTGTGCAAGAATGGGTGGCAGGTCAGAAGATTGGACAGAATATAAAAATCAGCAAAGAGTGACTATAAGATTAGCAAGGAGGAAAAAATTAGAGTGTGAGAGAAAACTAGCTAGAAATATAAAGACAGATAGTAAGAATTTATATAGATATTTTAAAAATAGTTAATAAAGTGAGCGTTGTTCCTATAGAAAGTGAGTTTGGGGAATTAATGGAAAGAAAGGAGGTGGCAGATGAATTGAACAGGTATTTTGCATTGGTTTACACTATAGGGGATACAAATAACATTCTAGAAATAGCTGTAAATCAGGATATGAAAGGGAGATCGGAACTCAAGAAAATTATATATCACCAGGGGAGTGGTACTGAGCAAATTGTTGGTGATGCAGGCAGACAACTCTCTGGGTCCTGATGGATTTCATCCTAGGGTCTTAAAAGAAGTGGCTAGTGAGATAGTTGATGCATTGGTTTTAATTTCCCAAAATTCCCAAGATTCGGGGAAGGTGCCATTTGATTGGAAAATAGCAAATGCAACTCCTTTATTCAAAAAGGGAGGGAGACAAAAAGCAGGAAACTACAGGCCAGTTATCTTAATATCTGCCTTAGCGAAAATGTTAGATGCTATTCTTAAAGACATCATAGCAGGGCATTTAAAAAAATTCAAGGTAATCAGGCAGAGTCAACATGGTTTTGTGAAAAAGGAATCACGTTTAAACAATTGGTGTTCTTTGAGGAAGAAACATGTGCTGTGGATAAAGGCGAACCTGTAGATGTACTGTATTTAGATTTCCAGAAGGCATTTGATAAGGTGCCTCATCAAAGGTTATTGCAGAAAATAAAAGCTCGTGGTGTATGGGGCAACATATTGGCATGGATTGGCTAGCTAACTGGAAACAGAGGGTTGGCATAAAGGGGTAAATTTCTGGCTGGCAAGATGTGATTAGTATTATGAACAGGGATCAGTGCTGGGGCCTCAGCTTTTTACAATTTATATAAATTACTTTATAAACCTGTGAGTCAAAATCCTCTGGTCTCCAGATCATCAGAGAGCAGGCGTATGATGGAAGATGCATGTCAGGACCCTGCAGATGTGCTGGGGTGTGGATATAAGTGGGGCTTGCCTGGGGTGTTTAAATTTCTGATAGGCTGATTCCTTGCTGCTGGACTATGACTTGGATGAAGGGACCAGAGGTATGGTTGCTAAATTTGCTGATGACACAAAGATAGGTAGGAAAGTAAATTGTGAAGAGAATATAAGAAGGTTACAAAGGGATGTAGATATATTAAGTGAGGGGGGGAAAATCTGGCATATGGGGTATAATGTGGGAAAATGTGAAATTGTCCATTTTGGCATGAAGTTTAAAAAAGCAGCATGCCATCTAACGGTGAGAGATTGCAGAGCTCTGAGATGCAGAGGGATCTGGATGTCCTAGGACATGCATTGTAAAAGGTTAGTACACAGGCACAGCAAGTCATTAGGAAAGCAAAGAGAATGTTATCATTTATTGAATACAAATGTAGAGAGGTTACGTTTCGGTTATACAGAGTATTGGTGAGACCACATCTGGAGTACTGTGTACAGTATTGGTCTGCTTATTCAAGGAAGGATGTAAATACATTGAAAGCAGTTCAGAGAAGGTTTACTGGATTAATACCTGGGATGGGAGTGCTGTCTTATTAGGAAAGGCTAGCCAGGCTAGGCTTGTTTGGCTGGAGTTTAGAAGAGTAAGGGGCGACTTGGTTGAGGGGTCTTGACAGTGTGGATGTCGAAAGGATGTTTTCTCTTGATGGAGAATCTAGAACTAGGGGTCACCATTTAAAAATAAGGGATTGCTCATTTAAGACAGAGATAAGGAGAATTTTTTTCTCTTTGGAACTCTCTTCCTCAAAAAGCAGTGGAAGCAGAGTCTTTGGGCAGAATCATCCTAGATTTGCAGTAAGTGTGGTAGCGACGTTTTACCCGCTGGCTGCAATGGCAGCTTTTCATGCCATATCATCCCAAATCCACTGCAGCAATTATGCACTCCCAGGAAACCACCTTTTCCAAGGGGGGAGGGCGGGCTCTCATTCGCCCCACGCTATCACCTTGCCGCTTCCTCATGCTGGGCGCCATATTTAAAGTCCAGCCCTGCGCACACCTCTCAGTGATTCCAGCCCAGGACTACTGCACGGAAGACAGGATGGCCCTGCAAGGCAAAAAGACTGCAGCCACCAGGTTTAGTGATTCGTCCCTCAAGCGGCTTTTGGACACTGTGGAGGCCCGCTGTGATGTTCTCTATCCCCACTCTGGCTGCAGGAGGGGCAGCAGCATCACCAATCCAGCATGGGAGGTGGTGGCAGCGGTGGTCAGTGCCAGTGCCCTGCAAAAGAGGACAGGGCCCAGTGCTGGTGCAGAATGAATGGCCTCATCTGTTCCGCCAGGGTAGCTTGCTCTTCTCATCACTCTCACACTCACAAACCCATCACACATCTACAGGGATCTCATACCCCAAGGGACAACACCACTAACTCTCACACACACCCTCACATCCCCATCAGGCTCATATCCTCTTGAGCTCACGTCCTCATCCTGTTCATGGCTCCACTCACAACACAAACATTCCACACAGTGCCATGTGCCCTGCTCACACTCTCTCTATCTGTTTCCATGCAGGAGAAGCCCGCTCACATCAGCAGGGAGAGATCCCAGTCCAGGCGTGGAGTGGCCCACATTAGGCCCCGTCCTCTCACTTTGAGGAGCATGCCGTTGCACTAACTGGTGAGGATGGGGACCGTGCCTGCGGTGATGATGAAGTCGGCGACGAAAACCCACCTGAGGATCCTGCACCACATCATCCCTCTCTCAAAGCAAATGTGAGTGCTCTTTCACCTCTTCTGACTCTGCTGTCATGCACAAATTATCTCTACTTTGCTTCACAGGGAGTTCTGCCAAGCGACCGACACCCTCAGCCAGCCAGTCCCTCAGCTCCATCCAAGTTCTCATCTCCAATCAAGAGGACGCCTCCTCCATTGAAGAGCTGGAAATTAGCAGCCTGGAAGACCTGTCACAGTGCTTACCCGCAACCTCCACCAGTGCAGAGGTACATACCTCAGTGGGACCTAGATCTAGAGCAGGCTTGGGTTCACAATCTGGTAGCCACCACATGGATGTGTATCCCCAGCAGGAGGAGGCAGGTACAGCCGGGTTTGCCCGCACTCGGAGGACTGCTGGGGATCAGGCATCTGTGAGGTCCAAGTCAGATGACGAGTCTCTGGATTCAGCCTTCCAACTCAACATGGAGAGTCAGCAAAAAGTGGGGGAACATCATGCCAAGCTGTTGGAAGCCCTCAACAGCATGTGAGTTGGGCCAGTGCATCTGCCTGCTCTCTGATGAAGTGATGCCCACATGTGCGTGTGTGGAGGTCTCCATGGGCAGGATGTGGATGCCATGGAGGCCTTGGTCCAGCAGAACGTGGAGATGTGTGCAGTTGTGCACTCCATTGTGGAAACCATGGGTGAGTTCCTGCAGTGGCAACGTGAGAGAGAAATGGTGTGGCTCGACATCCACCCAGCTGCTGCTTCCCCTCAACGAGTCAGGCCGGGGCCCTCGGGCACCTGAATGGAGGAGGAACAGCAGCTGGACACACCTGGGTCATCCACTGAGGAATCTCAGAGGCTGTCCTCACCCTCTGAGTCCCCTTTTCTTGTCCCAACCTCGTCCTCTGTCACCGCAGAGGGAACGGCTGGTCCACGAGTGATTCTGGAGGGAGAAATGTGTGTGTAGCAGGGCTTTTCCGAGCCTGTGCAAACATTCTCCCACACACGCAGATCCTTTATGTATTATACTCATCTCAATATTCTGAGCATTTTCAATGCTGCCTGCTGGGGTTCGCTTTCAGTTGTCTATGTGAGATGACCTGCATCTCCACCCACCCAATGATCACACTCCCATGCAGCACCTGATCTCATCCACGACTTTCATTTCACTTTTAATTTGGACAGCATGGTGCTAGTTCTATTTTACTTCCACTGCCCAGTCCTTTCCCCTCCTCCAGTCACCAATTTCCTACCCCCCATCACAGTTGACCCCACTGGCATCACCTTCCACCTCCCCTCCTTGACCTACCAGCCACAACCCTTTTCCTTCAGTGAACTCCTGGTGAATGTACACTTTACCTTCCTTCCTGAAAATCCCACCCCCATCCACATTCACTTCCCCAACAATCTCCTTCCCACCCCCAGGGTCTGTGTCTGCCTCCAAGTCCCCACCAACCACCCTCGCCACCCCTTCTACTGCTACCCTCACCCTCCCAACCTACCATCTCACTCTGCCCTTGGTCATTCTCACCAAACTGTCATACCACGCCCACCCTAAGTTTATTCCCCAGGAGGCAGTCATGGACCCACCAAACTCCTCCCTTGCACACTCACCTGGAGACCCACCCTCTGCACCCTTTCCCCCCGGAACCCCTTCCCTCTCTGGATCCCTTCCCCCCCCAAGAATCTCATCCCCCCCTCTAGACCCCTTCCCCCTGGAACCCCTTCCCCCACTGGATCCCTTCCACCGGAATCCTTTCCCCACTCCAGACCCCTTCCCCCCCAGCCCTTCCTCCGGGCTTCTTCCCCCTCAAAATACCTCCCCCCCTCTGAATCCCTTCCCCTACTGGAACTCCTACCCCCATGGAATGACTTCCCCCCCGCCTGAATACTCCCACCCATCCCCCCACTTATTCTCTCCACTTCCTGACTCCCTCAGACACTCTTACTTCTTCCGCCACCCTTAATCCTTGCCTCCTCCTGACTCCTTCCTCCAGCCTTACCTCTTCCTCCAGCCTTACTCTTTCCCCCTTCCTGACTCCCTCAGACACCCTCATTTCTTTCTCCAGGTTTACCCCTTCCCCCTTCTCGACTCCTTCCTCCACCCTTACTTCTTCCTCCACACTTACTCACTCCCCTCTCTGCACTCCTTCCTCCCCATGGACTCCCTCCGCTCCCCGTAATCCTTTCTCCCCCCTTGACTCCCTCCCATCTCCTAACTCCCTCCCCTATCTGCAATCCTTCCCTCCTCCAAGCTACTTCCCTTACACCTTTCATTTCCTTACATCTACCTCTCCAGTTGCCATCTTCTGCCCTGCTACCCCCTCCTCCCCTTGTATTCCCTCCCCCTCAACCTCCCCCCAACACCTTCATCCCCGCCTCCTACCCTTACCGCCCAACACCTTCATTCCCCCCTCCCAACCTCACCAGCCCCCCAACACCTCTTCCTCTCCCAGTTGAACATAGACCTTCTTCTCCCACCCCCTCGACCATCATCCATTGTGAGCTGCTTTGCAGCAAAGTCATGTAAATTAGAATCCAATCAGCATGTCATGGATGTTCCTCCAGTGTCCCATTGCTGTTGGGCTCCTGCATGTTCTGCTCCTTGGATATCTACCATGTGAGCAAAGCCTTGGCGGTAAGTCCCGACTTCTGCACATCTTGGTTGTCAAGACATGTTCTGCACCATCGTGTTTTCCTACTGATGTGGGTGGATGATTCCATTGTGGGGGGATGAGTCCAGCAGGCTAGCCTTATAATGATATGCTGATGTAAAGGTGAAGGGGTAGCACTGTTAATCAAGAGGGCATTGGTGCGATAGTTAGAGATGATCTTGGTTCAGGAGATCAGGGTGTAGAATCATTTTGGGTAGAGATAAGGAATAGCAGGGGGAAAAGGTCACCAGTGGAAATGGCCTACAGGCCCCCTAACAGTAGCCACAGTGTAGGGCAAAGTATTCAAGAGAAAATATTGTGTGCTTGTGATAAAGGGACAACAATAATCATGGATGATTTTAATCCACATATAAACTTTGGCAGTAGTTGCCTGGATGAAGAGTTCTTAGAATGCTTTTGAGATAGTTTCTCAGAGCAGCACGTTCTAGAACCAACCAGAGAGCAGGTTATATCAGACTTGGTATTATATAACGTGACAGGATTAATTAATGACCACAGAGTAAAGGCACCGCTAGGCAGTAGCAACCACAATATGATTGAATTTTGCATCCACTTTGAAAGGGAGAAGAGTGGGTCTAAGACTAGCACTTAAACTTAAATAAGGGCAACTATGTGGGCATAAAAGCTGAGCTAGCAGAAGTGAACTGGGAAACTAGGCTAGAGGATAGATCAATAGAGAAGCAGTGGCAGATATTTAAGGGGATATCTCAGAGTATTCAGAATAAGTACATTCCTATCATAAAGAAAAATTCTAAGGGGAGGACCCATCATCTGTGGTTAACTAAAGAAGTTAAGGAAAGATTTAAACTTAAGGAAAAAGAAGACAACTCCGCAAAGTTGAGTGGCAGGACAGATAATTGGTCAGAATATCAAGGATGGCTGAGAATGACTAAAAGGTTAATCAGGAGAAAGAATTTAGAATATGAGAGGAAGCTAAGTAGAAATGTAAAAACAGATAGCAAGAGTTTCTACGGGTATTTAGAAAAGAAAGGAGTAAGTAAAGTGAGTGTTGGTCGTCTGGAGAGTGACAGTGGGAAGCTAATTGTTGATAATAAGGAAATGGCGGAAGAAATGAACAAGTATTTTGCTTCTGTATTCACTATAGAGGATACAAAAAATTCTAGTAATAGCTGTAAGTCAGGAAGTAAAAGGAAGAGAGGAACTTGGTGAAATTGAAATCACTAGAGAAACAGTACTGAGCAAATTGATGGAGCTGTACGCTGGCAAGTCTTCGGGTTCCAAAGGACTACATCCTAGGGTTTTAAAAGAGGCGGCTAATGAGGTAGTCGATGCGCTGGTGTTAATTTTCCAAAATTCACTAGATTCTGGAAAGGATTAATTAATGAACACATTAATTAGACTGGAAAGTAGCAAATATAACCCTTCTATTCAAGAAGGGAGGGAGGCAGAAAACAGGAAACTATACGCTAGTTAGCTTGATGTCTGTCTTGGGGAAGTTGTTAGAATCGATCATTAAGAAGGTTATAGCTGGGCATTTAGAAGAGCCCAAGGCAATCAGAAGGAGTCAGCATGGTTTTGTGAAGGAAAATTATGTTTAACCAATTTATTGAGGTTTTTTGAAGGAGAAACATGTGCTGTGGATAAAGAGGAGCCTGTAGATGTACTGTACTTAGATTTCCAGAAGGCATTTGATAAGGTGCCACGTCAAAGTTTAATATGGAAAATAAAAGAGCATGGTGTAGGGGGTAACATATTAGCATGGATAGAAGATTGGCTGTCTGGCAGGGAACAGAGAGTATGCATAAATGGCTCCTTTTCAGATTGGCAAGATGTGACGGGTGGAGTCCCACAGCGGTCTGTGCTGAGGCCTCAACTTTTTACGATTTACATCAACGACTTGGATGAGGGGAGTGAAGGCATGGTAGCTAAATTTGCAGATGACACAAAGATAGGTAGGAAAGTACATTGTGAAGGCGATATGAGGAGGTTGCAGACGGATATTGATAGATTGGGTGAGTAAAGATCTGGCAGGAAGAACAAAAAAGCTGAGTATTACTTAAATGGAGAATGGCTGCATAAATATGAGGTGCAGAGGGATCTAAGCGTTCTAGTATATGAGTCACTAGAAGTTAGTATGCAGGTACAGCAAGTAATTAAAAAGGCTAATGGATCTTATCCTTTATTACAAGAGGAACTGAACATAAACTTAAAGGTGTTATGTTTCCGTTGTACAGGGCATTGGTGAGACCACATCTCGAATACTGTGTGCAGTTTTGGTCTTATTTAAGGAAGGACGTAAATGCATTGGAGGCGAGTCGGAGGAGTTTAACTAGATTGATACCTAGAATGAGTGGTATGTCTTATGAGGAAAGTTTCCACTGGAGGTTAGAGGAGTGAGGGGTGCCTTGATTGAAGTATATAAGTCCTCAACAATATTGTCAAGGTGGATGTGGAAAGGGTGTTTCCTCTTGTGGGTGAGTCCAGAGGTAGGGACCACTTTTTTAAAATTAGGGGTCACCCTTTTAGGACAGAGATGAGGAGAATTTTTTTCTCTCAGAGGGTTGTGCAACTTTGGAACTCTCTGCCTCAGAAGGTGGTGGAGGTGGGGTCATTGAATACTTTTAAGGCAGAGGTAGGTCTATTCTTGTTAGGTAAGGGAATCAAAGGTTAACAGGGACAGGTGGGAATGTGGAATTCAAAACACAAACAGATCAGCCATGATCTTATTGAATGGCGGAGCAGGCTCAAGGGGCCGAATGTTCCAATTTCTTATGTTCTTATGTATTGTAATGAGTTTCCCGCTGTCCAATGGTGGGGAACACGGCCCACCATCAACGGACTCACACATCGTAAAACCGATTTTTGGCCTTCTTGCCATATTGTCTGCTCACGCCACCAAACACGCCCGAGGCCAGGATGATTTTGCCTTTTAAATATTTTTATGATAGTGATTGATAGATTCTTGATAAGCAAGTGGGTGAAAGGTTATCAGATATATGCGGGAATGTGGGGTTGAGGTTACAATCAGATCAGCCATGATCTTAACAAATGGCAGAGCAGGTTCGAGGGGTTGAGTGGCGTGATCCTGCTCCTAATTTGTATGTTTGTACATTCATATATTTAATGAATAAGTGTGAGTTAACAAATAGTGAATGGGTGAGTGAGTGAATGGGTAGCTGGGTATGTGAGTATGTGGATAGGTGGGTGAGTTGAGTTGGTGGGTAGCTGGGTAGATGAGTGAGTGGGTAGTCGGGTAAGTCAGGTGAGTGGGTAGGTGGGTAGATGAGTGAGTAATTGGGTAGGGAGGTAGTCGGAGGGTGGTCAGGTGGTTGGGGGTTTGTTTGGTTTGTCGTGGGGTGTAGATGGGTAGTCAGGGAGTAGTCAGGCGGGGGAGTAGTCAGGTCAGATCGGGGCTAGTTGGATGGAGTCGGTTTGGGGGGGTAGTCTGGTAGTCGGGGGATAATTGGGTGTCGGGGGATGGTCGGGTTATTGGATAGGGTGATTGGGGGGTGCAGTTGCGGAGTTACCCAGCTGTTAGACCAGGTTTTAAACTGCTGAACATTTCCTGGCTGAGTATTCAGGTAAGCCCCATGTATCTAGCCCAAGTCCCCATCCTGAGCTCAGGGTCGGATAAATTCGCGGAGGGAGTCTTACAGCAAGAAATCAGCCTATCAGAAGTTTAAACTTCCCAGGCAATTCCCACCTATGCCTGCACCTCAGGACGTCATTAGGGTCCTGACATGCATCTTCCATTGTACGTCTGGTCTCTAACGAACTGGAGACCGGAAGATTTGAACTCATAGATTTATGAAGTGGAGATCATGCTTGTTTAAATGGAATTTGCCAAATAAATCTCCGAGTATAGAGATAAAGGTAACAAGTGGTGGATATTTTCTATGGAGTTTCCGCAAAGTGATAGCCTCATAACTAGAAGTAGAGTGTGTGGGGGAGAGCCAATGAGCTTAAACTTTCCAAATTAGACAAATTAGATATGCAAATTTTGTGATGCAATCTGTGCTTGAACTGAACTTGACATCACGTTGCCTGGGGTGACATTTAGCTGTCCAGGGTATCCGCCTGAAACTGGTGTGGACACCTCAAATCAAAGTCTCACACCAGTTGTAGGACCCTGAATGTGAAATCCAGGTACAAATGGGTGAAGCTTGTGGTGCACATTCTCTGCCTAATTACAGTAGGCATTGAAGGGTTGAACCAGCAGTCCTGAAGGAACTACGGTAGGCCACTTTAAAAAAGTAAAGAAAACTCTGAGCTTTTGGGCGGAGTTTTCTGTTTAGCGTGTGAGTGAGCATCCCGGCATCATTGCGCACTCGCGTGAGATTTTGGTTGGCGGGCGCACGTGAGAGTCAGCTTTATTTGATAGTTTTAAATTTGTCAGCTCCCTAAGGCAGCTCTCTGCCTCAGGGAGCTTTCACCGCACTCTCCCCCGCGCCCACACTGACTTCAGTGCTCGCCCTCCTCCCGCCCCTACCCTGCCAGCGCTGAGCCGTTAATTGGCCAACCAGCATGAAATCGCAGCTGGGGGCCGATCGCGGTCGGTGGTCCATTCCCTGCCAGCTCCCGGGCCCACCGACCCGACAATTCTACCCTTTATTTTTGTAGCCCAGGACACACAGACCTGCTCCTCCTGGGCCCACAAAAAAAATTTCAGCTCACTGACTCGAGCATCAGGCTGGCAGCGAGCGGTATGTGGGACAGTTCACCTTTGTTGTTATGGCCCATTTTGAGCACAAGATCAATTTCACAGTGGCTGTGGGACAGAAAGCAGATAAGGATTTTTATTTCTTTCCATTTATAGAAATGATTTGGACATAAATATAAGAGGAATTATATTAGGAACATGACAACTGTGGGCAAGAATGTAGGTTATTGCAAAAGGACATAGACAGGGGCCCAAAACTTCCGATCTCTGGCAGTCTCCAAGATCCGCTGGAGGACCCCTCTCACTGACTACACGGGAATCGCCCAGGAAGTTTGGACTTCCAATAGGCAATTCTCCTGCATCTGGAACCCTCCAAAAATCTGAGTTAAAGTCGGAGACTTTGGATGGTTCCAACTCACTTAGCAGAATAGTTATCCAGGAAAAGTTATAAGGTTTAAAACCAGTTCTAATTCCTGGGTAACTACACTACTGACCACCTGAATACTTCACCAACCCCCTACAATCCCCCTAACCCCCCAGCTACCCCAAAACCACCCTCCTGACCACCCAACTACTCCCCTGATCTAGCTACCCCATCGACCCCCACTAACCCCCAAACTCCAACTACCTCCGACATCCCAACTACCCTGCCAACCCCAGCAATGACCCCCGACTATCCTGACCCACCCTATCCCCTCACCCAATTACCTGCCACCCTACCCCCAGCACCCACCCACCTGCCACCACACCCCTCATCCACCCACTTGCCTCCCTATCCCTTCACCCACTTACCTTCCAAACTACCCCCTCACCTACCCAATTGCCACCCTACCCCCACACCCATGTGCCTGCAATCCTACCCGTCACCAATGTGCCACCTACTCCCTCAACCACATGCCAACCTACCCCTCACTCATCCATCTACCTTGGCCCACATGCTACACTACCCCCTCAGCCACCCACCTGCCATGCTACCCCCTCACCAACCCATCTCCCACTCTAACCCCCCTCACCCACATGCCTGCTACTCTACCCCTCACCTGCAGTATAAGAGTCTGGCACATAAAGGGTTACTGTGGGACTGAGTATAGTACTGCCCACACAGTGATGTAGAGAACACATGACCCTCACCTAGGGGGTCAGTGTAATGTTGGATAGAGCCATGTGCAGAAGCAAGCAAGAAGACAGTTCCTAGCATGGATTTTTACGGTACCTATGTATATAGTTTCTAGTAGTTGATAAATACTTACTGTTGAACTACCTACGACTACAAATACCTTAATAAAACCTTCTGAACAAAACATAACACCTTACAACATGGTGGCAGCAAATGGAACAACTTGAAATCAAGTAGAGACTGCAGAAGAAAATTAAAATCCTGGAAAACTGATGGAAAAATCAAGAAAGCATTCTGACCTGAAGAAAAGCTCAAAAAGCGAAGGCACAGAAGGAAACCACCAGAGAAAAGCTCCAAATAAAGGCTTGGAAGCTGAAGGCAGAAATAAAGTTCCTCACTGCAGCAGAAGACTCCATTGAAACCCATAGAAGTCCAGTTTCAATACCCAGCATATATTGAGTCAGCAGACCTAGCAGGAGTGAGCTAAAAATTTTACATTTCTCGACAACACAAATCTTTAAAGAAGTTAAAAGATTTCAGTGGTCAGAAATTGCCATTTAAATTGCAGTCCAAGGAACCGGATTCTTGAGTTGGCACCTAAAAACATGGCAGCTGAGCTCACTCCAAACAAAGACAAAAAAATTAATTAAAAATTAATTGTGACTGAGTAGGCAGCTTAAAAAACCCACCAAAAGCCAGGATTCAATGCTTCCAAGACATTTTACTAAAGTGGGAAAGACTCTAGCCGGAATTCTCCGCTCCTGTTTGCGGCGGGCATCATGGCAGCTGTGGGTGGGGAGGGGGGGGTGGTGGGGGGTGAAATTCAGTGGTAGGGACAGAAATCAGTTTCATGCCAGTGTGAAATTGCAGCAGGGCCGTCCGACAGTTTCCGCCATAGTGGATCGTGAATCGTGCTGGAGGCCAGCATGAACCCAATTTGCATCCCGCTAATGGAATGCAAAGTAAGGCCCTAAGAGAATTGTTCCCCCCCCATGCCTGATTTACCGTTATGCCAGCAGGAAAACACGCTGGCCCAGTCCAGAACACGTCTAGACAAGTGTGATGTATAAAAAGAAGGACTTACCTTTAAGGCATTGCTCAGATCGCGGATAACCAAGACAAAGATGCTGGAGGCATACAACTACCAGACCCTGGAGGAACACATGCATCGCATGGTGGTTGGATGCTCATGCACGTGGCTCTGCTGCGAAGCAGCTGTTGGATGGCGGGAGGTCCCCATGCAACAGTTTCAACTTTGCTCAGGCTTTGGACCTGCTTCAGAACTTCACCATGGGCTCGCAGCATCTTCCAGGGGCATCGCCATGGACTCGCACCATCTTCCAGGGGCATCGCCATGGACTCGCACCATCTTCCAGGGGCATCGCCATGGACTCGCACCATCTTCCAGCAACATCGCCATGGGCTCGCACCATCTTCCAGCAACATCGCCATGGGCTCGCACCATCTGCCCATGGGCATCGCCATGGACTCGCACCATCTTCCAGGGAATTCGCCATGGGCTCGCACCATCTTCCAGGGAATTCGCCATGGGCTCGCACCATCTTCCAGGGAAGTCACCATGGGCTTGCACCATCTTCCAAGGGCATCACCAAGGGCTCGCACCATCTTCCAGCAACATTGACATGGGCTCGCACCATCTCCCAGGGGCATCGCCATGGGCTCGTACCATCTCCCAGGGGCATCGCCATGGACTCGCACCATCTTCCAGGGAATTCGCCATGGGCTCACACCATCTTCCAGGGAATTCGCCATGGGCTCGCACCATCTTCCAGGGAATTCGCCATGGGCTCGCACCATCTTCCAGGGAATTCGCCATGGGCTCGCACCATCTTCCAGGGGCATCTCCATGGGCTCACACCATCTTCCAGCAACATCACCATGGGCTCGCACCATCTCGCAGGGGCATCGCCATGGGCTCACACCATCTTCCAGGGAATTCACCATGGGCTCGCACCATCTCGCAGGGGCATCGCCATGGGCTCGCACCATCTTCCAGCAACATCGCCATGGACTCGCACCATCTTCCAGCAACATCGCCATGGGCTCACACCATCTCCCAGGGAATTCGCCATGGGCTCGCACCATCTCCCAGGGGCATCGCCATGGGCTCGTACCATCTCCCAGGGGCATCGCCATGGACTCGCACCATCTTCCAGGGAATTCGCCATGGGCTCACACCATCTTCCAGGGAATTCGCCATGGGCTTGCACCATCTTCCAGGGAATTCGCCATGGGCTCGCACCATCTTCCAGGGAATTCGCCATGGGCTCGCACCATCTTCCAGGGGCATCTCCATGGGCTCACACCATCTTCCAGCAACATCGCCATGGGCTCGCACCATCTTTCAAGGGTATCGCCATGGGCTCACACCATCTTCCAGGGAATTTGCCATGGGCTCGCACCATCTTCCAGGGAATTCGCCATGGGCTCGCACCATCTCCCAGGGGCATCGCCATGGGCTCGTACCATCTCCCAGGGGCATCGCCATGGACTCGCACCATCTTCCAGGGAATTCGCCATGGGCTCACACCATCTTCCAGGGAATTCGCCATGGGCTTGCACCATCTTCCAGGGAATTCGCCATGGGCTCGCACCATCTTCCAGGGAATTCGCCATGGGCTCGCACCATCTTCCAGGGGCATCTCCATGGGCTCACACCATCTTCCAGCAACATCGCCATGGGCTCGCACCATCTTTCAAGGGTATCGCCATGGGCTCACACCATCTTCCAGGGAATTTGCCATGGGCTCGCACCATCTTCCAGGGAATTCGCCATGGGCTCGCACCATCTTCCAGGGAATTTGCCATGGGCTCGCACCATCTTCCAGGGAATTCGCCATGGGCTCACACCATCTTCCAGGGAACTCGCCATGGGCTCGCACCATCTCGCAGGGGCATCGCCATGGGCTCACACCATCTTCCAGGGAATTCGCCATGGGCTCGCACCATCTCGCAGGGGCATCGCCATGGGCTCGCACCATCTTCCAGCAACATCGCCATGGACTCGCACCATCTTCCAGCAACATCGCCATGGGCTCACACCATCTCCCAGGGAATTCGCCATGGGCTCGCACCATCTTCCAGGGGCATCGCCATGAACAGATACAGATGAGCGGCGAAGAGGGTGGGTGTGGAGAGGAAGGTCCAGGTGTGAGTGGGAGATGAAGGTGTACCGTGGGGTGTGAGTCAGGTTGGTGGGGATGAGGGACAAAGGCGTTTGGGAGGGGGGCGCAAAGGTGTCGTGGGGGTGAAGTTGGGAGAGGGAGATGAAGGTGTTAGAGAATGGGGTGAAGTTGGGGGAGGTGAAGGTGTTGAGGTTGCTGATGTTGGGAGGGGATAAGGTGTAGTTGGGGAGGAAGATATAACAGGGGAGAATAGTGTAAGTGGGGAGGAAAATATAGGGAGGGGAGAAGGTATAAGAGGTGAAGAATGGGTACTGGGAAGGAAGGTGTATGGAGGAGAAGGTGTAAGTGAGGTGGAATGCCACAAGGGAGGGGTCTGTGGAGCCAGTGACTACCTCCTGGGGAGCGAACTCAGGGTGGACATGGTTGGATGGAATGGTGAGTGTGAGAGGGAGTAGAGGAAACTGGTAGGGTGGGAGGGTGAGGGTTTGTCGGTACCGGTAGAAAGGGTAGCAGGGAGGGTTGGTGGGAACATGGAGGCTAAAACAGACCTGGGGGTGAGAAGGAGGAGATCAGGGATGTCAATGTGGATGGGAGTGGGATTCTCACAAAGGTAGGGAATTTGTATGTTCACCTGGACATTCCTGAAGGAGAAGTGTTCAGGTTGTAGGGTAATGGTTGGGAGATGGAAGGTGATGCCGGGGGGTGGACTGTGATGGGGGAAAAGACATGGGTGACTGGGGAGGGGAAAGGGTGGCGGAGCTTTCCAGAAACTTAACGACTAACAAATCACACAAATCAAAAGTGAGCAGAGCCTCGTGTTGGGCGGGCACAGGTGCTGCATGGGATGTGACCAGTGGATGCATGGAGATGCAGGTCAGCTCAGATGGACAACTGAAAGAGAACCCCAGCAGGCAGCATTGAAAATGCTCAGGACCTTGAGATGACTGTGATGGGTGAAGGCTCCGCACGAGTGGGAGAGTGCTTGCATGAGGCTCCAAAAGGCCCTGCCACACACACACACTTCCCCCAGAATCACTCATGGTCTGGCTGTGTACAGCTGAACTGCTAGTCGTGAGGAAGGATGTCACGGGAGGACTCGCAAAGCCTGTTAATAAAGCTGAATACCAAATTACACGTTATTCAATAAAAGTGAATATATTTTCAGATTATAACATGATAAAATGTGTTGACCCATGCAGCCACTTGTAGTCAAAATTGCTTGATTTTTCTAGGCCTACTAATTCTTCTAGGTGCTGCCCTAACACCTGCAGCAGAGATAGAGACAGCCTGTGCAATGGTTGGTCCTGTTGCCTCTGCTGACTTTGGCGTGCATCCTTGAGGGCCCCGGCTTGCTTTGTCTGTCCTCCTGTGGACCAGCTGTTCCCTCTGCTGTGACACAGGAAGAGGTTGAGGGGTCACTGGCAAAGGGGACTCGGAAGGAGCGGACTGCCTCTGATATTCCTGAGTGGATTACCCAGGGGTGTCCAGCTGCCACTCCTCCTCTCTCCAGATGCCCGAGGGCCCTGGCCTGACTCCTTGAGGGGAAGGAACACCCGGAGAAATGTCGAGGTGCCCCGTTTCCCTCTCACATTGCCACTGCAGGAACTCACCCATGGCTAGCTCGATGGAGCACAGGTCTACGCACATCTCCGCATTCTGCTGGACCAGGGTCTCCATGGGCAGACTCCTCCAACTCGTGTTCTACTCTGTTGAGTGCCTTCTACAGCTCTGTGTGATGTTCCCCTGCCTTCTTCTGACTCTCCACGATGAGCGGAAGGCCGAATCTAGAGGTTCGTCATATGACTCAGGCCTCGCAGATACCTCTTCCCCAGCTGTCCTCCAAGTGCCAGGGAGCTTGGCTGAACCTGCCTCCTACTGCTGCAGACACTTATCCGTGCGGTGACCACCAGATTATGAACCCGAGCTAGCTCTAGGTCTAGGTCCCGCTGGTGTGTGCCTCTGTGCTGGTGGGCGGTGTGGGTAAGCGCAGTGATGGAAATTCCAGGCTGCTTATATCCAGCTTTTCAATGGAGGAGGTGTCCTCTTGGCCGGAGGTGAGGACCTGGATGGAGATGAGGAACTGGCTGGCTGAGGGTACCGGTCACTTGGCAGAGCTCCCTGTGAACCAAAGTAGAAATAATTAGTGCATGGCAGCAGAGTCAAAAACAGGACAGAACAGTCACGGTTGTGTTGAGAGAGGGATGATCTGGTACAGGATCCTCATGTGGGTATTCGCAGCTGACCTCACCATTGCCACAGGAACAGTCCATGTCCTCACCAGCCAACATGATAGCATGCCCCTCAAAGTGAGTAAGAGGCCTAATATTGGCCACTCCATGCCCGGTCTGGGTCCTCTCCCTACTGTTGTGAGCCAGCTTCTCCTGCATGCAAACAGATGGAGATAGTGTGAGCAGGACACATGCTACAGCAGATGATAAGGATGCTTGGAATGTTTCTGTGGTGAGCGGAGCCATGGACGGGATGAGGACTTGAGCTCCTGAGGATATGAGCTTAATGGTGATGTGTGAGTGTGTGTCAGAGTTACTGATTTTGTCCCTTGAGGTGTGATATCCCTGTGGATGCATGATGGGTTTGCGAGTGTGTGAGTTGAGAGTGAGGAGATGGTTGACTTAACCTGGTGGAATGGATGAGAGCATTCATGCTCTTCCTGCACTGGATGGCTGACCTCCTCTGTGCTTCGGTGGCACCGACCACCATTGACACTGCCTCCTAGGCCTGATTGGTGACTCTGGTGGACCTCCTGCAGCCAGAGGGGTGGGTTTTTGGGCGTGTGCTGAGAGCGATGAGGTGGTTGACTTATCCCAGCAGAACAGATGAGAGCATTCATCCTCTTCCTGCACTGGATGGCTGTTCCCCTCTGTGCTCCATTGGCATTGACCACCACTGCCACTGCCTCCCAGGCTGATTGGTGACTCTGGTGGACCTCTTGCAACCAGAGCAGGTGTAGAAGACATCGCAGCAGGCCTCAATGGCATTCAAAATGTGCTCCAGTGAGGCATCACTACGTTTGGGGGCTGTTGTCTTCCTGGCCTTCGGGGCCATCTTTTGCCTGGAGCAGTCCTGGTCTGTAGACATGAGGTAGGCTGCACTCTGGTTCACATTTAAATATGGTGTCTGGAGCAAGGAGGTGCTGAGGTCATGACATGATGGGCAAATCTTCCCAACCGCCTGCAATCCGGTGTGTTTCCCGTGCATGCACTATTAATGAGATGGGACATGCCGGGGAGTGGACAATACAGCAGAAAAACCCACCAATGTGGCAGGCAGGAAAATGCCTTTTTTCACACCTGCCATCACACTTAGTACAATTCAGGGAAAATTCTACTCTCTAACCAGTCAATCCAGGAAGCCATTGGTGAAAAAAGTAAACACTAAGATCACGAATGCCATTAATGTGGGAGCCCACCAAAACCGGCAAGTATAAGAAATCCCTTTGTGAAGAAGCAAATGGAGGTGCCATCTTGGATTTTCGGAAACTTCTTAAAGCTGAACCTACAATTTAGAAATTTTAACCGTAATTCAGAAATCCACTCTTCCAGATCCATTTGGACTTATCCAAGACCCAGATCAATTGCAAAATTGGGGACTCTAGAGAAAGAGATTCCTTAGATACATGATTGCGTCAGGTCTAGATAAAAAGGCAGAAGCTGAACAAGTTAAAACACTTTTTATTTGGTAGGCCTGATAGCCAATTATATAATAGGTAGACAAAGAATCAACCAATCATTTGCAAAATTTGATTAAGTTTTTAGATCATTCGGTGCTTAGTTTACCCTCAGAAGTAACAAAATCCTTGAAAAGGCTAGCTTTAACAAACTTGTCTAGCAGCCAGGAGAACCTGTTGATTCCTTCATTATGAGCTATATATAATGGCTGTAATGACTCGACGGAGTGGACAGGTCTCAACAAGACACAGATAAACTTTATTACAGAGAGTTATTCAGGTGCTACACATAGATCAGGACTTTTGACAGGGAGCCCTACCCCCTGGATTGCCCACACTTAGGGCTCATTGGTCGGAGCCTCCCAGAAGATCACGTGACCTTTGATAGACAGCAGGAGAGGCATTCAGTTACTGCATTCCCCCCACCCTTTCATTTTTTTTACAATTTCTATTTACAGGGAAATAGTTAAATATTCAACAACATATACATGTATACAAATTCAGGTTATTAATAATGAAGTCTTTGAGGTTCTCTCCTTATATGGCTAGAATGGCGTAGCTTTATCACTTGAGGTTCCTCAGCAGGATTAACAGGATCCAGGACTGCAGCATGAGATACACCATTAGAAAATGGCTGTTCTGGATTTGTCTCAAATCTTCAGATACATGCGAGTTTGACCATCCTTGCAAAACAAAGTCTCTGACTTTCAACAATATTGGGTCTCTGACTTTCAACAATATTGGGTCTCTGTTCGTCCAATTTCTAAATTGCTTCACACACGCAGGTGAAGAACCCATGAAATTCAGGACTAGCACAACTTCTTGTGGAACAGGAGCATGTACAATGCTATCTGGTAATGGCAGACGACTGAGTGCATCTGCATTTGCAATTGGTAAGCCAGGACGGTACATAAAAGTATACTCATCCGCAGATAATATCAGAACCTACCATTGTATTCTTGCTGATACTAGTGGTGGAATGGCCTTATCCTCACTGAATAAACCCATTAATGGTTTATGGTCGGACATAATGGTGAAATGTCATCCACGTAGGTAGTGATGGAATTTCTTTACTCAGAATACCTTTTTTAGCTGGGAATAACCCTTCTCGGCTGTGGAGAGGGTTCTCGAGACATAACCGATAAAAAGGATGAAAAGACGCCCGGAAAAGGCAACTTCCAATTCAACAATGTTTACCTGCAGCGAAAGAGCCTACCACTCCTCCAACAGTAGTGAGAATAGGATACGGAAGGGTTATAAGGCCTCCAGACCACCTGAACCTATGAACTCAGAGACTTGTGGACAGGTTATGGGGTAGTAGTAATGATATAAATACATGGCGTAAACTGGGATAATGTGTAAGTACATTGGTTAGAGGCTTTGGAGGAGATGTAGTACAAAGGCCTGGACAACAGAGGGTTAATGTGGGACTGCGTACAGTACCGCCCACACAGTGATGTAAAAGAACACATGACCCGCACCTAGGGGTCAGTGTAGTGTTGGACAAAGCAGTGTGCAGAAGCAAGTATGGAGATTGCTCCCAGCTTGGATCTTTACTGTACTTATGTATATAGTTTCTAATAGTTAATAAATACTTACTATTGAAGTACCTAAGACTACAAATACCTTAATAAGACCTGCAGGACTATGCCCAACACCTTACAACATCACTCATCTGACACTCTAGTCCCTCACCCACTTATCTTACACACTTACCTTCTGTCCCTAGCTTCTCAAAGTCGCTTTGGAACATTTAAACTGACTGGAATAAGGCAGCTAGTGCCATAGAAAGGGAGTGTGGCTTTGCTCCCCTGATGGTCCTACAATACGAGGGATAACTCCCAGAACATGTACTCTCCACATTTTTGAAGGGATCTGGTTCAGAAGACTAGGCGATAAGTACAGTGCTCCGGTGCAAGGTAAGTAAATAGGAGCGGAGTGGCAATCCAACAGTGATTGCCACTCCGCAGGAGATTCAGCCCAGGATTGTGGAGAAGAAGCAGCTTTAGGACCAAGAAATATGAAATTGCAAAACAAGAACAAAATACTGCGGATGCTGGAAATTCAAAATAAAAAAAAACAGAAAATGCTGGAAATACTCAGCAGCATGAAGAGATAGTTAATAGGCTAGCCAGCATGAAATCGTGGTTGGGGGCCGATCGCGGTGGGGGGCCCATTTCCTGATCACTCCCGGGCCTGCTGATCGCGCCCGCCCACCAAGGGGAAAATTCAGGTCCTAGTTAACATCTCAGGTCTGTACAATTTCATCAGAACTGGGAAAAGTTAAAGATGTTTAATTGGTTTGAGCAAGTGAAAGGGGTGAGTGGAACACTTACCAAAGGGAAGGTCTGTGACAGGGCAGGAGAGAGGAAATGACAGAGTTGGTTGCGCAAGACCAAACAGAGTGGGAATGGGACAAGGGAAGAAACAAAAGATGTGCCTGTCGAGGAGGTATGAATAGCAGGCTCCTGAATAGCTGCTAGCTAAAACAACAGTAAAGAAAATAAGACAGCATGCATTCAGGCTAACTGGAGTACGGCAGGAGGACAAGGACAGAAAGATCAGAGATGGGATCAAGAAAGAGAATGAAAATGACAGGTAGCTGGAAGCTTGAGGTCACACCTGTAAACTGAATGTATCACAAAGCAGTCCCCAGTCTGTGTTCGGTTTTCCCAATAGAGAGGTCACATCATGAACAGCGATTAGAATGTACTAAATTGAAAGAAGTACAGGTAAAACGCTGCGCTGGATTTTGAGGTGCCCCACCAGGTGTGTTTTCAGTGAGGAGGGAGCAAGTAAAACATGAGGGGTGACTAACCCACCCCATTCTCACCCACCTCCCAGCTTCCCCCCATTATACAGTGGGTGGGGGAGGTGGGTGGGCACTGAAATTGGCAGCCTGCCCACCATATGTAAGTAAATGATTAAGGGTCAATTGAGTTTGTTTACAAGACACTTGACCTCAATATTATGCTGTTCACACCATAACACGGTTGGCACGGGCAGGCAGGTGGGAGTGGAAAGAGAGAATTAAAACTTTCAAAAAGTTTTTAAAAGGGTGGGAATGTACGGAACAGGGGGATACTATCATCGGGGGGAAGGGTTGGGGGCAGGGTGTACTTTGCGCATCAGGGGCACCCCCATAAAGATAATACCCCTCCCTCCCTCCCCACCTGCACTGCAAAACCCACACACCCGCTCAGGTGCCCGATCCTTCCCTGCCCAATACCCCCAACTTGCCCAAGTCCGGGATCCAGTGCAGCCTTCATCCTGGGCTTGCTTACAGTCCTGGCAGCAGCCACTACTGAGTCCCGGAGCTGCCAGGACTGCAATTTGATTGGCCAGTAGCTCCCAAGGGTGGGACTTCCTCCCAGTGAGTGGTGGGAGACCTACAGTTTTCTTGTTGTTGCTGCCTGCAGACTGTTAATTGTTGCGGGATGGACTTTATTTCATTGGTCCATTTCCAACGGGGGAGGGGATGATGAGCATTACGCCACCCTGTAAAATCCAGCCCGCTATTTCACCTGACCTTCATTACGCTTCCTCATGCCCCACTTCCTGCAAGGACTCTAGCCCATTCTCCTAGTTTCTCCATCTCTGTCACATCTGCTTGGATGATGTTAACTTCCATACTATTGCTTCCAGGTTTTTTTCATTTCTTCGTCCATGGGATGAGGGCATTGCTGGCTGGGCCAGCATTTGTTCCCATCCCTGATTTCCCTTGAGAAGGTGGTGGTGAGCTGCCCTCTTGAACTGCTGCAGTCCATGTGGTGCAGGTGCATCCACAGTTCCTTCCCAACGCACAGTCAGGAAGGAAGTTCCAAGATTTTGACCCAGTGACAGGGAAGGAACAGCGATATAGTTCCAAGCCAAGATGGAGGGGAACTTGTAGAGGTGGTATTCCCATGTATCTGCTACCCTTGTCCTTCTGTGTGGTAGAGCTCACAGGTTTGGAAAGTGCTGCCGAAGGAGCCTTGGTGAGTGGCTTCAGCAGGGATCATCACTGGATCCCTGGACAGAAGTGAATGGGACGGGATGGAGGTCACAGGGCGGAGAGGTCATGTGGGTGGGGGGAGGGGTATCAGAGGCAAGGGCTGCGTGGTTTCATATCTTCAGCATTTTATACAATTTAGGCTTCAAATAAAAATGCTGAGCTGACTGTTGTTTGGGATGAGTTTGTTTTTTATATTGCTCAGGGATTGAGTGATGTTTGCGAGTGGACCTGGGACATATGTTTATTGTGTATTCCCAAAAGGAAAAAACAGCAAAAACTGGGAAATAAGAATACTGGCCCAAGCTGGTCTTGTATAATTTAAAATGGAACACCAGTAAAACTGGGAAATAAGAGTGCTGGTCCGAACTGCTTTTTTTTTCCTTCTGAGTTGTTACTGGACACTAAGGACAGGATTTTTCTTTTGAGGTCAGGACCCCAACATCAGGATCATTTCTGGGTCTTGAACCCGCAAAGCGCCTGAGGCCCGATGTGATTTCTGAATGTCTGGCCCATTAATGTCCAGGGTGCGTGCTCATCATCCAATTAAGGAGGGTAGGCGGGTGTGTTCCCGAGGCTGGAGGACCAATTGGAGGCCTTCCAGCCCTGAGAGAGCAGAAGCCCTACCATATGAGGCGGGCATTGAAAACGTATGTAAGAGAGAGAGAGGGCTCATCAAGATAGAAGCGTCCCCTGTAGACTTTCTATTGAAGATGTAATTTATTCTAGCCACAGCTGCCATAATTCTACTTTGGGGAGGGAACCCTGCTACCTGGTAGCCTGTGGCTGCAGCTATTGCTACCTAATGGTCACTGCCACTGATGTTTACAAAAGTTATTTGGAGCAGTGGGTCCGCGGTTGGTAGCCAGGAGGCTGCTCTCATCCATTGGCTGGGAATCGTTCGCTGCGGGTGGCCCATCTACTGACTGGAAAATGCATGTTGGTGTCTCCCCAGTGCCCTGAATAGGCTTGTTAAGAACCTTAATAGGATACATGGCGCTTGCGTGCAGGTAAATGGCAGCACCCTGCCCCCAGCCAATCATCTACTTTTAAAGACAGGAAAGGTATTTGATGAACTGATCTTTCTTGATGAAAGCTGGTCTCGAAGAATTTTGACACAAGTGAAGAGAGCTGTGAGCAATGAGTATCAGTATTAATGTTGGATACACCCAGGGAAAATGCTACAATTCCTCAGGTGCAGGACAAATTGGTTCCTGAACTTGTTTGTGTCCTCCTCTATAAGAACTTTTAACGGAAGTTTGGTACATGGACGAGGATATGCACTTAGGATGGGAGTTACTGATTATGTTTAAGGAATTGGGTAGTTGTTAATACTATTTTAACTAAAGTTAGATCTCTGTGATAGGATAATTTTCATTCTTTTATTGTTATTACTCAGTTATATGTAATTTCTTAACGTACAAGTAATGTACCCAAAATGAATTTCGGTATGGACAATAAAGTGAAATTGAATTGAATTAAATTAAAAACAGCCCAGAGGAGGGAACATGCTGCAAAGTGGCATGCCACTCACCAAGGCCAATATTCCAGTCCTTCCGCCTCTGGCCCTACTTTCAATGCTCAGCAAAAATTCTGGTGTATTTCAAGAGCAGCTATACCTGGATGACAGCAAATGACCATCTGTTCAGGAGCTGGAGATAGAATGGTGAAAAATCTTCCTTTGGTAATGCAACAGAAATTTCACCATGAGAAGTAATCAATTAAGTAAATGTGAAAGAGAAGGAAGGTTTTGAGAAGAGTGGAGAGACAAATAGACAAATTAATTTTAAACATCTTAAATCAAAATTGCTAATCCAGCAAGGGAGAGAGGGCAAAAACAATTTGCAATATAAATAACTAAGAATAAGAGGTTTCAGAGAAATGAGAACTAAAGTTATTTGCACCTATGCTTGTTTTATAAGGTGAGGACTGTACCTTTAATATCAGTGAAATCTATAAAATTTTACCAAGACTTCGTCATGACAGCAATGGTGAACCCCTGTCATGTTAGGTTGAAGCAGGGCTCCAATAAACATCAATGGGATGATATCCTTCAAACAAAGGGATCTAAGCAGAAAGTGTGGGTACTGCAGAAAACGAACAGTATACCTGATGTCAGCTCTGTTTGTGCAGTTGACTTTCAACCACAGCCCAACCTTGATTTCCTGATGTTACTATGGACAACTGCAAGGGCCACCAATTGGGTGCGGTGAAGATTGCCCAGGAAATAAAAGCACAGCTTCAGGCCTCGAAGGACAGAGAATGCGTAAAGGAGGAGATTCAACTTGGCATTGCAAGTACATAATAAATAAAAGAACAACCACAGCCCTAGTCACTGCCACTCATTATTAATGTAAAGGGCAAGAGAAGTGCAAACGTGGGATCACCTAACGATGCATATATTCATGAAAGTGCATTATTTATGGGCAGAAGAAAACATAGGATTAATCTGAGGCATGACATATGATAAGTGTGGAATGCTTGGGAGGAACAAGTGACTTTAGATCTGTGGCTCTCAAAGTTCTTCACTACTGGGGGTTCCTCACCTCAAAGAATCATAGTATGATATAGCATGTCAGGGTGCATGTCAACCCACTTTGCCCTTGCTAGTGCTGGTTCTTTGAAAAAGCCACCAAATTAGCCCCAATCTGCAGCTCTTTCCCCTTAGCCACGTAAATTTTTCCTCTTCAAGTATTTATCCAAATCCCTTTTGGAAATTACGTTTGAATCTGCTTCCACCATTCTTTCAGGCAGTCCATTCCAGATCCTACCAAACCTCGAGCTTTTTACCAATTACCTTACATCTATGTTCATCTGTTTACCAACCCTTCTACCACTGGAAACAGTTCCTCCTTATTTTCACCGTCAAAACACTTCATGATGTTGAAGATGGACTAATAACATTGAATTCATTGAATTGAATGCCAACTGAGTGGCCAACCTCATGCCTGCCAAGTGCTGAGGCCACCAGCTCAATCAAAGTGCCCATCTGGGGGGTGGAAGACCAGGTCGCCATCAAGGCCCGCCTAACGTGAAACGTGAGTGGCAGCGCTGTCTGTGCGGGGGGGAGAGGAGGGCGAATGGGCCAAGTGCGAGTTTGGCACATGCGTGAGAGTTAGCCCTTCATATTCTCCCTGAGATGAAGCATTTTTAAAAAAGAAAATGAAGAAAATAAAAAAGTAATAAAACATGTCCCCTCATGAACAGGGACATGTTATTAACTTAATTTTAAAACTTTTATTTTGTTGCTATTTTCTTTTAGAAACCTCATCCCGCCCATGGATGAGGTTCCCAAAAAATTGGGGGGAGATTAGAAAAAAAGGCTTGGCCTTTTGGCCTGCCTGCCAACCATTAGTTTGGATGGGCAGCAAAAAATTTAAGTTAATTGATTATTTATTGGCCTTAACGAGCCTTTTAATTGTCAGCGGGTGCATTGCCAACTCCAGCTCATGCCTGCTGACTGAATTATCATGCGACTGCGCGTTGACGTCAGCACGCTCGGCCAACGTCAACGCGTGTCATTTCACGCTCCGAGCAGATCGGGTGCGCGCCCACCCGCTGTGCAAAAATTTCTGCCCTTTGTCCTTTACACTGTTATTTTACAAATCTGTATTAGGATAATTGAAGTTCCCCATTAATGCTACTCTAATCTTGCAGCCTTCTCCAATTGCCTGCACATTTGCCCCTCTTTCACCTTCTCATTGTTCGATGACCTATAGTATACACCCAGGAATATAATAGATCTCCTGTTGATCTTTAATTCTAACCAAATAAATTCTGTCTTTGAGCATTCAATTTTATCAGCTCTTCTAGTGCTCCAACAGTACCTTTGTTCAATACTGCAATACCCTCTTATATTTTTCCTTCCCATTCTCTCTTGAATGCATTGTAGTTAGGAATATTAAGCGACCATTAATCCACTTGTTTGAGCCAGGTCTCCGTTATTGCCATTATGTCATGATTCTAAATGGCTACTTGTGCCTACAAATCACCGAGCTTATTTCCCACGGTCTATGCATTTATACACCTATGGATTCCAAATTGATCATAGTGTGGCTTGTATTTCTCCCCTCTCCAACCTGGTGCTGGATTGTTCTTCATCCTAATGCTATTTGTCTCTCTCAGTACTCTGTGTACAGTTTTCTCTCTAATGTTTTAGCCTGGTTTTTTGCTCAACCTGACAAATTTATTTAACCCAATCACTCCAACCTCCCCAACCCCACCCCACCCCCTGCAGAATCAGTTAGTAACCCTGTGAGGACATTGGTCTGAACCCTGTTTAGGTGCAACCTGTTTCCTTTGTACACACCCTCCCTTTCTGCCCCAGAAAGATCCCCTATACACCAGGGATCCGAAGCCCTTCCTCCTGTATCATTTCTCCAACCACACAAAAACCTGTCTTATCTCTCAGCACCAGTACAAACTACCATAAGGCCCTAGGAGTCATCCAGAGATCGCTATCTTTGAAATCCTGCTCTTTAGCATTCTTCCCAACTCTTGAAGCTGTTTGTAGCTCCTCACCTATTTTTCTGCCTATGCATTTGGCTCCAATATGAACCATGAGCTCTGGCTGTTCCCCACCCCCCAACAAAATGTTATGCCGTCATTCAGTGGTGTCCTTTACCCTAGGACCCAAGAGGCAACACACCGTGTAAGTCTTGTGTCAGTGGTTGCAGGGATGCCTGTGTATCCCACTGACTATCAAATCCTCTATGACAACTGCCTTTCTACATTTTGCTGAGCCCCACCTATGCAGTCACATATTACATAATGCCATGGATGTGCTCAAGAGTACAATCCCTCAAGGTGTCATCATCCTCACTGGTACTCAGTACCAAAATCTAAATGACAATGCCATACTCCTGGAGGATTCCTGCCTTGTCAGGCTCTTCCTACTGTAACAGATGGCCACCCGCTTATACCATGTTTGATGGGTACAATGAGTCAACTATTCTGATGTCATATTATGCAATTACCAGGATAGTAGAAGACAAGCTAGATAGTCCTTGGTCTTTTATAGCCCATCAGTTCTGATGTTCATATGTAGGAGAAGGAAACATTTAAAAGAAGGCAGGCCACAGCTACTGGAAGAGAACCAGTTGCTGTTTGGGAAGTGATCTTATCTGAAAAATGGGGAAAAAGGTCCTGCAAGGCAACTAGGAAGAGGTGACAGGAAATAGTGAGTGGGAGGGCAAGTCTGTTGCCTAGTGCCTGCTCATTTTCCCAACAAAGTAAAAATCTCCATTATTTTGCCAGAACCTTTTTTATTTATGCAGAACATCTAACACCTGACCTGCAATTGGTACTGGGACAGGAAATTTTAGATCCAGGCTGTTCTTATGTCATAAGTGTAACAGAACTCATTCAGTAGCCACCTCTCCTTCAGGCACAGCTCTGTGGTGAGGACGGGATGTTTATGGGCAGCTCAATGAGAATGGAGTCCAAGTGTTACTGGTCTTTACTTATGTTTCCAATTAGCTGTGCTTCTCAATCAAGTGTTCCTGATGTACTATGCCCAGGAAAATCGACTGTTAATTTTCTTTTATGCCATTTTGAAATTTGCTCTTGGGAGGTGGGCAACATTGGCAAGGCAAACTTTATTTCCCGCTCCTATTTTCCTTGTGAAGGTGGTGGTGACCTTTCTCCTTAAATTAGACTGGTCCTTGTGTTCATAGAATCATATAATAACAAAGCACACAAGGAGGCCAATTGACTCACTATGCATGTGTTGGCTGTGTTGATTTAAATTTGTCTAGGCAATGCTATGTCTTTGTAGCCACAGTATTGATTTGGCTGGCCCACCCTCAAGATGTTGACAGTGAGGTGACAAGTGTTCGGGCTGTTGCTCTTCACGACTTTCATAACTTTCCAATGTTGGCAAGTTTGCTGTTGACAAATATATATACAGGTGTAAGGGTTTTAAGTTAAAATAAATAATTTCTTAAACACCTACATGTGACAGGGGAATGGCCCATACCTGGTAGTGCTTTTTTAATATAGAAAAACGTAACATGATGCACTTGGATAGAGGCAAGTCAAATCATGTGCATATCATCTAGGATTGCATGCTCAAGTTTGCTGGGTGATTGAAGGAGGTTATAGTACCTGATTCATTGAACACCCTTGAACAGTACCATGAGGCTATTGTAAAACAAAATAGCATGTTTGGATGTGTTGCCAAGACAATAAAAAATAAAGCTAGAAACACTATTCTTTCTTTGCATAATCCATTGTCTAAGCCACATTTAGAAAACCTTGTCTGGTTTTGATTCCTTCACATTGTGGCTGATAGGCCCTAGAAAAGGTTCAGAGGGGAGCTGCTAGATTTATACATAACTTAAGAATGTTCTATTACCATAATTAAGTTCTTTTTGACTGAAGGCATGAGAAATATTGGGGTAGATTTTAACTTGGGCAACCCGTTGTAAGTGGGTAATAAAGGCATTTAAAAATTTAAGCAATGCTTAACATCCTGTTTTTGTCAGTGCCTCCATCACTACCATCTTGAAAGGGGTCTACTTTTCAGTGATTGGAATGCCCACTTGTTTTGGGTGATAGGCCCCTTTAACATGAACATTTAAAATCTATGATTTGCATAGTACATAACTAGGGTTGCCAACTGTGATTAAATGTATTCCTGTTGATTTCATCACATGACTTGCCCCCGTGACCAGCCATAATTTGGCCAACATATCCATCCTTGTGATATACTTGCTTATGCCAACCGGAAGCAAGAAGACTCCCAACTGGAGGATGATTGACTGTCAGACAAGCAAGCTTTTATCCCATTTTCAATATTTTTATATCTGGTAAAAAGAAATGTTCAAAGAAAATGACAAAAAGCTTTTTTTTTAATGTTCCAATTATTTTTCTCCAGGATTGCACACAGCAGTGTCCTGGAGGCTGACCTTCAATTCCTGGAGACTCCAGCTCAATTCTGGACGGTTAGCAAACCTAATTACGTAATAGTCACTTTAAGAGCCGACTGGACAGAGCGAGTGTCATGTAAGCTTTGCCCACTTTTACAATTGGAACAGCTGAAGAGGTCCCCAAAAGGAAGCAGGAGGAGCAGGAATGCTCTTCAGGCACCACAAATATAATATAGGCCACCACTACCCAAGGTATTTCCCCACTTCAAATGCAAACCTCACCAGAGTGTACCTTGGTTGGCCTCAGGTACAGTCAATATTGCACTAGCCTGAACCTGCCGATCTGTATCAGGATGTCTGTTGGTCAGTTAAAGCTCACCAGCTCTATTTAAATAAGGTCGGGTCAAAATCGTTTTGGATTCATTGCTTCACCGGTCGGCTGTCCGAAGGTTAAAATCTATCAGTTCAGCAATGGAAAATAGCATTAACACATTTACCACAAGCAGCTGGGAATTTAATTTTAGCAGCAGTATTATGTCATTTGGTTTTGTGGCAAATAAACTGAAATTGAAAGATTTGCAGTTTAAACAGATCTTATAATTCTCGATCCAGAATTGCTACAAGTGATTTTATCATTAAAGATGCAGCTGTATCATGCTATCTATTTACTAGATACAAAAATATTCTCGTCATTTCAAGAGGAGTTACCAGCTTTCAAAAAAAACATATTTTGTAACAACAATCCTTTCCCTATGGTTTGAAGCTTGTACTACCAAGAAATCCAACATTGTAGCTGAACATAAAAGGTTCAAGAAAAAAAAGTCACTCAAGGGAATTTGGTCCCTGTCATGATTGTTTATAGGGGCAAGAAGCGGGGGAAATCAATGTCTTGGTGCACTCTCCAGTGGTAGACTCCCCTGTTAGAAGTGTGTTGGCTGTAAACGTTGCAACAGCCAAACTCTTTCACTTCTGTGTGCCCAGAGAGCCTGTCTAAAACATGTATTAGGCTCCCTGAATATGCAAATCAGAAACCCATTGTCTGCTTCGGGACCCAACACCAAACTGGGTCAAAACTGGACTGCATGTATGTTGTGTGGATGGGGAGGACAAAAGGAAACATGAGGATGCATTGGCTTCAAGAGAGACTAAACACCATCAGGGAAAGATCTTACCACCCTTCAACTTATGTATTGCTCCATTTATGTAAGGTTAATTAATCTGATATTCAGCAATGAAGATTGAGTTTACCTAATGCATGGAGATTGAAGTGGTTACTAAGGAGATAGGCCTACAGCCTAGCCTGCAATTTAGCTCTGCTCAGTGTTATTTGCTGCAGACAGCGTGTAAAGTTCTATCCTTCCAAGAATAAGATTGTGGATTGTGGTAGACTTAAACACAGTGGGGGCTAATTAAGTTGTGGTGATATCCTATAAAAATAAAAATCAGGAGAGGTGTTTAATGGGTGGTTGAGCTCATATTATGTATTTTACACTATTGCCAAATTGAAAATCACTGTAGTCCCAGCATGAGTATTTTTTCAAAATCAGTTCATTCCTATTGGCATTTTTTTAGTGTCATATTTAATTCATTGGGATTGTTGTGGTTTGTTATCCCATCATAAGTGTACAGTGTATGATAGCAGCATTGTAAAAAAAAAATAGTTAACTATCACCTGTCTTTGAATCGAGAACAGGAAAAAAGCTTAAATTCTGTTTATGGATGTTATTAGCTTGATGAGATTTATTTCTTGTAATCATCACTGAGTTTGCCTAAGACTTGAATTCACAGCAAAAAAAAAATCTACCCAGTTTAAAATGAACAACTCAATTTTAGCTTCAAGAGGACCAGCAATGATCATATGAAGAATAACAGTGACATCCTGATGGACCACTCCATTCTTTCACCTGAGGTTATTGTCAAGCACGATCACTCATTAGCTGTTAATGAGCTCACACACTAAAGAGTTAAGTGTAAATCTGAATGTTTGATAAACATTGTCAAAAATTGTTTCAAATATAATACCCAACCTGAAATATCAATGATGCATATAAGAATATATTGAGGGAATATGATTTATAAGCAAATAAGATAGTAAATTGGAGAAAAAGATTGTTGAGTGTTGCTGGTCAATTAGTAAAGCTGTTTAATCATATCAGGTTATAAAATACAAGGAAAGTTATGTTCTAAGACATTAAGGATAGCTCTGTCTTTACCACTATAAAATCTATGCAATCCTTAAAAGCACCTTAACTGCTCAGATAACTCCCTTAAGATTTAAGTTTAAAGTAATTACTTTTGCAACCTAATTACATGCTGAAAGTAAGACACATTTCTCTCCAATGAATTCTGGAACACTGAAATCATTTGTTTAACAGGCTTTAGTTAAAATTACCATGGAAACAGAAAGTTCTCCTGCCGAGATGGTACATTCTCGGTACATTTTACTGGCTCAAAGCGTCTTCTGACTTTAGGAAATAATGTTTGTTCCAATTGCTTAGAAGTGCTGTGATTATTCATTTAGAGTAGAAGAAAGCTTTTTAGCCTTAAAATCATTCTTAGTGGTTCTTAAACAAACATCTCCAATTCAGCAACTTTATAGGTTTTATTGTACCAATTTCTGGGTGATTCAAAACTTGACTCAATGAAGCTTTGAGACAGTGACTGGGATGTTCCGTGCCCGCTGGCAACGGGTGTGGTCGGTGGCATGAGCAGACAATATGGCAAGAAGGCCAAAAGTTGGTTTCATGATGTTGGAAACCAGTTTGCGATTGTCCGCTCAGCTTGTCGATGGCAGGCCGTGTTCGTCATCATCGAACATCGGGAACCTCATTGTAATACATCAGCATATCATTGTAAGGCCAGCCCGCTGGACTCAGTCTGCCCCATGCTGGATCAAGCACCCACGTCAGGGGGAAAACACGCCGGTGCAGAGCAAGTCATGACAGCTGTGATGTTCAAATGTTGGGACTTACCGCCAGGGCCTTGCTCACACCCGAGGAGCAGAAGATGCTGGAGCCCAACAGCAGTGACATACTGGAGGAATGCCCATGGCATGTTGGGTGGATTATCATGGACATGGCTCTGCTGCAAAGCAGCTCACGGAAGTTGGAAAGTCATCACTGATGCTCACAATGGATGATGGTTACGTGGGTGAGAGAGGAAGGTCTAGGATCAACTGGGAGAGGAAGAGGTGTCGGGGTGTGAGATTAGGAGGGGGAATGAAGGCATCAGGGGGGTGAGGCAGTGAGGGGTGAGGGAGTACATGAGGAGGAGGGGGTAACAGGGAGAAGATGGCACTTGGGGAGCTAGGTGTAAGGGGGTAGAAGGTGTACGGAAAGGAGTTCGGAGAGGGGACGGAGTACGAGAGGGGAGGGAGTCCAGAGGGAGGAAGGAGAGTGGAGAAGGGAGGGAGTCCAGGGGCTGAAAGGACTGCAGAGAGGGTGGGGGGGGTGGTGGAAGTAAGGGTGGAGGAAGGAGTAAGGGTGAAGGAAGGAGTCAGGAAGGGGTAAAGCTGGAGGAAGAAGTGAGACTGGAGGAAGAGGTAAGGCTGGAGGAAGGAGTAGGGGCAGGGGGAAGGACTAAGGGTGGCAGAAGAAGTAGGGACGTGTGAGAGAGTCAGGAAAGGGGAGGGACTAAGTGGGAGGGGAGTCTGGGGATAGGGGAGGAGTAAGGCAGGGGTTCTGGGGGGAAGGGATTCTGCGGAGGCAAGGGGTCCAGAGGGGGGAAGGGCTCTGGAGGAGGGAAGGGGTTCCAGAGGGGGAAATGGGTCCATCAGTGAAATGCACTCCTCCAACTCACATGCCACTCTGCTGAGGGCTTCCAACAGCTCAGCGTGGTGTTCCCAGGCCTTCTACTGACTCTCCAGGATGAGTTGGAAGGCCAAATCTAGAGGCTCATCATCTGACTCAGATCTCACAGGTGCCAGATCACCAGCAGCCCCCCAAGCGCCAGGGAGCTCAATCGAACCTGCCTCCTGCTGCTGAGGACATGTGTCCATGCGATGACCACCAGATTGTGAACCTGAGCCTGCCCTAGGTCTAGGCCCCACCAAGGTGTGTGTCTCTGAAGGATGCAGGATGTGGGTAAGCACTGTGACAGGTCTTCCAGGGTGCTTATTTCCAGCTCTTCAATGGAGGAGGTGTCCTCTTGGCTGGAGATGGGGACCTGGTTGGAGCTGATGGACTGGCTAGCTGAGGGTGTTGGTCACTTTGCAGAGCTCCCTGTGAACCAAAGTATAGATAATTAGTGCATGGCAGCAGAGTCAAAAGCAGGAGAGAGAGAGCACTCACAGTTGCACTGAGAGAGGGATGACGTGATGCATGATCCTCGGGTAGATGTTCGCTGCCAATCTCAGTGTCACCGGAGACACAATCCACTTCCTCACTAGTCAGCGTAATGGCACGCCGCTCAAAGTGAGTGAGGGGCCTAATGTGGGCCACTCACCCCTGGTCTAGGACCTCTCCCTGCTGATTTGAGCCAGCTTCTCCTGCATGAAAACAGATGGAGAGAGTGTGAGCAGGACACATGGCACTGCATGGAATGTTTGTGTGGTGAGTGGAGTCATGGGCAGGATGAGGACGTGAGCTCAAGAGGCTATGAGCCTGATGGAGGTGTGTGTGAGAGTTAGTGGCATTTTCCTTGAGTTGTGAGATCCCTGTGGATGTGTGATGGGTTTGTGAGTTAAGAATGATGAGAAGAATGAGTTAGCTTGGTGGAACGGATGAGATTATTCATCCTGTGGCATCACTGGGTGACTGTCCTCTTTAGCAGGTCATTGGCACTGCCACCGCCTCCCAAGCCAGATAAGTGATGTTGCTGCCTATCCGGCTGCCAAAGTGAGAGTAGAGGACATTACGATGAACTTCCACTATGTCCAAAAGGCACTCAAGGGACGGACACTGAACCTGGGGGCTGCAGTTTCTTTGCCTTTCAGGGCCATTTCTTCTTTGCAGCAGTCGTGGGCTGGAAGCACTGAGAGGTGTGTGTGTGGCTGAACTTTAAATGTGGCGCCCGCCATGATGAAGTTTTGAGGTGATGGCGTGGCAGCTGAATGAGAACCCACCCGCCATAAAAATGGCGTGCTTCCCAGGAATGCATAATTAATGCAGCGGGTTTGGGACGATACAGTGTGAAAAGCCGCCATTGCGGCCAGCGGGTAAAACATTGTTTTACCCACCCGCTACTGAATTGAGTGCAAATCTGGGACGATTCGGCCCAATGAATTCTACAATACTTATTTTAATATAAACAAAGCAGGCAGAAGAAGCTGTACATCCGTACTCAAAGAGAACTGAAACACTATACTTGCCTTTATCTTTACTTGTAACTTTAGAAATGACTCTGTGCTTTATTATTTTACAAAGAGTTAATATGTTCACATTAAAATTCTCTGCCTGCTGTTTTAGACAGAGGCAAATTAATGCCTCCATTAAAATATTGAAGCATTTTAAGTATTACTAAATTAGTGCAATGTAAGATTGCACATGATTGCAATATACTTTATGGGTCACCTCCATTTCCTATCCAGGATTCCATCTCTGCATTGATTAGGTCATCTAGAAATTCATTTTATCTGGCACTTTACCTCTAAGTAAGCTAAAGTTAATACCCTTCTGTTATAATGTAATGAAGTTCTTTGATTAGGTTAAGAAGGCAAACCTTGCCCTATTAAACAAAACTATATTGTGGGCAGAAACCTGGTAACAGGGGGACAGGTAATTGTAGCAAAACCTGTTTCTGTCATTTAGTGGCTCCCATTGGTGAATGTGCACTTTTCCCTCAGTGCCTTCAGCTTTCTATCACTTCTCGAATGTATTCAGAAACATGCTGGAAAGCCTGGGTTCCTCTGGAAATCTCATCAGTTACATCCCCTCTATGGCCAGTGGTGAAAACAGTCACATGAAGCAAATCTACTTGTCCTACAGTGCAAATTGTGGGTCCCTTAAATCTCTATTCGAATGGCATTGGTCCAATGCAGATCAATTACCACTGGAACGTGGGACTCATCACCAGGGGAACAAGGGAGAAGAGAATTTGAGTTTTGTTTTTTTGTTCCATATGCTATTCTAAAAACCTGCTGGGTGCTGAGAGTGGACTCTGCAGAAGCAGTGATACAGGTGCAAATGCCTATCCCTAATACTTAGATAATCTCATTCCCAAGATTTGGCATAAGGGTGGGGGGTCACTCGAGGTAAGACAGGTAGGCAGGGGTACTTGCACACTGCATTTCTGATGGCACAACATGACTGTCAGGCTTCCTGGGCTTCAGTCTTTTGGTCTCCATTTGCCCTATTAGACCGATAAATGACTTCAGCCATACCCGCCTCTATCAATAAAACCAAAAGAGTGGTCAAACTTAGCTATATGTCTAAGTTGGTCCACTTTGACAGGAAAAATAGAAAAACAATATATTATTTGAATGGTGAAAGAAAACTCTACAAAAGGATTTTTGTGTCCTGGTACATGAATCACAAAATATTGGCGTGCTGATGCAGCAAGTGGTTAGGAATGCAAATGGATGTTGGTGTTTATTGCAAGAGGAATTGTGTATAAAAATAAGGAAGTTTTGCTACAGCTATACAGGGTGTTGGTGAAACCACATCTGCAGTACAGTGTACTTAAGAAAGGATACAATTGCATTCGAATTAGTTCAGAGAATGTTCACCAGATTGATTCCTGGGGTGAAAGGGTTATCTTATGAGGAATGTTTGAGCAGGTTGGGCCATTTCCCATTGGAATTTAGAAGAATGAGAGGTGATCTTATTGAAACATATAAGACCTTGAGGTGACATGTCAGGGTGGATTCTGGTAGGATGTTTGCCCTTGTGGAGGAGACTAGAACTAAGGGACACAATTTAAAAATGGGCTATCCCTTTTAAAATGGAGATGAGGAGAAATGTTGCTCTCAGAGCATCGTTAGTCTGTGGAATTCTCTTCCCAGAGAGCAGTGGAAGCTAGCTCATTGAACTTATTCAAGGCTGAGTTAGATTTTTGATAGAGAAGGGGATCGTGGCTTATGGGAGGGAGTTGGCAGAAAAGTGGAGTTGAGGCCACAATCAGAACAGCCATGATCTTATCAAAAGGTGGAGCAGGATCAAGACACCAAATGGCTTACTTTGTATGATCTTATAGTCTACAACCTTGGCAACAAGGGCATTGGTCAGTAGGGTGATGCAGTGATGTTTATTTTCTATTCATTCACAGGATGTGGGCATCACTGGCTAGGCCAGCATTTATTGCCCATCCCTAATTGCACTTGTTGATAGGGCATTTAAGAGTCAGCCACATTATTGTGGATCTGGAGTCATATGTAGGCCAGACCAGGTGAGGACAGCAGATTTCCTTCCCTAAAGGACACTAGTGAGCCATTGACATTACGACAATCGGCAATGGCTTCATGGTCATTTATTGAATTCAAATTCCATTTGCCATGGTGGGATTCAAACCCAGGTCTCCCAGAGCATTACCTGGGTCTCTGGATTACCAGTCCAGTGACAATACTACTATGCCATTGCCTCTTCAGCTGATTGAGAGGTGCCACAGAAGTCCATGGCTGAACTCTGAAAGGATCTATAGAGGTGAAGAAATTCAAGGCCACAGTTACCTTGGCTGCTACTGGCAAGGTGTGTCTATGAGTGGAGCAAGGTACAAGCTTCACTCCTCAGTGAGAAGGGTACAGATGTCTCTGACCATCTAAAGAGTCTAGAGTCTACTTTGGCACCCCCTCTCCTGCAGCCCACTGATGCCAAGCATTCCTTTTTTGTTGTGCAGGCTGCTGTTTAATGGTCTCTAATTTCTGAGGCTGTAGCACCCATTTTCAGCTTCACCCTTTCAGTTGATCAGGAAGGTCCACAAAGCCTGGGTCAATGAGCAGTGCCCTGGTGATGCTAGGAGGATGGGGAGCTGGCAAGAATCTGACTTCTGCCTCTTCCCCTGTCCCTTGATGTGCTCCAATAACTTTTCACTCCAGTGAGTGAACCCTTTCACCTATTTGATAACATGCTACTATCTTCGATATAAGTTTTCTTGTCGACTTACTCACCTCCTATTTGGTGCATGTCTGCCCTCATGAAACATGTCATTTAATCTGCCCTGCTATCCACCCTATCGCAGCCCTTCCCTTTTGTTCTTCTTCCCACCTTCCACCCTACCCATCCCCCATCACTTGCTCAAAACCTATTACATTTCGAACTTCTTCCAGCTCAGATGAAAGTTCATCAACCTGAAACATTAACTCTGTCTCTCCCCACAGATGCTGCCAGACCTGCTGAGTATTTCCAACATTTTCTGTTCTTATTTCAGATTTTCAGTATCCGCAGTGTTTTCTGTTTGTTTTGGCCCAGAATTTGCAGTCAGCAACGAAGCAAGGGCACTTTTCATTGACCTTGAAGTCTCAGTGGCTAATCTAGTGATACCTCTGGTGAGCATTTCACTCCTGTCACCCTGCAGCAATACTGTGGCTGACTGAAGAGTGAGATACTGGTGATTCCCAGCATGGAGCTACAGTGATGTCATAAAGCTGTCCAAATAACTAATCACATTAGAGGGTTTTACCAGGCACACAAACAGGAATTAAAAATGAGTAAAAGAAAATCACTTAAAAAAAATTTTACATGGATCAAATTAAAGATTAGGCCATACAGATGTGATGAAGGTAGAAGCTACAAAACTATTTTAAAAAACTTTAAACATCATTTTTAAAATAGTTTTTAAAAATCTAGAACTAATCATTTGACAAAGCTCTATGAAAACAAAATTAACTTTTCAGGGCCAGTTCTTTTGTTCATCAAAGTTGACTATCACATCACCATTGAAAACCCAGTTACACCTGATTGATTGCTGGCTCTGGGGTGGAATCCATGTCTCAGCCTGTGTCAAAGCCCTGAGTAGATGACCGACACTTCAGGATTTCCACATTAATATCTGAATGCCCAACATCCTGAAGTTACAATCAGTTTCAATAATGACAAATGCTGACAGTTTACCTTCAACACCCACCCCTCCTGTCGTAAAATCTGGGCCAAATTTTTTACATCATTGCTGGTTTCTGCAATATGCAGGCCATCTTAGTCTGGACGCTCAAGCCTGTCGAAGCACCTGTAGTGAATAAGTACATTGCTCAGGAAAAAGTCTGCAGCCAGGGAGCACAGGTTTAAGAAGATTGGTGAAGGAACCGGAGGTGAGGTGAGAGTTTTTCATCTGTAAGTAATTGTGATCTGGAATGCACTGCCTCAAAAGGTGTTGGAAGCAAATTCAATGATACATTTCAAAAGGGATTTGGATAAATTGAAGGTCAGAACATTGCAGGACAATGGGGAAAGAGTGGGGTGGGGGATGGGCTTGCAGTTTGAATGGACAGACACAATGGGACGAATGGCCTCCTGATATAAGATTCTTCGATTCTATAAGAAGGACTAATGCTTAATGACTGTACAGAAGACCGAACGACAGATCATCAAAGACACCAAGGATGAGGAAAATCACATGATGGCATGTGGCATATTCTAGTAAATTGGATTATAGGGGAGGCGGTGGCACAATGGTAATGTCACTGGACTAGTAATCCAGAGGCCAGGCTAATGCTGTGGGGACCTGGGTTTGAATCCCACCACGGCAGTTGGTGAAATTTAAATTCAATTCATAATTAGCTAGTCTCAGTAATGGTGGCCATGAATTATCGATTGTCATAAAAACCCATCTGGTTCAATAATGTCCTTCAGGAGAGGAAATATGCCATCCTTACCTGGTCTGACCTACAAGTAACCCCAGACTCAGCAATGTGGTTGACTCTTAAACGCCCTCTGAATTGGCCTAGCAAGCCACTTAGTTATATTAAACCACTACAGAATAGTCGATAAGGAATGAAACCAGGCACCTGGCATGTGCCAAAATTGGGATAATTATTCCACAGATTATTCAAGCAACAGCTTGGCATAGTCACACTCACAGAATCATACCTGAAAAACAATGTACCAGACACCACCATCAAAACCCCTATGTATGTCCAGTCCCACCAGCAAGTTAGGCCTATTAGAGATGGTGGCACAGTGGTATACAGTCGGGAGGGAGTTGCCTTTGGAGTCTTCAACATTGACTCCAGCCTCCATGAAATCTCATGGCATCAGGTCAAACATAGGCAAAGAAATTTCCTACTGATTACCACCACCGTGCTTGCGTTTACCCTTTCAGCTGATGAATTAGTACTCCTCTATATTGAACATCGCTTGGAAGAAGCATTGAGGGTGGCAGGGAAACATAATGTACTCTAGGTGAGGAACTTCACTGTCCATCACCAAAAGTGGCTCTGAAGCACCACTACTGACCAAGCTGGCCAAGGCCAAAATGACATAGTTGCTAGACTAGGTCTGCGGTAGGTGGTGACGGAACCAACAAGAGAGAAAACCTAATTGGCCTCAACCTCACCAATCTACCTCGTGGAGATGCATCTATCCATGACAGTATCAGTAGGAGCAACCACCATACAGAACTTGTGAAAACAAAGCTCCATCCTCACATTGCAGATACCCTCCATCGTATTGTATGGCACTACCACCTGCTGAATGGGATAGATTTTGAACAAATCTAGCAACAGAAAACTGGGCATCAGCAGCAGTGGAATTGTATTCAACCACAATCTGCAGCCTCTTGGCTCGGCATATCCCCCACTCTACCACTACCATCAAGCTGGGGGATCAACCCTGGTTCAGTGAAGAGTAGGAGGACATGCCAGGAGCAGCACCTAAAAATGAGGTGTCAACTTGGTCAGCACAGGACAACTTGTATGCCAAACAGCTGAAGCAACATGCAATAGACAGAGCTAAGCCAATAGATCAGATCTAAGCTCTGCAGTCCTGCCACATCCAGGCATGAGTAGTGGTGGACAATAAAACAACTAAATAGAGCAGGAGGCTCCACAAATACCCCCAGCCTCAATGATGAGAGAGCCCAGCACATCAGTGCAAAAGACAAGGCTGAAGAATTTGCAAACATCTTCAGCCGGAAGTGCTGAATGGATGATCCATCTCGGCCTCCTCCTGAGGTCCACAGCATTACAGATGCCAGTCTTCAGCCAATTCGATTCACTCCACGTGATATCAAGAAACTGCTGAAGGCACTGGATAGTGCAAAGGCTATGGGGCCTGACAACATTCTGGCAAAGGTATTGAAGTCTTGTTCTTCAGAACTAGCTGCATGCCTAGCCAAGCTGTGTCAGTACAGCTACAACACTGTCATCTACCCGGCAATATGGAAAATTGCCCAGATATGTCATGTCCACAAAAAGCAGGGCAAATCCAACCCAGCCAATTACTGCCCAGCAGTCTGATCATCACCAGCAGTTTGATCATCAATAAAATGATAGAAGGGGTTGTCAACAGTGCTACCAGGTAGCACATGCTCAGCAATAACCTTCTCACTGACGCTCAGTTTGGGTTCCACCAGGGCCACTCAACTTCTGACCTCATTACAGCCTTGGTCCAAACATGGACAAAAGAGCTGAACTCAAGAAGTGAGGTGAGAGTGACTGCCCTTGATATCAAGGCCGCATTTGACTGAGTGTGGCATCAAGGGGCCCTAAAACTGGAGTCAATAGGAATCAGGGGGAAAACTCTCCACTGTTTGGAGCCACACCTAGCACAAAAGGAAGGTGGTTGTGCTTGTTGGAGGTCAATCATCTCAGTCCCGGGACATTGTTGCAGGAGTTCCTCAGGGTAGTATCCTAGGCCCAACCATCTTCAGCTGCTTTATCAATGACCTTCCTTCCATCATTAGGCCAGAAGGGGGGATGTTCGCTGATAATTGCAAAATATTCAACACCATTCACAACTCCTCAGATATTGAAACAGTCCGTGCCCATTTGCAGCAAGACCTAGATAACACTTAGGCTTGAGCTGATAAGTAGCAAATAACATTCACACCACACAAGTGCCAGGCAATGATCATCTCCAAGAGAGGATCTCGCCTTTACATTCAATGGCATTACCATCTCTGAACCCTCCACTATCAACATCGTAAGAGTTAACATTGAGTGGAAACTGAACTAGACAAGCCATATAAATACTGTGGCTACAAGAACAGGTCAATATTTGGAATTCTGCAGCAAGTAACTCATCTCTTGACTCCCCAAAGCCTGTCCACCATCTACAAGGCACAAGGCAGGAGTGTGATGAAATACACAGCACTTGCCTGGATGAGTGCAGCTCCACCAACACTCAAGAAGCTCAACACCGTCCAGGACAAAGCAACCCGCTTGGTTGCCACCCCATTCAACAACTTAGCATTCCCTCCCCCCACAACCAACGCACAGTGGCAGCAGTGTGTATCATATATACATACCTATATATTTATCTACATCTTATATATCTATAAGATACATGCAGCAAATCACCAATGCCCCTTCAACAGCACCTTCCAAACCCGTGACCTCGATGGACAAGGGCAGCTGATGCATGGGAACACCACCACCTACAATTTCCACTCCAAGCCACACACCATTCTGACTTGGAAATATATCACTGTTCCTTCACTGTTGTTGTTTCAACATCCTGGAACTCCCTACCTAACAGCACTGTGGATGTACCTACACCAAATGGATTACACCGGTTCAAAAAGGTGGCTCACCACCAACTTTTTAAGAGCAATTAGTGATGTGCAAATAATGCTGGCTTAGCCAGTGATGACTACATCCTGGGAAATAATAAATAAGAGAAATATACCCTGGGAAGAATTGGCTGTTTGACTGCAGAGTCTCATGATCATTTATCTAGGCATTGGGGAGGAGCTGTTTTAAGGGATGTGAGCAAGGTGCTCCTATGGGAATGTCAACAATGCATACCAGTGTGTGCAGAGTAGTAGTGGCTTTTGTAGGCTAACGTTGATTTTAGTGATACTATCTGACATATCTAGCCCAGGTCTCCTTTCCACTATTAGGTGACCAGCAGATCAATCTGTTAGTGTGATTGATCTTTTGAGTGATCCTTTATTTTCAACAATATGGATTCTGTTGTTGAAAGCTGTATCAACTACCAGGAAGTTTTGACATCATTGGACATCATTTGCGTTCAACAGAGTTCATTTGCATTCATTTGACATCATTTGCACACAAAAGCAATCATTTAGCCACTATTTGATATCCCAAGGAGCGATCAATTGATAACATTGTCATCAATTGACATCAAAAGAAATCACATAGCGCTCAAGCATGATGAGCATCATTTCTTAACCTTCAGTACCCAGAAACATTCAACTGACATCAGAAGAGGTCATAAGTCATTGCAATTACAGCAAAATTTGACTAAGGCAAATTTGACTAAGTTTCACACATCAACTGGCATCAACACTATTGTGCGATGGATTTTTCTAAGACCAAGCTAATGCAATATGTTATACATTCAATCTGTAGATTGTTTAACATAGGGTCAGTGCATAGATCATGTAGTGGGGGATCAAACATGCCTCCCTTTTCTTTTCCTCAATTCCTGTAAAAGAGTCACCACATGTACATGTATGTTATAATACCTTATCCCATTCCACACAGAGAGAAATGCACTTGAGTTAAATAGTAATGTACTTGCAGTTAATTCACAAGTTCATGTTCTGTGTTTTTAGGTTTTTTGTCAGTTTGGTTCAGCTAGTGTTCAAAAAAACCCCCAAAAGTCTTGGCAAATTCAATCATAAGTTTGAGAAATTCGACAAACGTCACATGTCCATCCACCCCCCACCAACACCACCACCCCCCGCCTCCCCCTGCAGCACCACCACCATGGCCCGAGGACCGAGCAGCAGTAGCCAGCGTGACCAACCACTAAACAATAAGAAAAGGGACACTTTGCCATGAGGAAGTGGGAGGCAGCGGAAGTATCAGTGAGACCTGGGAACAGGGGCAGGAAGGGTTGTGAGACCAGGATGACCAACAATTCAAGATTTTTCAGAATTGTCCCATAATCCAGGCTTTTGTCCTGCATCCCAGGTCAGCCTCTCCCGGGACGCATTTTGTCCCAGATGTCTGCTTTGACTCATCTCTGTGCATGCACCAGGCCCCGAGCCTTCTTTTCTCATCTCTGTGCATGTGTTGGGCCCTACTGTTCTCCTGCTGTTTCTGCATCTGAGTTGGGACAGGTGTATTTGTTTGTTGATTCTGTGCATGTGTCAGACCCAGCCCATGCACAGTTTGTGTTTGGGACATATGCAGCAGGACACACCCCCACCGCTACCCCCAACAACTACAGTTCTGGCACCACCACCTAACCCCCACCTCCCTGCACATTGGTTTAATTACAGGGTTGCTGCCATGTCAAAGTGGCCTTTAAATATTTTGCCGTGACTTGGTCATCCTGGGTGAGGCTGTGGTGGGGATATGGGGCAATTGTCTCTAACTCATGCATGGGACTACCACCGCAGCCCAACAACCCAGCCCGAGTCTGATACTCAACCCCCGACCCCAGCCAGAAACCTGCTGGACAGCCCAGAACAGGAACCACCAACATGCTGCTGCTGACACAAGTGCAGGCACAAAGCCTGTGGAGATGGAAGATATCCAGGACAAAATGCACCCTGGGAAGACCTTACCCAAGATGCAGGATGAAAAGCTGAATTACGGGACAGTCCCAAAAATCCAGATGGTTTGCCAGCCTGGTAAACGGCAAGTGAGGACTGAGGGTGACTCTCCATCCTGGATTTCCCAGATTTTGCCGTGTTGTCCCAACCTCTCCTATGTGGGCTTCCCCAGAAATCCATTTGCGCTGTATTCCTCCAGGCATCAGCTGCGAGGACTTCTTAACATATTCTCTTGCTGCTCCTCATGTATCTTTGGTGTCAGATCACAGTCAGCGATCAGGTTTCCAATGAAGTCAGTGTGATAACCTGATGTGTAATATACCTTTAAGAAGAATGTTATAATAGAAGGTCACATGATCTTAATATCCAATAGAGGTGCAGCGCGGGCTACCTCAGTAGTCAATAGTCAATAGTCAGAGTCTGGAGTGTGGACACAGAGTCAGGGTTGAAAGCGCACAAGTGTAGCTGCTGAATACCTTTGTAAATAAACAGAATGTGTTCTACCCAAGAAGTGTCTACTGACCTACTCTGTCTATTGTACCAACTTGGCCATCCTAAAACAAGCGTGCAACCTGGATCCACAAGTCCCAACAAACTGGTGACCAGGATCCAACAAACTGGTGACGAGGAAAAAGCATGAAAAAGCTAGGAAAACAGCAAAGATACAATAAACTGGCTTTGGGAATAAAGCAAGTTAACAAAAGAAATCAAGAGAAATGAAATCGGCCGTACCTCGCACAGTAAATGAGAGTAGAATTTCCATCCTAATCGTCGAAGCAATCCCCTCACAGAATGCCACAATTCAGGAGAATTGATCCCTTCGATCCAGCCACAGATGATTGGTCTCATTACATTGAACGCCCCATGTTCTTATTCCAAGCGAACGACATTGGGGGGCAAGAGAAGAGGGGAGCGATCCTCTTATCCACGTGTGGGAGTAAAACCTATGGATTAATTTGAAGTCTGATGGATTCCGGTGCCCCTGATTCGAAAAGTTTTGATGAATTGGTGGACCTTGCGCAGGGTCATTACCAGCCAAAGCCCTCGGTAACGATGCAACGGTTCAAATTTAATTCAAGAAATAGAGCCCCAGGGGAGACAGTTGCTTGTTATGTGGCAAGTTTGAAACAATTAACAGAACATTGCGAGTTTGGCACATCTTTAAACGATATGCTCAGAGATCGTTTCGTGTGTGGTGTGAATGAGGAGATGACTCAGAAAAGATTACTGTCTGAAACAAATTTGGATTTTAAGAAGGCCCTAGAGATAGCATTGGCCATGGAAAGCGCAGTGAGGGATTCGAAAGCCATTTAGGGAGCACAAAATGGCATTGTCCTCCATGGTGGGCAGGAAGCTCCAGCCAAAACGAGTGCGAAAATGCAAGGCTCTGCCAAGAAGCGGGAAACAGCCACCGCCAGCAGACAAATAAAAACAAATGACTTAGCAGCGGAAGCAAGGAATAATTGTGACAGAGGTGGAAGCAAGCACACTTATAATGATTGGCAATTTAGAAAAATTGACTGTTTTTATTATCATCAAAATGAGACAGTGCAAGGAAAGAATCAGGCAGACTTTCAAATAAAAGAAAAAACCCCATGAGATTTATAGTGTAAAAGAGCCTGAAGTAACAAATTCATATATTTATTCACTGTATAATTTGAAGATTCAGAAAACAGAACCATATATGTAACAGTGAAGGTAAATGGCAGACCTATTAGAACGGAAGTGGACACAGGAACTTCCACTATAGTGATTGGTGAACATATCTTCAAATATCTGAATTATGGTGAACATAAAATAAATTTGGAAGAAACAGATGCCAAATTAAAAACTTACACAGAAGAAGACATACCAGTCAGAGGCATAAGCAGGGTTACTGTCCATTACAGAAGCCAATCGGTAAAACTACCCTTGATGGTGGGAGCAGGCGAGGGGTCAAGCCTCCTTGGATGCAGCTGGCTAAAGGAGATTAAGTTTGAATGGACTGAAATTTTCCAGCTGAGAGCAAGTGAGACACCAGGGCTACTACAAAATACACCTCAGACTTCAAGGACGAACTTGGGAAGATCCAGGGGCTGCAAGCAAAAATGTGTGTGGATCCAAAGGCAACCCCGCGACTCATGAAAGCGAGACCAGTACCTTATGCATTGCGGGAAAACGTCAATACTGAACTGGACAGATTAGAGAAACTGGACGTTGTACAACCTGTGCAGTTCTCAGATTGGGTAGCACCAATAGTCCTCGTTCTTAAACCCAACTAAAGCGTTCGAATTTGTGGAGATTACAAATTGGCAGTTAATAAAGTGGCTAAGCTGGACAGAGAGCCCATGCCAAAAATTGAAGACCTGTATCCCAAGCTGGCAGGTGGAACCCCTTGTACGATGCTTGAAATGAGTCATGCTCATCAACAAATAGAGTTAGAGAAGGCCTCCCAGAAATTTGTCATAATTAATATCCACAAAGGGTTGTACCAATATGTCATTTTGCCTTTCGGTGTCTCCTCAGCTTGTGCCTTATTCTAGAGAACAATGGAAAGTTTACTGCAGGGATTGTCCCATGTTGTAATATATTTAGATGATGTTCTGCTGACAGGACTCACTGAAAAGGAGCATTTGGAAAACTTAGAAGAAGTCTTAAAACGTTTCTTGTAGTTTGGAGTGTGTTTTTAAAAAGAAAAGCGCACATTCCAAGCGAGGGAGGTAATCTATTTGGGTCACCGGGTAGATTCACAGGGCCTCCACCTGGTTGAGGAAAAAGTGAGAGCAATAAGTGAGGCACCTACACCAAACAACACCTCCGAGCTCAAATCATTCCTAGGGATGATCAGTTACTATGGGCGTTTCTTACCTAATTTGTCTACAGAACTAGCACCCCTGCATTATCTGCTCAAGAAAAACCACCATTGGTCTTGGCAAACGCTACAGAAAGAAGTTTTCATAAAGATAAAAAAAATGTTGCACTCAGCCAATCTATTGGTACATTACGACCAAAGGAAAGAATTGGTGTTGACATGCAACGCATCTCCCTATGGAATGGGAGCAGTGCTCTCCCATCAAATGAACGATGGCATGGAAAGGCCTATAGGGTATGTATCAAGAACTCTCACCACAGCGGAAAAGGGATACTCACAGATAGAAAAAGAAGTCTTGTCAATCATCTTTGGTGTCAAGAAATTTCACCAGTATGTACACGGCCGGCATTTTACTATTGTTTCGGATCACAAGCCTTTGCTAGGATTGTTCAACGAGGACAAGGCTATACCACCCATAACCTTAGCAAAAATACAAAGATGGACATTGATCCTGGCAGCGTATGAGTATACTTTCATCCACAAGCCTGGAAATCAGATTGCAAATGCTGATGCACTTAGTCATTTGCCCTTACAAGAAAAAGATGAGGATACCCCAGTTCCTCAAGAAGTCGTTTTATTGTTGAACTTCTTAGATTCATCACCGATGTGCTAGACAGATCAGAGACTGGACAAATTGAGAGCTAGTCTTATCCAAAGTATGAGAACAAGTTCTTCATGGTTGGCCACAAGAGCAGGTATCTGACGAAATGAAACCGTATTTTAACAGAAGACATGAAATAACCAGCCGGGATGGCATCTTATTGTGGGGAGCACAAGTGATTGTTTCTCCAAAAGGGAGAAAGCCATTGTTAATAGAACTACATAGTGCACACCCAGGAATTTCCCAAATGAAGACCATAACACACAGCTATCTATGGTGGCTTGGGATAGATGGGGAAATAGAGAGCTTAGTGAAGAATTGCAAGCAGTGTCAGCAAGTGCAAAATTTATCTTCAACAGTTCCGTTACACCCTTGGGAGTGGCCAGAAAGGCCATGGGTGCGATTGCACATTGACTATGCGGGACCTTTTATTCTGTTTCTTCTTATTGTTGATGCCCACTCAGAATGGATGGACATATATGAGGTGAAGTCACCAACGCCTTCTGCTACAATTGACAAGCTACATCAAAGTTTTGCCATTCACCGGCTACCAGGAGTGATCATATCTGATAACAGCATGGCATTTACAAGTGCTGAGTTTCAATGGTTTATCATCCTCAATGGTATTACTCATGTAAAAATTTCATCGTACCACCTTCCTCAAATGCACTGGCTGAAAGGGCAGTTCAAACACTCAAGTCTGGCATGAAGAAATTAACTGGAGATTCCATTGTAACCAAGCTAGCACGCTTTATTTTCCATTATAGGACCACCCCTCACAAAACAAAAGGTTTTTGCGGAATTATTGGTGAAATGCTGTCTCAGGACGAAATTGAGCTTAATAATGCCAAATTTAGGAGGGAAGGTGGAAAGAAATCAGGAAAGTCAGAAAACTAGACACGACTGGCATAGTCGTGACAAGGAAGTTTACTGCAAGAGAAACAGTATATGTGAAGAATTTTGCAGAAGGACCAAAGTGGCTATCGGGTGAAATAAGTGCAGTGACCGACCCCTATCTTACTACGTAATGACCGAGTCATCTGGAGACATGTGGATCGTATAAGGAGAAGAGAAATTATTCACCAAGAAATTATTCCATCAGTGTTCACGACCGAGTCAGCGTTTTTGGTTGAAAGAACTCAACCGAGTACAGATGTGTCTGAAGGATCGGCCGTACCTGCAAGAGTTGAGGAAACAGATTTGCAGGTGCTCACCGAAGAACCTGATGTTCAGAAAACCGCAGAAAAGGATGTTCCTGACAAAGTATCTGAAGCTGTAGAGCTGAGACATTCTACACGCATAAGGAAACCCCCAGAAAGATTGAATTTGTAAATTACTTATATGTGTAAATAATTTGACATTTTAAGAAAATTGTAATTGTAACTGTAAAATGTATTTCTGAGTAAAGGGGGAGGGATGTGGTAATCTGATGTGTAATATACCTTTAAAAAGAATGTTATAATGGAAGATCACATGATCTTAGTAACCAATAGAGGAGTAGTGTGGGCTACCTTAGTAGTGAGTAGTCTATAGTCAAGAGTCTGTAGTGTGGAGACAGAGTTTGAGTTGAAAGCACACAAGTGTAGCTGCTGAATACCTTTGTAAATAAACAGAATGTGTTCCACCTAAGAACTGTCTGCTGACCTACTCTGTCTATTGTACCAACTGAGCCATCCTAAAACAAAAGCATGCAATCCAGATCCATAACAAACTGGTGACCAGGAGCCAACAGTCAGTTGGTGGGTTCACCCCATCATTTTAAAATTAAAATAGTTTTTTATTACTTTAAAAGCTAAGGGAGTTAACCAGAGCTCTGGGGAAATCAGATTTATAGATTTATAATAATCCTGAGGGGAGTGTGCCTGGATGCAGATCAGAACGTTCATCTTTTGTTTGAAGAGGATGGGAATGGAAATTCCCTTCAGGAGGGAAAAAAAAAACAGACAGCTGTATTTTTAAGAGAATTGTAGGTGGCAACAGATGCCCAGTTAGGTCCCCAGTCCCCAGTCCAGGAGCAGAAAGCAGACGGCCCAGAGGCTGGATGGGGGTGGATGGGAGCTCTGCCACAAATTGGTAACTCCAGAACTCTGAGAGTTAGAGACCCTAGCCAAGATTTTCCGTGCCAGCTGGAGCTGGGCCTGTTCGGTGGCATGATCGGACAATATGGCGCATTCAGTTTCACAACAGCATGAAACCAGTTTGCAATCGTTGGTTCAGTCCACCAATGGCAGGCTGCATTTCCCACCATTGGATGTCGGGAACCTCATTGTAATACATCAGCATATCATTATAAGGCCAGTCCACCGGACTCATTCCCCCACCTGCTGGATCATCCGCCCGCAACGGCGGGTAAACACGCTGACGTGTTTCACAACAGCACAGAAGCAATGTGCACCTGGTGAGCTGCACTTCGCTCGGGTCTTCAAGGTTTGTTTGCCTACCTTGCTTCAGTCAGCACTCGCAGTCATCAGCGCCAGGCTTCAGAGACAGCACCACATCACTTTTAGGGGGGCTCATGGGTAGGTCTCTACCTACCTGATCAGCCATATATGGGCGGCTTTTCAATGGCTGCAGGACAGGCTGTTGCTTGGGGAAGGGGGAGAAGTGGCCTCAGGCAAGGGAAGAGGCTGCAGGATGAGAGCTGTACTGAGGAAGGAGGGTAACCCAGGGTGTGTGTGGGGGAACATGTTGATCTGTGCAAGTGGCCTCAAGATAGTGAGGGCTGAGGATGCAGTCTCCAGGGGAGATGAGGCCAAATAGACATGTGAGGGTGTTTGCGTGAGGATGGGTGGTGATGTCCCTTGAGCTGGCAGTGAGTGAGATGCCAGTGAATGTGTGAAGGGCTTGAGTGTGTGAGTTTAGAGTGATGAGATTGTTGCCAAACGCTGGCTGCACAGATGAGAACATTCATCCTCAATCTGCATTGGATGGCCAACCTCTTTTGGCAGTGTTGGCACTGACCACTGCTGCCATTGCCTACCAAGCCAGGGTGGTAATGTTGCTGACTTTCCTGCGGCCAGAGCGGAGGTAGGGGACATCAGAGCGGCCTCCATGACGTCTAAAAGTCATCCGAGGGCTGCAGTCTTCTTGCCTTTTTGGGCCATGTCTTATATGCTGCACTCTTGGGCTGGAAGCACTGAGCGCGGCTGCACTTTAAATGTGGTACCTGGCATGATGAAGTAGCGAGGTGGGCTAATGAGAGCCCACCCGCCATGGAAATGATGTGTTTCCCAGGAATGCATAAGTAATGTGGTGGGTTTGGGACAATACGGTGTGAAAATACGACATCGCGGCCAGCAGGTAAAATGTCATTTTGCCCGCCTGCCACCGCACTTAGTACAAATCTGGGACAATTCTGCCCACTGTCTTTTTACCAAATGTCTGCATTAACCCCTTGCTACCCGGCCCTGTACTGCTGGCTGCAGCTTGGCTTTTTAGTAATTTATAGATCCAAACATGTCTATGGGTTTGAAATTATGTTCCATAAATTTCCCAGTTGGAGGGGATTCCGATCCTACATCTCCCCCTTTAAAATCTCTTTTATACCTTAAATGAGATATTACTGCTGATAAATCTTCAGCTGCGATGAGGTATTGCAGGTCCCAGCAAAATCTTACATTACTTACAGAATCTATACATTTAAATCCATCAACCCAAATCCCCCTTTAAATAATCCTTCTAATTTCTTAAATGCTTGGGTAATGGTGGGACAAGATACCCAAAATGAGTTTTACTGCTTGGTCACTTGTGTTTTGCCAACCATGGGTAACTGTAAGTGTTTCCTGCCCCTTAACTAACTATGTTACGTACAAAACAAAAACAAAAATACCTGGAAAAACTCAGCAGGTCTGACAGCATCTGCGGAGAGGAACACAGTTAACGTTTCGAGTCCGTATGACTCTTCAACAGAACTAAGAAAAAATAGAAAAGAGGTGAAATATAAGCTGGTTTAAAGGCGGGTGGGTCAAGTAGAGCTGGATAGAGGGCCAGTGATAGGTGGAGATAACCAAAAGAGGTCATAGACAAAAGGACAAAGAGGTGTTGAAGCTGGTGATATTATCTAAGGAATGTGATAATAAAGGTACTGATAGCCCTAGTGGGGGTGGGGTGGGGGGAAGGGATCAACATAGGCTAAAAGGCAAAGATAAAACAATGGATGGAAATACATTTAAAAATAATGGAAATAGGTGGAAAAAGAAAAATCTATATAAATTATTGGAAAAAAGGGGGATCAGAAAGGGGGTGGGGATGGAGGAGAGAGTTCATGATCTAAAATTGTTGAACTCAATATTCAGTCCAGAAGGCTGTAAAGTTCCTAGTTGGAAGATGAGGTGCTGTTCCTCCAGTTTGCATTGAGCTTCACTTTTACAATTTTAACAGTTGAAGCTAATGCAGATCTTGTTACTTACAGTTTACCTGTAAGAAAAACATAAAAGATCCATTTAGCTTGGAGCAAAATGGGTTAATTTGACCAAACATATCTGACAATTGAGAAACTTAAAAATGTCGTGATGCCCAATACAAATAAATTTAAAAAACGGAAACTGTTTCTACGTTTTGAATTCTCATAATGTCTTTTTCACACCTCCTCAGATTTCTTAACATTCTCCTCAGACTGTAATTTAAAACCACCCTTCCTGTTGTTTAAAATTCCAAGCTCTCTTTTCTTATTTCCCCTACTTTTGGCAGTCTGAACTCAAGTTCCAATTAGTAGTATCCAATCTCAAAATTTTCCCTTTTCTAGGGACAAAATCCTCAAAACCTTAATCTTTGTAACAAGTTTCTAACCCAAAACCAATCCAATTAGGATTAACCATGATCACTTCAAATATCCCAGATTCCAATCAATCCTCCCAAACATTAAAACTACCTCGCTCTCACATGTGTGAATTCATATCCGGATTAAAATCTCCATATGTTCATAAAAATACCCTGGAATCGTGATTCTTTCCAGTAATCATGACTCTAGATTCAATCTTTGAAGATTTTACTTCACTAATTCCACCTCCCTTTTTAGATAGATATCACAGTTTCAGGGGAAATTATAAAATATGCTCATCCACGCACATTTTTTATCACACACACATTAATTACACCTTACTTTTAAGATGGATATCACAGGTTCAGGAGAAATATTAAAACATACTCATCCATGCAAAATCTTTATCACACACACATTCTCTCACAACATTATAACTGTGAAAACACATTAAACAACCAGCTGTTTTAAACTACACACAAAAACAGGCCACAAGGGTTTAAACAACTTTTAAGTGACAAACAAGACCCTTTTCTCTCTCTCTCACTCAGCACAAGCATGCAACACAATTGGATTTAACACTTCCAACATCCACTCAGTGATAGACACTGAACACCGGAGCACAGACACACAAAATCAACAAGACACACAAACAGATTCAAACACACAGATAGAAACTGACTCCACTCACATACACACAAGGTTTCTTTTACCGTTCACACAGCATTTTAACTATACTGTGGGCATATCAACTTAATTTCTTGATTTCCCCTAACCATTTTCCATGACCCCAAAATTTCTCTTATATCTCAACCTTACACAAACAGATGGACCATGGTCTCGCTGACAGAGGACCTCATGTCTTCTCATCTCAGCAGGGACAAGTACCTGTTGCCTGCCCATTTTCCCTCTTAAGTTCCGAATTCCTTTGTGTGCCCAGCATCTTACATTCTCTGACTCCTGAAAATCCTTGCCAAATTTCTCAGCACAATAAACTGTTTTAATCGAAAGGCTTGTTAGCTTTTCAGCTCTTAGCTTTTTCTCCTCCATTCATTCTTGAATGAACACAACCTCCGCAAAAGGGACCCTGTCCCCCTTCTCCGGGAACTCAGTGAGCTGTGTCTGGACCTGTTTGTTAGACAACTTCTCTACTTCAAAAGGCACCTTGTCCCTTTTCTGTTCCTTTACCAAATGGTAAGCCGCCTTCACACTTAGTCTTCAAGCCCTGAGCCTGTGCCTTCACCTCATAATAGAACCTCCAATACTCATTTCTCTCTTTCTCTACCTTACAGACCTGGCCCTGATAATAACTCATGGTCTATTCATGCCCTGACTGTTCGGTGGCACTTTCTGCCTTTAGCCCCTCAAGTTCATTCATCAAGCAGTTAACTACCGCTTCCCTGAGTCTTGGTTACTCAGGATCTCGACTTCTTGCCTGAGTTTAATATTTTCATACTGGTCTTTACATTGATGATGGTCATATCCATACAACCACACTGCCTTTTCTATCTACTTTCACTTTTGGGATGACTCAGTCCACCCCTCGACCCGTCCTGACAGATCCTCTGAATTAGCCATTTCCCTTAATCAAGCCTCACTTGGCTTTAGCTTCTCACAGACAGACTTATGTAACCTCATTTCCATTGTCACGGGAGGATCACTTTGTCCATGGTGCCGTCTGTTCAGCTATATCATCCACTGGTCCTGTCGCGCAGTCACCCTCAGAGACCATCCCCACATTCAAGTTCGTGAAACCAGGCACACAAGTGTATGGCTTGAACAAAATGACCAGTGAAACAGTTTCTCCTGATAATTCACAATTGCTTTTTGAATCACCCACAACCCCACAGTACAAAACCCCAAAATTTAATTCCCAGTACCCAAAACAAAATCACCACAACTCGGGCTTAAACTTACAAAAATACTAACTCCACACTAAGTCCCCACGACTTGATTTGAACTTACAAAAACACAGGCAACACACCACGTCTTGTCCTGAAACCTTAAGAAAAAACCCTCAGACCAATATCAACAATATGGCTGAAACAAGTTACAAGGTACCAGCAAAAAACACCAATTTTCACACCGAACCTTCATAAAACCCTTAGACCAATATCACTATGATTTGGCTGAAATTTACCATCCCCAACACGACTGGCCTGTCCGGTGTAGAATGTAGACCTGAGTCAAAGTGACCAACGTTGGCCCTCCTTCCAACTGCAGCCCAGATACTCATATCTGCTCTTCTTTTGTAACAATTTAACTCAGACATGTCAAAACATATGTTCCAGTGTCCATTTAGTTGATTCCATGCAAAGGCCAGACAAATGTCATCAGCTCCTGCTGGATGAAACAGCACGGAGTTTTCCATGGAAGATGTATCCAGACGAATATTATTAGTTCTCATTGTATGATCAATTCTCCTACTCTTTGAGGTGGCACAGTAATAGCATAGTAACAGCACTTGGCTCCAACGTTAACAAGGGTTATAGAGGGCCAGTGATAGGTGGAGGCAAAGAAGAGATTGTCAAAAATGTCATAGACAAAAGGACAAAGGGGGGTTGACAGTGGTGATGTTAGCTAAGAAATGTGCTAATAGTGACATTAAGGGTAGAAAGCAGGACAAAATTTTTTTATATTTTTTTCTTTTCCCACCTATTTCTATTATTTTTAAATTTATTTCCATCCATTGTTTTATCTCCACCTTTTAGCATATTTTGATCCCTTCCCCCCACCCCACCCCCTCTAGGGCTATCTGTCACTTGCTCGTCCTGCTTTCTACCCTTAATGTCATCATTAGCACTTTTATTACATCATTTGGGAGGTATTGCTTTAACAGATCACCATTTTGTATCGCGTCTGCACCTGAGATTTTTCAGGGGATGATGACATGTATCCTGGAGGATTTGGAGGGAGTAATTTGCCGCATGGATGATATCCTAACCCATGGTTCACTACAATGAGCATGATGCCAAAGTGAGAGCTGTGCAACAACATCTACAAGAAGCAGGACTTACCCTTAATATCAAATGTGACTTCTCGTAATTGACGATTAAATTCCTAGGGCATTTTGTTTGTGTGTCAGGGGTCAGTGCAGATCCTGAGAAAACTAGAGCGATCAAAGAATTTCTACCTCCTCAAAATGTCACTGAGCTCCAGCGATTTACGGAGCTGGTGAATCAAGCGGGGAAGTTCTTACCCAGCTTAGCAAATGTGAATGAACCATTACATCAGGTGCTAAGACAGGACCAGGCTTGGTGCTGGGACAAAGCCCAACAGATAGCATTTGGAAGTATCAAGGAAATGTTAATATCACCAGACACATTGGCTCATTATGAGCCAGAACTGTCGACAATTGTTGCCACATCATTGACTGGATTGAGGGCTGTACTTTTCCAGATTCAGAGGGATGGTAATCATAGGCTGGTGTACTATGTTCTTTGACTGAAACGGAACAAAGGCATGCAGTATTGGAAAAGAATGCTCAGCTGCTATCTGGGCTTGTGAGAAGTTTGCAGACTATATCCTGGGTCTTGAGTTCACAATTGAGACTGCCCACATACCTTTAGTTACTCTACTAAATTAGCAAAGATGCCTCCAAGAGTTTAAAGATTTTGTGTGCGGTTGATCAAATTTGGTGCTACAACTGAGTATGTGCAAGGGAAGAAACAGACTGTAGCGGATGTGTTGTTGCATATTCCTAAAGCAAGGCCGGAATAAGTGGATATGAATTTTGTGGAAGACGTTATCTTCAAGACGTGAATGGTTTTATGGATAGCGGTAAAGGCATCCCCACGCCTGGCAGGTTTGATCCTGCAGGCTGTTGGCCAGTCAAAAGAGTGGGGATTCCTCCTTTAAAAGCTCCTGGTGACAATCAAAGGCCCCCTCCCAAATTTTTTACTCCCCATATCAGTTGTTGGTTACAGATCAGCATGTCTTAGAGAAGTCTCAGTAGTCTTCTGTTGGAACACTGTAAGTATTTATTAACTACTAGAACTATTTACACGTACAGTAAAGGCTACATTCTAGGAGCTGTCTCCATGCTTAGGTCTACACATGTCTCTGTACAACACACTGACCCCTGGGTCTGGATCCCGTAACTTTTTATATCACTGTGTGGGCACTACTGTATTCAGTCCCACATTACCTCTGTGCCAGACCCTTATACTGCAACAACTACCCTCCCCACACCACCCCCGCCGCAACCCAGTTTTGTACAAAATGGCACCCCATCCCAGCCCCCTTGGTAAGGCCTGCTAGCCTGGCCCACTTTAACTCCCAGACATACATGGAAGTCCAGGTCCATCGCTGAACACCTCCCTGATGTCTTTGGTACAGTACAGGCAGTGACCTCTGCTCCAGGTGGCTGATGTCGGTACTGCAGAGCTGCAAACTTCTGATTGGCTGGTGCTCTCTGAGGCAGAAGTCCTGCCTCTAGTCAACTAACGACCAATCGGCCATTAACTGTCTGTAGGGCAGCCATTCTCCTGCTGGGCAGTCTCCCCACCTGATATTTTGGTCATTTGATAAGGTGCCACATGGTGTAGGGGGCAACATATTAGTGTGGATAAAGTATTAGTTAGCTACCAGTAAGCAAAGAGTAGGGATAAATGGATCTTTTTCAGGATGTAAGCTGTAACTAGTGCAATGCCAAGGAATCAATGCTGGGGCCTTAACTATTTACAATCTTGAGACAGAATCGTCCCAGATTTGCACGAAGTGTGGAAGTGGGCTGGAATAATAACATTAATCTAGCGGCTGCAATGGCGGCTTTACACGCTGTATCGTCCCAAACCCACCGCATTAATTATACATTCCCAGGAAACATGCCACTTCCATAACGGGCAGGCTCTCTATTCATGCAGGACAAGCTGGTGCATAACAAGGGGGAGAGGTTGACATAGTTGACCCCTTGTTGCACCAGAGATCAGAGCGCTGTGAAAGTGCCATTTCCATGACAGGCAGACTCTCATCACCTGCCACGCCATCACCTCGCTGCTTCATCACACCAGGCACCATATTTAAAGTGCAGCCACGCGCACACCTCTCAGTGCTTCCAGCCCATGACTGCTGCACGAAAGACATGCAGAAGACTGCAGCCCCCAGGTTCAATCACGCATCCCTCGAGCATCTTTTGAATGCAGTGGAGGCTCGCTGTGAAGTCCCCCACCCCCACCTGGCCGCAGAACATAACTAATCTGGCTTGGGAGGTGATGGCAGCAGTGGCCAGCGCCAATGCCCTTCAAAAGAGAACAACCACCCAGTGCCACGAGAGGACTAATGATCTCCTCCGTTCCTCCAGAGTAAGTCACTCTTCTCATCACTCTCAACTCACACATTCACAAACCCATCACACATCCGCATAGGCCTCACTCACTGCCAGTGCAAGGGACATCACCATTCACTCTCACACACACACCTGCATTGTCCTCATCCTGTCCATGGGACCAGTCACCACCCACACATACCAGGCATACTTATCATCTGACCCAGCAGGCATCCTGCTTACACTCTCCGTCTCTATTCATGCAGGACAAGCTGGTGCATAACAAGGGGGAGAGGTTGATATAGTTGACCCCTTGTTACACCAGAGATCAGAGCGCCGTGTAAGTGCAGTCGATGGCACAATGCACCTATGGGAACCCCAAGATCTGGGCAAATTCAATCACTCTTGCATCCTGGCTGTCTTGGTCCCGGGTGAAATGCACAAAGTTGTGTGCACTTGTGAAGATGGCATCCATGACCTCATGGATTCATTTGTGGGTGGAGGCTTGTGATACCCCACAGAGGTCAGCTGTGGAGCCCTGAAAGGAGCCACTGGCATGAAAATTAAACACCATGGTCACTAAAGTTGCCGATGACAACAAGATTGGTAGGAAAGTGAGTTGTCACAAGGAGGTAAAGACTCTACAAAGGGATTTAGATGGGTTAAGTGGTTGAGCAAAAAATTGGCAGATGGAGTATAATGTGGGAAAATGTAAACTTGTCCACTTTGGCAGGAAGAATAGAAAAGGAGCATAACTATTTAAAAGGGGAGAGATTGCAGAACTCTACAGTACAGAGGAATCTGAGTGTCCTGGTACATTAATCATAAAAGGTTATTATGCAGGTGATTAGGAAGGCAAATGGAATGTTAGCATTTATTGCAAGGGAGATGGAATATAAAAGTAGAGAGGTTTTACTGAAGCTGTACAGGGCCTTGTTAAGATACCGTGTAAAGTTTTGGTCTCCTTATGTAAAAACGGATACAACTGCATTAGAAGCAGTTCAGAGAAGTTTCATTCAACTCATTCCTGGGGTGTGGGCTTATCTGATGAGGAGCATTTGAATAGGTTAGGCCTATACCCATTGGAGTTTAGAAGAATGAGAGGTGATGTTGTTGAAACATACAAGATCCTGGGGGGATTTGACATGGTGGATGCTGAGACGATGTTTCCTTCATGAGGAGTCCAGAGCCAGATATCACAGTTTAAAAATTAGTAGTCTCCCATTTAAGCCTGAAGTAAGGAGAAATTTTTTCTCTGAGGGTCATTAGTCGTTGGAATTCTCTTCCCCAGAAAGAAGTGGAATCTGGGTCATTGAATATATTCAAGACTGAGTTAGATAGATTTTTGATCAGCAAGGGAATCAAGGGTTATGCGAGGAAGACAGGAACGTGAAGTTAAGGCTGCAATCAGATCGGCCATGGTCTTATTGAATAGCAGAACAGGATTGAGGGGCCGAATGGCCCACTCCTGCTCCTAATTCTTGTATTTTTGTGAGTTTAATTTTTGTTCGGGAGAGGGGTTTTCCTAATATTGAAAACAAACAAATAAATATCATACATAAATAGATGCCCCAGAAGATGCGCAGGGGAACCCGCACCCTGCCCAAGCTCCAGAAGTCCCCTGTGGTAATTTGAGGTGCAATACACCTTTAAAAGAATGTAAGCAGATTGACCACATGACTGTATTACCCAATTGCTGTGTTGCCAGGGCTATAACATTAATCAGTAGTTTAAAGTAGGGTCCGTTGGGGAAGCACACATTGTCTTAGTGCTCTGTTACTTGTGTAAATAAACAGCATGTGCTTCATCTTATATTGATTTCTGCATCTGCAGTATATTGTTGCCAACTCACCCACTTGTAGATAGGTGTGCAACCGTGTTCACTAGCAGAGCAACCTGACAGAAGAAACATAATAACTGGTGATGAGGCAAAACACGACCAGTTGACAACACCAAGGAAAGCCTTGAAAATTCCACTGAAGTGAATCATCTGTGCCTTGCAGGTCGATTGTAAGTACAGCCCTCACCGTAGTCGTTGAAGTTATCTCCTGCCGTTATGCCACAATTTGGCCGCATGGAACCATTTGATTAGACCACTGATGACTGGTCACACTATATTGAATGTCTTGCGTTATTCTTTTTGGCCAACGATATATCGGGGGAGGAGAAGAGGTGGGAAATCATCTTATCGACATGTGGCAGTAAAACATACAACCTAATTTGTAGTCAACGGCACCCAACACCCCAGATTCCAAGGGCTTTGATGAATTGGTAAATCTTGTGAAAAGCCACTTGCAGCCGAAATCCTCGGTAACAATTCAGCGTTTTAAATTTAATTCGAGGTGTCGCACCCCTGGAGAGACAGTCGCTTGCTATATAACAGCCTTGAAACAACTAACAGAGCACAGAGTTCGGGACGTCAATTAATGACATATTAAGAGACCGATTAGTATGTGAGGTTTACGAAGGCGCCATTCAATAAAGGTTGCTGTCAGAAATGAATTTTAGACTTCGGCAAGGCGCTGGAGTTGGCGCTCGCAATGAAATGCGCAGTCATGGATTCAGAATCAATCAAAGGAGCGCAAAGTGGCTCTGTCCTTCACATTGGGAGGGAAGCACCGGTTAGAAATGGCATGGAAACGCTGGGCTCTGTGGAAAGGCAGGAAACAGCCACTATTAACAGACCAGCAAAAAGCAATGGTTTAACGGATAAAACCCAATAATGGCAGAAATGGAACCAGACAGCCTGCAAACAAACAACAGTTTAAAATAACCGAGTGTTTCTACTGCCATCACAACAGGCACATTATGCGATATTGTAAAGACAGATTGAGACAAAATTTTAAATAAAAAGGCAGAAGCCATGAAACCCACACAATAGAGGAACTAGAAGAAACATAGTCAGATATTTACTCACTGCACAACTTAAAAATGGGTAAACAGAGCCAATCTACATGTCAGTGGAAGTCAAAGGAAAACCCATCGGCATGGAGGTGGATACAGGGGCACCCACGACAGTTATAGGAGAACATATGTTTAACTATATGAATGGAGGAGGCCACTCACTAAATCTGAAAAATTCAGATGCTAAACTAAAAGTGTATGCTGGTGAGGGCATGCAAGTAAGAGGTATATACAAGGTTCCAGTATAGTATGGAAATCAGTCTGTTGATCCAAACCTAATAGTGATAGCAGGTAGAGGACCGAGTCTCCTCGCAAGAAACTGGTAAGAGAAAATAATCTTGAAAGACTGATAAGATCTGAAGCAGAAGCAGAAAATGTTATTGTTTTCAAAAAGGACTATGCAAAAACTCAAGGAACTTGTAAAGGTGATGCTTCAGGACAGAGTGCGAGTTGAAGTCAGTAACCTCCAAAAAGAAAAAGACAACCTGCTGAAAGACTTCTGCATATTGTAAGATTCCCTCAGGTCGCAATTTGTACCACTAAAAAGGTATGAGGAAGAACAGAAAGAATTCAGCAAATCCCTGGCCGAGATGAAGAATAAATTAGCCAAGAAAGTACAGCAATGCTTGATTCTCCAGGAAACAACTAACAAATATTAAAAATAAATGAAAAAGCTGAAGAATCAGCTAGAAGCTTTAAAAATAAAGACCCCTGAGTTTTCAAAGGAGCTGATAGATGAGGAAATGCTGGGAGACTCAACCATCGAGTTCACTCAAATTGAGCTTAAATCTGAGTCTAGTCTGGCCAGTAGGGAAATTAAAAAGAAGGCCGAGATTAAAGTCAGCGCTGCCAAGAAGAAAACCCATTAATGAAGATGTGTAGGAAGAAAGGGCAGAATTACTAACCTAACAAGGCCCTGAATTTTTTTTTACACAACAGGAAGCTGATCATACCACATTCAATTTAGCCTTGTCCAGCATGTTGATTTTGAGAACAGTCCTGACAGTTGACACTCACATTGTTGAACTTGGAGGGGGGTGGAGGGGGGCACAGCAGGGTGCATGCAATTGAGCCCAAAAGAGGGTGAAAGCATTTCCGTTGAAGCCTACACCACATGTAGAAGGAACTCCACTTGATTTGGAAGTGCCTGTAGGATCCGTTGAGCCTGAGAGACTCAAAGAGACAAATTTACAGGTTCCAACTGGAGAGCCTAGTGGACAGATGACTCCTGAGAGGGAGGCCTCGGATAAACCATCTAATGTTGTAGAACTACAACGTTCGACATGTTTGAAGAAGCCTCCAGAGAGACTGAATGTGTAAATAGTTTATGTAAATAGTTGGTATATTAGTTGTAGGAGACAGAGGGTGATGACAGAAGGCTGCTTCAGTGACTGGAAGCCAGTGTCCAGTGGCGTACCACAGGGATCTGTGCTGGGTCCCCTATTATTCGTCATTTATATAAACGACATAGATGACTATGTGGAGGGTTGGGTTAGTAAGTTTGCGGATGACACAAAGATTGTCCGGGTGGCTAACAGTGAGATTGAGTGTCTTGGGCTACAGGAAGATATAGACGGGATGGTCAAATGGGCAGATAAGTGGCAGATGGAATTTAACCCTGAAATGTGTGAGGTGATACACTCTGGTAGGAGTAATTTGACAAGGAAGTATTTAATGAATGGCATGACACTAGGAAGTTCTGAGGAGCAAAGGGACCTTGGCGTGTGTGTCAATAGATCTCTGAAAGTAGAGGAGCATGTTAGTGGGGTGGTGAAAAAGGCATATGGGACACTTGCCTTTATCAATCGAGGCATAGATTACAAAAGTAGGGAGGTCATGTTGGAGTTGTATAGAACCTTGATGATGCCACAGCTGGAGTTCTGTGTGCAGTTCTGGTCACCACATTATAGGAAGGATGTGATTGCACTGGAGGAGGTGCAGAAGAGATTCACCAGGATGTTGCCTGGGATGAAACATTTAAGTTATGAAGAAACATTGGATAGACTTGGGTTGTTTTTGTTGGAGTAGAGAAGACTGAGGGGCGACCTGATCGAGGTGTACAAGATTATGAGGGGCATGGACAGGGTGGATAGGGAGCAGCTGTTCCCCTTAGTTGAAGGGTCAGTCACGAGGGAACATAAGTTCAAGGTAAGGGACAGGAGATTTAGGAGGATGTGAGGAAAAACTTTTTAACCCAGAGGGTGGTGACGGTCTGGAATGTGTTGCCTGGGAGGGTGGTGGAGGTGGGTTGCCTCACATCTTTTAAAAACTACCTGGATGAGCACTTGGCACATCATAACATTCAAGGCTATGGGCCAATTGCTGGTAAATGGGATTAGGTAGGTAGGTCAGGTATTTATCATGTGTCGGTGCAGACTCGATAGGCCGAAGGGCCTCTTCTGCACTCTGTGATTCTGTGACTCTGAGTTGAAAAAAAATTAGGGTGCTTGTAATTTTAATGGCTGTTTGTTGACCTTCTCAGGATGGCAGGCTGTTACTAATGGGGTACCACAAGGATCAGTGCTAGGGCCACAGCTGTTCACAATCTATATCAATGATTTGGATGTGGGGACCAAATGTAATATTTCCAAATTTGCTGATGACACAAAAGTAGATGGGAATGTAAGTTGTGAGGAGGATGCAAGGAGGCTTCAAGGGGAAGTGGACAGGCTCAGTGACTGGGCAAGAATATGGAAGATGGAATATAATATGAATAAGTCTGAAGTTATTTACTTTGATAGAAAAAACAGAATAGACAGAGTATTTCTTAAATGGTGAGATGTTGTGAAGTGTTGATGTCCAAAAGGGGCCTGGGTGTCCTTGTTCATGAGTGATTAAAAGCTAGCATGCAGGTGCAGCAAGCAATTAGGAAGGCAAATGGTATGTTGGCCTTCATTGCAAGAGGATTGGATTACAGGAGCATAGATATCTTGTTGCAATTGTATAGACCCTTGGTGTGACCACATCTGGAGTATTGTGTGCAATTTGTATCAGTTTATCTAAGGAAGGATATATTTCCCATGCAGGGAGTGCAATGGAGGTGCACCAGACTAATCCCTGGGTTGGCAGGATTATTTTATGAGGAGAAATTGAGGAAACTGGACCTGTATTCCCTGGAGTTTCAAAGAATGAGAAGTGATGTCATTGAAACTTACCAATTTTTTACAGGGCATGTAAGGGTAGATGTAGCTAGGATGTTTCCCCTGGTTGGTGATTCTAAAACCAAAGGGCACAGTCTCAGAATAAGAAGTAGGCCATTTAAGACTGAGATGAGGAGGAATTTCTTCACTCAGAGGGTGGTGCATTTTTGGAATTCCCACCTCAGAGGGCTGTGGAAGTTGAATCTTTGAGCATGTTCAAGACAGAAATCGATAGATTTCTGGAAACTTAAAAAATGTCAAGGGATATGGGGATAATGCAGGAAAGTGGCGTTGAGGTAGACAATAGCCATGATCTAATTGAACAGTGAAGCAGGCTTGATGGGTCAAATAACCTAATCCTGCTCTTATGTTCCTATGACATAAGCCTCAGGGTTATCACTACAGTATTAGTACTGCATGGCTTCTTTCACAACCTATCATTATCACAGTGGGGAGCCTGTAATTTCACAATTTGGTTGACAGCTCCAAGTAGTTATAAAGGTATGTGGTGCTATGAATACAGATGTTTGTTTTAATGAGGGATTAAGTACATGAAGTGATTTAAATGTATTGAATAGGCTTTTATCAATGAGAATTTTTTTTAAATAGACTGAAGTCTGTAATAGAAACTTAGAACTTCAATTTTTTTCATCTCAGCATGGCAGCTGACGTCTGGCCTTGGTGGATACTGGGTGGGTCAGCTTGGAGGGTGTAAGGGCATAGGTTGGTGAGGCATAAGTTGGCATGGATGGGGCAGGGGGAGTATGTAAGGTGTGAGGGCTAGAGGGCCTTACTGTTTTTATTCTGAGATGTTTTTTGCCTGAGAAAAGCAAGGCAGGCCTTTTAAACAGCCCGTCTTGGCACTCAGCAGCCCCTGTGGCTGCCTCCACACTGTTTCCAGGGTTGGTTGGCCCAAATCTAGTACATACACATGCCCCCAGCCAGTGCAAAAATCTGACCATTTGTGCAGTTTCCCCGAGCCGGTTTTGGAGAATTGGAAAATTTCTTGACGCTGTGTTCTTGACTCAGAAGTGAAAATTTGGGCCTTGGTCTCTAGTGGTTTCAGAACCATAGGACAAAATGCAAGGCAAGGGAGTAAACGTTTTCCCAGTTGCACTGAAATTCTTGGGCATTTTTGGAGTACACATATTCACAAATAACAAATAGAAGAAATCTTGCCTGAGATGATTTAGTAAAAAATTGAAAAATACACACTGGCCCAGATCTTCCGGTCTCCAGATGGCAGGAATCAGATGCACCCCCTCAAGATGCGCTATGGAATCCTGCAAAAGTCCCGATGCAAAAACTCTCTGGAAATTGCCTGGAGCGTTTGAGTTTCCAGTGGGAAATTCCCTGCCCCCTGGTGTAGTATAAAGGCTCAATAGCTATTATGTTAATAGCTAGAGTGCATCATTAGTGATGTCAGATGATGTCAGATCAAATGTAACTGGAACTTGAGGGAAGAAGGTTTGAATGGAGTCCTGTTAAAGTCCATCTCTGTAAATAGTGTAAATATTCAATAAATGGTCACTAGATTGCAACAGCATTGTATCCAACGCTCTTCTATTGAAGACACCCAGAGCTTGATCATATTAATATACTTGGAACCCTGGATTAGATGGTTCCAACTTACTTATCTGTAAAGTTACCCAGGAAATGTTAGTCAGAAAAATCCTAGTCGAACTCCTGGGCACAATTGACACCCCCAACTCTCCCCTCAACCACCCCACTACTTCCCAACCACCCCCCAGAGCCCCTCCCTACCTAATCTGACTCTCTTCCACCACCCGACTCCATCTCGATCTGACCTAACCAGCCCCCATCACTTGCCTCCCCCTCCCTACCCAACCTGACTACCCCCACCACATGACTCCCTCTTGAACTCAACTACCACCCCAGACCCAACCTGGCTAGCCCTTACCAATCAACTTCCTGCAACTCCCCCAATCCAAGCTGATTATCCCTCAACACCCGAATATCCCCCTGACACACCCAACACCCTCCTAAGCCCCGACTCCCCCGACCCGACCTGACTAGCCCCCCCCGACTTCCCCTGGCCTCTTGACTCCTCACACCCACCCAAGCTGATTATCCCCCACCACCTAACTACCCACCCCCCAGGATCCCCTGACTCAACCAGACCAGACCCCACCCTTCTCCCATTTCTCCCACTGATTCCGCCCTAACCATACTTGACAATCCCTCCCGATCTGACCCGGCTCGACTACCCCCGACCCACCCTATCTACTTCACTCACCTGCCAACCTACCCAGCTGTCATGTAACCCACCCGCCACCCTACTCACTTACCTCACCCACCTACCCAATTATACACTTATACACTCACCCATTCACTCACTCATTCACTAGCACACTGAGAACTTTGGAGACCTTTAAATGTTGATCAGAATACAGCAGCTAGTGCAGTAAAAAGGGAGCATGGCTTCTGCACAGATCTTCACTGCTCTCTGCGTGGATTTTTGTGATGAGGGAGTTCTGCAGGGTCCTCCATCAGAAGTTGGAGAATTTTCAAAGTATGCAGGTAAGTGGGTAGTTTTCTGCCTGATCAGTGTTGGGAGCAGGGATTCCGACTCTGATTGGAAGTTTTGGGCCCTATTACAGTGAAGATTTTCCTTCAGAGATTGAGAAAGTCCTGTGTCGGGCAGAATAGGTTGTACAATGCCTAACGTCAGAGTTATGATGCTAGATGTAAAACCCTGAAATCAGTTGGGCTAGTCATGGTGTTGAACCAACCCTCCCCTCCCATCCATACACACACACATTTACTGAACAGGTAAAATGTCCTGCTTTGGGAGGAGTATGTGCAATTTAATTTGCCTTCTTTTTGTATTGTATATGTATTGCCATGGCACAAACCCAATCACTGGTGGAGTGCATGAGTGTCCTGAAACAAATCCCACCTGCAAACTTTAGGAACACCCCTCCATTTTTGAACACCCTAAGGTATACTTAGAAACCCCTTCCTGCCTCATCAACTGTACCCCTATGCTGGCCCTGCATCCACTGGAAGGACATATCCATTCATTTTGGGAACTCCAGGGCTATATTGTGAGGGTGAATGCCTGATATAACCGCTTTTCATCCCAATTCCCACCTTCAGAACTGAACATTCCCTTGGCACAGCAAAGAGGTTAATCTCCCTGAGTGTTTCAATCTCCAACTTTGACATCCATTTCCCAAGAACACAATTCACTGAAAAAAACTGGCCAGATAGAATAGTCTGCAAGATTGCATGTTGAATCCAAGTCTTGTTTTCTTTCAGTCCTTTAGACAGACCACATTTCTCGTATAACAAGAACACCTACAATGCAAACTATTGATGGCTTGTCTTTGCTGAAGTTTCAAAATGAAATTAAATGCAGGTTTCACTGAGTAAAGAAAGCAAATCACCAAAGCAAGTTAAGCTATAGAGACAGTTGACAGATGTTACCTTATACCAAGCAAAGGTGTTGAAAATGTCTTCAAACACAGATGTTTTCTGCTGTTAGAAATACCCAAGGCTCTACTTAAAATTTTGATGATATTTTATTACCACATTATCTGAGTTTGGAAATGCAAATTTTTCTCTCATAAAGCCTTTGGTATTCACTGCTAGTCCTGTAATTAATTAGCTTGAAAATGTGCCTTCTTTATTTTTGCCACATTCCAGAATATTAAGGAACTACAACAAATAGACGACTGATAATACAATGCAGTTCCTGTGGAATAACAGGATGTGACTGTACCCATGACTCTCTGACACAGCAAATTTTCATTCTTAGAGTGGAATTTTCTCAGAATTGCACTAAGTGCGGTAGCGGGCGGGTAAAATGGAGTCCTACCCACCGACGAAAATGGTAGGATTTCATGCCATATTGTCCCAAGCCCACCTCGCTATTCATTCATTCCCACAAAACATGCCGTTTCCATGGCGGGCGGGCTCTCATTCACCCACCTGCCATCACCCGGCTGTTGCATCACGCCAGGAACCATGTTTAAAAGGCAGCCGCCAGCACAGTGCTCATCGCCAGCAGCTCACCAGCGCTGCACGGGAGACATGGCCAACAACGGAATAAAGACCACAGGCCCCTGCTTCAACAATGGGTACCGCAAGTGACTGCTGGATGCCATGGAGGCCTGCCAGGATGTGCTCTACTCCCGCTTTGGCCGCAGGATGAACACCAACCTGGCTTGGGAGGCAGTGTCAGCGGTGGTCAGCGCAAACGACCTGCAGAGGAGAACAGCCACCCAGTTCCAAAAAAGGATGCATGATCTCTATTCTGCCAGGGCATGTAACTCTTTTCATCACTCCCAACTCACACACTCACAAACCCATCAAACATCCACAGGGCCCTCACTCACTGCCAGTGCAAGGGACATCACCATTCACTCTCTCACACACACCTGCATTGTCCTCATCCCATCCAGGGGACCACTCACCACCCACACGGGCCAGGTATACTTATCATCTGACCTGGCAAGTGTTCTGATACACTCGCCTCATCTCTATCCATGCAGGACAAACTGGAACAAAACAGGAGGGAAAGGTTGCAGACAGGTGGAGGGATGCAGGAGATCAAAGTTCTGACAGAATTCGAAAACAAAGCCATCCAGCTGGCCGGCAATGACCAGGACCGGTCCTGTGCTGGCGGTGAGGTCAGTGCTGCTCTACCAAGTGAGGATCCAGCAGTGCAACATCCATCAGACAACCATGCTGTGAGTGATGTGTTCACTCTCACAGACCACTACCATGCACTAATTAACTCCCCTTGCTTTCACAGGCACATCTGCCAAACAGCCAAGAGCATCCATGACCCAGGGCCTCCAATCAAGCCCTGAAGAAACCTCTGAAGAGGAATCTGAAGACACCCTCCTTGAAGTCCCGTCACAGCGCTCACCCACACCCTTCACCAGTACAGAGACTGCTGGAGGCCAGAACGTTGCTGAGCCTGAGTCAGCCATGTCACAGTTGCTGGATCTGCAAAGGCAAGCTCGGGAACATCAGGGAGGGATGCCCACTGCACTCCTCAGATTGAAAGGCAAGATGAAGGAATCCATCTGTTTCAGGCTGAGGTGATAGTGCCAGCACTGCAACGCACCAATGTCAACACTGGCAGGATGGCAGCTACCATGGCGACCTTGGTCCAGGACATCACTCCTGCACTGCTGCCTGAGCTGAACGCCACTGCTGGCCTTCAACAGCATGTACGTGACAGAGGTGGTGGGCAGCCCGATCTCACTCCAGCTATCCCTTCTGCTCATGGAGTCAGCTCTTGGGCTCTCGGGCCATCAGGCACCCAAAGGGAGGAGGATTAGCAGGCGCACGTTCCAAGGCCATCCACCCAGGTGACTGTGGGTGTGATCAGCCCATCCAATTCCCCTCTTCCTGTGACCTCCGCACCTCCAGCTTCACAGGCCGAGGAGGGTGCCTCTGCCACACATCAGTACCCCAAAAGCAGGCCGGGGCCCTCCAAGTCTCGGCCCTCCAGAGGACACCCGCCAAAGTCATCACAAACAGAGTATCACAAACAGCACACTGCCTCCACCTTTGTTGTGGATGTCCAGGGAGCACAAAGACATAGCGGCAGGGTTAGGAAAGTTAAGTAAAAGCAATTGCGCAGCCTGGCCATGGGTGTTGATCATGTGTACATACTGTTCATTATTGTCAATAAACTCCCAAGAACGCAGCCCTGCCTGTGGCTCCTTGTTCTGATGAGCAGTGTTCTTGTCACTCAGATGTGAAGCCTTTCTATATGAGACAAAAGGCAGGTGCCTCAGTCCAGGGTCTCTTCCCTGTGCTCTGTGCAGCCTTCAGACAACAGTGAAGGTCCAGCCTCACACTCCCTGGAGAAATTACTGATGCTTGTACCTCGGCAGTGCTGGTCATTGCTGCCAGGATGTAGTGGGCAGGCACCACAGAGTTCTCTCATTCTCTCTGTGTGCTCTCAGCACCTTTAAGGTGGGGCTGGCCCCCATCACACCAGCATCTGTGACCAGTGATGCTGTGCACCAGCTCCTGAAGGGCTGAGGTGCTGAAGTCGGATTCAGCATCAAATGCATCTAAAGTTTCATGGCTGCATCTCTGAAATGACCCTGATCATGGGGCACAAGCGAGCTGCCCTCAACCAGACAGGAGTCACACATTCTCAGAGGCTATGTGAAGATCTATGGAGTGCCCTCACTGCATGTTGTCATCATCCTCCTGTGATCGAGCGACTATTAGGGCCTCCACTGCATCTCCATGACAGAAGCATTCTCACAGAGGGTATTGGCGCTGCCATAAGCCAGACCAAATGTTCACACCAATCACACTGTGAGGATCTAAGGGGATACCTCACTGCATGTCGTCATCATCCCCCAAAAATCTGACAGCTAAATCTCCTGAGCCCGCCTGCCTCGTCTAACCATCGTCATCACCACTGAGGAGCTGCTCACCCTCATCCCTGTCGGCATCCTCCTCATCCGAGGAGACCTCCATCTCCTCCAATTCCTCCTCCTCAGGCAGCTCCTCTCCCCATTGCAACGCCAGGTTGTAAAGGGCACAGCAGACGATGACGATGATGCGTGATGCCCTCTGTGGACTGTATTGCAGGACACCGCCAGACCGGTCCAGGCACTGGAAGCACATCTTCAGTATCCTGATTCGTCTGCTCCACCAAGTTGCGAGCTACTGCATGAGCTTCATTTTCCGTCGCTCTACTGCAGCCTGAGGCCGCCGCATGGGTGTCATCAGCCATGGCCGCTGCAGGTAGCCCTTGTCCCTGAGGAGCCATCCCTGCAGCCTCTGTGGACCCTGGAAGAAGTCAGGGATTTGTGAGTGACTCAGAATGTAGGAATCGTGCATATTTCCTGGAAACCGTATGCACACCTGCAGGATATGTTTCTGATGGTCGCATACCAGCTGCACATTCATTGAGTGGAAGCCCTTGTGGTTGATGAAGTCCACCGAGTGTAGCGACGGAGACCTGAGCACCACATGAGTGCAGTCAATCGCACCTTGCATCTGTGGGAATCCTGAGATCTGGGCGAATCCAATGGCCCTTGCACCCTGGCTGACCTGGTCCCAGGCGAAATGCACAAAGTTGTGTGCCATGGAGAAGATGGCATCCATGACCTCATGGATGCATTTCTGGGTGGCGGATTGTGAAATCCCACAGAGGTCACCTGTGGAGCCCTGACAGGAGCCACTGGGGTAGAAATTGAACGCCGTGTTCACTTTCACAGCCACTGGCAGTGGATACCCTCCATGCCCCCTTGGCACCAAGTCCTGCAGTAAATGGCAGTTGTGAGCCACCAGGTCCCTAGACATGTCCAGTCGTCAGCGACACTGGTTCTCAGTCATCTGCAGGAATGGCAGGTGGCGTCTATAGACCCTGGGAGTCACTAGGCGCCGACCAGCCACAGCTCGCTGCTGCTCCTGGGTAACGCGTGCGGGGGCCCCTGCTGCTCCTGGGTAACGCGTGCGGGGGCCCCTGCTGCTCCTGGGTAACGCGTGCGGGGGCCCCTGCTTCTCCTGGGTAACGCGTGCGGGGGCCCCTGCTGATCCTTCATCATGAGATTGCTGCTTCTGCCTTTGTGCAGCCAGGAGCCTCAGTCGCTCTCTCCTCCATCTTCTATGGTCTCTGTTGGCCATCAAACATACAACTAGGTCACCTCCTGCAGCATGAAAGAGAGAGAGAAGGACGTAGTTATCATGGCTGTACTTAGCACCTTTCCTAGCCCTGTGTGACTGCCCCTTAACACTTCCTAGAGAGCGCTGGTCACCCCTCGGATGGCCAGAGATGAGTGCACCGCATGGCTGCTCTGTCATCCTGTGACATGGAGGAGACGGGCCCCAACCAGGATGCTGAGATTGCATGGGGCTGTGAGCACCTCCAGCAGTGACTGCTACATGGCCAGCGTTGTTGAGGAGATTGTCCAACATGTGCAGCCCAACTGCTTCGTGGTCCAATAAAGTGGTGGTGGACTCGAAGCCTGTGCCCAGAGGGGGTGGGGAGGTGGGGGTGGGGGGTTGGGTAAGGTATGGAGCACTTGGTGGCCCTTTGGCTGCATCTGATCTGTCTCAGTTGCAGAGGCATGGTCAGTTTATACAGGCATCCCTAATGCGTGGCCACTTTCCATGCTTAACCTGTCCCCCATCGTTGTGAAGCAGGTCGTGCCATACTTACTGCGCATGCCACCTATCGCGCCCGCTGCCAGCAGGCTTGGAAAATTCCACCCTTAGATTTGAAAAATGGCAGAATCTTACTGCCTTTAGAGATTTGCAGTGTTCGGGACCAAAAGCTGACCCTGACCCAGGCGGTGCCTGGCTGCTCACCCATATGATCTTACCCAAAGCCATGAGCCATGGTGGGAGCGGCACATGAACCCTGCTGGGTTATATTGTGGGACATAGACTTGACATAACAGCTTTTCATCCTAATTCCTTCAGAGTTGTCCTGCCAGCAGTCCCACTCGGAAAGGCAGGAGCTGCTATGGCAGAGAGGAGACCACATGAGCGCTTTAAGATGGAGGCACCCTCTGAAGATGTAGGAAAGTTTTACATTCATATGTGACCACAGGTGCCAGACCATCATTGCCGAGGGGAACCCCATCCACAAGATATCCTGCAGCTGCAGCTGTATCTCTATAGCAGAAGCAGCTCTGGATGGGCTGGGAGGATAAATAAAGGAGCCGTCACTGCCCTCAACCCAAGCCTGCTGCTAGTAGGCTACCTACAGGAACCTACTGACTTGGCCTGCAGTGCGGGACCCATCTGCTACTGGTAAGATCCCAGCAGCATCCCCAATTAGCCAGTTGTTTGGCGCTGATTGACTACCTGCTACTGTCGGACAGTTAGCTGTTTCCATTACACAGTTGCCAAAAGCAAGACTGGCCAGAGCTGGGAACATGTTGGGTGGCCGAACCAAAGTTCCATTTTCAAAATTCCCACCTCCCACCTCTGTGCGGCTGATAAATTTCCACCCAATGTTATGATACTGTCAGCAATTCTAACAACTGCTTTGGTGAAAATTTGTAGAGCAAAAGAAAGCTTAATTGGATTGCTGTCCACTATAGCATGCTTATACATGTATATTGTTTGGCCCAAATTATCTGGTCCCAATAGCCCAGACTTGGAAGTTCTGGGGAACTGACTTACACTGGAACCCTGAACTTCTGGTCTGCCAGTCATGGCTCTCTGGGAACCTCCTTTGATGATCCAGCCGGGGCCTGACAGCACATGAACTTAGGTTGCTTGCCCAGAACTTACCTAGTTTTTGGACCTGATTTATTTAACGCTGTTCCTAACAGGCATGGAACATGTTGGGAGCAGGCCTCTAAATCGGGAGTGCCTTCACACTCCCTCCATTCCTGGTGCTGCTAAACCTTCCACTCACAACCCCAGCTTACATCACACCACTCATCCTACCTGCTCACTCTTCTCCTGCAAACCTGGCTTACCCACTCTCCCTGCTCCCATACCCCTGCTCATTCCCACCTGCATCCCCCCCCCGCGCCCCCAGCTCACTACCCCTCCCCCACCAATGGCATGCCTGCTCCTCTCATCAACCCTCTCTCCATCGAGAGCAACAGTCCTTTGCCCCACCTATCCCCACCCCCACCCTGCTATCCCAGCATTCTCAGCTCCTTAGATCCACCAATGGTGGACGAGAGCCAGTGGTGCCTTTGTGGGGAGGGTTGAATGGTGATGGGTGGTCATGAAGCGTGGACGATGAGAGATGTGAGTGACACTTGGGATGTGCATGGGGTGGGAAAGAAAGCCAGAGGAAGAAGTTCGCATTGCAACCAACAAAAAAAAGGTAAGAACGCAATTTAAAATCTAGTCAGCGGTATAAGCCACAGCTTTGCTGCTGTCAGGAAGACCTGAGCCAATATTTCTGATGAATATATTCAGCTAGGATATTGGCAGAAGGAATGTTCATTGAGACCATAGCTGAAAGAAGTGATAAAATGAGCAGCAACGATTAGTTGATTTGAATATATTTCATTTAATATAGATTAAAGCCTACTTTACATAGGAATTCGATCAATATTACTAAAAAGGGCAACTTCTTATGCTGTTCGAGCATCATTAATGAATCAGCTAGAACAAAGGATAAATAGAAATCATTTGTCTCTATGGACCCTTTTTATTAATATTATCTTAAAAATTAAACTTGTGGCCCTGGGAAAAGCTCTAATGGTAGCTGGACAAAGCTGGAAAAATTGTGAGTGTGTAGAAAAGCATGGCCTGCCACATACACTGATATGAAGTTCATTTCTCAACACATTGTAGATTGAGTGTTATGATCCTGATGGGGAACCGTAAACTAAAATAATCTGATTTACCAAACAACTCCCAAATGAAGAAATTACCAACAATATTTCACTTTTTATAACTTTTACTTTAATAGGAATCAGAACCAACTCAAATTAAACATGAATTAACTGGCAAAAGTTACTTCAAATAGAGAGGTCGAGACAAAAAATATACATCTTCTGCAACCACAGGCACCAAAATTACTCCCTGCACAATCATGGCACCATGTGCAATCTCATAGTCTTTCCAATTCAGCCTCTTATTTTTCCACTCAATTGATTTGGCCATCGAGTTGCACTGACTGGCAGCCATATTTTATACGGGATCCACAGAAACAGTCGTCACCCAAATGGTACACTCCTGAAGAACCTCCTTAGCTAAGTTCGTGGTTATCTTGATGGCACAGATTCCTGTCAGGAAGATATAATAATTTTCATAATGTTATTGGAATTTATTGTAGAGTAATAGTGGGGTCTGTATCTATGGGTCTATGTATATGTGTGCGTGTGTGACTTAATTGAATTAAAGGCAGCTGATCTGAAGGTATTGATGTATCAGAAGATAAGCTAGGTTTGAAATATTAAGTAGGTAGACATAGGTGTAAAGGGAATAGTTGTTTTTTTTAAATAAACCAGACTAGCTTGAATTCAAAGGAGGGTGTGAAATGTTTCACCTAGTCAGGAGAAGTTTAGAGAGTGTGTTTAATTTTTCCAAAGATCATTGGTAAAATTGGTACTATGAGAGATTTTTATTATTAGAGAGGTAAAGCCCAAAGGCATAGTGAAACAATGGGAATTTGCTTTCAAAGGGGAATATATGTATAAAGGAGTGGAAGCTGTGTGTAAGGGTAGGCATTCTAAGTTCTAAAACAAGTGTGATAAAGCCTCCAGCGTCTAAGCCTCAAGCTGCTGTCTACAAAGAGCTGAAGTTAAGAAAACCCACTTTGAATTAGATTGTTCAGGGTACCGTGTTTCTTTGCCTGGGTCTTTTAAAATTAATGTGTCTTACTGTTGCCTTAATGAAAGTGTAACTGGGAGTTAGATTAACTAGCAGATTTAGAAGTTATCATAGTAGTAATTTGTAGATCTATGTATGTACTTAAAATCATTTTTTTCTATTAATAAAGGTTTAATTTAGTTTTGTAAGAAACCTATAAGACTCGGTGGTCTTATTACTATTGAATTCAAGGCATGCATCTCAAAATTTATACAAATTACAAAACAGTTGTGGCAGTTGTTTCAAGTTTCCCTTTGGGATTTGAGCAGCTCAGCATTTACCATCGGCTGTGCCATAACATTCCCCAGAGACTCCTTTATCTGAATCCTTTAATAAACTGCGTTGAACGATCTGGTTGGATGCAGCAAAACTGAAGCAGCAGAAGTAAAATTGTCCAATCCATCCCTGTCTTCAGCCTTCTGTCCTGTTTAACCGAATTACTTACACACAGCTCCTTGAAAATGTCCCTTCTTTATTCTTCCCTTTGCTGCAGCTCATCTTTGTTTTTTATTACAGTAGCTTCTTTGTCTGTCTTCTCTGTTGCTAGCCATGTGTTTTTTTTAATCTTAATTTGCTTCCTGTTGGTATTGCTTCCAAATCATGGATCACCAGGTCACATGATCCAGTATTTCCTTTGCTCCAAGAAAATTGCAATTGACCTCTTTACAATTGATGCAAGCTCTTAAAAGTCCGTTTCAAACATTCTTAATTATAGATTCCCCAAACAATTATAGATTACCTACACATTTTAAAGAAATTACTAATTTTCCTTACTGTACTGCTTTGGGTCAAAAGTCACCACAAGAGGCATATTAGGGATAGTTTAATTCATTCCCCCTTTCCATGTACCTACTGCAGGATATCCTGATCCAAATTTTGTTAAAAGTTTTATGTTCTTCCTTTAGCTACAAAATAATTGGATCTTTTAGCCCATCCAATCAAAATAAGCACGAGCAAATATTTATTACACAATACATATTACACAATATGTAACAAGTTCTTGGACTTTTTACCATCATTATATGTAAACAGACACAGTCTGATCTAATGAATAAGAGCCTAAATATTTTCAGAAATTATTATTTATATCTTTGCACTTCGATAAATGTGAATACTGAATTATCAGGAAACCAATCCATGTCTACCCTCAAGTACTAACTGACCTTTATTCCCTGCCAAGGGCCACTTAGACGATTCTTGGTTTACTGAGAGATGTAGTCACAAATATAATCAATAAAGGCAGGTTCCCAATAATGTTTTCTTGTTCAGTCTTTCCAGCATAATCTAATTCTTATAATTAAATGTCTACTTCATAGGCAGTGAATCTAACTCATCGCCAAAGAGCAAATGGAAAAATCTTTACTCTGGGAGCAGTCCTATCAGTAAAACAAATATTGTTTACCAGCTGCCTGCATAAATGTTGAATGTTGCTGCAGATCTCACTTGAATATGCAATCTAGATATTAACGCATTGCACTTTTCGAAAAGAGCAAGCTGCTGACCTCTTAATTATTTAAAGTTTATATCAATGTGAGAATCAAAAGCTCGAAAAAATCTGTTATTTTCATACAATTTGTGTGTTAATAAGCGCAGTGATGATTCAAAGAGGTTGTGTTATTGGAGTGAAACATGTATAATTCCCACTTCAGGCTCCAATTGTTTCTTAAAAGATTGCAGAGTCTGAACAAAGTCTAGGCAGTTGGATCACAACACCCTTTGACCTGTATTGTACTATTTTGGCTATGTAGTTTAACACCCTTCTGACTATCCACTAATATCTGTGTCTATTGGAATACCTAGGTCTATTTTAGATTAAAGGCTTAGCTATATCGACACTATTCATGGAGCATGCACATCACTTATTTTTTCTTCTATGATCAGCATTTGTTAAACTTTTTCAGCCATTTCTCTGCCTGCTTGCATATTGTATTCAACACATTTTCTCATTTCTGTGCTTTCTCCTCGAATTCCACTGCCCCATCTAGCTTTGCATCACCTGCAATTTTGATCATTTTGGAATAAGCATCTAAATTCAAGCCATTTTTTAAAAATTAGAAACAGCAGTGGCCCAAACTAAGAGGCTTGGAGCACTCAACTAATTACTTTACGTCCTTCTCCACTATCCCAGTATAACACCTCCAGTAAGTGCTTACCTTTTCTGCCCTTCAGCTGATTTCTTACCTAAGTCCATAAAGCATTGAGTGTAACCAAATACTTTTTGAAAGTTGATTCAATACTTCATGGGGACTGCCGCCATTCTCTAAAAATTGGTTCCTCAATCAAGGTCAAACAGAATTAGTTCCTCCTGAACAAAAACAAAAATACCTAGAAAAACTCAACAGGTCTGACAGCATCTGCAGAGAGGAACACAGTTAACGTTTCGAGACTGAATGACTCTTCATCAGAACTAAGGAAAAATAGAAAAGAGGTGAAATATAAGCTGGTTTAAGGAGGGGGTGGAGTGGGATGGGTGGGACAGGTAAAGCTGGATAGAGGGCCAGTGATAGGTGGAGATAGCCAAAAGATGTCATAGACAAAAGAACAAAGAGGTGTTGACGGTGGTGATATTCTTTTTTTACATCTTATCCCTCTTTTCTATTTTTCCTTAGTTCTAATGAAGAGTCATTCGGACTCGAAAGGTTAACTGTGTTCCTCTCCGCAGATGCTGTCAGACCTGCTGAGTTTTTCCAAGTATTTTTGTTTTTGTTCTAGATTTCCAGCATCCGCAGTGTTTTGCTTTTATCTTAGTTCCTCCTGAAACCATTTTGACTGCTGTTTACAGAAAGTGGGTAGATTTTCTCACATTGATTTGTGCTGCTGTTGCACAAGTGGAAAAAGACTTTTGTCCACCAGTGGGCAGTCAGGAGAGGTATTTGCATAACAGTTTCCTGGGTAAGCTCATTTACATTATAATTGGAGCAGCGATAGATGTTAATCCCTTGTAAAATAATCTTGGTGCTTGAATTAGCAGCTGTAATGACAGTTAAACATGGGCATCCAGAAGTTGCTGTCAATGATGCCTTGCTCCTCCACAGGGTAAACTGTTGCAGTACTCACTGATGCAATCAGCACAGTCCGTTTATATGAACTTCAACTTTTTTGCATATTCTCGCTGTAAAACCATTAAAATTTTTAAGCCTTGTTGAATGAGGTGTAACTGAGTTTGTAACAATGTACTAAATCATAATTACTGTTAAGCAATTTTTCTGGCCCTTAAAAACTAAGTGCATGTGTGTGGAGTGTCATTCCCTCTATTACATGATAATAATTCCATAATTTTGAAATGTAAGAAGTTTTTAAAAAATGGTTTATCATGGTTCAGCCTCTACCTTAACCCCATGTTAATATCCAAAGCCGTATTTCACTCTCCGATTAAAAAGGGATCAATAACCTGTGCTTTATACTTCTTGGTTTGCTGTCTGTGAACATTCTTCAATCTGATTGGCTACTCAGCCTGTTTGATGACTTCATTGTTGCTGGATTGGACAGATTTCCTACAGATGGCACCAGATCGAAAGTCATTTCAGAATAGGAGCAACCTTTTTTGGGCAGCCATTTTCAAGGTAAGTGTTGAGCACCATCTGTTCACCATCCGCTCATCCCAAATTACCCTTGAACTGAATAGCTTGCTTGGCCATTTCAGAGTCAACCATATTGCTGTGGGTCTGGAGTCACATGTCAACCAGACCAGGTAAGGATGGCAAATTTCCTTCCCTAAAGGATATTAGTGAACCAGATGGACTTTTAACAAAACTCAATTATGGTCTCGTAGCCACCATTACTGAGACTAGCTTTTCAATTCCAGATTTATTTGTTGAATTTAAATTCCACCAGCTTCCATGGTGGGATTTAACCCATGTCCCCAGAGAATTTGTCTGGTCCTCTGGATTATTAGCCCGGTGACATTACCACTACACCACCATCTTCCCCTAACCTTACAATGCCAATAACATACCAGGGTAACACACCAGAAATTCCCCTTTCTTCTTTGTCCACTCTGGGCACCAGCAGACACTTCCAAAAGTGCAAATCTTGGCTTCATGGTAGTACACTTGCCACTGTCAAAAGGTTGTTAGTTCAGTCCACTTGAAGTTGAACACATAGGTCCGGAATTTTGTCTCGGCCTGGGGGAATGCGAGTCAGGCCCTTTTGCAGCTTCCGAAACCTTAGCCCACCTCAAAATCCCATTCCCATCATACTTGTGTCTCTGAGAAATGTGGGCGGGAAGGGCTTGGGTTTTGCAAGCCGCAATGCAGTGCAGGAGGAGTGCAGGTACAGAGGTGGGCCGGTTAGAATGTCCACCTTGGTACTTGGAGACAGCAGCCCATTTCACAACATTGCTCTTTTGTCCCCTAAACCTCAACCCTCATGCACCATGCACCCCTATACTTCTCCATGCTTCGCATATCCCCCATTCTACACCATACCCCCACATACCTCCCTTAACCCCTCCATGATCCCTCATATCCTCCATGTCATCCCACCATCCTGCAAGCCCCCTCATTCTCCAAATGCCCTCTCCATGCGCCCATATATCCCATGCCATCCTATACCCCTCCAAGCCCACTCAAACCATCCCTGCCCATTCCTCTTCCATTTCCCCATGTGTCCTTCATTGCTGCTCATCCAATATCCATGAGGGGTAGACCTCAGGCTGTCTTTGAAATAAAAAGTCATTTTTTTTGGCTCATCGCTTGCTAAGACATTCTGTTTAACCTTAAGACATTTGCTTTACATATGGGCCATGAGATCGCCCCCCTCATTATCAGAATTAGAAATGTATTGTTTCAGTCCCTGTGCTAAAGACATACCCTTGTCAGACATCATGGCCTTCACTGCCTGGTTTGTCAGCTCAAGAAGCTGCTATGGGGGTTTCTTATTGAGAGAGAGAGAGAAAGAAAGCGACAGAGAGCCCTATTCCTATAATATTTAATATATTCCTTTGGACTTTATATAAATATAACACAGCGATTTCTTATAAGACACTTCATTGTGGAAAAAACTCTCATTCATAACAGCCATTAAAAATGTAAATTCCGTCATGTGGTCAATCTGTTGTAAAAACGAACATATGCCATTTATCACATCAAAGACAAGTAATCATTTAATATCCTCTTAAAGCTGCTAAATGAAATTTCAGTAGAGCCCCCTGCAGAGATACGTGGTACTGGAGCATTGGAAATCAGCCAGGCATTCATAATAGACTCATCTGTCACCTGAGAAATCTAATATCGAGGCTGAAAAAAAGATGGTTTCTTTTAAGCTACAGATGGTGTTTCATTTCCATTTCAAAGCAAATTGACTGTCGATCAATTGAGTCGAGCATGTATTTAGATTTTATTTTACGTTCAACAACAGGGCAATATTTTCAAAGCAAAAGATCTCCAGACATTTAAATCCAAAGTCCAAAACATGACTAGAGCTTTTTTTTACAATTTGAATGCATTATTGCACTTTCTCAAATGGGCAAAACACTTCAATGCATCCCAACACTTAAACAACACTAATTAATGTAATGGTCAATTCACCTTTTCAGGACAGAGCACTGTGAAGAATCACTGCAGTTAGAACATATCTACATTATAATACCGCATCTAGTAATGATATTTTAAGTTGTGAAAACATTTTAACACTTATCTGTTAGAATGTTCCTGACTCTGGGGTCAGATTTTCATCTCCCAATGGAAATGGAAATAGGGTCCAGAGAGCTGAAACATTGAAGTTTTTCACTGATAAAATAAGTTTCCTCTCCCTTCCTGACCATGCGCTATTTTTGTGCAGCCTTTTCGTGAGTCGGGCAGGCATTGGATCATGGCTCAGATGCACCTCTCCTGAGGTCGCGGTCACCATTTTCAGCCCTATAACAAATTTGAACTTCTTCCCTACTGCTATTTTCGTGTGGTGGTGTGAGTTTTGTAAGCTCAAAAAAAACCTGCCTCATAGGAAAGTTTGTGACCATTGGGGGAAGCCAGCTTCAGTGCAGTATTGAGGGAATGCTTCAGTATCAGGGTGCCATCTTTCAGAAAAGATGTTAACCAAGATCTTGTCTGCTCTCTCAGTTGAGTCAAATTGAAAGAAGTCTTGATGGACATCTATCACTCAATCAACGTCAATAAGCAGATTGCTATTTATGGAATCTTGATTGCATAGATTGTCTGAAGCATTTCTCTACTTTACAGTTTTGCCCTAAGGTTCCGTGTCATAATCAACTAATGAACACTGAATTTGTATTGATTCTCCTGTTAATTCCCCACAACACTATGATAAGACTTGGGGCTTGATTTTTTCTCCTCTTCTCCAGTCAGGCAGCACCTACTGGCTTGCTACCAAAGTTGGATAAATGGCATGATTCCTGGCATTTAAACTTCTTACTAAATATTAGTCAGTTTGATGATTATTTTTATTGTGTCTTCAATGAGATGGAGTGATTCTATTCACTCTGGAGTTGTTGGACTCCATGGTATTAACTCACTGGCAGCCAAATGCTAGTCAAGAACTCTAGCAAACCTGAACCTGTCTTTTACCAATGGTTCCTTCTGTATGCACATTACCTTCAAACCACAAAATGATCTCTGGTTACATTTAGGAAAAAAAACAGTAAAATGTGGGAAATAGGAATACTGGTCTGAAATGGTCTTGTATACCTTAAATTGGAACACCAGTAAAACTGGGAAATAAGAGTACTGGTCCAAATTGTTTTTTCCTTCTGTCAAGAAGCCCACCCATGTCATGTGTTTCAGACAGATTTCGCAGTTCTGCCATGAACCAAGCAATATTTTCATGATCACTTTACATCCTTTCAAGGTTAAACTTGAATCATTCTTTCAAGTCTTGGGTAAATGAGTTCATTGGCCAAACAAACTTTAACTGCATGCCTTCCTATGTTCTCTTCAGTTGTTGCTTGCAATGAATAATGGAGAGAGACTGATGTAAGAATAAACAGTGATGATTTATTGAGACATAAGGCAGAGCACCAGATCATACGTGCTCACTCGGAAACTTCCAGAACTAGACTTACAGTTCCTAGTTGCCCCTGCTGTGCAGTGATTCATCAGTGCTGTTACATGATCAGAACACTTGCATTCCCTTAAAGGGACAGGTTACCTGACTATACCCTCCCCCTTTCCTTAAAGCTACAGCTAACAAGCTTAAAACACAGTAATTATTTACACAATAACTATTTACAGGTCAAGTCTCTCAGGAGGCCTTCTTTGACAGGTTGAGCGTCATAGCCCAACAACCTCAGCTGGTGTTTCTGAGACCTCCTTTTCAGGGGCAGTTGCCCACTATGTCTCTCAGTGGGTGATTTCACCATCTTCCGGGTGCAGTCATGTTCATTCCTGTTGCTCCTCCCCTCCAAGCTAAAACAGGTAAAGGGCAACAAGCACAAAGCAATACAGCGATGAGCTACATGATGTGTGAGGAGAAAGAGGAAAAGGAAAAAAAAATATTTTTGTTTTGCTTTCCGAGGGCTGTCAATAATTTCTCTTTTTCTTTCTGTGTGTCCTTTTCTTGGTAGCACTGACTCGTATCTCTGTCTTCTCTTTAATTTCGCCTGTTGGCTGGACTAGACTCAGGCATGAGCTGAACATGAATGAGCTCAGTAGTTGGGTTCTCTGACATCTCTTCTGAGAATTCAGGGCCTTCCAGCTTTAGCTGCAGCTTCAGCTCTTCCAATTATTTCCTATTCTCATTAATAGTTTTCCAGAGAATGGCATATCATTGCCCCTTCTCAGATAAGTCATTACTTAACTTGGCCAGAGACAGGCTTAACTCTTCCTTTTCTTCTTCATATCTTTTTCATGGAACAAATTGGGAGCTGATTGAATTTTGTAGCGCACAAAAGCCCTTTAATAGATTTTCCATTTCCTTTTGAAGGATGCTGACTTCAGCCTGAACTCTGTCCCAGTGTAACACTTCTACAGGCTTCTCCCGTTGGTTCTTTGCGTACTCATTTTTTTCTTGCAACGCTTCTGGTGTCGAATTGGGAACTTAATGGGCCCTCAAGATTTATCTCTCCCAACCAGTTCCTTCTGAGGAGGCTCGGTCCCCTCCATGACATTACAAATAGAGGTCATTTTGCTGACTGTTCCTCATACTGCACCTTGACTTGACATATCCCTTTCACATTTATTTCTTCACCTGTGTATGTCCTCAGCTTTGTGCTCAAAACTTCAACTTCAAAGGATGGGTTCCTTTACTCAGATATCTAAATGTATGCTCTCCAATGACAGACATCAACACACGCGTATCAACTTCCATCTTAATGGGTTGTCCATTAACTGTAATGAGTACTTAGATTGGCTCAGTTCTACCCACCTTGAGGTTATATAATGAATGGATGCCTGATTCTATTTCTTCTGGCTCCTCCACGAGACATATTTCATGATTTTTTCTTCTGCCTTTATAGTGTTGCTTTAGCCTTTCTCCGCAGTGCCGCATTATGAGGCCATAGTGGTGGCAGAAAAAGCACTCGACTTGTTTGAGCTGTCGTTCACTCACTGGAGGCCTGGATGTATTTCTCTCATTCATGTTGTGGATTTTCACTGCAGTTTTTAAGTGGTCTGGAGCTAGTGAGCATTTCCCGTCTTTCCGTGGAGTCCAAAGATTTCACGTCTTTTGTTGCTGTATTCTCCCGCTTGACCAGATGGATGGCGCCATTTTGTGTATCTTTTATAACTTCAGAATTTCTAACAGCACTCTCCATTGCAGTAGCTAACTCTAATACCTTATTGAAGTCTAGCCTAGGTTCGGCTAGCAAACGCCTTTGGATAGTATCATCTCCACTCCCACATATCAGCCAGTATCTCAACATATCACTAATGGACGTTCCGAGTTTGCAATGCTCAGTTAATGCCTTTAAAATGGCTACATAGTCAGCTATTGTCTCCTCTGGAAGCCTGTTCCTTGAATTGAACTTGAAGCACTGCATAGTAACTGGGGGTTTGGTCTCAGGTGGCTCTGTATAATTTTTATTAACTCGTCGAAAGTCTTTGAGTCTGGGATGCTAGGTGACGTAAGACTGAGGATCAGCCCGTACGTTTTGCTCTTGCATGAAGACAAAAGAATCACCCTCTTCTTTTCCTCCCCCGCAATGTTGTTAATGGTAAAAAAGGATACTAGGCATTCGACACACTGAGACCAGTCATCTGAAATGGAGTCGAGCGGATTGACACACCCGAACTGCGGCATCATGAATGACTGCACTTCCAATAGGCTTTCCAGATAATGACGAATTTAGGTGTTTCGCTTACCATGGAGTCACGCTCTCTATGGGGTCTCTTATAATTTTCTGTCCATAGCCATTTTTCATGTATTTACCCTTTTAAACGTATTGCCGCTTTAAGAGCAGTCACCATTTTTTTCCAACTCTGTCTCTGCAGCTGTCAGCTTTTCTCTGCTGGGTTTTGCACTCTTTTCAAGTTTTGTCAGGATCCCCACGATCACAATTCTGCAGGGGTTTTTTTTTTATTATTTTAAACTGCAGCACTGCTTTCTGCTCTGATTGCCGGCTGTCACCTATTTCACAAGCTTTGCTCACCTGTCATGAAATTTATTTTCTTTTGTTCTTTATCCTCATCACTACTTTTATGTCTTGGGTAAATGAGTTTCTTGGCCACCCGAACTCTAACTGCTTGCTTTCCTATGTTCTCTTCAGTTGCTGCTAGCAATCAATAATGGGGAGAGACTGATGTAAAAATAAACAGTGATGGTTCATTGAGACATAGGGCAGAGCACCAGAACATACGTGCTCACTCGGAAACCTCCAGAACTAGACTTACAATTCCCAGTTGCCTGCACTGTACAGTAATTCATCAGTGCTGTCACATGATCAGTACACTTTCATTCTCTTAAAGGGACAGGGTACCTCACTTTACCACACCTTCCCCGATAACAAATGGCTTCGGGTGTAAACGTTCTTTAACCACTTGGACCAACTCCTGTTTGCCTTTAAGCTGAGTAGGAGTGATGTGATTCTGGCTTTGATGATAACTGCCCCTCCACCCCCAGACCTGGCAGAAATCATGGCCCAGTTCTAATACATTCAAAACCCCTTTACTTATATCAAGTAAAAACAGGGCCCCCAGGATCTTAACCAACCCCTTCACACCCCAAGCTGGCCAACTGCAATTTTAACTTGTAATCAATAAGGATAATCATGGCAAGCCAGCAGGGCATCCTTAAATATATGGTTTGGGTTCTGATAACATCAGGATATAATCTTCTATTTTAACCCAAGGTCTGAATGGAGATGCAGTTGTAACCTCCTCAGCAAAGCAAACCTATCAGAAACTGCACCAAGGTCTAGAAAGGGCCCAGTGAAGTAATTTTTTACATTTTCCCTGCATGCTATGAAGAGCAGGAAACAGACAGCCAACCAAAATGACAAACTCCTTTTTCCTTCTTGGGCACCATAGGTACCATTACACTGTTCACCTTTGAAATCAATAGCTGCACGAATTACTTTTCATGCAATGTTGCTAATAAATCTACAAAATCTATGTCTTACAAGATGTGTTAATTCTGCCAATCAAAGGTCAAGATATGGAGCCTGAAGCACCTCTGAACACCAATCTGCCATGGGAGGAGGGCCTTTTCAGCTTGGGGGGATTATTGTACCATGTAAGTAGCCAAACACCTCTTGTGATGCTCAATACTTAGGTTGAGAAAGAAAAGCATGATTGGATACCCAGGAAAATGCAACTGAACAAGTAGGCTGGCTTGTGATTATTAATGGAATCATTGCAAAAAGTGAGAAGTTGCACTTAGCCTGTGAAGTTGTAGTCATGTAAGAAAGAGGACGCTCATTTTGTGCTCATGGGTTGAAATTTACATTCCCGCGGGTGCGCGCGCACCAGACTCGATCGGGCATGAAATCACGCGAGAAGACATTGGGCGAGCATTCTGATGTCATCGCACACTTGCACGATATTTCGCTCGATGGGCACAAGCAAAAGTTGGAAACGTGCCCACTGACAATTAAGAGGGCAATTAAGCCCATTAACAGAACAATTGTCTCTGATTTTTTTGTGGCACATCCAACCTTACGGTTGGCAGATGCCGAAGCAGCCAGGCTGCATTTGCATTTTTCATCAAACCTCATCCAAGGGCGGATGAAATTTCCGATATGAAATAAAATAAGAATAAATATCTGTGGACAGCATTTTTATCAGCTATATTGATTGTGATGCATGAACATTTTTTTGCAGCTTTTTAAACCTTTATTTGAGCATTTTTAGGTCTTCAGCTCCCACTACAGCTGTCTGCCTGCAGGGAGCTTTCTCGTAGCGCTCACCCACACCTGCGGAAACGTCATCGTCTGCCCTCTTCCCGCCCCCACCCAGGTAGCGTTGAGCATTTCAGCATGCTTTTCACATTGGCTGGCCGTTAATTGGCCAGCCAGTGTGAAACCGCAGTCAGGCATCCATTCCCAGGCCCGATGATCGCATGCGCCCACCAAAGGTAAAATTCAGGCCCATGTGTTAATAGAGCTTATAAAGACTAGCATGGTCAGGTAGTGGCAAAGGTATCTGAGGCCCTGTGAAGTGCTTGCTTTTGTACTGCAGGGATGGAATTGTAATTTCTGAGAAATAGAATGATTATAGTATCAGAATTATACAGCACAGAAATAGGCCAGTTGGCCCATCATGGCAATGCTCGCTCTTTGAAATAGCTATCCAACTTATTACGTGAAAATTTCACTTTCCCTATGGCCTTTGCTCCTCTTCAAGTGTAAATCCAGTTTCCCTTTGGAAGTTACCATTGGATCAGCTTCCACTATCCTTTCAGGCATTTAGATCATTATAAATCACTGTGTTTAAAAAAAAATTTCATCTTGTGTCTGATTTTTTGCTAATTATGGTAAAACTATGTCCTCTGGTAACTGACTCTCCAGTGAAAATTATTTCCTTTTATTCACCCCATCAAAATCTTTATGGGGGTTGATTCATGCTGTTCTATATCTTGATGTCTATATATCTTTATTAGAGGATATAGGAACAGGAGCAGGGCCACTCAGTCTCATGTGTCTTCTCCACCATTCAATTTGATCTTCGTTGATCTGTACCTCAACTCCATTTATTTGCTTTAACTCCATATCAATGGATGTTGATACCTAACAAAAATCTATCAGTCTCAGTCTTCAAAGCTCCTTGCATCCATTGCCTTTTGCAGCAGTAAGTTCCAAAATTTGTGCTATCCTTTGTGTGGAAAACTGCTTCCCAGATCTAATTTTAATATTATGTCCCCTTGCCCCATCAAAAGAAATAGTTTCTCTGTATCTATCCTTTCTCTGTGTTAACCCTATCTATAGCTTAGGCCTGATTGGGATATTCATGACTTTTGCAGGTTAGGTGAAATGAAGATGAAGCTTGATACAAATTGATAGGCTGCTTCATTTCACAGTAGGTGAACATATAAATTGACAGTTATGATCAGACTCAGTTAATTTAATCAGTACAATTAATCTTTTCTTAATTATACAGAATAAAGAACATGTCATGCTTCTTCATAACCATATCCGTGGTTTGTGATGACCCATGTACTGGGAAAAACCTGTATTTTCTTTTGTGCAATATCCCTTTAAGAAAAATGTGCTGGAGAGTATTTTTAAAGACGGTTAAATGGTTTCCTGTTTATGGCATTATTAGGTTCCCAGAAATGCCTATGTGACCTGGGATTGCCATTGGGCTGACCGGCTCAGAAGAAAAGGGTAAATAGAAAGCTAATTGCTGTGGTATATGGTTTTCCAGCATGTCTTTGTGGTAGGTAATTCAGAGCACTAAGAATTGGTGCAAAAAGAAAACAAGATAGTCTCTCTCTGAATGGAACAGTTTTCTGTTTGGCAGTCTTCAAACAGATCCTGGCATTGGAGCAGGTCTCTGAGAATGGAACAGAGACTGTGGGCAGAATCGCCTCAGATTTGCACTAGCAATAGCGGGCGGGAAAAATAATGTTTTACCAGCCGGCTGCAATAGCAGATTTTCACAGGCTGTTTCATCCCAACTCCACCTCATTAATCATGCATTCCCGGGAAACACGTCGTTTCGATGGCGGGTGCGCTCTCATTTGCCCATCACCTCGCTGCTTCCTCACGTCGGGTGTCATATTTAAAGTGCAGCCATGCATATACCTCTCAATACTTCCAGCCCAGGATTGCTGCGTAGAAGACATGGCCCAAAAAAGCAAGAAGACTGCAGCTCCCCGAATCTGTGACGTATCCCAGGGATAACTTCTGGACACGTTTGGAGCCCACCATGATGGCCTCTATCCCCGCTCTGGCCGCAGGAGGTCCATGGGAGTCACCACTCCAGCTTAGGAGGTGGTGGCAGAGGTGGTCAGTGACAATGCTGCATAGAAGAGGTTGGCCATCCAGTATACAAAGAGGATGAATAATCTCCTCTGTGCTGCCAGGGTAAGGCAACTATCTCATCACTCTAAACCCATACACTCACAAAGCCATCACATGTTCACCTCGCTCACTGCCAGCTCAAGGGATATCACCACTCACACTCTCAAACACACCCTCATATCACCATCTGCCCTCATGTCCTCTGGAGGGACTGCTTCCTCAGCCTTCACCCTCTTGAGGCCACTTGCAGAGATCAACATGTGTCCCCAAACACACTCTGGGATATCCCCCCTTCCCCAGTATAGTCCTCGCCCTGCAGCTTCTTCCCTTGCCTGAGGCCACTTCTCCCCCTTCCACAAGCAATCCCTAGTCCTGCAGCCATTGAAAAGCCACCCCCGCCTTACGGCTGGTCTGGTAGGTAGGGACCTGCCCATGAGCCCCCAAAAAGTGATGTGGTGCTGTCTGTGAAATCTGGCACTGATGGCTGCGAGTGCTGTTAAAAGTAAAGTAGGCAAACAAGACTCTAAGTCCCGAGTGAAGTGCAGCTCACCAAGTGCACGCCGCTTATGCCCAGTTGTGAAACAGGTCGCTGTGCAATCACACCGAAGAGCTCTGATGATCCAGTGTGGCAGTATGATTCCAGTAAGCTGGGCTTATAATGATATACAGATGTTTACAATGAAGTTCCCGACTTGCAATGTCGGGAAACGCGGCCCACCATTGATGGGCAGAGCAGACGGGTGCAAACTTGTTTCACAATGGCTTGAAACCAATTTTTGACCTTCCTGCATATTGTCTGCTCATGCCTGCCATGATGCCCGATGCCAGCGGGCATGGAAAAATCTGCCCTCAGTTACTGTGTGTGATATACAGTTGAAAAGGGCAGAATACTGAAGACAAGAAGAGGAAGAGATTGTGGATTGGAAAATAGCCATTGCTGCTGTTGAAGTGGTGCCAGTGCCCACCAGACAATTTAAAAGGATTGGAGAAGGGAGTCTCTGAAGATTCTGTACCTTCAAGACTGTTGTGATCCGAGTGAGGGAGGGTTCAATGATGTGTGCCTTGTTGGTGGTAACTGTTTCTGGGAATTTCGGATGGAATACAGTCGCTGGTGAATGTGACCCAAAGGCTGGGTGGGAGATCTTACAAATGAAAGCTAAGTTGGAAAGACTGTGAGATTACATGTGATCACATATTTGTGCTGGAAGTAATGTGAGTGCTTGTAATTATGAGAAGCCTCTCTTTGTTGTATTTACTATTTAAAGCTAAATTTATCTTTTTATTTGAAACATCCCTCACCTATTAATTATTGCTTGAGCCTTTGGCTTTAGTTAGTTTATTACAGTTTAGGTTTTCAAAAGTGAAATCTTCTCCAGCAGTTTTCTTTCTGTTGATGTCATGCAGATTCCTTTCAGTTTAAATGTTATCAGTTCTCTATGGTGATTGTAATTGGTTCATCTAATTTAACTTAAACAAGATGACTTCTAGCTGTTCTCCACCACCTATGACCTCTTCGTTCTGGTAAAACATCTGACAACTTTTTCTTTGGAAAGCTCTTTGTGCAGTGGTCTTCTTCTATCTGTGCGAAGCCTGTGTCTCAGCTTTATCTTCTATCCCTTGTTCAAAGTCATTAAATGAAATCAAAGTTTTTTCTTTAAAATTCATTGAGGTGTTTTACATTTGCTAAGACAGGCTTATTTATATATTGCTTATTTACAGGCCAACAGCTTATACAAGCTAGTCTGTTTGGATCTTAACTACCTATCACTCATGCATTTTATTTCTTAAACTTTTATGAAGGCACTATGCTTCTTAACAACCCAACAATAAAAGTAACTCTATTTTTCAACTCTGTCCTGTTGGGAAAAATGGTAAAGATATCCCAAATGTTGCCACAGTTATAACAGTAAAACTAGGGGAGAGGTTTGAAGTTGTGAATAATGGATTCATCCCTGATATCGGGAAGAATCTCTTCACACAAATAGTAACCAACAATTGGAATTGAATTAAGTAGAGTGATAGAGTTGGAACCTTAGTGTTAAGAAAGAGTCATTTGGATGATGTGATGGGGAGGCTGTACCTGGGGGATTGGGTGGAAACCCCACTTACATTGTGTTATGTTATGCCGATGTTATGGTGGCCGATTAGGAGAACCCTGGAGGAAATTCCCAGCATGTTAAGGTTATTTTTACCAAAAAGTTAAGATGGCCCAGAAGCCATTCTTTATCTTGGGAAATAAATATTTTGGAATTAATTTATTCCAAATGGTAACTGGCATGTTTGCAACAGCTTGCATTAGCTCATGGTTACCTTTCTGTTCCAGTTTGAATTAGAATTATTGCTATTAGATTTGCTTTTGCTTTTCTATTAAATGTTGTGAAATTGAGTTTAGCACAATCGACATCCTCAGAACTGTAAGGTAAAATCAAACGGATGGAAAAGAAAGTCCAACTGAGCCAAATTTCCTCCACTTTTCTGCTGCGCTGCCACTTTGGGCTGAATTTTCGTTTCTGGGCAGAAGTCAGATCTGTTTCCAGGTCTCAAATCCTCCCAGCTTATGAGGAGCAGCAGGCTGCAGTAAAAGGCAAGTAACTGGCAGGGTGCTTCAACATGAGAGTGCCCTGTCATCAACCTTGTTAAAAATTCACATAAAGACAGAAAAAGCATCTAGGATACCACTACTGGGGAGGGGAGGGGGTGCAGAGTGTTGGGCAGGGGGAGGGGCTGCGGAGTCCGGGGCGGGGGGAGGGTTGGTGATGGGAATCCCTCAGCACGGTGGCTTTTGACTGCACCTGAACCCAGACAGGCAGAAAGGGGCTGGAGCACTCCCCCTCCCTCACCTCCTCTTCTGCTGGGTGCACACTTCCATGGAGTTAAGCTCCCCCCTGTCACATACAGAAATTGGAAGCTGACCTGAAAATCCCAGTTGGCTTTCTTCAACTGTCCTCAACAAGACTCTTGAAGAGCTTAATTGATTGCACACCTCTCTGAAAATGGCCCAGCACTGGGATCGGGATTGGGAGAGGGGCACGCCAACCTATCCATCTTTTCCAAACACCCAATCTGAGATTGAGTCCTTCTGTCTTTAACATGGGACTTGGTTCTTAGACAGACTGTGGACATATTCTGGTGTCTGCTTAGCACTTGTTTATTAATGCTACATTTAAACAGGTTACAGAGTAGGCACATTGCACCTGACAATGGTATTCCAACTTCTCTCTCTCAAGAGACAGAGTCTAACACATGACTGACTGATTTCAGTGGTACCATCTATGTCAACATTGGGAAAACACATCTGCTAATCCTTTTTATACACATCCCCCCAAGTATACTATCCCAATTTTTAACAGCAACATGAAACTATGGCCAGGATTTTCCGGCCCTGTCGTGGGTGGGACCCGCCGAGGGTGAGGCAGCGCCCCAGCCAGAAGTCCATTGATTTGCGGCGGGACCAGAAGATCCTGGCAGTGGGCAGGTGCGGAAAATCCCACCCTATGGGCAGAATATTCTGTGCCCACTGGCATTGGGCGTGATCAGTGGTGTGAGAGGACAATATGGCGCGATCAGTTTTACGATGGCGGGAAACCAGCTCATGATCGTCCGCTCAGCCTGTTGATGGTGGGCCACATTCCCCGCCATCGGATGTCGGGAACCTCGTTGTAATACATCAGCCTATCCTTATTAGGCCAGCCCACTGGAATCGTTCCCACCCCACCCACCACCAAAGGCTGGATTGTCTGTCCACGTCATTGGGAAAGCATGCCGATGTGATCCACAACAACACATAAAAGTTGTGCACTTGGCGGCCTGCACTTTGAGGGAATTCAAAGGTGAGTACACAGTAACATTGTGCAGCACTCACCAGGGTCACCTGTTGGACTTCAATCTTCACGGAGAGCAGGGGACCGGGGTTAAGGGCAGCCCTGCCATTGTGGCGACTGATGGTGGTTAAGGGCAGCCCTGCCATTGAATATAGCATACAAGCATTCGGGGTGGGGGGGGTAGAGTGGGCAAGGGAAGTGGCCACGCTTTCGTGGAAACCTGTATAAAAAGTGACCATTCCTTTGCAACTGAGACAGTTCAGGTGCAGCCACATTGATATGATTGGGGTCTGTCTCCTAGTTTTTCTGCCCACTCAAGCAACGCAGAGGCATCAAAGTGCCACCAGGTGCTCCAGAGTTTCCCCCCTGCAGCCCCAGCCCACTAGCCTCCCCCTGCAGGTTCAGACTGCAGGTTCACAAACATTTTAGTGGAATGCAGGACAGTTGGACGACTGCACATATTGTACAATCTCCTCACTAAAGCTGGCCATGGAGCAGTCACTGCACAGGACTGGCCCAGATCGTCGCCGGCCCTGGATTCTGTTTTCAAAGTCTGTGAGGACCTGGATTTTGGGCATTCTGCCACCGGCCTGTGACCTCTCCCTCTTGTTGTGTGCCAGCTTGTCCTGCATGAATAGAGATGGAGAAAGTGTAAACAGGATGCCAGCCAGGCCAGATGATAAGTATGCCTGGTTGTGTGGGTGGTGAGTGGTCTCATAGATGAGATGAGGACAATGACGGTGAGTGTGAGAGGATGAATGGTGATGTCCGTGGAACTGGCAATGAGTGAGGGCCCTGTGGATGTGCGATGGGTTTGTGAGTGTGTGAGTTGAGAGTGATGAGGAGTGACTTACCCTGGCGGGAATGGAGGAGATCATTCATCCTCTTGCGGCACTGGGTGGTTGTCCTCTTTTGAAGAGCATTGGCACTGACCGCCACCTCCACAGCAGGGTTAATGCTGTTGCTGCCCATCCTGCGGCCAGAGCAGGGGGTAGAGGACATCGTGGCAGGCCTCCACAGCATCCAAAAGTCACTTGAGGGATGCAAGAGAACCTGTGGGCTGCAGTCATCTTCAGTTTAAGGGCCACGTCTTCCATGCGGCAGTGGTGGTCTGAAAGCACTGAGATGTGTGCTTGTGGCTGGACTTTAAATAGTCGCGTGGTGTGATGCAGCATTGAGGTGATGGCGGGCGGGCAAATGAGGACCCGCCCACCATGGAAATGACATGTTTCTCAGGAGTGCATAAATAATGTGGCGGATTTGGGATGATACAGCGTGACAACCCACTATCGCAGCCAGCGTTTTTTACTCACCCGCTACTGCACTTAGTGTAAATCTGGGACGATCCCGCCCTATTTCTTTAACTATTTATATTAGACTTCTGTAACTTCCTTTTTTACAGCTACAGATTCTACTCAGCTCCATTTCCCACTCTTGCCCTCCCCAAGTCACAGTCCTGGGGGAATTCAATCTCCCTCAGCATTCTCGGCCCTTAGGGAAGATGTCTTGGAGACATGACAACACTCTTCTACATCTGCTAGGACATCATCATCTACAGAATGAGACAACACTTTGGCATCATTGCTGGTAAGCAGAGACTGGCTGCAGGATAACTGTACTGCAAGGACAACGAAGACTTTGGAATGAAAGGCTGTTCCAAAAGAGAAGATTGAAGATAATCAAACTTTGGATCCTCAGGGACGGGAAAAGAAGAGCTCAGGACACTCTGAGGAACTTGTAGCTCCCTCAAAGGGCACTGGAAGAAGCTTTAGAAGTGGAATGATCTTCAGCTCTTGGGAAGACTATCACAGCTGCATCAAAGACTGAAAAGGCAAAGGAGATCTGAGATCTTACTGAACTTAGGTGACGAAGGAAAAAATGACCAACTTCCTGTAAGACTGTCAGGAAAAGAAGAAGCGATGATTTACCAACGATTTTCTGGGAGGACCATTTACTTTCTGTAGACAGTGGTAAGAGAGCACACTTCTCTCTGTACAAGGCTGCTCCACTATGGGCAATGGGAAAAATTGCTGAGAATATGGAGGCAAGACAGCCTCAACTTCTGTAATGAGAGGAATCTCTTGTAGACAATCAACTCTGGGACAAGATAACTGGACAGGATTCTGCAGCTTCAGAAGTGCTGAAGATTCTGCAACAGCTTCTGCGCTGACCTCTGGCTCTGAAGAGCTGGTGCTGAAGTATAGGTGCCAATTGAGTTTCACCCTGGGAAGGTACCAGCTCTTTAGCAGTATGACCCTCTATGGACTCTAACCTGGATTCAGGCAAAGCATTCTTTGTGGAAGACTCTTCACGAACAACAGGAAATAAAGAAGCCAACACATCAATAGATTCAGTGGAACTAAGATCTGAATGCTACTCGGCCTGTAAAAGCACAGCTTATTCTTCTAAAAAGGCAACAGAGTCTACATAAGGTGCATCCATCAATGGGAAAGATTAATCATTCTCTAGGACCACAGCCTCCAAGAGGTCATTCAGTACTGCAAGGGATTCTTCCTTATCACTCTCTAGGAAGAGCCAATTCAGCTCAGCAGGCCCTCCTGGGGATAGTCAACAGATGTTGCAGTGCCTTCTGTATCTCCCACCTCTGGCCTTACTTTGTGAAAAACTGAGAGATTCATAACTTCCTTGTCTGCCCTGGGCCTAGTGGATGGTGTCTCTGTGAAAGAAAGGAACTTACTGCTGAGTGTGCAAACATCTCAGCTTCTGAAGGCTGAATTTCCACTGCTTCTAAAGAAAAGGTTGAAGATTGTTGCATGAAAGGCAGCAAATTGTTTAAATGATAAGCATTATCTGTTTTTCTATGATTCCTAGAAGTATGCCAACATTATCACTCAATAAGGATGTAGGTTGATTGTGAAGAACAGAGAGGGAATCAATGATCTGTCACAAAAACAGAAAATGCTGGAAAAACTCAGCAGATCTGACATTTGTGGAGGGAGAAACAGAATTGACATTTCGAGTCTATATGACCCTTCTTCAGAGCTACAGAGAAGTAGAAATGAACTGTCACCCTTGTAGCTAAGAGGAGGAATAATCTTGCCTTTGATTGCTAGGTCTATGCCGCCTGGACCTTGTAACTTGATTTCTGATGGATGAAGGGCCATTGGCTGAAGTCAGTAGAGATCATCTGCTAATATGTTAACAGAAGCTCCAGTATCAATATTAAAAGTAGTATCAAAGCCTTGAACTTGGACTGTAACTGACCACTAGTCTGGGTAAAGACTATCAACTGCTCCTAGGAAGTCTGTAATTTTGTCCTTTTCTGGGTCTTACATTTCTGTGAAGGAATGTGTTTTATAAACATTTGCCTGTCTGCAACTTTGATTAAAATTCCTGGATTTGCTAAAATGCTTGAAATTTCCAGTTTTGCCACACTGGAAAAATTTATTCCCCCTGCTGGACAGTCTTGACACCCATGCTTGTTTCTCGCAGCACTATGCTATCGCATAATTTTGCGTGGTTTGGTGGCTTTTCTTGTGGGTGGGGTCACTGTCTATGGGCCTATGCAGTCAATGGAGTCATGTGAAGACTCAGAGTTGTCCGGAATTATAGCCCAATTTGGTGCTTAGAGTTGTGGCCGCCTCGCCCATGGAACTGCCTGCTCGATAATGGGGTTTCATGGCAGATTAGAAAAGGTATAAAATGCTTCAAAGTTGGACTTAAAATCTGTGGTGATCTACTGCACACCCTGTCTTGGAGAACATCGCTTGCTACTGGACCTGCTGCATTAAGCAAAGAGCTAACTTGAAGCTTTGGCTCCTTTTCGTGAAGACCTGGTGCTGCCTAGCACTGGAGAAAATGGCGTTTCCATCACTGTCACTGCTGGCCTTTCTGTGGCTCCTTGAGGCGGTCAAATGGGCCGCACAAGGCCAGGGACTGCTCACCAGGTATGGTCATCCTTAGCTCTCTGCAGTGTGCCTGAATTTCTTCTAGCTGTTTGCAAACGTTTCTGCACTCTGTGGTTCCTCCTATAACATTGATGTCTCTTTTTAAATTGATGTTTCCACAGCTGCCCCCATTTTCTGAGAAGGGTTCTTCTGTCTTGGACTCCAGGTGTGGGGCTTGGTTTGTGGACAGACTGTAGACATACTCTGCTTAACACTTGTTTATTACATTATTACATCTAAACAGGTTACAGAGTAGGCATGTTGCACCTAGGAATGATTCCAACTTATCTCTCATCTCTCTTATGTCAGTGGTACTTCATCATCTACATCATACATTAGCATATCCCACCTGTTAACCCTTTATACTACACTCACTGGGGCTAAAAAATTTTGCCCCATAATTCTGAGAGGAGCTTGGCAGAATAACTTGGGCAAAAAGCCAAGATCCAGCTGCCAGATTCCCGATGCTGGCTATTCTCACTTTCTTGGTCAAGGAGGGCCCTGGCATATCTAAGCGTCACTAGAGAGCACCAGTTGATACAATTCCAGGGTGACTGTTTGGCTGTAGCACCACCTGCAATTTTCAGACCCATAATCTTCTCATTCCTGTAGAACAACTATCTAAATGAATGGACGTTTATATAAGATATGTGTCTGTGAAATCATTGACGGTCACGTTTGAAACAGAAACTTTCCAAGTTTGTGATTCACTGCTCAAGACAGCCAAAACTGAATGAACGCAGCCCTGAAATAACAACATATGGGCACCAGAAATTCTACTTCTTTGGCATTTTAACAGAGGTATTAACCTACTTAAAGCAAACGGGCAAACATGTCAGCTAAAATTATGAGGAGAAGAATTTCTGAGGAGCACATTCAGCATTTATATGCTAGCCTCATTTCAGAGCCTTGATGTTTTGGAACTGAAACAACATATATAAAACATGCATCCTCACCAATGCATTTATTGGTATAACTAAACAGAATATATTATTCACTGTGAGGTTAACTTTATAAATCAGGTTTTACTGCGTGTTAAGGAGAGGTGCTGAGGCAAATGCCTGACTTGGCCTGGACAACAGCCAACTAAAGAGATTAATGAAGATTCTGTCACCGTAAAAGTTCTAATTGATTTTGCATTAGTCAAGCTCTTCATCATCAAATTCATCAAATTAGCAATTCAAAAATCCTCTAGCATTCACAGAAGAAAAAAGTCACATTTATTGAGCTATAGAAATGAAGTGACAATTTGAGAAAGTCAGTGAGGCACAATTTTCCTGTTTCTGCTCTATTCATAGATTTAATGATCCTGAAAGGTAGCATTATTTCTGAACACTTTTTTCAAAGGATAAAATACACAAACTGACCAATTATTTCATCAACATTATGATGTACCCATATTGATACCTAGCAGATATTCAAGCACCTCAAAAACAACTTAATTTACTTCAGTCATTTTGAAATAACACATTTGTCATGGTCAGACATAGTAGGTCAATAAAAATGAAGGATGTGCACAAAAATACTTAGGGTCACCTTATGTTTTTTATACTTGCTACAATTTTCTTATTTACCTGCACTATTCTGATGATATTTCAAACCATTTTATGTCAACATATATGTACATAATGCATGAATATAGTTGGGATTTATTGACTTTATTTCAAATAACCCTGTTTATGACAAAATTGTAATTGCTTTTTAAAAAAAAACTGTTTTGCTTACTACAAAAATGAGTTGTTTGTATCCTGCCAGGTGAATTCTATTATCAAAGAACCAGCAATATACAATAACGACAATGGATAGCACATTCAGAGAGGTGGTCACGCCGCAGCTTAAGGGCCTGAGGACAAAGAGGGAATGGACGACCACCAGGCAGTTCAAGAGAAGTAGACAGGTAACGCAGGCGTCCCCTGGGGCCCCGCTCAAAAATCGGTTTTCTGTTTTGGAAGCTGGTTGCTCAGAGGAGTGCAGTCAGACCCAGGTTTGTGGCACCATGAGTGGCTCAGCTATGCAGGAGGGGAGGAAGAAGAAAGGAAGAGCAATAGTGATAGGGAATTCATTGGTTAGGGGAACAGATAGGTGTTTCTGTGGCCTTGGACATGACTGCAGGGTTGTATGTTGCCTCCCTGGTGCCAAGGTCAAGGGTGTCACTGAGCGGCTGCAGGACATTCTTCTGGAGAAGGGTAAACAGCCGGGGGTCATGGTCCACATTGGGACCAATGACTTAGGTAGGAAGGGGAATGTGGTCCTGCAATCAGAATTTAGGGAGCTGGTAGAAAATTAGCAAGCAGGACTTCTAATGTAGTAATCTCTGGATTGCTCCCAGTGCCACATGCCAGTGAGTACAGAAATAGGAGGATAAGGCAGATGAATGTGTCGCTGGAAAGAAGGTGCAGGGGGGGAGGGCTTTAGATTCCTGGGACACTGGGACTGGCTCTGGGGGAGATGGCACCTGTACAAGCTGTACGGGTTGCACCTGAACAGAGCTGGGACTGAGTTCCTTGCTGGGAGTTTTGTTAGTGCTGTTGGGAGGGCTTTAACCTAACTCGGCAGGGGTGTGGGAACCAAGAAAAGATATTAAAGAGGAATACCAGAGTGCACAAAAAAACTGGGAGGGACAGATAGCAATCGTACAGAGAATAATGAGTTAAAAATAGGTAAAGTCGGGGTAAGGGAGACAGTAACAAAATCTAAATCAGGGTTACTATGCATGTATGTACAGTAAATAAGATTGGGGAGTTACAGGTGCAGATTGCCATGTGGAAATATGATGTTGTGGCAATAACAGAGACCTGGCTTAAGGAAAGGTAGAACTAGGTGTTAATTATTCCCAGATACAAGATGTTCAGAAAAGATAGGAAAGGAAGGGAAGGAGGAGGGGTGGCTGTATTGGTTAAGGACAGCATTGCACTACTGGAGAAAGAGGATGTCCAGAGGGTTCAAGGACAGAATCAATGTGGCTCGAGCTAAGGAACAAAAAGGGTACAATTACATTGCTCGGTGTAGTCTATAGACCGCCAAATAGTGAGAAGGACGTAGAAGAACAAATCTGCAAGGAAATTACAGAGAGATGCAGGCATTATAGAGTAGTAATAATGGGGGACTTTAATTACCCGAGTGTAGACTTGGACAGTGGTAGTGTAAAGGGCAGAGAGGGGAAAAAGTTCTTAGATTGTATTCAGGAGAATTTTCTACAGCAATATGTGTCCAATCCAACAAGAAAAGACACACTGTTTGACCTGGTTCTTGGAAATGAGGCAGGCCAAGTAGAAGAAAGATAGCCTCATTAATGGTGATAATCCCTCTACATTACTGGTTTAAAAATTGAATGATTCTTATCATTGTTTCATAAAATAAGAACATAAGAAATAGGAGGAGTAGACCATTCAGCCCCTCAAGCCTGCCCCACCATTCAATAAGATCATGGCTGATCTGCACCAGGCCTCAACTCCTCTTTTTTGCTAGCTCCTCATAGTCCTCGTTACCCAATATTTCAAAAATCTATCGACCTCATCTTTATAATACTTTCAGTGATCTAGCTCCCACAACTCGCTGCAGTAGAGAATTCCAGACATTCACTCCCCTCTGAGAGAAGAAATTCCTTCGCATCTCAGTTTTAAATGAGTGTCCCCTTATACTATAACTATGTCCCCTAGCTTGAGATTCCCCTACTAGTGGAAACATTTTCTCAATATCTACCCTGTCAAGCCTCCTCAGAATCTTGTACATTTCAATAAGATCACCCCTCATTCTTCTCAACTCTAATGAATAAAGGGCTAACCTGTTTAGCCATTCTTGATAAGTCAATCCTTTCATCCCTGGAATCAGCCTAGTGAATCTCTTTTGAACTGTCTCCAATGCCAGTATATCCTTTCTTAAATACGGGGATCAAAACTGTACACAGTACTCCAGGTACGGCCTCACTAACACCCTGTACAGTTGTAACAAGACTTCACTATTTTTAAACTCTAGCCCCCTAGCAATACAGGCCAAAATTCCATTTGCCTTCTTAATTACTTGCTGCGCCTACATGCTAACCTTTTGTGTTTCATGCACAAGAACACCCAAATTCCTCTGTGCTGCACGTTTTTGGAGTCTCTCTCCATTTAAATAATAGCCTGCCTTTTGATTCTTCCTACCAAAGTGCATGACCTCACACTTTCCTACATTAAATTCCATCTGTCAAGTTTTTGCCCACTCGCTCAACCTATCTATATCCCCTTGCAGATTCCTTATGTCCTCATCACAACATGCCTTCCCACCTATTTTTGTATCATCAGCAAATTTGGATTCATTACACTCTGCCCCTTCTTCCAAGCCATTAATATAGATAGTAAATAATTGAGACCCTAGGACTGATCCTTGTGGTACTCCACTGGTTGCATCTTTCCAACCTGAAAAAGGCCCATTAATCCCCACTCTTTGTCTTCTGTGTGTTAACCATTCCTTAAGCAATTACATTAGCCCCAATACCGTGAGCTCCTGCCTTGTGCAATAACCTTTTATGTAGCACCTTATTGAATGCCTTCTAGAAATCCAAATACACTACATCTACCAGTTCCCCTTTATCAACTCTGCTTGTTAAATAGCCTCAGGTCAAACAGAAAGGACTTTCAGATGTGTGATGTTTGTTCACTTGTCAGTTCACAACATTACATAAACACTGAACAACATATTGATCGAGAATACGATGATGGTAATGGAAAAATAAACAAGCAACTATTTGGAATTACAAGAATGAAAATTGAATTACAAATGGAAAGTGCAGTAGGGCAGAGCTCTAAAGATATGCTTGAAGCAAAATTTCCATTTGACCTCCAATGCAGAAAGATTTTTGGAATTCTACTTTCTTGAGAAAGATGAAACTCAAAACTATTTTGATGGAAACTTGCCTCAGGTGCAAGAATCTGAAAACCAAATAAAACATGTTACGATGCTGGGTGGAATTTTCTGCTCCTACCAGCAGCAGGAATCGTGCCGGGCAGGGGCACTAAATTTGGCATGATTGACAATGTTAATTTCTCATTGATGGGAAATTAGTTTGGATACACCAACATTGAAAGAGAGCTTTTGGCAACCATGTATAGATGTGAGAAACTCCATACATATCTCTATGGAATAAAGTTCAGAAGTTCATGTGGACAGCAATCTTTGTCCACTGGAGCTGATCCACAAGAAGAATCTATGTAAAATACCAGCAAGGCTGTAGTGGTTCAAGAAGGCAACTCATCACCACCTTCTCAAAGGCAATTAGGGATGGGCAATAAATGCTAACCTAGCCAGTGACACCCACATCCCAGGAACGAATAATAAAAAAAGATTACATAAATTACTCTTGAGGCTTCACAGTTATGATTTCACTCTGAAATATGAGCCAGGAAGAGAAATGATGCTGGCAGATACTCTATCTCCATTGTCGCTACAGGAAAAACAGGAGATAGAAGATCTAGATACAAAGATCCATCACCTAGTGAATGTAACACCACCAAAACTAAGTCAAATTAGAGATTAGACCAGCAAAGTTGAGGAGTGACAGATGCTTTCTCAGTCAGCAAGTGATCAAGGGTTGGCCTCATAAGATACAGCACACACAGCCAGCAATATGGCAGTATTGGTCTATCAGAGATGACATCTCAGTGGAAGATGGTGTTCTTCTAGCCGGATCCAGAATAATCATACCCAATAAAATGCAGGAAGTTCTTCTCCAGAAGACACATGAAGGTCACCTGGGAATGGAGAAGTATAAGCTCAGAGCCAGGTCAGCTGTGTCCTGGATAGACACACAAAAAGACATTGAAAACGTGGGGCAGAATATTCCGTGCCCACTGGCATCGGGCATGCTCAGCGCCGTGAGCAGACCAAATGGCGAGAAGGCCAACAATTGGTTTCACGATGTCGTGAAACCAGTTTTCGATCGTCCGCTCATCCTGTTGATAGCGAGCTGCATTTCCTACCATCGGACATCGGGAACCTCATTGTAATACATCTTCATATCATTATAAGGCCAGCCTGCTGGAATCTTCCCCCCATGCTGGATCGCCCGCCCACATCGGCATGATTGCACGAGGGCTGCCCTGCGGTTGAGGTGACTTGGGGATGGGGGCAAATGCTGCCCTGCAGTTGAAGCACATTGGGAGGGTGGGGGGGGGGTCCGCAAGGGCTGACCTGCAGTTGAAGGTCGTGACCTACCACAAATACATCCTGCAGGTCTGTGCATGGTTTCCATGGACTGTCCACGACTCCTACATCCTCAGTCAGTCACAGATCCCTGGCATCTTCCAGGGTCCACAGAGGCTGCATGGTTAGCTCCTAGAGGGCAACAGCTACCTGCAGATGACATGACTAATGACACCTGTGCTGCGGAATCAGACTGCAGCAGAGTGAAGGTATAACAAAGCTCTTGTTTCAACGCAGTGGAGGCCCTAATAGTCACGTGACTGCAGGAGGATGATGACGACATGCAGTGAGGACACTCCGTAGATCTTCACACAACCTCTGAGAATGTCTGACTCCTGTCTGGCTGAGGGCAGCTCACTTGCGCTATGTGATCAGGGTCATATCATAGAGATGCAGCCATGAAACTTTAGAAGCATCTTATCCTTTGTCCGCCTTCAGCACCTGAGCACTTCAGGAGCACAGCATCACTGGTCACAGATGCTGAAGAGATGGGGGCCAGCACTGAGAGCACACAGAGAGTTTGAGAGAATTCTGTGATGCCTGCCCATGACATTCTGGCAGCAATGACCAGCACCACCAAAGTGCAGACATCAGTAATGTTTCCAGTGAGTGTGAGGCCGGACCATCGCTTTGGTCTGAAGTCTGCACAAAGCACAGGGAAAAGGCTCTAGACTGAGACACCTGCATTTATATTGGGCAGAAAGGTTTCACAACTGAGTGACAAGAACACTGCTCATCAGAACAAGGAGCCATAGGCAGGGAGACATTCTTCAGAGTTTATTGACAATAGTGAACATTATGTGCAAGTGATTAACACCTGTGCCCAGGCTGTGCAACTACTTTTACCTAACTTGAGGTGTCAGCTGTGGCTCAGTTCATAGCACCCTCGCCTTTGAATCAGAGGGTTGTGGGTTCATGTCCCCACTCCCGGAAACCAAGAACTGTGAATGTACTCAAAAGAGTTACATGCGATCTGTTGATAACTCGAAAGAGTTACATCTTTCGAACCTTCCTAACCCTTCCGCTATGTCTTGGTTCTCCCCGGAATCCACAGTGGAGGTGGAGGCAGCCTGCTGACTGTAACACCCTTGGCGTGTGTCCTCTGGAGGGCTGAGACCTGGAGTGCCATGGCCTGCTTTCGGGGTCCTGCTGTGTGGCAGTAGCACCCTCCTCGGCCTGTGGAGCTGGAGCTACTGAAGTCACAGGAAGAGGAGAGTCAGATGGGCCAGACACTTCCAGAGTCACCTGGAGAGATGGTTCCTGGGGGTACACATGCTGATCTTCCTTCCTATGGGTGCGCGAGGGCCTCGGCTAACTCCTTGAGAACAAGGGGTAGCTGGAGTGAGACTAAGTTGCTCTACACCCCTCACACATACACACTGTTGGAGGCCAACTATGGTGTCGGTGATGGACTTCAACCCACACAGCAATGCAGGAGTGATGTCCTGCACCAAATCTCCATGGCAGCTGCCATCCTACCAGTGTTGACCTTGGTGTGTTGGCATGCCAGTACTATCATCTCAACCTGAAGGACAGACTCCTCCATTGTGGCTTGCAATCTAAGGAGTGTAGCGGACATCCCTTCCTGATGATCCCGAGTTTGCCTTTGCAGCTCCAGCAACTGTGACATGACCAAGTCCAGAGGCTCATTACCTGACTCGGACTCAGCAAATTTCTGGCCTTCAGCAGTCCTCCGAATGCCAGACACCTGGGAAGTCCCTGCCGCTGCCTGCTGTGGGTCAGACAGTGTGATGTGCTCGCCAGATTGTGATCCCCTAAGGCTACTGTAAAACTAAGTCCCACCGAGGTATGTTCTCCGTGCTGGTGGAGGGTGTGGGCGAGTGCTGTGATGGATCTTCAGGGAGGGTTTCAGCGGATTCCTCTTCTGAGCTTCCTCGGGAGCTTGATTGGGGCATTGACTCTCTTGGCATTTTCCCAGGTGTATCTGCAAAAAGAAGGAGAGTTAATTAGTGCATGGTAGTGGCCTGTGAAACAGCCTCACCGTCAGCACAGGAACAGTTCAGCCCCTCGCTGGCCAGCTGGCTGGCTCTGTCTTCAAAGTCCATGAGGACCTTGATGTCAGGCATTCCTATACCGGTCTGCAACTTCTCCATCTTGTTGTACGCCAGCTTGCCCTGCATGAATAGAGATGGAGAGAGTGTAAGCAGGATGGCTGCCAGGCCAGATATGTATACCTGGCATGTGTGTGTAGTGAGTGGTCCCATGGATGGGATGAGGGCAATGAAAGTGTGTGTGAGAGAGTAAATGGTGATATCCCTTGAACTGGCAGTGAGTAGGTGCTCTGTGGATGTGTGATGGGTTTGAGAGTGTGTGAGTTGAGAGTGATGAGAAGTGTGACTTATCCTGGAGGAATAGAGGAGATCATTCATCCTTTTTCGGCACTGGGTGACTGTCCTCTTTTGCAGGGTGTTGGCACTGATCACCACTGCCACTGCCTCCCAAGCTGGTTTAATGATGTTGCTGCCCATCCTGTGGCCAGAGCAGGGATAGAGGATATCACAGCGAGACTCCGTTGGTTCCAGGGATGCATCATTGAACCTGGAGGCTGCATAATTAATGCTTTGGTTTTGGGATGACATGGCGTGAAAAGTTGCCATTGTGGTCGGTGGGTAAAATATCATTTTACCCACCTGCTATCACACAGTGCAAATCTTGGATGATTCCGCCCAATGTTATGCACAGAAGGAGGGGTTAATTTAAATAGCACTAATTTATCCTCTCACCACGCATCCATAAGCTGAAAGGTCATTTTGATTTGTTTCCCTCTTTTTAAGTGGTGGCGTATTTCCCAACCCCCTCGCTTTGGTGCAATCCAATTTTCTATTGATAACCCCACAACAAGCTTGGGATAGGATGAACTCAAAGGGTTAGTTTATTTGCATACGCTCAAAAGAGGGTTTGCAACACCCCCCTCACCTTCAGACAGTAAAGAGAGGGATAGAAAAAAGAAAGATTTACACTGCAGGCACCACAGAGGAAAGAAATATTGTTTTACCTGGGTTCCAGGATGAAAGTCCAATGAGGTATTCCTTCACGGAGATCGGTGGGTTGAAAACCGATGCTGTAGAATTCACTTTTCTGGTGTCATTGACTTCACATGGTGAGAGAGACATGCAGAGATGAATCAGTCTTATAGGCAATGACACAGTACTTCCAACAGAAGCAGTGTAGATGGGGCCAGGTGTTCAATTTGTGAGAGCTCCTTTTTTGTGAGGCTGCTAGTCAGATAGTAAACAGCAGATTGAGACTATGCATTTCAACAAGGCAATATTACTTGTTCCACAACCCAGAGGCTCATGTCACATGACTCCCATCTCCCACCATCTTTGACAAATGGTGTATGGATTCCAACGATTGGTAAATGTCTCAGCTATTAGAATTGAAAGGAAAGTTCTGGGGCCTTTGTCTTAGCAGACAATTCATCCCCTCCTGGTCAGTTGCATTATTTAATGCAGACGGCCTTTGTAAAGCTCTCTTTGAAGTTTGTCTCTACAGCACACAGAGGGTCATTGGTGGCTCATGAGAGATAACGAGGTGTGAGTTTTCCTAAAATTGCCAAGTGGCTTCTTTTGTTCAGGGGTCACAGACAGACATAGTTTCTACCATTTTAAAGGTCTTTGAAAATTTTAGAAATAGCACATCCATATGTACTTCATAAAAATATGCGGTGTGAGGCCATTGTCCTTCATAGCAATGTGCGCCAAGTGTAAAATTACACATTGCAGAAAGTGGAGCTGATAACTCCTGAAGTACCACCCAGACCATGGCATTATTTATTCAGAGACAATCAAGAATGGTATCTTATTGTCACAGACTATTACTCAAAGTTTCCTTTTATCTGGAAGATGAAAGGCTTGAGAGCTACAATTATTTCAGCAGTATGAGTTCTGTTTGATGAGTAAGAGATTCCTGAAAGATTAACAGCTGATGATGGCACCAAGTTCACATCCAGGGAAGTTAAGGAATTCGCTGAACAGTATGGGTTCAGCATCACCTCATCCTCACAATACCCTCGAGCTCACGGGTTTATAGAAACACAGGTCCAGGCAATCAAACAAACCCTTGTAAAATGCTTAGAGACAACTTTACCTGATCGTCACTCCGATTCAAACCTCTCAAGGTAGACATGAAATCACCTGCAGAATTGCTGAATGGAAGAAAATATAAGACCACTCTGCTGAGTAAAATACATCTTCCAAGTGGCCAGGAGGAAATGAGATAACAACTCATTGAAGCACAGAATAAAGAAGGTCAGCACTTCAACAAACATGGTAAATCGCTGTCTGAGCTATTGAAAGTACAAAGTGTACATGTACAGGATCCAATCATGAAAACCTGGAGCCCAACAAAAGTTGTTGCAGGAGCCGAGACACCAAGGTCATACAGAATTGAGATCCAAACTGGCAAGCAAATGAGAAGAAACAGAGCCCACATTTGGCCTACACCAGAGCTGGAAAAGCAGAAAAGGCCATTAGCAACACCGGAAACATTAATATCCAGGGAGAAAACATTAACAATATCACCAGAAAATGACAGAACATTAACAATATCAAGCACAACTCCTGTAACACCAGGAACAACACAATGGGCGGAATCATCCCAGATTTGCACAAAGTATGATAGCGGGTGGGAAAAAGGATGTTTTGCCTGCCGGATGCAAGGGCAGCTTCTCGCGCCGTATCATCACATTCCCGGCCCATTCCATCTCATTAATAATGCATTCCCAGGAAACACGCAGATCGCTGGTGGGGCAGCCTCTGATTCGCCCACCCTGCTGTCACCTAAGGCCTTCAGGGCATGTGATGCAGCTCGATCTCACTCTGGATTCCCCTTCTCCTCAAGGAGTTAGCTGGGGCCTTATGCTCCCATAGGGAGGAGAATCAGCAGGTGCACACCCAGGGCCATCCACCCAGGTGACTCCAGGAGTGTCCAGCCCATCCGAATCCCCTCTTCCTGTGGCACCACTGGCTAAGGAGGGTGCCTCTATCATGCAGCAGGACCCCCAAAGCAGGCCGGGGCCCTCCAAGTCTCAGCCCTCCAGAGGACACCTGTGAAGGTCATCACAGTCAGGGTATAGCAGTCAGCAGGCTGCCTCCACCTCCACTGTGGATGTCAGGGGAGCACCAAGACATAACGGAAGGGTTAAGAATGTTAAGGAGATGTTGTTGCACAGCCTGGGCACAGGTGTTAATCACTTGTACATAATGTTCACTATTGTCAATAAACTCCCAAGAATGTCTCCTTGCCTATGGCTCCTTGTTCTGATGAGCAGTGTTCACGTCACTCAGATATGAAACCTTGGTTCCTGCACAAGATAAAGGCAGCTGTCCCAGTCCTGGGCCTCTTCCCTGTGCAATGTGTAACCTTCAGAGCAAAGTGATGGTCTGACTTCACACTCACTGGACACGTTACTGATGCCTGCACCTCGATGGTGCATGCCATTGCTGCCAGAATGTTGTGGACAGGCGTCACAGAGTTCTCACTCTCTCTGTGTGCCCTCAGCACCTTTGAGGTGGGGCTAGCCCCCATCTCCTCAGCATCTGTGACCAGTGATGCTGTGCTCTTTAAGGAGTCAAGTGCTGAAGGCTGAAAAAGGATCAGGAGCATCTAAAGTTTCACAGCTGCATCTCCATGATATCACCCTGATCACAGAGCGCAAGCGAGCTGCACTCAGCCAGTCTGGAGTTAGGCAGGAGGCAATGTGAAAATCTATGGAGTGGCCTCATTGCATGTTATCATCATCTTCCCGGAATCTACTGACTATTAGGACCTCTGCAGTGTCTCCATGACATGAGCCTGAGCACTGAGGGTATGTGCGCCGCCATCAGCCACACAGGAGTCAAACATTCACAAATGCAAGGTGAGGATGTCAGGACTGCCTTCACTGCATTTCGTCATCATCCTCCATGAATCTTGTGGCTATGAGGGCCTCCTGAGCATGCCTGCCTCATCTGACCAGTGCAATGGCCTCATCGCTGGCATCCTTGCCTTCGAGGACCTCATCATTGTCATCTCCATTGTCCTCCTCATCACAGGAGTGTGCAGCTCCTCCATCTCCTCCTCAGGCAGGTCCTCCCCTCACTGCAGCGCCAGGTTGTGAAGTGCACAGCAAGCGACGATAATGCGCGACGCCCTCTGGGGACTATACTGCAGTGCTTCACTGGACCTGTGGAGACACCGGAACCTCACCTTCAAAATGCCTGCAGTTTGCTCCAACCAAATTCCGGTTCGCGGCATGAGCCTTGTACTCTCACTCTGCTGCAGTCCGAGGCTACCACATGGTGTCATCATCGACATCCTCCGTGGGTAGCTCTTGTCCCAGAGAAGCCAACCCTGCAGCCTCTGTGGACCCTGGAAGATGTCAAGGATCTGAGACCTGCTAAGGATGTAAGAGTCATGGATGCTCCCTGGGAATCGTGTACAGACCTGTAGGATGTGTTTGTGGTGGTCGCACACCAGCTGAGCATTCAGCAAGTGGAAGCCCTTGTGGTTGATGTAGTTGACTGCTTGTTGCCACGGAGATCTAAGCAATGGGTGAGTACAGTCAATGGCACCCTGCACCTGTGAAAACCTGAGATCTGTGCAAATCCCAGTGCTCTTGCTTCCTGGCTTTCCTGATCTTGGGCGAAATGCACAAAGTTCTGTGCCTTTGTGAAGATGGCGTCCGTAACTTCCTGGATACACTTGTGTGCGGAGGTTTGCGAGATTCTGCACAGGTCACCTCGGAGCCCAGGAAGGAGCCAGTGGCGTAAAAATTGAGCACCACGGTCACTTTCACAGCCACTAGCAGTGGATGCCCTCCATATCCCCGTGGCACAAAATCCTGCAGCAGGTGGCATATGTGACTCACCAATTCCCTGGACATGCGCAGTCTTTGGCGACAGTGGTTCTCAGTCATCTGCAGGAATGACAAGCATGATCTACAGTCCCTGGGCCTAGCGAGGTGCCTATGAGCGATGGCTCTCTGTGGATCTTCAGCCCTGTGTGCAGCAAGCCCTGCTGCCCCTTCATCTTGAGGGAGGTGCTCCTCCATTTGCTGAGCCAGGTGTCTATGCCATTCTCTTCTTCTTCTTCTCTGCTCCCTGTAAGCCATGAGGCATGCGGTTAAATCACCTGGCTCCATTATCCTGCTGTTCTCCTCCTGCAGTATCAAAAAGAGTATGGGTGTCCTAAGAACCTCTTTTGGTTAAGTCTGAAGCCCCTTCACGCATGTAGGAGATTTAGGGCCAATACTTGGATGGCCAGTATGTAGTCTGCTCATTGGCTGCCTGAAACCCCACCCACCTCCACCCCACTCCACTTGAATGATTGGTGGCAGCTTTGGCCAGTGGACTGCATGCTGTGCTGTCAGCTCGGGCGCAGGCATTCTCCTAACCCACACTGCAAGGCTGTTAGCTTGAACCATGAGGGATACTGATCCAAACCTTAGTGAAGACATTGCAAGGGGCTGTGAGCACCTCCACCAGTGACTGCTCCAGGGCCAGCTTTAACAAGAGGATTCTATAACTCGCCCAGTCACCCAATTGTTCTGCTGCCCCCTAAAACTGACATTAATTTGCAGCCTGCACCCGAGGGGTGAAAAATTCTGGAGCATTTGGTGGCACATTCATGCTTTCACATTGCTTGAGTTGGTAGGAAATCTTCAGACGCCCGACTCCATGCATGTCAATGAAGCTGCAGCTGAACAGTGTCAGCTGCGGAAGAATGCCCACTTTTGACAAGCTTTTCCAAGTATGTGGCTGCTTCCCTCACCCCACCTTCTCCCAGCATGTGCTTGAGTATTTCCTTCAATCTGTCTGTGCTGCCTTGCCAACTACCCACCATGACCATCCCCCACAACCCCGCACCCACCTCCTCCACCGCCCCACCCCAGGTCTGACCTGAACTGGAGCCCTTGCCCCAGCACTGTACGGAAAGCCAGCCAGAGAAAAGCAACTTGCTTATGTCCCCCACGAATGCACAGCGCCTCTTCCTTGATGTCGTATGGGCGATGCTTACAAGCACTGCACGAGGTTGTGTGCACTCACCTCCGAGTTCCCCTCGAAGCTCAGGTTGCCAGTTGTATGCCTTTTAAAAGCAGTCGTGAAGTATGCCATTCCGCAGTCACACCGGTATATTTAATATGGGGTGGATGATTACGGTGAGCAGGGCTTATAGTTAGATGCAAATGTATTCAAATGACATCCCCGATGTGTGATCGTGGGAAATGCGACGCAGCATTGACAGGTAGAATGTGCGATTGCAAACTGGTTTCACCATGCCGTAAAATGATTTTGGCCTTCTCGCCATATTATCCTTTCCCGCCTGCCATGACACCAACAGGGCTGGAAAATTAAGGTCAATGTCTCTGCGGTGTAATGTTTTTCATGTTTGCTTCACATGGAAAAGGTACCCAGTTTGAAATGGGTGGAAACATTAAAGCTTGTTAATGTAAGTGTAAGCAAAATTTAATACTTCAGGGAGGCCTGTTGGCTGAGTTGGCTGGACGTCTGGTGTGGATCAGATTGGTGCCAACAGCTCGAGTTTTGATCCCCATTCTAGCTGGGGTGGATTTAGGATCTTCCTCCTTGCCATTGCTGTGGTGGAGCTCGTTGCAAAGTGGTTTGGACCTCTCTTGGGCCAGAGAACTCAAGAAGAAGTTGGTTCTTCTGGAGTCTGGCTGTTTTTCAGCCAGTGGGATTTAGGATATTTGGGTTTTTAATCTGGCTCCATTACAACTATAACTCAGTTGGCAGCATTCTTTACTCAGAAGGTTATGGATTCAAGTTTCACTCCAGGACTTGAGTGCAAGCATCAAGGTTGACACTCCAGTGCAATACTGAAGAAATACCATACTGTCAGAAGTGCTGTTCGTTAATTGGCACCATGTCTTAGTGGGTCAAAGCACTTGTCTAGTAAACAACAAATCCCGAGTTCAAATCTCAGTGTTGCCTGTTTATTCAACACATGGCTTTAAATCAATCCGATCAAGCCCAATGGAAGCATTTAGAATTATGGGCCAATATAAAGAAGCCCAATTGGATCAAAATTGCGTTTGTAGGCTAATATGTAAGCCACTTTGAATTATTAAGTGGGTTATTCACTAGAGCTGGATGAAATGCACCCCAGGCTGTTAAAAGAAGCCAGAGAGGAAATGGTGCAGGCCTGACCATTATTTTCCAATCCTCACTGGATACAGGTATAGTGCCCGACAATTGGAGGATTGCTAAAGTTGTACCTTTGTTTAAAAAGGGAGCAGGGGATAGACCAAATAATTACAGGCCATTCAGTCTAACCTCAGTAGTGGGCAGATTATTGGAATCAATTATAAGAGACAGGTTAAATTGTTACTTAGAAAGGCACAGATTAATCAAGAACAGTCACCATGGATTTGTTAAGTGAAGATCATGTCTGACTAACTTGATTGAATTTGTTTAAGGAAGTAACAAAATGGATTGATGAGGGTAGTGTAGTTGATGTGGTGTACATGGATTTTAGCAAGACTTTTTAGTTAAAAAAGTAAACACACATTGTATCCAGAGGAGTGAAGCAAATTGGATACAAAATTGGCTCTGTGGCAGGAAATAAAGGGTAATTTTTGATGGGTGTTTTTGTGACTGGAAGGCTGTTCCAGTGGGGTTCCACAGGTCTCAATACTAGGTCCTCTGCATTTTGTGTTATATATTAACAATTTGGATATAAATGTAGGTAGCATGATCCAGAAGCCTGAAGATGACACAAAAATTGGCCACATAGTTGATAGTGAGGAGGATAGTTGTAGACTGCAAGAAGATATCAATGAACTTGTCAGGGAGGCAAAGTGACAAATGGAATTCAACCCGGAGAAGTGTAAGGTGATGCATTTGGGGAGGTCAAACAAAGCAAAGGATTACACAATAAATGAGAGGATACTGAGAGGTGGAGATGAAGTGAGAGATGAAGTTGGAGCCAATGTCCACAATCTCTGAAGTTAGCAGGACAGATTGATAAGGCGGTTAAGAAGGCATATGGAACCCTTTCCATTATTAGCCAAGGTACAGAATATAAGAGCAAGGAAGTTATGCTGGAACTGTATAAATTATTAGTTAGGCCACAACTTGAGTAATGTGTGCGGTTCTGATCACCTCATTACTGAAAGGATGTATCTGCACTAGAAAGGGTACAGAGGAGATTTACGAAGATGTTGCCAGGACTGGAAAAATGCAGCTATGATGAAAAATTGGACAGGCTGGGGTTGTTCTCCTTAGAACAGAGGAGGCTGAGGGGAAATTTGACTGAGATGTACAAAATTGTGAGGGGCCTGGATAGAATGGATAGGAAGGGAATATTCACTTTAACAACGAGGTCAGTGACCAGGGGGCATGGATTTAAAGTGTTTGGTAGAAAGATAGAAGGAGGTGAGGAAAAGTTTTTTCACCCAGAGGGTAGTGGGGGGGTCTGGATCTCAATGCCTGAAAGGGTAATAGAGGCAGAAACCCTTAACTCATTTTTATAAAATATTTTCATGGGATTTGGGCATCACTGGCTAAGCCAGCTTTTATTGCCCATCCCTAACTGCCCTTGTTCAGAGGGCATTTTAAGAGTTAACCACATTGCTGTGGGTCTGAAGTCACCTGTAGGCTAGACCAGGTAAGGACAGCAGATTTCCTTCCCTAAAGGACATTAGTGAACCAGATGGGTTTTTGCAACAATCGACAATGGTTTCATGGTCATCATCAGACTTTTAATTCCATCATCTGCCATGGTGGAATTCAAACCTGGGTCCCCAGAACCCTGGGTCTCTGGAATACTAGTCCAGTGACAATACCACTATGCCACCACCTCCCCTAAGAGGCGTGTGGATATGCACCTCAAGCGCCGTCACCTGAAGGGCTACGGATCAAATGCTGGGATGAAGGATTAGGTTGGGTGGCTTGTTATTTGGCTGGTGCAGACATGATGGGCCAAGAGGCCTTTTTCTATGATTCAAACGTGCACAAAATCGCCTGTATAAGTGTGCCAACTCACCACTAAAAGCAACGAATGTTAAATGTACGAGTTGGAGACACAACATTGTACCATTTAAGTGATACCATGAATAATACTTTAAGAAAAGAATACATGCTGTAAAAAACTCTAAGAATGGGTTCATTTTATTTCTAAAAGTCAATTGCTAATCTTCTTTAGTTTATAAAAGTTAATGACTAGACCATTGATAGGGGCATTACATTTTAAAGAAAGAGGGATGTTATATATTGTTGAATTATCTGTATATATATGTAAATAGCTAGGAACTACATAGCCAAGAACTAATGTGTTATGTGTAAGTGTTCCAGGAGACCACATCTCATGGCTGCATGAGAGACTGATGTGATGTGTACAGAACCAGTTCAATCCAGTCCTTCTACTGAACCAGACAATATAGCAAAATTAAACACAAAGGGCTGAATTTTGCCGTCAGCGAGCAGGGGGCGGGGCCCACTCACCGATGTGCAAAATGATGCGGGATGATGTTGGGGGGAACTCCCGATGTCAGCCCGCATCATTTAAATCATCAGGAAGGTGGGGGCACAGCGAAATCAGCTGTCCGCCCGCCGACATGTCAATGGCCAATTGAGGCCATTGACAAGATCATTAAAACAATTAAAGGACCTGCCCGTCCAACCTTAAGGTTGGTGGGCAGGCCAGGAGCCCCGGCAGGGAATAGAAAAAACATGAAACCTCATTCACTGACAGGATGAGGTTTCATGTCGGGATTTAAAAAGTTCAATAAAGTTTTAGTGAAATTTATTAACATGTCCCTTCTCATGTGACGTTGTCGCATGAGGGGGGACATGTTAAGGATTTTTTTTTCTATTTTTACTGTTTTTACAATTGTCAGCGATCTCCCTGAGGCAGCACTTTGCCTCAGGGAGATGTGCGCTCTTTCGTGCACATGTGCGAAAGAGCGCACTCTCGCATTTGGGGAATGCCCCCCCCGCCCGCACAGGAAGCGCATAGCGCTTCTTGCCGGGTGTCACGCTGGGCAGGCCTTAATTGGCCCGCCCACTTAAAATGGCGGCAGGGCCCGCTTCTCCGGCAGGGATCGGCTCCCCGCCCGCCGGAGATTGGGTCGGGCCCGCCCGCTCGGATGCCAGAAAGTTCTGCCCAAAGAGTTTCTAATCTTTCCAAGCTTAAAGTGTGATTATTAACAACCTCTGGGAACCAAAAGACAACAAGAACACAAAGCAGATCCTGTTAAAAAACACATGCACACACATTTGCTGAAGAGTCAATCTTGACCAGAACTCAACCCCCCACTTGGAAATCCCACCGCAATATATTTTATGACCAAACAATGGTTAGCATTATGTTAATAAAGCTGTTGAAATATCCAGAACATTATTATAATATCAACTGCATGCAAAGGATAAATATTAAAAGCACACTTTAAATAAAAGTTTCAGAATAATTTAGACCCTAACAATTTAGTCATCGTGGGCATATTGTAGATTAGTTAATTATATTGATGTTGTAGATTTATAATTATTCCCATAAATACTGGAATACCACAATATATGAAATAAGTTAGTATTATTATATGCAGAAAATGCATGTACATCAATCCTGCATTTTATATTTGGAAATAACAAAAACAAATCATGCAGAATTGGTAAATTGAATGCCCTTCCCACAATGTTTTACTTCAGGAAGTTACTGATTAAGAGAACATCATTGTGAATTATGGACAGGTGTTTCTGTTCTGCAGATCATTGGGCAGCCTACGAAAATGCGCCAAGTAATGAGGTTGGATTTGGCTTAGACCAGTGAATAGAATCTGAGAAAACTGCCACAGCTATGAGCAGGACTAGTAATCCTGGATTCTCTTGGTGCACCAGCATTTCACCATCCACCATTTCACCATTAACTTGCTTTGCTTTAATAATTTTATCTTGGTTAGCCATGACTTCAGCGTTTACTGTAGAAATGAATTAATAAAAAGAAATATCTTGGAGACAAAATTCAACACTGGTAGGAGTGTAAAGTGGATGGTAGCAGATTGATCATCGATTACACGCTCTGCCTGATTTTCTGCTCCATTGAAGTCAATGGGCAGCCTATTCACCACCACCTGTTTCCTGTCCCTCAACCAAAATTGTTTTAAACCTTCCCTCCTTTGCAAACTTAGAATGTAACGCTAATGGTACTGGTGATAAAGAATTAGGTAAAGAATTAATGAAATGTGATTTGCATGTGGAAATTTTGTTACTTTTAACATAAGCTAGAAGTAAGCCTTTTGACCATTTAGCCTAGAGGCTGTAGGCCTCAAGAGCAGAATTTTACCCTTGGTGTGTGGGATCGGCAGGGGCGTGCGGGTGGTGGTACGGTCGCCCGCAATCAGCAGCGCTCTGCGGTTTTACGCGGGCAAGCCGATTAAGGCCTGCCCAGTGCAATATGCGGCCTGGGAATGAGTGCGAAAGCAGGGGCGGGGGCATGATGTCCACTGGTTCCAATTGCGACCCGGCGGCTGATTCAAATGCGGCCTCGGCAGCCCCTGTAAGGCTGCCACCGAAGGACGCGGAAGTGTTGCAAATGGAAACCGTAGCGGGTGGACACAGCAGGCGGGAGGGCAGACCAGCTGGGCATTTGGCCCTGTGTTTTTTGGACAAGTGCCTCGCCTCCTGGAGGAGGTGGCAGCGAGGAGAAAAAATTCTTGTCCCCAGGAAAGGGAGGAGGAGGCCCCACCACCTCAACAAAACCTCATGGCATCCAGGGTCAGCATCCACGACATGGTGAGGTGCACATGGGTCCAGTTCCGGAAGCTCTTCAACAATCTCCTGCGATCGAGAAGGGTGAATACTGTGTTGGCATGGGTCACTTTGCAGAACAGTTATGAGCTGCCCATCCCCCCATGGACCTCACAGGTGTTAGAGTGTGAGTGCCAATGTCAATGAGACAGGAGCTGGCCAAGGGGGTGAGGACTGGTTGCTTGGACTGAGTGCCTTGCGGCTACAGGGTCACGAATCGGCTGAGCCCTGCAAGATGGTCCTCAGGTGGAATTGGCCAGGCTGCAATGGTGCTGCAGGTAGAGAGTGGACTAATCAATGCTCCTTTGTCCTTTCAGGACAAAACATCCCATAACAATGTTGAGAGGTCACGAACCCCACACCTCCTCATCCTCTTGCGGTATGAGCAGGAGGCCCTGGAGCTGGAGAGGCACCATGTACCTCGGTCAAGTGGCCACGGTTAGGTTGGGGTGCCAGAGGAAGGTAAGAGTGCAGTGCACTGAGGTGAGAATGTTGGTTATTGCAACCATTCTCATGTAGTCTCTATATTGCTCTGAGCCTCGAATCTGAAATCCTTATTGATAATGGAAAGACGAGGGCACCATGAGCCATGTCTCTGTCTCGTCAGGGTGCCAGGCATGCATAATGACAGTTTCATGACTTAAACTAATGACATGTCCTTCATCTCCCTTTTAGACTCACCAGCAGCCAGTCGTTATGAGGAGCCCTTCGGCCCACCCTGACCCCTGAAGACCACCATATTCACCACGCACCTGTGTCACACCCTCTCTATCAAGCAGGCACCAGCGCAGATACCAGCACGTCGGTGGGCACAACATCGCCATGTGGTCTATTGGTGCACATTGGTGAGGGCACTTCACACTCGCTTGAGGTGCAGGCGGAGGCAGAGAGTGCCCAGGGAGCCGGCAGCCGGAGGACTGCTGGGGACCAGGAACATGCTCAGTCGGTGACTGATGATGTACCTCTGGAGTCATCCCTGAGGCAGCAGATGCTGGAAGTCCAGCAGGGTGTGCAGAACAGTCTGGTGGAGATACATGAGGGAATGTGTGCCATGGTCTCCATTGGGGAGGAGACCCTGCAGAGCATAAGCACTGCATTGGCCCTGATAGCCGAGCACACGGCCTCCTCCATGGAGAGAGTGGCGACTCTCATGGAGAGGCTCCTCCAGGGACTCCATCAGGGGTTCCTAGGGATGTGCTCGGACCTGCAAGCCCTCACACCAGCAATGAACTCAGCTGGTCAATGTCGGTGTGGGAGATGGATTGGGAATCCAGCATCCCAGCTAGGTGCTCGTCCATCCTCATCACTTTGGGAGGTCCAAAGTGACCTGATGTTGGCACAAGAGCTGCCTGTCATCTCTGCAGGCTCCTCTCAGAGTGCTCCAGGTGATGACAGCAGCTCCTCCACCCCTCTACCAGTGACCGTGGCATCTGATGAGGCTGCGGCAACTGGGGAGATGCCTGGGAGGGAGTGGCACTGCCCACATTAAGAGGTTGCCCGGGTCTGCGTCTATGCCCTCAGCATTCTCCTCACTGTGCTCGTCCTCGGACTCACTACTGGACTCGTCATCTGTTGCCTGTGCAGCTGCATCAAGATCTTCTCCCTTCGCATTAAGCACAGCTTAATGTGCTGACTTATCACGGGTGATATTTGGTTCCCCCATTTTTCTTTTCTCTTTTTAATGGTGTGATGGAGAAGATCGGTTCATGGGTACACGTCAATTTCTGCAATGTTTCACATTCACAAATAAATGAGATGTTATTTTATGCAATTGGCCTCTGTATGCTCCATTTGTTCTGTAGGTGCAGGGTAGGCCATGATGTTATGATGGACATTTGTCTCCTGAAGCTTTATTGCAAAGGCCCATAGTTTGTGTTGGTGACCAATGAAGTGGTCCTGTCAGGGATTGAGTACGGAGCCCCAGCGCTGGCAAGTGGTGGTGGTTCTTATTTGATAGGCTAGCTGAAGGAACATTGGATTAAAGTGTCCCGGGTGTCCCTGCCTCCCTGGAGGTTGCCCAGGTCTGCGTCTATGGCCTCAGCATTCTCCTCACTGTGCTCGTCCTCGGACTCACTACTGGACTCATCATCTGTTGCCTGTGCAGCTGCATCAAGATCTTCTCCCTCCACTGCGAGACCCCCTTGCCAGTGCCGCACATTCTGGAGGTATTGCAGTGCACCCCTGAATGGTCCAGACATTGGAAGCACATCTTGAGAAGACCTATGGTTCTCTCTATCACATCCCTCGTGGAGGCGTGGCTCCTGTTATACCGCAGCTCGGCCTCTGTTCCTGGGTGGCAGAGAGGCGACATGAGCCACCTTTTGAAGGGATAGCCCTTGTCACACATCGGCCATCCATCCAGTCGGGCTGAAGCAATGAAGAGCCTCGGCACCTGGGAGTGCCTCAGGATGTAAGCATCATGGAAACTGCCAGGGTACCTTGCACAGACTTGCAGAATCTGAATCTTGTGATCACACACTATCTGCACGTTGATGGAGTGGGATCCCATCCTATTGATGACTCACTCGCTGGCGCCTTGATGGCCACACGTGTACAATCGGTTGCACCCTGGATGCAGGGGAACCCAGCCATCACAGCAAAGTCTCTGGCTCGCTCTGCCTGGCTGGCCTCATCCATACAGAAATGAATGAAAGCCAATGCACACCTGAATAGACCATATGTCACCAGTTTGACGCACCTATGGACAGCTGATTGGGACACTCACAAAGATCCCCCATTGACCCCTGGAAATAGCCGGAGGCATAGAAGTTGAGGGCCACCATGACATTCAGCACCACTGGCGTGGGGTGTCTACTCACATAGTTGGAGTTGATCTCAGGGCCGATCCCCTGACAGATGGAGATCACTGTTTCCCTTGAGAGGTGGAGCCTCCTTTGGCATTGTACCTCGAACATATTGAGGTAGCTTCATTGCCACCTGTAAACCCTGACAGCAGGATATTGGTGTCTTCTGCAGCCCCTTCTGCCTTGGACTTCCTGTTGGCCCTGCGCCCCTTGTGCCTGCACCTGTTCTCCCACGGGTCGCTCCCCTGGAGGCTGAATAGAGACTCCTGGCCTCCTCTCCCTTCTGCCTCTCTTCCCCCTCAGAGGAGGTACCTCCAGCGGAGACTACAATCTCCATTACCAGGGTAAGGGAAGGCTGTCTGATACCTGGAAGGCCCCAAGCAGTGTGAGTCCTCCGGGGGCCTGGACAACAACACTGAGTCATGAACTGAAGCCTCTAAAATATCTGAATACAACTCTGAAGCAAAATGAAGCTGTCCTGTTCACAGAAGCAACCAGCAGCAAATGATATCCTGCACTCCTCACTAATCGCATTGATAAGGCCACTGACCCCTCTTATCCCGCCCGTGGATGAGGCTTTTGAAATTGTGGCCTGCCTGTTTTGCCCGTGCAACAGCCTAAAAATCACACGGGCTATGTAAAGTCCAAGACAATTGGTGTCTCAAGGGCCTTAACTGGCCAATTAATTAATGGCTGGCACGCCTCCATCTCCATCGTGTGCCCGCCTAGTGAAATATTGTGAGAGTGCGCGTTGATATAGGCACGCCCGGCCAACATCAGCGTATTTTATTTAACGCTCGAGCGGGTCAAGCGCGCACCTGCCCGCCAAACTTAAAACCCTGCCCTCCCTTGCTTATCCAGTAAAATATATCTCATATGTTCAGCATTATGTAGTTTTATAATTTATGTGATATTTTATGGGAGTACTGAAATGCAGCTATAATTCTCAAGGTACTAAAGGCACCTCTTTCATGCTGCTCATAGAATTTAACTAGCATTCATTGCATTACAAATTTCCATATAGTGCTCTTTAACCCAACTAATGAATACAGATTTGAATCTAACCAGGCAGTTAGAACAATAGTTCTCATCCGCAGACCACTTAGCTGGGACAAAAGAGCCTGCCAGCCAGCTACCAGCCCTACCCACCTGCTTTTGCTTCCCACTGCAAAATAACCCACCAGTTGTTATCCATGTGTACGGACAGGGGAGAGGCAAACTGAACTTTTTAATCCTCTCCCCATCTGTGCTTAAGCACAGGTGTTTTTGTATTATTTTTAAAGTAGGCATGTTTCCCCAAACCCTCAGTTTGCGTGGTCCAATTTTATAGCTAACATGCAGCAAACTCTCTTTGTAATTAGCTCAGAAGGTTAGTTTATTTCACATTCAAACCCAGTTGTGGGTGGGGGGGCGGTGGTGGCGGGATTGTTCACAACCTCACACACACACACATATAGAGTAAGGAGGATAGAAAGAGGGAATTTTTACAACAATGTATAACAACAGTAAATGAACCTCAGAAATGAATATTAGCTCACCTGATTTCCAGAGTATGGGAAATCAAAGTCCAGGGAGTGTTTTCTTTGTGACAAAGTTCAGTCCAGATGAGTTCCTAATTGGAGACAACAACACAAAAATCCTTGAAATGAATGACAGAGCAGCACGACGTGATTTCCATGCTTAGGCTACTTTGCAGGCGATGGTCACAGACTTTAATATCAAACAAGCTTCGAGGAGTTGAGGTACAGAGACCAGCAGCTTGGTCAGCAGGAGTCCTGCTGTAGGTCTGTTTGATTAGTTGGTAATTCAGCAAACTCAGGGTTTCCCAGTTCTCAAAGGAATATGGAGATTTCAAAGTGGTTACTCCAGTCATGTGACTTTCTTACTCCACAATGATTTCAAAAGGGATGTTTATCTATTGTTTGGAAATTGCTTTGGTTTCTGGACTGATAATGTCCCAGCCATTAGCTTTTGAAAGAGTTACCATCTATACTGAGGTTCAAGGGTTGGGATGCCATTGTCTGGGTAAACCCTCTGACACCACTTGAGAGGTAAGCTTATCAAGATGCAAATGATGTCCATTATCCCCTAAATTGTCCCCTTTTTAAATGGACATGTACAACACCAGGTGTGAGATGAGTCTGTTAACAACTCTACAGGAATAATGAGTTTCGATTTGCAAGTCCTCTTGTTTTGCGATTATAATGTCCTTACAATTTGGTGTGAGATTCCACAATGATGAGAAGGGGATTTTTCTGTACTTGTAACTCCTGTTGTTAGCTTCCAGAACAAAGGGCCAATCCTGTGGTCATGTGACTTGTAGCAGCCATCATGTTGGGTTCAGCAGAAAGTCCAACTTTAAAAATAGCAAAAAAAAAATAAAGTCTGATATACACAGTTTGGATTTTTTTTCATGTCTTATTGACATAACTCATGAATCACCAAAGGAGACATCAAAGGATCATTAGTACATTGAATTCTCTCCCCCAGAGAGCAGTAGGGGCAGGGTCATTGAATATCTTTAAGGCTGAATGAGATAGATTCTTGATTTACAAGGGAGTCAAAGGGTATTGGGGCTAGACAGGAAAGTAGAGTTGAGGTCACAATCAGAACAGTCATGATCTTATCAAATGGCGGAGTAGGCTTGAGGAGCTGAATGGCCCACTCCTTCTCCTAATTCCTATGTCCATATGTACCAATGAAGTGACGTTTGGTTCCAAGATGGAGAGCTACAACCCCATGTCAGGTTTTATGTTCAGCCAAGTCCTCTTCTTTGTTTTCAGCCCCACAGTTGTTGCAAATCTGATCTCACAGTTGTATGCTGTTGAAAATGGCGGCAGGTGCCTCATAAGTGCATTAGTGAGTCCAAGATATTTGGACTGTGAGGCCAAAAATTCATCAAACTTTTCTGGCCAAATACCAGCTTTGGTGACTTGCATTTTTGACCAGCCTGCAGTCTCTACTTTGGGAACCACTGTTTTAGAATGAAAGAATCTCTATGATGGTTGTAAGTGCCCTAAATGAAATGGACAATTTCAATCCTCGTGGGTTTGAGACCACATCTGTAAATTGAACATAATTCAGAACAAATTAGTATTTTTTCAGGAAGTGCCAGAAGGATGGTTGGTGTGGGAGGCAGAAACATCACATTATAAGATTGCTACAGAGATAAGTGTACTCTCCACATGACCCATAAGACCCATCCTCCTGAGAGCACTTGATGCTATCATTCAACAGCACTGACATACTTGTTTTGATAGACCAAAACATTCAGTAACATGATATAATAAATAATAGTTCATATCACGACTCCACCTTTGAATTTTGGAACCTGTTTGCAGTGTTTTGTACATCTAAGTAGGAATATACAATAAAATGGGACTATAAAATCTTTATAACAAAACAAAAGAGAGAAAATAGATCTGAAAATCAAAGATGTAGCATTTTTTTGTAGTCTGCCTTTATTGGGTGACTAGGTGTTAACAGGAACAATGACATAGTTGTGATTTGCAATATTTTATATTCAAAAAGAGAGACATTATTGCAATGCATACAAAATTCTATGAAGCTTGTGAACTGGCAGGTTTTGAAATAATGCATATAGGAATTCCAAAGTGAGAATTATGAACTGCCTGGAAATTCAGAGAAAGAACTGGTATGTACTGAGCTCTGTGAAATCTGTTTACATTCTTCATTTCTCATCACTAGGTGAAGATCAAGTCAGGTATTTGTCTTGCATGCACAACTTACAAACCAATTATCCTTTACAGTTTTATTAAAGCAGCAGCAGCTTCTGCTAAACCAGAGCGAGTGAAGACTGCACCTTCCATGGCGTTTTCCAAAAAAAGTAAGGAGCCTTGTCAGAGGATATCACTCACTACCCATATTCTTCTTCCACACCACAACCCCACCTCGTTCTGTATCCATACATGGGCCAGAATTTTACAGCCCCTTCCCTCGGTGGGATATTACGGTCCTGCCTGACTGAATAGGGATTTAAATGGCTTGCTGCATCCACCGGGCTAAAGGGGGGGGAGAGACATGCCATGGCAGGGCCGTAAAATTCTGGTCCTGGAAAATAACTATCTCACAATTAATTTATAATCACACTTTCAAAGTCCCAACTCTCTAGCCTGTGGCTCTCTGTTCAGCACAATGTTTCTGCAGCTGCTGATTTGCTTAATCGTATACTCACCTCCATCTTAGGTGCCCTCGTCCCCAGTAAAACCATTCCTCGTTCTCACCCTGGCCACTCCCCTGGTATGGCTCTCATCACCGCTCCCTTAAGTCCAAGGGACAAAGACTTGAAAAAATATGGCAGATGAATGATATAGCCTTCCACCACTAGATGTGGCTGAGCCAATAAAGCATTATTGGAACTTACTCTTGATTGCTAAGATTGCTCACTATTTCAGGATCACCTTGGAATGCAAAGATATTCCCCATCTTTTTATCGCTACTACAAACTGTCTTTTAAACCCATTTTCCCTGTCTCCACCACCATCACCTCCAACAATAAGTGTGAGGAGCTCATGGACTTCTTTTTCACAAATATCAAGACTATCCAATCAGCTGCCTCTGCTGCGTCCCTCCATTCCACTATCCCACCTAGCCACACTTCCTAGTCCCCCTTGCCCTAGTCCTGAACTTGCATTTCTCTCTAGTTTCTCCCCTATCTCCCCTCATGCCCTCTCTGAGCTCACCTTGTCCATGATATCCACCGCCTGTTCCCTCAATCCTATTCCCACTAAAGTGCCGATCACCCGACTTCCCCTCCTAGCTCCATGTTAATCAATATTGTAACGGTTCCCTCTCTTCAGATGTTGCCCCTCTCTTCTTTAAATCTGCTGTCATCACCCCCTCTCCTCAAAAAAAACCCTTGACCCCACTGCCTTTGCAAACTACCATCCCATCTCCAGCTTCCACTTTCTCTCCAAAGTCCTTGAACATGTTGGCGCCTTCCTAATCTGTTTTCATCTTTCCTAGAATGTTTAAATCTGTGGAATCAGGGTTCTGCTTCTGGCATGGAATCAAGAAAGCTCTTACCAAAGTCGTAAAGGACATCCTATGTGACTGTGACAAAGTTAAGCTATATCCCCTCATCGTTCTTGACCTGTCTGCAACCTTTTGACACAGTTGGCCACATCATCCTCCTCCAACGCTTCTCCAATGTCATACCAGAATACACAACCCCTCTCATATCTTTGCCACATTTCCACACACCTTATGCTGGACATTCAGCATCTATAACCTTTCAGATATCTCCAGAAGCTCATCACCTAACTTGGGCTTAGGAACTTTGTCACCTCCAACTCTCCTCTTACTGCCAGAGGCCTACTGCATCTCAGCCTCTGGCAGCTGCATATGAGACTGTGATGTGCTTTTACCAGTTTGTGTATCCCTTACTTCTGAAGCACACGTGCCCACTGAGGTGCTGGCATCTGCTCTGGTGCTGAGTGTGGAGCAAGAATGTGACACTGCACCCCCTGAGATTTCCTCTTCCTCCTCACAGAACAATATGTGACCCTCAGGCCTTGCGGCAACAGCAGCCGATGTTGCACCTGTGTAGGGGACAAAAATAGGGATGATTAAGGCTATCTTCTATATTCAAGGTGAGTGCACTAAGACAAGCTTCCTCATTGCCAGCATTGTAAACATTGTGAGATGTTGCTCAGTGTCTGCATTTTACACCTTTCAACATGCAGTCGCTCTTTCCTCTCTGATGCAGGAGAACCTTCAAGCTCAAACCATCAATGCCTCATTCCTAACAACATTCTAGACATCACCCATCCTCCCCTTCCCAGCCCGCTTAACACATCTTTCTTTCAAATATCAAGATGCCCCTTTGCAACCTCACCACCCCTGGACCTTCCTCCTCTTTCACCATGAGCAAGGAAGCGGCTCCACTCATTCATCGCCAGTTCCAGCACCTCCTCCTCTATGGGCGTTAGGATAGCCAGGTTTGGCACACCACCTCCGGTCTTGCTTCTCTTTCTGGTATTGTGAGCCCTCTTCGTAATTAAAGTGTGATATTATAATGATGTTGATTCTCCTGCACAATCATTCTTTCCCTCCTATGGCCTATAAGAACTCTATCGGCTGCACAGTTTGTACAATAATTTGAGCCAGTTAACTGGTGTGACTTTTAAATTCTCCCGCTGCCACGTAGAGTAGCATGTGTGCATCATGTCACCTCGCACATTTGTGCAGCACACAAGCCAATACCTTAATGCAGCCTTCAGATAACCTTCCATGTATGTACAACTCCATAATGGTGACACACTCATCCTTGCAGAGCTCAAAAGGTATTTGAGGCACTTGTGGCACAGTAACCAGGTTCGTTGGATGACCCCAAAGCTGCTTACTTCCATTGCAACTTCCATCCAGGCTGCTTTGGTCAGGCTGAGGAGTCTCCTCTCCCATCAGCAGCATGAGAACCTCCAGGATCTCCCGCCTGTCACCAAAGCCTGGAGGAGGACTCGCGGAGTTATTGTCGAACCTCAGGGCCATTCTTGACTTTTTGCCCTCCCCATCACTGGCTCTTTCCTCTTGGCCATTTGTGGAGAGACACAGAAAGTTAATATCCTGATGTTCAATATATCCCTCAACACTTGCTGTTTATCAGGGTTACGGTTCACCTGAATTCCAATACTACTTGTTCCATGTTAAAGGTCCTGAAAGCTTCCCAACAGTAATAACAATCATACGTTTTTAACAATTTTCATTCACCTTTTGCAATGGCTCAAATTATTTATATTCTCCAACAGGGTTTTCTTATTCTCTCCAAATGATGATCCCTGGTGCAGCTGGCACATTCCCGTGCCAGGCGTCCCTTTAAATGAGTGGCTGCGACCTTCTTCCGGGTCACATGGCCTGCCACCTCGGTGTCTGATGTCCCACCCTCTTAGGCCCATTGGGTGCACTGCCCACCATCCTCTGAGGCTGTTGGCTGGCTCCCTGCCCGGTGGTAGGTATTTGGCCACTTCGTGTAATATGCACCTTCTTTCAAAGGCAGAGACGGGAGTTGGCGAGCCATCGACTGCCAGAACGGACTCCCACCCATCGTCAAGATACTTAAAATTGAACCCATGAGCTCTGTTTCTCTCTCCACAGTTGCTACTTGACCTGCTAAGTTTTTCCAGCATTTTCTATTTTTATAGTATTCGGTTACTGCTGAAAAATCTCAGCAAATTGAGGCAACTGAGTTTAAGTAACAGATAGTCCTGGAATTCAAATTAATGGCCTTCTTAAGAGTCAAAACACTTATGTGTTGCTATAGAGTTACTGTTCATACATTACCTATGATATTTGACCTTAAGGGTATGCTTTTCTATCAACAGATTGCTTTGTATTGACAGGCTGTTCCGAATATTGTGATGGATAAATTTACTTATCACTTGAAAATGTAGTTTGAGACAATAGATTCCTTACAAATTCTGCTCAAATTTTACAGGGTGCTGATCACAATGAGAGCTAAAACACTGATATTGTGGTATAAGGTGTTGAACTTCAATATGGTACTATATCTATCAACCATTACATAGACCAGAATAAACCCTCACCAACATTGAGCAGATTAATCATTCTATTCCTGGTAGATCATGAAACTGACATTGTTTGGCATAAGAGATGCATGAACAGAATGGTTATAATCCCTCAACATATGCCTTAATTTGGAAGATAGCTCATTAATGGCCATTATATATAATCAATGTCCAGTCCCTGTCTAAATTGTTCATTAATTGAATGCCACTGACACAGACAGCTATTAATGGAAGTTATTTATTTACCTTGAGCAATTTGGCTTTTGCAGCAAGGGATTTTCATTCTAATTGTTGTCATTGACTGCTGTTTGAAATGATCCTCATCTATTCCTAATGAAAAGTTTTCCTCTTCAACAACTTTATTTATATAGCACCTCTTGCAACTAATGAGTTTGTTCTTTCAACAGAACTGTGGGCAATGCTCTAGGGAAAATTTGACATGAAGTGACTTGATCATTACTGGCTGAGAGTGAATAGGAAGAAAGAAGATATTGGTACTTTGTACATTTCTTTAAAAAGTCTTTCAAATCCCCTTGAACACCTGAGAATTTTGTAGCTAGGGGCATGGCTTTTCTGCATCCTGTTAATTCGGAAAAATATGGGGAATGTATTATGCAATGTTTTATTTCTCATCAGATATGAAAAAAGAAAACATATACAGGGACTCACTGATTGACACTTGAATTCAGGCAGCAAAAGGCACATTTAATCATGGTGACAATTGTGTTCAATGACTGAGTACCTGGAGGTGGAGCTGAATGTAATCTCTCTCCCTACAACTTAGTGTTAGAATAACTGATGACAATAAAATTAATTGCACCTTAAAATATCAGCCTAACATAAAAATCAGATTGTAGCACCTGTGCAGATGATTATATTACAATAGCTTGTAAGATTTCTATATTCTTAGGAAATGTCGATAGGATGAGATGAAATAAATAGAGCTGGAGGAGGCCCATGTGAAGCATAGACACTGATACATACCAGTTTGATGGAATGGCATGTTTCTGTGCTGTAAAATCTAATTAATTTCATTGTGTTTAACCCACAGCCTTCTGGCTGAGAGGTGGGAATGCTGTCATTGAGACAATGTTGATATAAGACTGATAAAATTTGGGTCTAATTGTTATGGCCCTCTGAATGGTAGCATTTGTGTAGATATTGGGCAAATTCCGTATTGTGTTGGGCATAGGATCTGCTTAAGGAAAAATGATGCTGAATCCAAGGAACAGTCTAAATCAGACCCAAAATTTATAACACTGCCCAGTGCTTTTGAACACTATATCATCTTTTTCTTTTACATCAAGAAGTCTGTCCGTGGGCTTCTTTGGGAACCTGTTATTTATGGGATTTGAAGGCCAGCACATTAAAAATAATATCCTTTTCAGTCAGCGCTAAACAATCTTGCACTTATATTTGGGCTTTTGCACTGGAACTTGCATCAATAAGAAATCCAAAACAGAGCGGCACCCTCTTAATCTGGGACCTGTGTAAATAGGGCAAACAAGTGTGCCTCCTTAACTAATCAGGTCGAAGAATCATTCATGAAGTGCACAATCAAAGCTGACCCAGCAAGTGTATTTGAGAATAATTAATTTCAAACCAAAACATGTACAGAAAGCAAATAAAGATAGGGAAACAAGATGGAATTAAAGGAGAAAGAGATAAACGAGATAAATAAAAAGCTTTTAAAAATGTCATTTTTAGTTTTTTGGATCCACAACAATAATTAAAGTATGAGATTCAACATTTATAAAAGTAAATTTCATATTCCAAAGAGATTGTTTGTTTGACAGCAATTAATACATCTCATGTTAAAAATTTATTTACATTGGAATAGATAAGCCCTAACCTTTTCTGGCAAATTTAGTGTGTAAATATCAGGTAGGTACAAAAGTTTTGCATCATTCCATGTATTTCAATGTAGTCCCTCAACCAGATGCGGTTTATAGAAAAGCTTCTAGAGCAGCAGGAAAACTCGGACAACAACCATTAGATACTAAATTAACAATTGGAATGGGCGGGTTGTCTTATGAGGAAAGGTTGGACAGGCTAGGTTTGTATCTACTGGAGCGTAGAAGAGTAAGAGGCAACTTGATTGAAACATTAAAGACCCTGAAGGGTCTTGACAAGGTGGATGTGGAGAGGATGTTTCCTCTTGTGGGAGAATCTAGAACAAGGGGGTCACTGTTTGAAAATAAGGGGTCACCCATTTAAGACAGAGATGTGGAAAAATTTTTTCTCTCAAAAGGGTCATGAGTCATTGGAACTCTCTCCCTCAAAAGGCAGCGGAAGCAGAGTCTGCTTTTAAGACAAAGCTATATAGATTCTTGATAAGCAAGGGGGTGAAAGTTATCGGGGGTAGGTGGAAATGTGAAATTGAGGTTACAATCAGATCAGCCATGATCTTATTGAATGATGGAGTAGGCTTGAGGGGCTGAGTGGCCTACTCCTGCTCCTAATTCATTTGTTTGTATGTATGTAATCAATTTCTGCATTTAACTGTGTACCTGGGATAACATGAAGAACTGAGAGCCTCACTGTTATTTCTACTGCAAATCCAAGTTTTTTAATTCATATCAAAAGTTTTGAATGCTTGATTAACTTATCACAGCAATCTGCATTAACCACACCATTGCATATTTCTAGATGATGTGAAGCCCATCTAATAAACAATAATTTCTAGCCTATAGCATCTTGAGCCTGACAGAATGCCCATAGCACTTTGCAAAGAGACCAGGCACAGACGATATGTTTGTGAGGAGGGTTCAGGCAGCTGACTTGTTAAAAGGGGAGGTCTGACTAGAATGAAGGCTTTTGGGAATGGAGTTCTAGAGTCTATGGATGTTATAACAGCTGGTCTGAGGTGTGGGGAGAAAAATTGTCATTTGTTGATTTGAAGGGTTTGTGTTTACCACAGCAAAGTATCTATCAGCAGCAGTCTCAACATGTACCAAACTTGAATCAATAATTTCCGAATTTTACATGTGGGTCCTGATTTGTAATGTCTCCCAAGAAGAGGGAATACTCCATTCCTTCTGTAAATAGTATTAAATTCATGCTTAACTTTCACAAGCTCATAATGAAGGAGCTTCATTTGGAGATTGGCTGTGTTCTTTCCCTGGTACAACCAATACTTCTTTCAGCTTAATGAGTTTTGCTCTGTTTTCTATTTCCAAGTTGAGGCAAAGTTAATAATGCTACCTGGCTGTAAGCATTTATACCAAAACAATTGAATCTATTGTTTCTGTATTAGATTCTATGAAACCATCAATCTCTGATTCTAGCACATCCATAAATATGTTATCAGCAAAGAGGGGGTTATTATTGATCATCTCTTCCGTCCCTGTTTTGCTACCAGGGACATAATAGTCAATCTAAAGAGAAAACAGCCAGATATTATGGCACACTTAAGTGCAGTATCTACTGAGGTTCCTTTTGAGACACCAGGAAGTAATTTGTTCATAGTTTAAAGATATACACCCAAATTAGAATTTTACAACCATCGTGCATTAGTCAGAAACATGCTACTGGTTCAGATGCGCTATGGCAACATTTACAATGAAAAATTCTTAAATAAACATTAATGTTGGGAATTCCTATGTAAGTTGCTGTGATGGTGCAAACAGGCATCCCTTTCTATTTGGTGATGCTATAGCCCACCAGCCCATTCTAAAGATTCTTATGACTGCAATTGAAAGTCTATCTTTCAGCTATTCTGCTGATGAAAACAGAATTAAATTTAAGTTTAAGCTTATCTTTTAGATTTTTTCCTCAACTTCTTATTCATCCCTCAGGCCTCAAATGCCGATCTCTCTGGCACTATTGTTCATATTCCAGCCTAACTCAACTGTTCCTTCCCAACTCCAGCCTTCTAGTTTCTTCACCCTGCTCTGTTTCAATTAATCCTATGGAACATTTAAGGTTTCTTTGCATGACCTCCACAGCTAGTCGAGCCTCTCCCTTTTCATTTGGCCATGCCAACCAGATGATACAAGAGATCATTAGACTCAGGGAGACATGGGGCAGAATTTTGCCCTTTTCGGGCAGGACCGGGAGCAGTCAGGAAGCTGACCGTTGCCCGCGATCAGGGCCCAACTATGATTTCACGCTGGTAAGCCAATTAAGGCCCGCCCAGTGCGAATGCCGGCTGCCGAGCATCCGAGAAGGGATGGGCGGGGGCAGGGGCCTGTTGGCCACCAGATCCAATGGTGACCCGGCAGCCAGTTCAAAAATGGCACAGGCAGCCCCAGGGAGGCTGCCCACATCGGAGTTGCAGCAGTAATATGGCTACAAAAGAACATGTAGAGACCAGGCGGGAGGAGAGGTTGGCTGGGCACTCGGCGCCTCGTTTTTCCAATGAGTGCATTGCCGCCCTCCTAGAGGAGGTGGCTGCCAGAGTAGACAACCTTGTCCCCAGAGATGGGAGGAAGAGGCCACTGCACCTCACAAAGAGGGCGTGGGAGGAGGTGGCAGCCCAGGTGAGCAGCCATGATGTAGTGCGGCGCACCTGGGCGTGGTGCCAGAAGCACTTCAATGACCTGTTGTGCTCAGAAAGGGTGAGTACCGCGTTGGCGTGGGTCGGTGTGTTGAATTGTTTTGGGCTGGCCATCCCCCCGTGGAGCTCAGGGGTGCAAGAGTCTGAGTGCCAACTGTCAAACACATTGAAGCCGACCAAGGGGGTGAGCCCTGGCTGCTTGGACTGAGTGCCTTTCGCCTCGAGGGCCATGACTCAGACCTGCCCTGGAAGGTGTTCCTCAGCTAGGGTTGGCCAGGCTGCAATGGTGCTGCAGGTAGAGCATAGACTAATCCATGCTCCTCTGTCCTTTCAGGAGAAGGCAGCGAATAACAATACTGAAAGGTTGCGGGGGACCTCCATGTCTCCTCATCCTTTCCCGGTACGAGCAGGAAGCCTTGGAGCTTGAGAGGTGCCATGCACCTCGATCAACTGGACGTGGTGAGGCTGGGGTGTCAGACGAAGGTAAAAGTGCAGTGCACTGAGGTGAGAGTTTCGGATACTGCAAAATAACTTGTGCAGTCTCATCATTGATGGGAGCCCCCAGACTGGATTCCACATTGATCATTGAAAAACGATGGCACCATGATGCAGATCTCCAGTGTCTCATCAGGGTGTCTGGCATGCACAGTGACAGTGTGATGACTTAAACTAATAACATATCCTTCTCCTCCCTTAGATCTGCCACCAAGCAGCCCATCGCAGGACCTCCAGGAGCTACCCCTGACCCCGGAGGACCACCATGCTCCCCACGCACCTGCGTCACACCCACTCTCTGAGCCAGGCACCAGCGCAGATACCAGCACCTTGGTGGACATTAGTTCAGCAGCTAGTATCTCGGTGCATATTGATGAGGGCACTTCACACTCACTTGAGGTGCAGGAGGAGGCAGAGAGTGCCCAAGGCGATGACAGTTGGAGGACTGCTGGAGACCAGGATGATGCTCAGTTGAAGGCTGATGATGGGCCTCTGGAGTCATCCATTAGGTAGCAGATGCTGGATGTCCAGCGAGATGTGCAGGAGGATCTGGTGGAGTTCCAAGAGGGTATGCTTGCTATGGTCTCTGTTGTGGAGGAGTCCCTACGGAGTGTGAACACTGCAGTGACCCTCATGGCTGTGCGCAATGCCTCCACTATGGAGAGAGTGGCGACTGTCATGGAGAGGCTGCTCCAGGAACAGAATCAGGGGTTCCTGGGGGTGCGCTCGGACCTGCAAGCCCTCACACAGGCACTGACCTCAGGTGGTCAGTGTCCGTGTGGGAGATGGATGAGGCACACAGAATCCCAGCTAGATGCAACGTCTATCAATGGCGAACAGGGAGGTTCACAGCAACCTCACGTTGGTGCATGAGCTGCTTGTTGTCTCTGCGGGCTCCTCTCAGGTCACTTTGGATAATGCAGCAGCTCCTCCGCCCCTCTGCCAGTGACCGTGGAATCTGATGAGGCTGCAGCGACTGGGGAGATGCCAGCATGGAACTGGCCGCTCCCTCCCAGGCGGGGCCAGCACAGGCTCCACTGGCCAGAGGACATCAAGGCCAGCAAGACAGCAGAGTCAGCAGGCTGCCTCCAACGCTGGTGCCAGTGAGGGAGGAGCACCTAGATGTAGCACTCATAAACGTAAGTTTAAAGCACCTTTAGTACAAGAGGGACTGGTCACGAGTGATCTTTTGATCCCCCATTTTGTTTTACTTTTTTTAATGGTGTGACCAACAACACCAGATATTGTTCTGTTCAATAATATGAGTTCAAACATTAAATTACATTTGCTTTTTTGTTATTGGCTTGAGGGTGCTTCATTTATTTTGTAGGTGCAGGGTAGGCCAGTATGTAACTCTGGTTGTGGGTTGCTTGAAACTTTATTGCACAGGCACTGAGTGTATCTTGGGGGGCAAAGGAAAGTGTCATTTCTGTGATCCAGGATGAAGGCGACAACCCTGGCATGAGGTGGTAGCTCTTATTTGGCAGCCTATCTGAAGGAACGTTGGATCAAGGTGTCTCTGGTGTCCCTGCCTCCCTGGAGGTTACCGAGGTCTGGCTCCATGCCCTCAGCATTCTCCTCACTGTGCTCCTCTTCTGACTCACGACTGGATTCATCCTCTGTGGCCTGTGCAGCTGCGTCAACATCCTCTTCCTCCAGTGCCAGTGCCAGGTTATGGAGAGTGCAGCATGCAACCACTATCAGCGACATCTGCTCTGGGGGGTATTACAGTGCACCCCCTCAATGGTCCAGGCATTGGAAGCGCATCTTAAGAAGACCTATAGTCCCCTCTACCACCGCCTTGGTGGAGGCATAGCTCCTGTTGTGCCACTGCTCCACCTCTATTCTTGGGAGGGCGCAGAGGCGTCATGAGCCACCTTTTGAGGGGATAGCCCTTGTCACTCAGCAGCCAACCATGCAGCCGGGCTGGAGCACTGAAGAGCCCCGGCACCTGGGAATGTCTAAGGATGTATGCATCGTGGGAACTGCCTGGGTACCTTGCGCAGACTTGTAGAATCAGCATCCTGTGATCACACACTATCTGCACGTACTTGGAGTGGAAGCCCTTCCTGTTGGCGAAGGCACTGGGCTCACCTGCTGGCGCCTTGATGGCCACATGTGTACAGTAGATTGCACTGGACACGGGAGAACCCAGCAATCGCTGCAAAGCCTCTGGCTCACTCAGCCAGGCTGGTCACATCCGTACGGAAATTATTACAAGTCATTACCCGCCTGAACAGAGCTTCTGTCACCAGCTTGATGCAACCATGGGCAGCTGACTGGGAGACTCCACACAGATCCCCAACTGACCCATGGAAAGAGCCGGAGGCATAGAAGTTGAGGGCCACTGTGACCTTAAGAGCCATTGGCATGGAGCATCCATCCACACAGTCGAAGCTGATCTCAGGCCCGATCGTCTGACAAATGGAGGTCACGGTCTCCCTGGAGAGACAGAGCCTCGTTCGGCATTGTATGTGGGAATATTGAGATAGCTACGTCGCTGCCTGTAAACTCTGGCTGCAGGATAGTGGCATCTCCTGTGGCCCCTTCTGCCTTGGACTTCCTGCTGGTCTTGAGCCCTTGTGCTTGCACCTCTCCTCCCACAGGTCCCTCCCCTGGAAGCTGCATTGGGACACGTGGCCTCCTTTCCCTTCTGCCCCTCTCTTCCTCCTCAGAGGAGGTGCCTCCAGCGAAGACCACAATCCCCATTACCAGGGTAAGGGAAGGCTGTCTGATACCTGGAAGGGTCCACACGGTTTGAATCCTCAGGGGGCCTTGAAGACACCAATGAGTCCTGAAATGAAGCCTAGAAATGCTAAGAATGGAGCCCCAATCAGAGATTAAGCTGACAAGTACTAATTAGCAGCCAGCAGCAAATTATCTCCAAACTCCTCACTACTCACATTGCCAATGCTGCTGACCCTTTGTATCCCTCCCATAGATGAGGCTTTGCAAATTGTGGGCTGCCCACCTACCCGTTTTGCCCATGCGATGAGTGAAAAATCACAATGGCAACATTAAATCGCCATTAATTGGGTTGTCAAGGGCCTTAACTGGCCTCTTAATTAATGGCAGGAGCAGCTCCGACTCCCGCTCACGCCTGCCGAGTGAAATATTGCGTGAATGCGCGATGATGTCGGAACGCTCGCCTGATGTCATTGCGTGTCATTTTATGCTTGTTCGGGTCGGACGCACACCCGCCCAACGAACGAAAAATTCTGCCCATGGCAGGAGAGAGATGGGAAGACATTGGGGGAAAGATGCAACGAGTTAGAGGATAGATTGGAGCACAGACAGAGCCAGGGTAGCATAGGCAAAAAGTCAGGAAGACGTGAAAAATAGGAAGGAGGAGAAATAGGTTTAGAAACCAGGAGAGAGAGATATGAGAAAGAGGCTCCAGGGAGACATTTGAGATAGAGAGATCACACAGACAGACTGAGGGATAGAAAGAGACTGGAGGCATGGGGAAAGAGACCAATTGAAAACTGACAGATGAGAGATGTGAGAAAGAGAGAGACAGGGAAAGAGGTTATTGACAAAAAATGAGGAACACAGAATTCAGTACAGTGCTACAGGAGATCTACCAACACATACTCTAAAATACTTTTCTCTTGTTATGATTTGATGATACTCTAATTGTTGAAAAGCATTAATCCACTGACAAACCAGGCTTATTTTTTTCAAGGACTCTGGCAGTCTCTTACCAGAATTTCTAACAAGGCAAATGATGCCAAGTTGGCAGAACTAGTAGTAAAGATTCAACAAATATGTGAAAGACGGTATGAGCAGTGAGGTCGGGCATACTGGGCTCAAGCATGGACCCCTGGAGAAACCAACAGGTAATTTTAGTTTTTCTTTAATATCAGTCACCTTGCTTAGGAGGCTAGGAGCAGCAGGGCCAGTTGGAGAGAGACTGCAGAGGCCACCTTCACAAGGTCATACGTACACCAGAATTCATGCTGCGCAGGGCAGTCATAGGAAATGGGCTTGTAATGATGCTTGCATACCCTGCATCATGTTATTTAGATGAGCTCACATTGATCTCACAAACCCTGAAGGAAATTTCAGCCCCACCATGAACAATGATATAAAGAAAAACAAATTCACGTTAATAGAATATCTTTAAACACCTCAGAACATCCCAAAGTGCTTACAGTTTTACAACTAATTAAATAATTTTTCAAAGTGTGGTCACTGTTGTAATGCAGGAAATGCAACAACTAATTTGTGCATGGCAGGATCCCATAAAAAACAAGGAGATAATGACCAGATAACCTGTTGAGTGATAAATTAGTCAGGATACCAATGAGAACTCTGTTACTCTCCTTAGAAATAATGCCGTGGGATTGCTTTTGTACTCAAGTCTTCAGAGTAGGAATTGAATCCACAACCTTCCGTCTCAGAGACAAATTACCGCTTAGCCACATATCAGAGATATGAGTATAAGCAGGATGGGCAGGAGCAGCAGTGGAAAGTCTGTTCCATTTGGATGGCTAAATTTCATTAATATTCCAATGACCAGCTGTACACCTAAGAGGGTGTTATAGAGTTGATTTTCCAGGCAACTTTTCTTGGTGGAAACATTGAACTTTATTGACAAGACAGTAGCAACAACTACATGTGTGCATCTAACTCTATAACTAACCCCTAGAGGTTCCCCATGCTGCTAACTCAGTGGTTTACACAGATCATGTGATCTTACAACACAGGATTATTTTCAAAGCTACAGTCCTACATTTATCAAAACTATAATAACTACATTCCTCCCCCTTTAAGTTTTCTGTACATTTTGTATTTACAAGGATATTTCTCTCATGACATTACAATATTTACACAGGTCATGTTCAATCTTTCTGGTAGTTTCATGATCCACGTGGAATGTTGTAGCTCCACAACTTCCAATTCTTTTTCAGAACCACATTCTCTGGAATTGCACTAACATCAGGTACCTCATTAGGCAGTTCAGTGTTATCCACTCCGACATAGACATCAGGTATGTCTATCCTTGGTTGTGCAACTTCAACAGGAACCACAGGTTCAGCAATGGTTACAGGCAGAACATCATTTTGTTGGGGTAGCTCCCTTCATCTTAAATGATTCACATGCTTATGGGTGATCTTGTCCTTCGCTTCCACGTGGTACGACAATGGTCCGGTCACATGGCTCACTCTACCAGGTAACCACTTTAGTCCTCCACCAAAATTTCTTACATATGCTGCTTCTCCAACAGTAAACTGTCGCATGCGACTATGCAAATCATGAGTCACTTTTGGTTCCCTTGACTTTTCTCCACCTTCCCCTCTAAATTGGGAAGTATCAGGCTTAGTCTTGTTCGAAGACGACGCCCTCATCAATAATTCTGCAGTGTTGCATCTGTCGTAGTGTGGGGAGTTGTTCTGTAGTGAAATAGGAAATGAACAAGTTTAGTTTCCAACAATTCACCTGTTAACTTTTTCATTCCTGCCTTTTATTGTCTTTTCGGAACCTCCTTCCTTTTGTCATCTTCTTTCTACCACAAAGTTTAGTCTCGGCCTTCTTTTTGACTTCACTGTCAGCCAGAGTTCTCTCAGGTGAAATCTCAGCTTGTCTTAGTTCAGCAGTTGAGCTGTCCATGATTTCCTCATCTACTCGCATCTTGGAAAGCAACTTTTGCTTTCAAAGCCTCTTCAGCTTCATTCAGATGATTCTTCCGCTCCTCTGTCTCCTTCTAGTATCTACTGGCTTCCTCCCGGAACCTTTAACATTGCTGCGTCTTCTCTGCCAACTAGTTCTTCAGTTTGTTAATAATGATGTTAAATTCTTCCTGTTTCTCTTCATAACTTTCCAGAGGCACAAACTTTGTCTTGAGGGATCCTTGTAGTGTGTGAACGTCTTTCAACTGGTTTTCCTTTTCTTTGTGAAGCTCATTCACTTCATCTTGAATTCTGTCATTCAGCAGAGTCTCCTTGAGTTTCTTCTGCTGTTCTTCCATGTCATTGATGGAGGCAGTCTTCATTTCTTCAGGTTGCTAGATGGCTACACATTCCTTTTTCATCTAATTGTGGCCCTTGGGCTCCCTAGGCTCTTTCGGAAGTACCTTGTCTTGTTTCTTTTTCCTCTCAGGGACTCTTCCAGCTTCCTTTTGAAATCTCACTAGCCAATCAAGGTTAATTTCCCTCAACCAGTTTCAACCTAGAAGCCTTGGTCTTCTACCTTCTAATAACATCACTGGTAGACATGCTGTTTGATGTCTGTAATGAACAGTTACTCTAGTGATACCTTTTGGATTTCTTCGCCTGTGTACATTTTCAACTTGGCAGATGTTTGTTCCAAATGTAATTGTTGATCACCTTTATTTCGATATCTGAAAGTGTGTTCTCCTGTTACAGTGGTAGAAGCACCCATTTCTATTTCCATTTTTAAGGGCTTACCATTCATTTGCAATGTGACAATAAGTGGCCCTATAAGGAATAAATGCCAGAATTGGTTGTGTCTGGCTCTTCCACACTATGTACTTCATTGAGCTTCATTTGTTGCCTGGAACCTGTTTTAATCTCGCTTTGCAATGTTTCAATATGTGTCCATTTTTTGTGACAAAAGTAACATTCTATCTTTTTAAATTGCCAACCATTTGGAGTGTGATTGTTTCCACGTTGATAAAAATGAATTTCAATTTTGCAGCTAAGCTGTTACCTTTAAACTTTCGGTTAGCGGGGCTGTTTCCTGCTTCATAGCGGAGTCTTGGCTTTTCGCGCCACTTTTGGCTGACTGTTCCCCCCAACTAGGAAAACGGCGCCATTTTGCGCACCTTGAATTGCTTGTGAATCCCTTACAGCATTTTCCATCGCAAGTGCTATTTCCAACACTTTCTTAAAGTCAGTATCCACTTTAGCCAGCAATCTTCACTGAATAGCATCCTCTTGCACGCCACATACCAAACGATCCCTGATCATACCATTCAAGGTTTCACCCAAATTACAATATTCCGTTAGTTGTTTTAATTTCACCACGTAGATAGCAATGGTCTCCCTCAGGGCTCTATTCCATGATTTGAACCTCAACCTCTGCAACCTCTGCATTGTGACTGAGGGCTTGGGTTGAAAATGTCCCTTAACGAGGTCTACTAATTCACTGGGGTTCTTCAAATCAGGGGCGCTGGGGGCTGTCAAGCTTCGAATTAAACTGTAGGTCTTGCTCCCACAAATACTCAGGAGAATCACTCTCCTCTTTTCCTCCCCTGTGATTTCATTGGCTTGAAAGTAGAATGCAAGACGTTCTATATACTGAGACCCCAGTCATCTGTGCCTGGCTCAAAGGAGTCGATTCTGCCAAACTGGCACCTCAGATGAGTATATCTTCCTTTCTTTTTAATTATCTTAGATACTCGCAATCGCTGAGTGAAGGACAGCACCAGATCTGATTTATCCTCATCACCAGTTTGTTATAGAGATGATTTTCCAGGCAATTTTTCTTGGTGGAAACATTGAACTTAATTTACAAGACAGTAGCAGGAACTCCATAACTAAAGAAGAACTCTCACTTAGAGGTTCCCCACGCTGCGAACTCTTTGGTTTACACAGATCATGTGATCTTACAACAGAGGAGTATTTTTTAAAGCTACAGTCCTACGTTTATCAAAACTATAATTACGACGGAGGGGAATCCAAACCTGACAGAACGTCCCAGAGGCCTTCAAACCGCAGGTAAAGTAAGTTGCAGGGAGCTAGGGAGCTTAGGGAGGGTTTCCAAGGAAGGTGGAGAACCCCTGTAACTGCTATCCCTGCAAAGGAAAGTTTTGAACTTTCCTGACAGGGAATTGTGTTGATTTTAAAATTTCCCTGTTTTCAAATCCCTCCATGGCTTCGACCCCTTTATATCTCTGTTACCTCCTCTAGCACTACAACCACATGAGATATTTGAGGTCTTCCAATTCTGGTCTCTTGTGCATCTAGATTTTAATCACTTCACCATTGTTGCCCATGCTTCAGCCGCCTGGGCCCTAAGCTCTGGAGTTCCCTCTCTCCTACTTTAAGAAACTCCCTAAAACCTACATCTTTGACCAAGCTATTGCCCAGAAGGAAAAAAACAGTTTGGACCAATACACTTATTTCCCTATTTTACCGGTGTTCTATTTTAAGCTATACAAGACCAGTTCGGACCATAATAATACTCTTATTTCCCAGTTTTTACTGTTTTTATTCTTCTGGGCGGTAACCTGCCCCGGTGTATTTTTCCATAGTTTGGTGTCGGTTTTGTCTTAATATTCCTGTGAAACACTTTGAAATATGTTTACTATATTGAAAAGGCCATGTGTTGTCGCAGCTGTACTAAGCATCCATCTTGGGGGAACATTCCATTCAGTAAGGACATGAACGGGAGTGGACCATTCAGCCCCTCGTACATATGCTGCCATTCAGTAAGATTATGGGTGTGGATAGTTAAAATTACATTAGGGGCCTGGTTTACATATATTCATGAGGCTCCTACCTGGTTTATGCCCTAACTGCACAAGAACTCAGTGGTGATGGGGAAAGAAAAGGGCAGTAAATTTACTGGTTGGATTTTAACTCCTGGTCTATCCAGTTTCTGTTGAATGGAGGGTTACACAATTTTCCCATTTGTATATATTTTAAAAGATTCTTGTTATTTTGCATCTTATCGTTAACTAAAATGATTTCTGGGATCAGACCCCAAACACAGATGGGTTATGGTTAAGCTCTAATCTATATTACAAATACAAACAAACCAAAATTAACTGATTCAAGATAAAGGTTTAAATAAAATCTAAATTTCAGGTAGTTTGTACTGATTTATATATCTGAAATTGTATTATAATGCTTATTCTGTTGCCAAAAATGCCATTGACTGATATTAGGTGTGAGTGCTGTAACTTGTGACAAAATAATTCCCTTTGAAAGGAAATTTGCTAAGGTGGCAATGCTCTTATTTGTCAGTCAGAAGCTTGTGGGTTCAAGGCTAAACATAGGGTGGAATGGTCCCACATTTGCACTAACTGCAGTAGCGGGTGGGTAAAATGATGTTTTATCCGCTGGCACAGTGGCAGGTTTTCACGCCGTATCGTTTCCAAACCCGCCATGTTAATTGCGCATTCCCAGGAAACACGCCATTTTGATAGCAGGTGGGCTCTCATTCGCCCTCCAAGCCATCACCTCGCCGCTTCATCATACTAGGTGCCATATTTAAAGTCCAGCCACATGCACACATCTCAGTGCTTCTAACACACGACTACTGCAGGGAAGGTGTCTAAGAAAGGCAAAAAGACTGCAGGTCCAGCTTTGGTGACACGCCATTGGAATGCTTTTTGAATGTCGTGGAGGCCAGCTGCGGTGTCCTCTATCCCCGCTCTGGCCGTAGGATGGGCAGCGGCATGACCAATCAGGCTTGGGAGACAGTGGCAGCGATGGTCAGTGCCAAAACCTTTCAAAAGCGGACAACCACCCAGTGCCTCAAGAGGATGAATGATCTCCTCTGCCAGGGTAAGTCAGTCTTCTCATCATTCTCAACTCACACACTCACAAACCCAGCACGCACCCACTCACTGCCAGTGCAAGGGACATGACCATTCACTATCTCACACACACCTTCACTGTCCTCATCCCATCCATGGGATCACTCACCACCCACATGTGCCAGGCATAGTTATCATCTGGCCTGGTAGGCATCCTGCTTAAGCTCTCTCCATCTCTACTCATGCAGGAACAACTGGCACACAGCAACAGGGAGAGTTCACAGCCTGGTGGAGGAATGACTGAAATCACAGACTTGGAAAATAGAGCCATCCAGCTGACTGGCGATGATCTGGACCGGTCCTGTGCTGACGGTGAGGTCGGCGGGGCTCTACCAAGTGAGGATCCTGTAGTGCAACATCCATCAGATAACCATGCTGTGAATGACGTGTCCTCTTTCACACGCCACTGCCATGCACTAATTATCTCCCTTTGCTTCCGCAGGCGCATCTGGGAAACAGCTGATGGAGTCCACGACCCAGGGCCTTCAAGGGAGCCCCGAAAAAACCTCAGAAGAGGGATCTGGATGCACCCTCCTTGAATTACCATCACAACGCTCACCCACACCCTCCAGCAGCACAAGACACACACCTCGGTGGGAACTAGTTTTAGAGTAGCCTTGGGATCACAATCTGGTAAGCACATCTCACTGTCTGATCCACAGCAGGTGGTGGCATGGACTTCCCAGGTGTCTGACCCTCAGAGGACTGTTGGAGGCCAGAAATTTGCTTAGTCCAAATCAGATGACGAGCCCCTGGACTCAGTGATGTCATAGTTGCTGGAGCTGCAAAGGCAAGCTCGGGAACATCAGGAAGGGATGTCCACTGCACTCCTCAGATTGCAAGGCATGATGAAGGAGTCCATCTGCCTTCAGGCTGAGGTGATAGCGCCGGCATGCCAATGCACTGAAGTCAACACTGGTACAATGATGGCTGCCATGGGGACCTTGGTTCAAGATGTTGCCCCTGCACAGCTGGGCAGGCTCAAGTCTGTCACTGGTGCCATAGTTGGACTCCAACAGTGTGACGCGAGAGGGGTGTGGAGCAGCTCGATCTCACTCCAGCTACCCATGCTCCTCAAGGAGTGAGCCAGGGGCCCTTCGGGCCCTCCAGGTCTCAGCCGTTCAGTGGATGCCTGCCAAGGTCATCACAGATAGGGTGTCACAGTCAGCAGGCTGCCTCTACCTCCGCTGTGGATATCCGGGAAGCACCAAGACATAGAGGCAGGGTTAGGAAAGTTAAGAAGGATGTAACTCTTTTGAGTCAAAACAATAAACTAAATTAACAAAAACAAGGGAGAAATCAAGCACAGCCCCTAAGTCAGGTCAGCTGTAAAATCAAGGAAAAACTTTTAAAGGAACCTTAAAAACATCAAACTAAGATGTGATTAAAGGGGTCAACAAAACACCCCAGTCCCCGCGGTGCCCACCGGGCACGGAAGGCCTCGATGGTGCCGGCAGACACCGCGTGCTCCCTTTCCAGGGACATCCGGCCGCGAACGTAGCCGCGGAAGAGGGACAAACAATCGGGCGGGACTCCCCCGTCGATCGCCCGCTGCCTGGACCTGTTGATGGCCAACTTGGCCAGGCCCAGGAGCAGGTTCACGAGGAGGTCCTCCTCCTTCCCGACCCCCTTCCGCACCGGGTGTCCATAGATCAGGAGCGTGGGACTGAAGTGCAAACAAAATAGTAATAAAAGATTTTTTAAATAACTAAAAAGGGAGTGCAGCCTAAGACACCCTATATATGCATGGTCCACGGACTCCACAAGACTGCAAAAAGGGCATGTGTCCTGGGAGTCCGTGAACCTACACATTTTACGATTATTAAGAAGGATGTAGTTGCACAGCCTGGACACGGGTGTTAATCACTTGTTGATACTGTTCACTATTGTTAATAAACTCCCAAGTATGTCTCCTTGCCTATGGCTCCTTGTTCTGATAGGCAGTGTTCTTGTCACTCAGATGTGAAAACTTTTTGCACAAGATAAAGGCAGTTGTCTCAGTCCAGAGCCTCTTCCCTGTGATTTATGCAGCCTTCAGACCAAGGTGATGGTCCAGCCTTACACTTCCTGGACACATTACTGATACCTGTACCTCGGCGGTGCTGGTCATTGCTGCCAGAATGTAGTGGGCAGATGTCACAGAGTTCTCTCATTCTCTCTGTGTGCTCTCAGCACCTTTGAGGTGGGGCTGGCCCCCATCACACCAGCATCTGTTACCAGTGATGCTATGCACCTGAAGGTGTCAGGTGCTGAAGGTGGACAAAGGATCAGGTGGTTTTCAAGCTTCATTACTGTAATCTATGATAATACCCTGATTACAGAGCGCGAGTGAGCTGTCCTCGGCCAGACAGGAGTCAGACATCCTCAGGCTATGTGAGGATCTATGGGGTGTCTTCACTGCATGTTGTCAACATCCTCCTGTAATTGAATGGCTTTAAGGGCCTCCACTGCGCTTCCATGACAGAAACATTATCACAGAGGGTATGAGGGCTGCAGTAAGCCAAACTGGATGCAAACATTCATACATACAATGTGAGGATCTATGGAGTCACCTCACTGCATGTCATCCTCATTCTCCACAAATCTAGCACCTATGAGGGCATCCCGTGCGCGCCTGCCTCGTCTGACCGATGTGAGGGCCTCATCCCCATCATCATCATCTTTGAGAGCCTCCTCATCATCATCCCTGTCAGCATCCTCCCCATCAGAGGAGACCTCCATCTCCTCCTCAGCCAGCTCTCCTTCCCATTGCAGTGCCAGGTTGGAAAAGGCGCAACAGGTGATGACGATATGTGCCACCCTCTCTGGACCAAATTGCAGGGCTCCAGCAGATGAGCCCAGGCACAGAAACCTCATTTTCAGCATCCCAATGGTCTGCTCCACCAAGTTGCAAGTTGCAGCATGAGATTCGTTATACCTCTTCTCTGCTGCAGTCTGAGGCCACCGCTGGATGTCATTAGCCATGTTGTAGTAAATATGGTTTTATTTAGTGTGTAATGTACCTTCGAGAATAATACTTGTTAGGCAAGATCACATGATCTGTAGCAGCCAATAGGAGAGTAGCACGGAGTTGAAAGCACACATGTAGTTGCAACAAACTGGTGATAAGGATTAAAAAGGATTGAACAGAAGAAATCAAGTTAAAAAGAAATGGGCACTGCACCTCGCCCAGTGATTGTAAGTGGCAAGCTTTGTTAGAATTAAAGAAGTTATCTTCTATAAAAATGCTACAATTTTGGAGAATTGATCCTTTTGAACCTGCTCAGATGATTGATCTCAATACATAGAACCCCTCACATTCTTTTCTCAAGTGAACGAGATTACGGGGAAGAGAAGAGGTGAGTGATCCTCTTGAGTACTTGTGGGAGCAAAACCTATGGTTTGATTTGAGGTTTGAAAGCACCCCGTGCCCCAGATGCAAAGACTTCCAAAGAATTGGTGGACCTCTTGAAGGGTCACTTTCAACCCAAGAACTTAGTCACGGTGCAGAGGTTCAGGTTTGATTTGCAAAATACAGCCCCAGGTGAGACAATTGCATGCTATGTGGAATATTTGAAGCAGCTAATGGAAAATTGGGAGTTTGGTATGACTCTGAACGACATGCTCAGAGATGGTTTAGTGTGTGTTGTGAAAGAGGACTCTATTCAGAAAAGATTATTGTCCAAAGTGAGTCTGGATTTCAAGAAGGCGCTAGAGATAGCACTGGCCATGGAAAGTGCAGTAAGAGATTCAAAAGCAACACAGGGTGTGCAAATTGGTGCCGCCCTCCACATTAGGTGGGAAATCTCAGCTGAAAGAGGTGCGATAAAGCGAGAGTCTGCCGAGAAGTGGGAAACAGCCCCCGCTAGCTGAAGAATAAAGAAAAATAGCTTAGCAGCAAAATTGAAGAATAATTTTAATAGAGGTGGAAACAATCAGTCTTTTAGTGATTGGCAGTTTAAATAAAATCAAATGCTACTATTGTCATAGAAATGGACATATAATGAGGCAGTGCAAGGAAAGATTCAAGCAGGATTTTAAACAAATGAAGAAGCCCAATGAAATCGACAATGCATAAGAGCCTGAAACAACAAATTCAGACATTTACTCATTGTTTAATCTGAAAGTTGGAAAGACAGAACCAATATTTGTCACAGTGAAAGTAAATGGCAAACCTGTTAGAAAAACAAAAATAGCTGGAAAAACTCAGCAGGTCTAACAGCATCTGCGGAGAGGAATGCAGTTAACGTTTCGAGTCCATATGACTCTTCAACAGAACTCAAATGGCAAACCTGTTAGAATGGAAGTAGACACGGGAGCTTCCACTACAGTAATTGGGGAACATACCTTCAGATATCTGAATAATGGGTAACATCAATTAAGTTTAGATGGAACAGCTGCCGAGCTAAAAACATATATGGGTGAAGTCATTCAAGTAAAAGGCATAAGCAGAGTAACTGTCCATTATGGAAGCCAATCTGCAAAGCTATCCTTGATGGTGGTAGCAGATGAAGGGCCAAGCCTCCGACAGTGAAATTGGTTAAAGAAGATTACTTTAGAATGGTCTGAAATTTTCCAGTTGAGAGCAAGTGGGCTACCAGAGCTACTTAGAAAGTACGCCTCCGTCTTCAAGAACGAACTGGGGAACATCCAGGGCCTGCAGGCCAAGATTCATGTGGATCCGGAAGCAACACCTCGCTTCATGAAGGCAAGACCGGTGCCATATGCCCTGACAGCAATAGTCGACATTGAACTGAACAGACAAGAGAAACTGAGCGTTATACAACCTGTTCAGTTCTCAGAATGGGCAGCACCCATAGTCCCCGTCCTTAAATCTGACCACAGTGTCCGAATTTGTGGAGACTACAAACTGATGGTTAATAAATTAGCTAAGCAAGACAGGCACCCTGTTCCAAAAATCGAAGACCTGTATACCAAGCTGGCAGGAGGGACAACGTACACAAAGCTTGACATGGGTCATGCTTATCAACAACTAAAGTTGGATAATCCCTCCCAGGAATTTGTCACAATTAATATCCAGAAAAGGTGTACCAATATACATGATTGCCTTTCGGTGTCTCCTCCACTTGTGCCATTGTTCAGAGAAGAATGGAAAGCTTACTGCAGGAACTGCCCCAGGTTGCAGTCTATTTAGACAATGGGCAGAATTTTCCCGTCGGCAAGCTGGGGGTGGGGCCCGCTCGCCGATGTGAAAATGACGTGGGATGATATTGGGGGAACCCCTTATGTCATCCCGCTCCATTTAAATATTCAGGAAGGTGGGGTGACAGCGAAATCAGCTGTCCACCAGCCGCCCTGTCAATGGCCAATTGAGGCCATTGACAGGATAATTAAGATCATTAAAGACCTGCCCATCCAACCTTAAGGTTGGTGGGCAGGCCAGGAGCTCCAGCGGGCTTCTGAAAAAACATGAAACCTCATCCACTGGTGGGATGAGGTTTCATGTCTGTTTTAAAAAACTTTAATAAAGTTTATGTGATATTTATTGTGATATGCCCATCTCGTGTGACATTCTCACATGAGGGGCACATGTTAATAATTGTTTTATTTTTCTATTTTTCAACTTCAAAAAACTGTTAGCGATCTCCCTGAGGCAGCACTTATTCTCAGGGAGATGTGCGCTCTTTCTTTCGCATGCATGCGTGAAAGAGTGCATTCTGACAGTTGGGGAATCCCTCCCCCCCCCGCTCACGTCGGGCATCACGCTGGGCAGGCCTTAATTGGCCCGCCTACTCAAAATGGCGCCCAACAGCACATCAAGGGCAAAATTCTGCCCAATGTATTGGTGACAAGATTCACAGAAAAAGAGCATTTGGAAAACTTAGGAGAAGTCTTAAAATGTTTCTTGCAAATTGGAATGTGTTTTAAAAAAGTGCACATACCAAGAAAGGGAGGTATTCTATTTCAGTTGCTGGGTAGATTAACAGGACCTCCACCCGGTTGAGGGGAAAGTGAGAGCCATAAGAGAGGCAGCTGTGCCAAAGAACGCCTCAGAGTTCAAATCATTCCTAGAAATGGTCAACTATTATGGGCGGTTCTTACCCAATTTGTCTACAGGGCTGGCCCCCTGTATTCTCTACTCAAAAAGAACCAACGTTGGTCTTGTGAGGTACCCCAGAAAGAAGCTTTCATAAAGGTGAAACAACTGTTGCACTTGTCCAATCTATTAGTGCATTATGATCAGAAGAAAGAATTGGTGCTGACATGTGACGTATCTCTCTACGGAATGGGAGCAGTGCTCGCTCATCGGATGGACGACGGCATGGAACGGCCAATAGGTTACATATCAAGAACGCTCACCACAGCGGAAAAGGGATACTCGCAGATAGAAGAAGGCCTGCCAATCATCTTGGGTGTCAAGAAATTTCACCAGTACATACATGGCCCCCATTTTACAATCATTTCAGAACCCAAACCATTGCTAGGATTGTTTAGTGATGACAAAGCTATACCACCCATAGCCTCAGCAAGAATACAACGATGGGCTGGCAGCATACGAATACACTTTTGTACATAGGCCTGGCAATCAAATCACAAACACCGATGCCCTTAGTCATCTGCCTTTACAAGAAAATAATGAGCATGTCCCGGTTCCACAGGAACTTGTTTTACTGTTAAATTTCTTAGATTCCTCGCCGGTATATGCTCAACAGATCAGAGACTGGACAAGTCGGGACACAGTCCTATCTCAGGTATGAGAACAAGTGTTACATGTTGGTCACAGGAGCCTGTATCTGATGAAATGAAACTGTACTTCAACAGAAGACATGAAATAACCAGCCAGGATGGCATCTTATGTGGGGAGCACGAGTAATAGTTCTTCCAAAGGGAAGAGAGTCATTTTTAATTGAACTACACAGTGCCCTTCCAGGAATTTCCTGATTGAAGACGATAGCACGCAGATATCTATGGTGGCCTGTGATGGATGGCAAAATAAAGAGTTTAGTAAAGCACTGTGTGCAATATCAGCAACTGCAAAAGTTGCCAGTGACAGCTCCATTACACCCATAGGAGTGGCCGGGTAGACCCTGGGTGCGGTTGCACATTGACTATGTTGGACCTTTCCTGGGAGCAAGGTTTCTGCTCATTGTCGATGCCCATTCAAAATGTTTGGACGTATATGAGGTGAAGTCGCCAATGTGGGCTGCTACAATTGTGAAACTACATCAGAGTTTTGCCATTCACGGACTACCAGAAGTAATCATTTCCGATAATGGCACGGCGTTTATGAGTGCTGAGTTTCAACTGTTTATCAGCTTCAATGGTGCCACTCATGTGAAAACTGCATCGTGCCACCCTTCCTCAAATGGACTGGCCGAAAGGGCGATTCAAACTTTCGAAACAGGCATGAAAATGTTAACTAGTGATTCATTGGCAACCAAGCTAGCACGCTTTCCTTTTCATTACAGGACTACCCCTCACACAACAACAGGTGTCACACCTGCCGAGTTATTGTTGAAATGCCTTCTCAGGATAAGATTGAGCTTAATAATGCTGAATTTAGAGGGGAAAGTGGAAATGAGTCAGGGAAGCCAGAAAACTATACGTGACTGGCACTGTCGCGAGAGGAAATTTACCCTGGGAGAGCTGGTATATGTGAAGAACTTCGGGGAAGGACCAAAGTGGTTACCGGGTGAAATGAGTGCGGTGACTGGACCTCTATCTTACCACATGGAGGTGGAAGGCTGGATCATCCATAAACAAATTAAGGACCATTTAAGGAAGAGAGAGACAAATCACCAAGATTTGATTCCACCAGTGACCATGACCGGGTCTCATTTCCTGTTGAAGATACTCAAACCAGGACTAACATGTCTGATGTTCCTGAAAGAGTTGAGGATACAGAACTACAAGTGCCCACCGAAGTACCCTTACCCAGTGTGAATATTATGTTGTCGTGAAAAATATGTACTTGTAAATATAATATGTATAGCCGAGTTAAAGGGGGAGGACTGCAGTAATTATGGTTTTATTTAGTGTGTAATGTACCTTTAAGAATAATACTTGCTAGGCAAGATCACATGATCTGTAGTAACCAATAGGAGATTAGCGTGGGCTATCTCAGCAGTCAGTGTAGAGATAGAATTGGAGTTGAAAGCACATGTGTCATTGTTGCTGAGTCTATTGTAAATAAACTTAATGTTTCCACCCAAGAAATGTCTGTAGATTAACTCTATCACTAATAGTACAACTCGGCCATCATCTGTGGGTAGCCATTGTTCCCGCGGAGTCATCCCTGCAGCTTCTGTGGACCCTGGAAGACTCCAGGGATCTGTGACCAACTGAAGTCATGCATATTTAAGGTAAACAGTGTGCAGACCTGCAGGATGCATTTCTGGTGATCGCACACAAGCTGCACATTCAGCAAATGGAATCCCTTGTGACTGACATAGTTCACTGCGTGTTGCAATGGAGACCTGAGCGCCACGTGAGTGTGGTCAATCACACCCTGCACCTGTGGGAAAACTGAGATCTGGGCAAATGCAATCGCTCTTGCATCCTGGCTAACCTGGTCCTTGGTGAAATGCACAAAGCTGTGTACCCTCACAAAGATGAAATCCGTGACCTCATGGATGCATTTGTGGTTGGAGGCTTGTGATGTCCCACAGAGGTCACCTGTAGAGCCCTGAAAGGTGCCACTGGCATAGAAATTGAGTACAGCTGTCACTTTCATGGCCAATGGCAGTGGATGCGCTCCATGTCCCCTTGGCGCCAAATCCTGCAGTAGCTGGCAGATGTGACTGTCCAGTTCCCTAGACATGTGCAGTCTTCGGCGACACTGGTTCTCGGTCATCTGCAGGAATAGACCCTGGGTCTAGCTAGGTGCCGACCAGCGACAGCTCACTGTGTCTCTTCGGCGGTGTATATGGAAACCCCAGCCGCCACTTCTTTCAGAGGGTGCTGCTCCTCCCTCTGTGCAGCCAGGCGCCTCAGTCGGTCTCTTCTCCATCATCTTTGCTCTCTGTATATCACAAGACATACAGCTAGTTCACCAGGCTCCATGATCCTGATGTACTCCTCCTACAGGATGAAAGAGAGAGATTTGTGGGTTAGCATGGATGCACTATGAACCTGACTTGGTTAAGACTAAAGGCCCCTTAACGCATCCTGGAGAATGCTGGCCATATCTTGGATGGCCAGAGATTAGTGCACTGCACGGCTGCCCAAAACCCCACCCACCTCCGCACCACTCCACCTGACCGATTAACAGCAGCTTTGCCCATTAGATTAGTGCTATGCTCTCAGCTCAGGTGCAGGAATTCTCCTAACCCATGCTACAAGGCTGCACTGTTAGCTTGAACTGTGGGAAAGACTGGTCCAAATTGGGATGCTGACATTGCAAGGGGTTGTGAGCACCTCCCCCAGTCACTGCTCCATGGCCAGCTTTGGCAAGGAGATTGTACAATGTGCCCAGCTGTCCAATTGTTCTGCAGTCAACAAAAATACTCATGAATTTACAGTCTGTGCCGAGGGGTGAAAAGCTCTGAAGCACTTGGTGGCACTTTTATGCCTCTGTGTTGTTTGATAAGCTAAATAAGCTAGATGGCTGTCTCCAATTATCTCAATGTGGCTGCGCCTGAACTGTCTCAGCTGAAGAGGAATGGTCACTTCATACAAGGTGTCCCTAATGCACGGCCATTTCCCTCACCCACCATATTCCCCCATCCTAAATGCTTGTGTTCTACATTCAACCGCAGGGCAGCCCTTGCCCTCGATCTCCCACAAGTCACCTCAACTGCAGGGCAGCCCTTGCCCACCCACCCCACTCCCCCCGCAAGTCGCCTCAGCCTTGAAGTCCAACTGGCGGGCACTTCGCAATGTTACTGTGTACTCACTTCCGAGTTCCCTTCAAAGTGCAGTCCGCCTAGAGCATTCTTTTTATATGCTGTCGTGAAACACATCAGCATGTTTTCCAGCTGACGTAGGCGGACGGTCCAGCGGGGGGGAGGGGACGATTCCAGCGGGCTGGCCTAATAATAGTATGCAGATGTACTACAATGAGGTTCCCAAAGTCCAAAGGTGGGAAATGCAGATGATTGCAAACTGGTTTACGTTGTCGTGAAACTGATTGCGCCATGTTGTCTGCTCATGCCACTGAGCACACCCAATGCCAGCGGGCACAGAAAATTCTAGCCATAAACATGCAATCTAGCTTGGCACCAACCCCAAGGGAGCACGGATCTGTTCGATGTGCTGTTACTAAAATGAAATGCTAAGCCCAAGGCCCTAAATGACTAAAGGGAACATTAAAGATCTCGTGGTACTATCTGAAAAGCAGTGAGCCGTCTGGCCAAAATTCCTTCCTTAGTTAACACCATTAAAGTATCATTATTTGATCACTCATTTATTTGTTATTTTACGATCCCTGTGGAGGCCAATAACTTTTAGAAAGAGATATGAATTTCCCAGTGACCGACGCAAAGAATCACACAAAAAATTTTAAGACTTTTACTCCCAAGCAAACTAAAAGCAGCATGGACTAAATAGGTTCCCTTATTCTTCAACATCAGATTTCCAGCATCCACAGTATTTTGCTTATATTTATGGACTAAACAATACTTGATAGGTAATGAATATACAAAGCTACAGAAAAGGTATCCCACATTAACCAATCAACATAACTGAAAATGCCATAAAATGATTATATGTCATACCACACTTTGAACAAATATATAGCCTTCTGATAAAGTCCCAAATTCCTCCCGGTGATTCACAGGCTCTCTTCTCCCTGTCCCACTTCCATTGCCCTTTTAAAAGTCCTTTCACTCAATCCTCCTGAGTATAATCGAATTGACTTGCAGCAGTAAGGCATGCTCTGCGACCTCCTTGGACTTTATATCTCCACAGGTCCCATTTCTTCAAGCAAGGAATCCATTCTCAGTAACATTCGACATTGTAGTTAATAAAAAAACAGTCTCGCCCTCTGCTTAGTACAGTTGCCATTGTTTTCAGTCTTTCCCTCCAGGTCTCTCTGACCAACAGAGACTGCAAAGTTCAAAACCAGCTGCCCCTCTTTTGTGTCAACATGTGAAAACTAGCACTTGAGTTTCTATGAGTTTCAACCTGGGCCTCTGCTCCCATGGCAACCACATTGCATGTGTCTGTTTCCAGGCAGAGTTCAGCATGATTACCATCCCCCATTCCAGGACATTCTAAAATTACCTAAAATTAAAAGAGAGAGCTTAAAACATAACCGTCCCATAAAGACTCGCGTTCGTAACAGTTGTCTGTGGCAAGTTGCACACAAATTAACTGCTGTGGTTGTTTTCATAAAAATGACTGCACTTGAAATATAACTTATGGTTGTCAAATGCTGAAATATCCAGTACATGAGATACAGCACCATATCAATGCAAATTCTTCCTTTCTTATTTCCATTGGAAATCTAGTGAAGCGAAAACTTATGGGCCCTGGTTCTTCTCTGGGATGTATAGTGGTAGATGTATTACAAGTACATGCCTGACTGTCAGTGTGCTGATTTACAACACACTATAACAAACCACAGGGGTTGATACTGGCCACAGAATATCAGGATATCCTGACTTTCGAATTGGGCTATTGATATCTTCCAGCACGTGTAGCAGTGGAGTCAATATAAACAATATGAATATCCATTGCACCATCCAACATATGCCCTTCAAATAGTCATCCTAAATTTATCCCATACTCTTTGCCTCCTCTTCCTCTACTTTTTAAATCTACAGTGTTAAGGAACTTTTTCTCTTAAGGTTAACCCTATCGCTCCTGTTTCTAGAATTTGTGTTAATCTTGAACATGTTATTGAGGCTTGACCTATGTATTCCTTTAAGAAGTGAATATTTTTATAGTATCTATTATGATTCACCTATTCCCCAGAGCAAACAATTCCAAGCTCTTCAACAACAAAAACAAAAATACCTGGAAAAACTCAGCAGGCCTGACAGCATCTGCGGAGAGGGATACAGTTGACGTTTTGAGTCCGTATGACCCTTCATCAGAACTAAGAAATATAGAAATGAGATGAAATATAAGCTGGTAGAAGGGGATGGGGCAGGTAGAGCTCAATAAGGGGCCAGTGACAGGTGGAGGAAAGAAGAGACTGCCAAAGATGTCATAGACAAAAGGACAAAGGGGTGTTGACGGTGGTGATATTATCTAAAGGATGTGCTAATGGGGACATTAAGGGTAGCAAGCAGGACAAGCTAGTGGCAGATGGTCCTAGTGGGGGTGAGGTGGGGGGAAGGAATCGAAATGGGCTAAAAGGTAGAGATGAAACAGTAGATCGAAATAAATTTAAAAATAGATGGGAAAAGAAAAATATATTTGTTTAAAAATGATAAATTATTGGAAAAAGGGGGATCAGAAAGGGGGTGGGGATGGAGGAGAGAATTCATGATCTGAAATTGTTGAACTCAATATTAAGCCCGGAAGACTGTAAAATGCCTAGACGGAAGATGAGGTGCTGTTCCTCCAGTTTGCGTTGAGTTTCACTGGAACATTGCAGCAGGCCAAGGACGGACATGTGGGCATGAGAGCAGGGTGGTGTTTTGAAATGGCAAGCGACAGGGAAGTCTGGGTCATGCTTGCGAACAGACCAAAGGTGTTCTGCAAAGCGGTCACCCAGTCTGCGTTTGGTCTCTCCAGTGTAGAGGGGACTGCATTTGGAGCAGCGAATGCAGTAGACTAAATTGAGGGAAGTGCAAGTGAAGCGCTGCTTCACTTGAAAGGAGTGTTTGGGACCTTGGACGGTGAGGAGGGGGGAAGTAAAGGGGCAGGTGTTGCACCTTCTGTGGTTGCATGGGAAGGTGCCGTGGGAAGGGGTTGAGGTGTAGGGGGTGATGGAAGAGTGGACCCGGGTGTCCTGGAAGGAACGATCCCTACGGAATGCCGCCGGGGGGGGTGAAGGGAAGATGTGTTTGGTGGTGGCATCATGCTGGAGTTGGCAGAAATGGTGGAGGATGATCCTTTGAACGTGGAGGCTGGTGGGGTGATAAGTGAGGACAAGGGGGACCCTATCATGGTTCTGGGAGGGAGAGGAAGGTGTGAGGGTGGATGCGCGAGAGATGGGCTGGACACGGTTGAGGGCCCTGTCAACCACCCTGGGTGGAAAACCTTGGTTAAGGAAGAAGCAAGACATGTCAGGGGAACTGTTCTGGAAAGTGGCATCATCAAAACAGATGCGACGGAGGCAAAGGAACTGAGAGAATGGGATGGAGTCCTTACAGGAAGCGGTGTGTGAGGAGCTGTACTCGAGGTAGCTGTGGGAGTCGGTAGGCTTGTAATGAATATTGGTGGTCAGTCTATCACCAGAAATTGAGACTGAAAGGTCAAGGAAGGGAAGGGAAGTGTCAGTGATGGACCATGTGAAAATGATGCAGGGGTGGAAATTGGAAGCAAAATTAATAATTTTTTCAGATCCAGACGAGAGCATGAAGCAGCTCCGAAGCAGTCATCGATGTACCGGAGAAAGAGTTGTGGGAGGGGGCCCGAGTAGGAATGGAACAAGGAATGTTCCACATACCCCATAAAGAGACAGGCATAACTGGGGCCCATGCTGGTACCCATAGCCACACTATGCCAAGCTCATCTCTCTGCCAAGCCCTTCAACCTCTACTTCGTGACCTTATGTTTTGTGCTTGGTATCAATTTTGTTGGATTTTTTTTGTCTATAGTGCCTCAAGATCTAAGGTTACTATAGTATGGCAAACCAAATTATACAAAGTACTCAAGGTGGAGCTGTTTCAATAGCCTTGTATAGGCTCATTATCACCTCTAAGAGTGCTATATATCTCTGCTATACATCTGAAGATCCAGCCAGCTTTTCTTACTGCTGCTGCACACAGCCTAGTTAGTTTGAGTGCCTTTCCACTAATATCCTGAGATTCCTCTATTATGTTGTAACTTGCTAAAACCGTTATGAACAGCTCTCTCCAAGTATTTTTAAAATATTTAGCTTTGTATTTCCATTTCTTCATTTTGCTATCCCCATCTCAATGTCTTAGATTTGTCCATATTAAATGCCATTAGCCTATTCATGTGTCCAATTTATCCAAATCACTTTTTCTGGTTTGCCTCCAACTGTGGCTAGAGTCCACTAGCTGCAATTTTGATGTAGTAATGCACAGAATTAAAATATTTCCTTTCGCCAAGAAGCATGTAGCAACTCCAGGGATATTAACAGCGGATTGGCCAAGACAAAGACCCCAAGACCATATAAAAAATCTCCCATGAATGCTCAACTCTACTGCCATGGAAACCTTGGTTTCCAATGTGCAACAAACTCTCTCCTGAACCCCAAACAGTCTGGGTGATGATGTGGAGAGAGTTGTCAATATGGGTTTCAGCAGTCTTTTGACTGCCGTTAGGCTTGCTATTGTGTCTATCAATAGACATGGTGAGACATTGCCAAAAGCATGATATGGTTGAAGCTACTATCTCACAATGCCAAACCATCTTCCTGCCCCACCATATCCTTCGCTGACTGTGGGACTGGAATTTTACTGGGCCACTGCCAGTGGAGTCAGCATTTGGTGGGGCGGGTGGGGGAGTGAGGGCAGGTGACTGTAAAATGCAGTTGGGTCCTGTTTGCCTGGAAGTCCAATGCCATGATGTCACTTCTGAATTTTAAATGGGGAGGGAACCCTGGAGGATGGACATCTAATATCAATGTTGTGGGACATCAATTAAGTTGTTTCAAATGGAAAGTAACTTGAATTTTACGGTGCTTTTAGTATTTTATGAACAACACATGTGAACCATGGAGCTTCAAAGCCCTGCCTGGTTAAAGGAGGTGATAGGTTAGTGCTGCCTTTGCCTGCCAGCCATCTGGAAAGCCAATACTCTGTAGAAGGGAGGATGGGGAATGGAAACTACTACCTGACAACAGCAGAATAGAGGATAAATATGACAACACCAATGAGATTAGGGACATACGAAGGTGGTATCACCAACAGAGCTGATACACTCTCAAGCTATACCCCAGTACCCTGTCGTGGAATCCAAGGGTGAACAACCATCAATGGGAGAGCTGCAACAAACAATAAAATGGATGAAAAACAACAAAGCCTGTGGCCTCGATGGTATCCCAGCTGAGGTCTTCAAAGCTGATGGTCTTGTACTCACATCAAGGCTCCATGCATTCATCCTACAGATTTGGGAAGAACAATAACTCCCCTCCCCTGGCTTCAGGGACGCAATGATTGTAACAAGAAGGGAGGTAAATCATGCTGTGATTGAGGTATTGACATCCATAGCATGAAAAATCCTGACACACATTCTCCTGATTTGCTGACTTCCTGTGATTGAGGAAATCCTCCTGGGGACACAGTGTGACTTTAGACCTTCCAGGGAAATGTCTGACATGGTCTTTGTTGCCAGCAAATCCAAGAAAAATGTCAAGGACAACACCAGGAACTCTTCATTGCATTCATCAACCTAACCCAAAGCATTTGACTCAGTAAGTTGTGAGGCTCAGTGGGTTGTTCTCTGTAGTGATTGCAGGTAAAACCTTACTTACTGCCTTTAGGAGTCACATGATTGTACAGATGAATCAGCCCTAAGCATGGGTAATCTTAGGGGCAGAGCTTTCTAATCGTGGGCCTGGTTCAAGCATGTAGTTTCTGCAAGAGCTCTGTATGTACATTTTTCTGTTTTAAGTAAGAACCCTGTCTGATACATCAAGCTCATTACATTCCCCAAAGATTCTAAGAAGCTTCATTACAATTCTGCAATTGCTTCATGATGATATGAATCCAACTGCCTTGAGTGGGAGATCTGAAAGAGGTGTTTTCAAGATCTGGACCAGGGTCAAGTAAGGCTGTATGATAGCCCCCATACTACTTGACAGTGGCAAGTCACTTCATCAAAGATCAACTACCCTCTGGAATCAGTATTAAATACCACCTAGATGGAAAACCCTTTAATCTCAGTCACCTCCATCCCAAAACTAAACTGACCACATACATAATCTACAGTTTGCGAATGACTGCGGTGTCATTGCCCACCCTGCACCAGATTTGCAAGCCGCTCTTGATCTCTTCAATTCTGCTCCTTGGCCTGTCCTTGAATGCTGCCAAAATGAAACTCATATTGTTTTTCTGTCTGTTTGGGGTCTAGATGGGGTTCTTTGAGGCTTATCTATTCTCCCAAAATAAGCTACTCGAGACTGTAGTTTGTTAAAATCATTACTCTTTATTCACAGCTTCTATAAACATATTAGAAACTCTGCAACTTCTTCTCTCTCCAGATCTCTGTTACTCAATCATGTGGCATCATGTCCTTCTGATGTTAACCCTTTATTCTACATATATATCAACCCACAGCTGGTCAGCCAAATATTACACCTCCCATTTATGTTGAAGGAGTGACTCTGGAATATGTTGAGCATTTCTAATACTTTGGCAGCTACCTCTCTCAAAAGGCCACTATTTATGAAGAGTTCCAACACCAAATCAGCTGCACCAGCTCAGCCTTCTAAAAAATATGGCAGTGAGAGTTTGACAACAAGTCAATAGAAGTCCTTGTGTACAGGGCAGTTGTTGTAACCACACCCACATGGTTATAAGGGAATCAAATATTCCGGGGTATGTGACTTTTTGAAAGGACAGGCAGGAGGAAAGGGTGGTGGGGTAGCTTTGTTAATATGAGGTGAAATAAGTATGATAGCAAGAAACGATCTTGGATAGGAAGATGTTGAATCCATTTGGGTGAAGGTAAGAAATAACAAGGGGAAGAAGACACTGGTGGGAGTAGTCTATAGGCCCCCTAAAAGTAGCTATACTGTAGGACAGAAAATAAATCAGGAGATAATGAAGGCATGTAAAAAAAGCCAGTACATTCATGGGTGAATTTAATCTTCATTAGATTGGGAAAATCAAATTGGCAGAGGTAGCCACAAGCAAGGATTCATAGAGTGTATTTGGGACAGTTTCCTAGAACAATATGTGTGGATCCAATGAGGGATCAGGCTATTTTGGATCTGGTAATGTGTAATAAGGCAGGTAATAAATGATCTCAGGGTAAATGATCCCCTAGGAAACAGTGACCATAACATGGTTGAATTTAGCATTCAGTTTGAAAGTGAGAAACTTAGGATGGAAACAACTGCTAAACTTAAATAAGGGCAATTACAAAGGAATGAGGACAGAGTTAGCTGGAGTAGACTGGGAAAAGAGTTTAGCAGAAAATACGGTTGATGAACAATGGCAGTCATTTAAGAAAATAGAAAGGGGATAAACCAACTATGGTTAACCAAGGAAGTTAAGGACAGTATCAAATTGAAAGAAAAAGCATACAATGTAGCAAAGGTTATGGTAACCCAGAGGATTGGGAAAGTTTTAAAAACCAACAAAAGATTACCAAAAAAATAATAAAGGGGGAGAAAATAAACTTTGAGGGTGAACTGGCAAATAATATAAAAACAGACAGTAAGAGCTTCTTCAAATATATGAAAAGGAAGAGAGAGGTCAAAGTGAACATCGGCCCCTTAGAGAATGAAATGGGGGAAATAATAACGGGGAACCAGGAAATGGCAGAGGAGTTGAATAAATGCTTTGCATCAGTCTTCATGGTAGAATACACTAATAGCATTCCAAAAATACTAAATAATTAAGGGCCAAAAGGTGCGGGGGGAGGAAATAAATACAATAACTATCACTAAAGAAAAAGTACTAGGGAAACTAATGGGGCTAAAGGCCAATAAGTCCCCTGAACCTGATGTGTTACATCCTAAGATATTAAAGGAAGTAGCTACAGAGATAGTGGATGCACTGGTAGTAATCATCCAAGAATCCTTAGATTCTGGAAAAGTCCCAGAGGATTAGAAAACTGCCAATGTAACACCCTTAATCAAAAAGGGAGGGAGACCAAAAACAGGTAACTATAGTCCATCATTCCATCATTGGGAAAATGTTAGAGTCTATTATAAATTAAGTAATAGCAGAGCATTTAGAAATGCAGAGTCAGAATAGCTTCTTGAAGGAGAAATCATGCCTGACAAATTTGTTAGAATTCTTTGAGGAGGTAACAAGCAGGATAGATAAAGGGGAACCAGAAGATGTAATATATTTGGATTTCCAAAAGGCATTCGATAAGGTACTGCACGTAAATCTATTTAATAAGGTAAGAGCCCTTGGTGTTGGTATATAAGCATGAATAGAGGATTGGCTAATAAAAGACAGAGAGTTCGGATATGAGGGGCATTTTCAGGAAGGCAACCTGTAACCGGTGGAGTGCCACAGGGTTCAGTGCTGGGGCCACAACTATTTACAATATATATTAATGACTTGGATAAGGGAAGTGAATTTACTATCACCAAGTTTGCGGATGACACAAAAATAGGTGGGAAGGCAAATGGTGAGGATGACACAAGGAGTCTACAGAGCAGATTTAGATAGGTTAAGTGAGTGGGCCAAAGATTGGCAGATGGAATATAATGTGAGAAAATGTGAGGCTATGCATTTGGCAGGAAGAATAGAGGAGCTGAATATTATTTAAATAGAGAAAGACTGCAGAAAGCTACAGCACAGAGGGATTTTGGGGTCATCGTGCATGAATCACAAAAAGCTAACATATAAGTTCAGCAAGTAATAGGGAAAGCAAATGAAATGTTGGCCTTTATTTCAAAGGAAATGGGTATAAAAATAGGGAAGTCTTGCTGAAACTATACTAGGCACTAGTTAGGCCACATCTAGAATACTGTGAACAGTTTTGATCCCCTTATCTATGGAAAGATATATTGGCATTGGAGGCAGTCCAGAGAAGGTTCACAAGGTTGATCCAAGGTATGGAGGGATTTTCTTATGAGGAGAGGTTGAGTAGGTTAGGCCTGTACTCATTGGAGTTTTGAAGAATGAGAGGTGACCTTATTGAAACATATAGGGGGCTTGACAGGACAGATGTTCAGAGTTATTTCCCCTTGTGGGAGAGTCTAGGACCAGAGGGCATAATCTCAGAGTAGGGGGTCACCCATTTAAGACAGAGATGAGGAGGACTTTCTTCTCTCAGAAGGTAGTGAATCTGTGGAATTCTTTACCACAGAGGGCTGTAGATACTGGGTCATTAAGTATATGAAAGGCTGAGATAGACAGGTTTTTAATCAGTAAGGGAATCAAGGGTTATGGTGAAAAGGCAGGATAGTGGAGTTGAGGATTATCAGATCAGCCATGATCTCATTGAATGGCAGAGCAGACTCGATGGGCCAAATGACCTACTTCTGCTCCTACGTCTTATGGTCTTATGGTCTAATGCTACCGCAGTGAGACCTGGACCTATGAGACCTATCAGCAACACATAAGATTCCAGAGAAATTCCACCAGCAATGCCTCCTCTGCATCCTCCGGATTCAATGGGAGGAGCGTCAAACAAACTTTAGTGTCCTCCTTGAAACCAGCTCCACAAGCATTCAGGTAAATCTCCTGCAAAATCAATTATGATGGACTGGATATTGTGACTGGGCGGCTGAAAAACACCTCTCTCGCCAGGTCCTGTTTTCTCAAATCTCAAATGGCCAGTGTTAAAAAAAAACACTTCAAAAACACTCTGAAACTCTCCTTGAAGCGGGCAGCATTGACGTTAATGACTGGGCGGAGCTTGCTACCAATCGTTCAAAATAGTAACAACTTGTTCATCAAACTGCATCACGCTTTGAGTCCAAACATCTTAATGATGAGGCAGAGCAGCCGCAGAGAAGGAAAGACGAAGAAGCAAATCTGGCACTCTTGTTCCCATTAACTCATTGGACATCCTACCCCATGTGGCCAATGGTCTGCAGATCGAGAATCGGCCTAAACAGTCACATGAAGACCCATGGCAGAAACTCTCCATCCTGAGTAGACACCACCTCAAATCGAGGGACAGACAACGATGAAGATGCAGCACCAGACTGACGGGGTGTGCTGCAAGGGTCACAGAGGGCAGTGGCATTTTCTCCCAAGGGACTATACAGAAAACATCTTAGAGAAGCTGGACTGCAAAGAATGCGCAGGACTAGGAGAAAACCCACCTGCCATAGGCCTGATTCACCCAGTCTTTGTGGCTTTCTCCTCTGAGAATAAGGTGCAGCTCAGAGGGAGGGTGGTCCAGGCACCAGTGGGGTTTACAGCAGAAATGCCAGGAGCAGCAAGAGGACCAGCCTCTGGGTGGACACAGGAGAAGGGCACAGAGGAGTGTGGCACTACCTCCTGACAGGACAGCCCTATCTAAAGGAGAGAGCCTACTGGACATGGCTCAATTATCCCCAAGGGTAGCGTCCTCTGGTCATGAGCGGGGCAGGGCCCGCTCGCCGACATGTAAAATGACGCGGGGATACGTTGAGCGTGCATCCCAACGTCACCCCGCATCATTTAGATTCTCAGTTTGGCCTATTAAGGCCATTAAAAACTAATTCAGATGATTAATAGGCCTGCCCGTCCAGCCTTAAGATTGGCGGGCAGGCCGGGAGCCCAAGCGGGCTTCAGAAAAAACACGGGCGGGATAAGGTTTCATGAGGGTATTTAAATTTTTATAAAATGTTTCAATAAAAGTTATGGAAATGTCCCAACTCATGTGACAGTGGCAGGGAAATTTTTTTTATCACTTTTATTTAAAGTTTTCAATGTGAGCTGATTTCCCTGAGGCAGCACTTTGCCTCAAGGAGATCTGTGCGCTCTTTCATGCGCATGCAGCAAAGAGTGCACTCCTGGCTGAGGGAACCACCACCACCACCCCCACCCCCCTAGCCGGTCCGCAGAGCGAGTGCATAGCGCTTCCCGGCGGACGTCACACTGGGTGGGCCTTAATTCTCCCACCCACGTAAAATGGCAGCGCCCAACCCACCTACCGGGGGCACCGATCGGAAGGCCGCCTGCCCACGCCTGTTTCTGCACCTCCCCCCCGACGGGGGGAAATGGTGCCCCAGATGTCCGAGAGGCAGTGTCAGTACGGACTGAGCCTTTCTAAGGAGGTCGTCACCAATTTATGATTCATGCTGCAGAAGATGACAAAGTGAAGGAGATCATTGATTCATTTGCAGCACAGGTTTAGTGGGGGACCCCATAGCTGCTGATTTCCCCTGCAATCACCATCCAGGTTCTCTTGGTCAGACAGACCAGGGGCCTCTTCTTCCTGTTTGTCAGGAGAGGACATCCTGCATTGTCCTTGCATCCTAGAGGAGAACCTGCAGGGAGGCATCACTGAACCATGGGGCCACCCAAGATCTTTTCTCTGCCATGGTTACAGCAGGCTCCCAGTCAGCTTCTTTGGGAGCTTCTACACTGCTGATCATTTCCAACAAGACAGCAGTGCATGCAGGGCCGGCAGCCCTTTAAAAATGGCATCAGCACCGGCCTTTGAGTAACTGATGTCACCATCGGCACCTCAATGCCTTCCTCTTAGAGGCTCCTACCTCCCACTATTCGCTAAGTGGCGGGCCACCGTGTGACATTGCTTAGCTGGTCACATGAGGCTAGAGCAGAAATGACACCTGCTTCTGCTGCTTCTGCCAGAATCTACCACCTCCGAACAAAATTCAGCCCTCCATGTTCCACCACATTTACAGCAGGGAAATGTGGTTGCATCAAAGTTCTACTGTGGCAAGAGACAGACCCTGTATCAGCAGGTGATGGGAATAACATTGATGGCAGCTCAGCATGAAGCAGATGCAAAATAGTTGAAGATGTGTTGTTGAAAGCCTGGTGATGGTGTAAAGAAAAGCATTCATTCAATGGTAAATAGGGACTTAGGAAAAAGCTACTAATGAGTGTCTGGCAAACAGATTAAGCAGCTGGTTAAGGTGCTTCAGCAGCTGCAAATTTTAAGGATGGTGTGAAGGATAAATCTGTAAACCATTAAGTGAACATTAATTAAAAGACACTAGATGAATCTTTACCCAAAGTCCTCATCAAAGAAACATCTGGAGATTTACCATCTATCTTGGAATTGTTGGTGCCTTCTGTTTTGTTTGAACCAATTTCCAAACCATATGAATGGTTAGACAAATCAAAACTATTTTTAGGTCATGTTATACGTAATGGAGGTAATCTTTGTGAGCTGAATTGTCAAAGAGAAAATCAGATAACAAAATTGTAAACCCACATTTCTTTACGAAAACATTTATAATGCCTCAATTAATATCTTAATAGAAACATTAAAGAGTTTGCAAGGTAATTGAGCAAATATTGGCCTAGATTTTGCAGTTCTAATGATGGTGAAACCATCAGTCTTTGCCATCATTACTCTGTGAATCTGACAGTGACATTTTGCATCCACACATGCACAGTTAAAGGCAGGAATCCAGAAGATGCTGTCACTGATTCCCTGCTCCTCTGTGATACACTGTCGAAGCCCTCACAGATCAACATCAACTCGAAATCACTAAATTGATGAGGGCTTCCACTTTTTATGCTAATATTCTCACGGTAAAAACTGTTGAAGAGGTGGTACTTCTTGAATGAGTTTTAACTGTTCTTCTAACAGTATGCTCAGTCATAATTATTACTGAATATCTTCTCTGGCCCTGTAAAACTAATTTGATATTTATGGAATGTTAGATTTCACCATTCCATGATAAAAATGCCATAGATTTTTAGTTCTTTAAAGTTTGTTAATGCAATTTCAGCTATTGACTTAATCCCACATGTATGTTCCAATCTTTATTTCAAGTTTTGTAAAATTATAAAAAAAATAAATGTTAAAGTCTACTTGTTACATCATGGTTTACCATTTGTGAAAATTCCTCGATATAATTGGCTGCTTATAGCCTGCTTGATGATACAACTGTTTTTGGATACCTGGAGTATGCCTAAAGCTGACACCAGAATGAAAATGACATCAGATAAGTGAAATGCATGCCACAGCACCCACTAGATCCCTGTGGACATCTTTCTTTGAAGTCAGGAGCAAGCACCATCACTTCTCTGTTGGCCACAAAATCTGGGTCAATATTAATTGGTCGAATTATGATAAGGATTAAATGGTGGCTCTGGAAATTCATTGACACTAGGAAACACTTTCTACATTTAGCATAGTCACATGATCTCTTTCAATTTCTCACCTATTGCTGACAGGTCTATAGGTTGCCTTATCTCTCCCAAAGGTACCCCGGTACCCTATCCAAAGGGGTACCTTACCTCGCCAAAGGGGTACCCTGGCAATCCAAATTAATCTACCAAATTCAGACCTTCACTTACCTGCACACCCCAGATTCCACACTCCCGGCCTTCCAAAATCCCTCTTCAGTGGAGGTAGCCTGTGATTTAAATGGCCAGCTGCCTTGGCAAATCATGCATATGCGAGCCCCAGCCCGACTCCAGTCCCGCCCCATTGAAGATGGGAAATGCTGAGTTTGAGGGGCAGGACTTAGAATTTTCGGCCATTTTCAGGAGTTTTGCCATGATGAAGAGCCTCTCAATCGTGGTGAAAATCCAAGCCAACGTTTCAGGTCAAGGACCTTTCTTCAGAACTAAAGGAAGATAAAAATGTAATAGGTTTTGTGCCAGTGAAAGGGAGAGGGGGGGAAGAACAAAAGGGCAGGTCTGTGGTAAGGTAGAGGGCAGCAGAGATTAAATTTAAAATATTTCATGGTACAAAAGGCAAGGAGTGGTAATAGTTGTAGAAAAGAAACAAATGATTTGTCCTTAGTGGGTGTGAATGACAAAATAATGAACAGCTGTGTCCAAAAGCAAAAATATAAAAAACAAGGTTAAGAATGGCACATGCAAAACAAAAAGAATCAAAATGGGTCGACAGAGTTACAGTCTGAATTTATTGAGCTTAATGTTGAGTCCGGAAGGCTGTAAAGTGCCCAACCGAAAGACGAGGTGCTGTTCCTTGAGTTTGTGTTGAGCTTCATTGAAACACAAACCAGGCCAAGGACGGAGATGTCAGCGTGGGAGAAAGGTGGACAATGAAAATGGCAAGCAACCAAAAGCTTGGGGTCGTGCTTGCAGAACTAGTGGAGGTGTTCAGCAATGGGGTCACCCAATTTGCTCTAGGTCTCCCCAGAGTAGAGGAGACCACATCTTGAGCAGCAAATACTGTATGCCAGATTGAAAGAAGTACACATAAATCACTGCTTCAGTTGGAAGGAGTGTTTCAGGCTTTGAACATTAAGGAGAAAGGAGGAAAAAGGGCAGGTGTTATTTCTCCAGTGTTAGCATGGGGATGCACTGTGGGAAGGGTACTCACCATGATTGCCCACTGGGGAGTAGCGGTTCAAGAAGGCAGCTCACCACCACCTTCTCAAGGGGAACTAGGGATGGACAATAAATGCTGGCCCAGCCAGTGAAGCCCACATCCCGGGAATGAATACAAATAAATGAGTGCTATAGACCCAGGATAACGCCAGTAATGACACCAAGATGTAAAGAAGAGGTAACTATAACTTATTTACTGTAACTTAGATAACACAAAAAATATCAAGTATTGAAGTGGAGATGTTATCTATCTTCAAACGTCTTAACTCTTCAACTAGCATGATTGCAGCAGCTGCAGCTACAAGAAATCGGAATATTTAATCAGGTCATTGGTTGTCTGCAATGATAAAAGGACTTCAGGTATAACAAACAGGTTACCACACAAATTTGTTAATACCAATGTAGAAAATGCCATTAAATATTTTTGTTAATCTTGCTCAACTAGCTCAGCGTTCCCAAGATCTGAGCAGATTTACACCTTAATGTGGCACCAGGCCTCTAGAATGTACGTCCTGTTCGAATATCATGTTCTGGCCTGGTTATTGCATTAGGCAACTGATCATTGTTTAGCAACAGGTCAGGAAAAAAAATGGCACTTCCAATGAATTATTTTTTTCTTAAGCAGACATTCTAGAGGCCTTTTGAAGATTGCTAACACCTCTAGTGCATGACATTTTTTGTTCTAGCTGAGTTTTAGTTACCTTTTATTTACTTCTGTTTTGCTAGCTTCATAGCTAATTGGCTTAATGGCAATCTGTTTGCTGACAGCATGGACTGGATTTTCCTGCTTCTGGTGGAACAAGGCTTCCACTAACCTTTTTGCAACGTCAATTTATTTTTGTGTGTCAAGATCATTGCCCATGCAAGGTGGCCTCCCAGTAGGATTCCAGCCACTAAGGAACAGCCTGCCTTTGCCCAGGGTAAAATGCCAGGGTACCCTAATGGGAGTGTACTGTTGTGTCACAACAGGCAGCCAGGAAAATATATGGATAGAAGAGCATCAAAGAAGAGAAGAAAAATGCTTTGAGCATTCAGCTGAGATCAAGGCCTTAGAAGATGAGACTTTGGGATGAAGGTGAGGAGCCTCTCTGAATCCTTCTTTCTTCATTTGCAAAGATTACTGCCGCTACCCTGGGCCTGTAGCATTCTCTGGTGGGAAACCAAAGAGAGTGGTGGTAAGAAAGGGAAATGGGATAGAAATGATTTGACACAAATCCTTACAACCAACAAATTAGCCAAAATAAATCCAAAACTGAAGCTGACCAAAGTGGGTCAAAAATAATTGAAAATCACACATACAGTGTGCAGTTTGTTTCTTTAAATAATTCGCATTTTCCACTTCATGACACCTTCTACAAACAGGAGGTCAACTTGTACATATACTCTGAGGACACCTTGATCTATTTGTCAACCACCTTCCTCAGCCCATCCCCTGTCTCTGTGTTGTCAGACTGTTTGTCCAATATCGGATGAATCACAATTTGCTCCAGTTAAACTTTGGCCCCCGTACACAAACTCTGCAGTCTGAGCACTGTCTCCAGCTGCCTTCATGGCCATTATATTATTGTGAACCAAACTGTCTGCAACCTCTGTGTCCTTTTAAACCCCGAGATGAACTTCCCGCTCCATGAAATCTCCATCACAAAGAAAGCCTATTTCCAAAATTCCAATATCCATATCCTATCCCATAGCAAGTCCCGCTCAATGTCCTTGTTGTCCTCTATTGTTTATCAGGTCCCCAAGCCTCAAATTTAAAATTCTCATCTTTGTGTTTAAATCCTTCATAACCTTGCCCTTTTTAATTCCAGTAGCTTTGTATTTGTCTAAAATGCACCCACAATTGCCCTCCTGCCTCCCCTGAATTCTCCATTCCTCTGAGTGTGGCCTCTTGTGCGTGCATCTCCTCCATCCTTAAATCACTCTGCCTCCCCTTCTTAAGATGCTTTATAAAACCCACCTCTTTGGCCAAACTTCTGACTATGCTGCTTGATAATCTTTTTTTTTTGTCTTAGTGTACATTTTTATCTGATTACTTCTCTGTGAAGCATCATGGGATGTTTTTCCAAGTTAAAGGCACTATATAAATGCAATTTCCTGCTGAATTAAAAGGTACATTCTCACAATTTCTAAGTGAAACATTAAGAAATGGTGTACTCCTAGAATGAAGTGCAGGGAATAATGTGAAAACCTAAATTAATGTTGCTTCAATCCTAATAGTCCTTTATTTCTTCTCGAGATGTGGGTTTCATTGGCCAGGTCAGCATTCATTGGCCTTTGTAATTCTACTTGAAAAAGTAATGGTGAGCTCTCTACTTTAACTCTTGCATGTGATGAAGATATTTCCACAATGCTGTTTAGAGGCAAAATTTTAGGTTGGCATGCAGGTGCGCGCCTGACCCGATCAGAAGCAAGATTGCACGAGATGACGTCAGGCGAACATCCCGACATCATCCTGCGCTCGCACAATATTTCAGTTGGCGGGCACACGTGAGTGTCAGAAGTCCGGCCGCTGACAATTAAGAAGACAATTAAAGTTGTTAAGGTTTTCGGGGTCCATCCAACCTTATGCTTGGCGGATGGGCGAGTCTGCCAGGGGGGCTTTGCATTTTTGATGAAACCTCATCCAAGGGCAGGATGAGGTTTCCGTTATTAAATTTTTTAAAAAATGTACGAACTGAAATTTCATCATGTTTATGTTCAGGTGATTGATTCTGATGCATGGACATTTTTTTCCAGAGTTTAACATCTTTATCTCATTGTTTTGAAGTCTTCAGCTCCCTGAGGCAGCTCTCTGCCTTCAGGGAGCTTTCATTCAGCGTTTGCCTGTGCCTGCACTTATGTCAGCGCCTGCCCTCCTCCCGCCCCCACCCCTAGCAGCGCTTAGCATTTCAGCACACGCATCAAGCTGCCTGGCCGTTAATTGGCCAACCAGCGTGAAATCGCGGTTGAGGGCCGATCGCGGGCGGTGGTCTGTTCCCTGGCCACTCCCGGGCTCGCCGATCATGCCCACACGCTGACCTAAAAATCCTGTCCTGGGAGTTCCAGGATTTTAACCCAGTGAGGAGGAAGGAACAGCAATATACTTCCAGTCTGGATGGTGTGTGACTAGGAAAGGAACATGGAAAGATGATGTTCCCATGCACCTGCTGCCCTTGACTTTCTAAGTGATGGAGCTTGCAAGTTTAGGAGATGCAGTTGAAGGAACCATAGTAAATTGCTGCAATGCATCCTACAGATAGGGAGGAGGAAGGATTGCAGCTGCATTGTATGAATGATGGAGAGGGTGAATGTTTGAGGTTGTGGATAATCTGCCGATAAATCAGTTTTTCCTCAATGGTGTCAAGCTTTGTGAGTGTTGTTGCAGTTGCATCCATCCAAGCAAGCGGAGAGTATTCCATCCCACTTGTGTCTCAAATCTTTTAGGTGGTGGAAAGGTTTTGGAGAACCAAAAGGTGTGTCTGTCATCATAGAATACCCAGCTTCTGTCTCATTCTGGTAGATATGGCATTTATTTGGCTGGTCCAGTTGAGATTGTGATCGATGAAAACTCCCAGAATGTTAATAGTGGGAGATTCAATGAAGGTAATACCATTCAATGCCAAGGGGAGATACTTAGCCTCTCTCTTGTTGGAGATGGTCATTGCCTGGCACATGCATGATCTGAATGTCACTTGTCACTTTTTAAAAATTCATTGTATGTTGGCTTCACTCGTTGGGCCAGCATTTATTGCCCATTCCTAGTTGCCCTTGAGAAGGTGGTGGTGAGCTGCCTTCTTGAACTGCTGCACCCCATGTGGTGTAGGCACACCCACAGGGCTGTTAGGAAGGGAGTTCCAGGAATTTGACCCAGTGACAGTGAAGAAACAGTGATTTTTCCAAGTCAGGGTGGTGAGTGACTTGGAGGGGAACTTCCAGGTGGTCGTGTTCCCATCTATCTGTTGCCCTTGGAGGCCATGGGTTTGGAAGGTGCTTCGAAGCAGCCTTGGTTAACACTCCAAGCCTGGATGTTATTCAGGTTTTGATGTTTTGCTTTTGACTGCATCAATATTTGAGGAATTACAAATGGAGCTGAACATTTTGTTATCATCAGTGAACACCCTTACTTCTGACCTGATGATGGAGTGAAGATTATTTTTGAAGCAGCAAAAGGTGAGCCAAGGACTCTGCCCTGAGGAACTCATGCAGTGATGCCCTAGAGATGATTTTCTTCCACAACCGCACTCATTTTCCTCTGCATGAAATATTAGTCCAGCCACAGGAGTTTCCCCCCAATGACTTTAATTTTCTTGGTGCCACACTTTGTCAAATGCTGTCACAATATCAAAGACTGTCACTCTCATTTCACCACTTGAATTCAGCTTTTTATTGTCCATATCTGGACAAAGGCTGTGAAAAGGTTTGAAGTTGAGTGGCCTTGGAGGAACGCAAACTGAGATCACACCTTGTACTGGTGAAACCTTCTTATCCCCAATGCTGCTCTCCTGAAGTATGAATCCTAGTGAGGAAAGACTGAAGGAACTTCAGCTTTTCAGAATCAAAGGCGATCTCACTGAGGTATGTATAATCGTAAATTATATGGAAAAAGTTACATTTAAAAATTGTTTAAAATTCAAAATGGGTGTAGGACAATGATGCACTGATTCAAATTAGTAAAGGTCACTTTTAGACCGATATCAGGAAGCCCTTCTAAATGCACAGAAAAGCCAACAATTGATATAGAGTCTGGATATTATCAGACGGGTGGAACCAAAAGCTCTGGAATCCTTTAAGAAACTTAGTTACAGCAGAGTGTATAGTTGTTCTGAGTGGATAAAATAACATGGGCCAATATTCCTCACCTATATATATATCTTGTGATTATGTTTAGGCTGTTCTTGTTTCCTGTTCTTTGTTTTGAAATCTAGTTTCTCTGCCAATGTCAATAAAAGTTTTAGCAGTAAGGAATGATCCTGATTGAATTACTTTCAAGTATGTATGAATTGACATGTAATTTCAATCCATTATAGTGAGCTTTTTTAAAATTTATATTCTGCTAGGTGGTTACACATATAAATCAATGTTGTATTGCACACAAAAATCACAACACAGTATGCAATTAACCATTGACATATCATTTCATTCTTCAACAATAAACTTTCTTTAAATGTATTTTTTGCTTATGTGGCTGGTGATTTAATCAATGTTGGACTGGACACAAACATCACAACGGAGAACATCATTATCAGTACTGCATTCCTCTGGCTCTGATGTATCACAACTAATGTCTATCTGTAACTCTTCAATTTACAGTATGACATAATTGATATTTTTTCATAATATTATATACAGTTAGAGGAAGACTAGGGATGGAATTTTCCGTGCATGAGTGGACAATATGGTGAGAAGGCCAAAAATCGGTTTCACATCATGAAGCCAGTTTGCAATTGTCCACCCCGCCCATCAATGGCAGGCAACGCAGCCCACCATTGGATGTTGGGAACCTCACTGTAATACATTTGCATATCATTATAAGCCCAGCCCGCCGGAATCCTCCCCACATGCTGGATCAGCCTCCCACGTCAGCGCGATTGCACACCGGCGTAGAACACATCTTGGCAAGTGTGATGTGCAGAAGTCGGGTCTTACCCATCAGGGCCTTTCCCACATCGCAGACATCCAAGGAGCAGAAGATGCTGGGGCCCGACAGCAACGGCACACTGGAGGAACGTCCATCACATGCTGAGTGGATTCTCATGGACATGGCTCTGCCGTGAAGCAGCTCATGGAGGTTGGAAAGTCACCATTGAGGGTCTGCTCACAACGGATGATGGTCGAGGGGGTGGAGAGGAAGGTCTAGCTGCGTTTAGGAGAGGAAGGTGCACCAGGGCATTAGAGAGGAAGGTTTAGGATCGACTGGGAGAGGAAGAGGTGTCTGGATTGTGAGGTTAGGGAGGGGGGAAATGAAGGTGTTGGGGGGACAGGTTGGGAGGGGGAGGTACTACAGGGGGAGGACGGTGTAACGGGGGAGAAGACGACAATTGGGGGGTGGGGGGTGGGGGGTGGGGGGGGGGGTAGGTGGAAGGTGTAAGGGAAGGAGCTCAGGGTTGGGAAGGAGTCCAGAGAGGGAAAGGAGTCCAGGGGGAGGAAGGAGTCCGGGGGGAGGAAGGAATGTGAAGAGGGAAAGGAGTAAGGGTGGAGGAAGAAGTAAGGGTGCCTGAAGGTGACAGGAAGGGGGAAGGACTAAGGAGGGAGGAGTCCAGGGAGTGGAGTCTGCGGGTGGGGTGGGAGAAAGACTGAGGGGGGCAGAGTCCAGGGGTGGAAGGAGTTCCAGGGGGAGGATTTCAAAGGGGGGAAGGAATTCCAAAGTGGGAAGGAATCCAGAGGAGGGGATGTCCAGGTGAACGTGCAAGGAAGGGCTCTAGTGAGCCCATGACTGCCTCCTGGGAAGCAGATTGAAGGCGGGCTTGATACGAGGGAATGGTAAGAATGAAGGCGGGCAGAATGAGGCGGTAGGGTGGGAGGGTGAGGGTGCGACGTATTGATAGAAGTGACGGCAAGGGTGGTTGGTGGGGACTTGGAGGCAGACCTGGGGTGGGAAGGAGGACGTTCAGAAGGAATGGAGTGTGCACGTTCACCTGGATATCCTTGAAAGAAAAGGGTTGTGGCTGGTAGGTCACGAAGGGGAGGTGGAAGGTGATGCCAGGGGGGTCGACAGTGATGGGGGAAAGGAAATGGGTGACTGGGGGAGGGGAAAGGACGGGGGACCTGACAAAAAATGCTAGGCACACCATGCTTGCCAAATCGAAAGTGAATCGAGTGTTGTGGTGGACAAGAACAGGAACTGCTTGGGAGTGTGATCATTGGGTGGGCGGAGATGCAGCTCAGCTCAGATGGACAACTGAAAGAGAACCCCAGAAGGCAGCATTGAAATACTCCAGGCATTGAGGTGAGTGTGATACGTAAAGAATCCACGTGTGTGGGAGAGTGATTGCACGAATCTCTGAAAGGCCCTTCCACACACACACTTCTCTCTCCAGAATCACTCGTGGTCCAACTAAGGTGCAACTGAACTGCTAGTGGGGGGTGATGCAGTGGGAGGACTTGCAAAGCCTGTAAATGAAGCTGAAAGACAACATTACACATTTTTCAGTGAAAGTGAATATATTTCCAGATTGAAAAGTGACAAAATGCATTCACTCTTGCGACCAACTGTGATCAGAATTTTGTAACTTTTGAATGCCTTAGACTTTTAGGTGCTGCCCTGACATCCGCAGCAGAGGTGGAGACAGCCTGTACAATAGTTGGCCATGTTGTCTCTGATATCTTCAGCCTGGGTCCTCTGGAGAGCCTGGCTTGCTTTGGCTATCCTCCTGTGGGCCAGCGGCTCCCTCTGCGGTGACAGAGGGCAAGGCTGCAGGGGTCAGAGGCAAAAGTGACTCAGAGGAAGCAGACAGCCTCTGAGGTTCCTGAGTGGATGACCCAGGGATGTCCAACAGCTGCTCCTCCTCCCTTCCGGTGCCTGAGGGCCCCGGCCTGACTACTTGAAGAGAAAGAACACCTGGGGAGTTGAGTTGCCCCATTTTTCTATTGCGTCACTATTGCAGGAACTCACCCATGGCTACTATAATGGAGTGCAGGTCTGCACACTTCTCCGCATTCTGCTAGACAGAGCTCTCCATGGCGTCTGCCATCCTCCATATGTGGACATGTGGGCACCACTTCATCAGAGAGCAGGTGGATACACTCCTCCGACTCGCATGACACTCTTTTGAGGGCTTCCAACAGCTCTGCATGATGTTCCCACACCTTCTGTTGACTCTTCAGGATGAGTTGAAAGGCCAAATCTAGAGGCTCGTAATTTGACTCAGACCTCACAGATGTCTGTTCCCCAGCAGTTCTCCGAGTGCTGGGTAGCTCGGCTGAACCTGCCTCCTCCTGCTGCGGACACGTGTCCGAGCAGTGACCACCAGATTATGAACCCGAACCTGCTCTAGATCTAGGTCCCACTGAGGTGTGTGTCTCTGTGCTAGTCCAAGGTGTGTGTTAGTGCTGTGACAGGCCTTCCAGATTGCTTATTTCCATCTCTTCAATGGAAGAGCTGTCCTCTTGGCTGGAGGTGAGGACATGGAAGGAGCAGAGGGACTGGCTGGCTGTGGGCGTCAGTTGCTTGGCAAAGCTCCCTGTGAACCAAAGTAGAGATAATTAGTGCATGGCAATGTCAAAGACCAGGAGACAGAACACTCACATTTGTGTTGAGAAAGGGATGATGTGGTACAGGATCGTCATGAGGGTGTTCCCCACCGATCTCACCGTTGCTACAGGCATGGTCCACACCCTCACCAGTCAGTGCATTGGCACTGACCTCAAATGTGGGCCATTCCATCCCCAGTCTGGGATCTCTCCCTGCTGTTTTGAGCCAGCTTCTCCTGCATGAAATCAAATGGAGAGAGTGTGAGCAGGACACATGGCACTCCATGAAATGTTTGTGTGGTGAGCGGAGCCATGGACAGGAGGAGAATGTGAGCTCCAGAGGATATGAGCCTGATGGAGATGTGAGGGTCTGTATGAGAGTTAGTGGTGTTGTCCCTTGAGGTGTGAGATCCCTGCCGGTGTGTGATGGGTTTGTGAGTGTGTGAGTTGAGAGAGATGAAAAGAGTGACTTACCCTGGCAGAATGGATGAAACCATTCACCCTGTTGTAGCACTGGGTGGGCTGTCCTCTTTTGCAGGGCATTGGCGCTGACCACTGCTGCCACTGCCTCCCATACTGGATTACTGATGTTGCTGCCCCTCCTGCGGCCAGAGTAGGAATAGAGGACATCATAGCGGGCCTCCACTGAATTAAACCTGGAGGCTGAAGTCTTCTTGCCTTTCGGGGCCATGTCTCCTTTGCAGCAGTCCTGGGCTGGAAGCATTGAGATGTGTGTATGCAGCTGCACTTTAAATATGGCGCCCGGTGTGATGAAGCGGCGAGGTGACAGTGTAGCAGGCGAATGAGAAATGGCATGTTGCCCAGGAATGCATGATGAATGAGGCGGGATTGGGACGATACAGCGCAAAAGCCTGCCAGTTTGGCCGATGGGGAAAATTTTCTTTTTCCCGCCCACTATGTGTTTGTGCAAATGTGGGACGATTCCACTCTTGATTTCTTCTCTTTAATAAATGTCATATTTTGAGACGATTTGTTTGTTATTCTTTATGCTCTTTAATATGGCATTGAGTAATTAACACTTCTTACCTGTGTCAGTGTCAAGAACTCCCAAATAGGCCAGGAGTGGGCTTGGCGGGAGCGGGCAGGAGTGGTCGCGGCGTCAACCGCCACCTGCGATCGGGTCTGCATGGCGATTTCATGTGGGCGGGCCAATTAAGACCCACCCTGTGTGGATCGCGAGCGGTAGCGCTAAGCTACCCGGCGGGGGGAGGAGGGAAAGTCGGGTCCAGCACGCAGTTCGCGCATGCACGCGAAACAGCGCTTCAATCTCTCTGAGGCACAGAACTGCCTCAGGGAGATTGAAGCGCTTTTTAAAAAATAACTAAAGACAATAAAAATTTAATGAAACATGTCCCCTCATTTGACTGTGGCACGTGAGATGGGACATGTTCTTATTTTCAAAAGAAAGTTTTTATTTAATTAGTGTTAGCTTTAGGAAACCTCATCCCACTCGTGGATGAGGTTTCCTAAAAAACATAAAGGCTGCTTTGCCTTTTCGCCTGCCCATCAACCGTAAAGTTGGACGGGTAGCGTAAAATTCAACTCAATTACCTTGTTAATGGCCTTAATAGGCCTTTCAATTATCGGCAGGCGCGCAGCCGACTCCGGCGCGCACCCGCCGGACAAAATATCGCGTGAGTTTGCGATGATATCAGGGCGCACGCCCGATGTCATCACACGTCATTTTATGCTCCAGCATGTCGAGCACACACGGGCATGTCGGGCACGCACCCACACGCCGAATATAAAATTCTGCCCATAATGTATAGCCCAGGTTAAATACACTGCACAATCTTTTATAGTGCTCTAATGTTAATTTTAACTTGAGAATATCAGAGCTTACCACATTAACATTTCTTGTGGCTTTTCTGGGTAACTGTTTAAACATTTAACTGCGGCCAACTTCTCATCCTTCGAAACCAGAGAAAGCAAATATGTTTAATTCACCTGTCTGCAACAGCTAGCACCAAATCTGTGTAAAGATCTAAAACTTCAGCATGTTTACAATGGTTTGCACATTGATACAAAATAATATCATCTAGCCAGTTAAATTGACTCTTGCATAGCTGTATCTTATAGGCCAATTACATTATTGCTTTGTGTCAATATATAGTAGTTTTAAAAGTACATTCAGGGAAATCAAGAAGTATAGCTTATGACACATGTCAATATTGTAAGTTGCATTATGGTAAGTGTTACAAATGTGTGGTTTTATAAGGTTGTAACGTTTTGGGACTCTGTTTTTAATTTAGAGTGAAATGGACAAATAAAGGGAACAGTTCTGAATTCTGCTGACAGCAAATCTGGATGGTTTAATTGTTAAAGATTAAAGAGTTATTTTACTGGGAAGGATGTACACTCGTAGACAATAGCAGAGGTGCCTGTGCTGACAGTGGATAGATTTGTTAGCCTCCAATCCCAGGGAAGTGTTAAAAATGCTAGGTTGTAAGCGGTTACACTTTAAACTGTCAATTTAATTCCAAGTTAGAATAGAGTTGGGGTCTAAAAGTCAGCTAATCAGTATTTCTACCTGGATGCAAGGCCCATGTGATTCACGTTGCCATGAAGATGGGCTTTCAGAAGGGAAGGCTGGATTGTAGGATCTCATTACAAAGTGCTCTGAAAAGATACCCCTGTATTTAAAATGAGGCTGGAAGATTTGCCTAGCTTAAGCTAAAGGGAGAACCTCCAGCAAATCCTTCACCATAATAAACGGTTTTGGGTTTTCAAGTTACCAGGCTGGGAAAAGAAAAGAATGGAATTGAACCCTTGGGAGCTAAGAATCACTTTAGACTGGTTCTGAGAAAATTTAACGTCTTCTTAAGGAAGTGTGTAAAGCAAAACCATGGAAGGAGATATTTCGTTGTTTTAATTGTTTTAAGAGGAAAGTTCTGTTTGCTACTTTAAAGTATAATTTGCCTACAAAACTAATGTTCAGTCATTGTTGCTTTTGATTTGTTGCTGTAAAAGTCTTAAAAGTCTTAAAACTTAAAATTTTGTCATTTGATCATTTAAGTTGGTCACTGAGAATTCAAATTTATTTTAAAAAATTATCAGTCTCCTCAATGATTGTAAAATAAGTGATCATAGACCCTCTCCAAGAGGGAATCTCTCACCATTTAGTCTCACATTGACACAGATATAATTGTATTTTAGTGCAAAGCCAGGTTTTGACTGCCAAAAACTTTATAAACTTCAGACAGGGCCATCCACTCCCTTTCTGCCCAATTTCAAGTAGAACTGAATGGAAATTTACTTGGGGAATTTTAGAAGTTTTAGAATCTGTTTTAGAGCCTGTTTTAGACTTTCCCAACAAGAATGACAATGGTAGTTGAATATCTATGCAAAAATCTAGGTGGACAAATTCAAAATGACAGGGAGATGTCCTACATTATATTTTCCCTCATTACTGTTATGATGCAGGACACAAGGGACTCGAGCCAACACTGCTGAGGGAGACTGGAGGGGGTTTAAAAGTTAAAATAGCCAAATGAGTTTAATCAATGATGGGACAATCGACTACTCAATTTTTTTTAAAAAATCTTCTCTTCAACTGTCTGGATACAGTCTGTTTGGTTCCTGAGGCATGACCAATTATATTCCACCCTGACTGTAGACCCTCTGGCGTAGCTGGGATTCCCACTGAAAGTCTAACAAGAATATTATCCCAGGAAATTTGCTGAGGTCAACTGTGATCAAATGAATACATATCGAGAAAGGTTTCTGCTAGGTTGACCCTGTCTGGCTGATGCTCAACATGGAACTCATACTCTTGTAGTTTGAGTATCCAATGCTCTATTCGAGTGGGTCGTTTGCTATGTGGATCGTTGAACAAGCTTACGAGCGGCCTGGGATCAGTCATCACTTCAAACTCACTTTCATACAATTAGAGACGAAAGTGTAACATACCCCATGTAATTGCGAGTTCTTCTCTCTCTATTTGTGAATAATGCTGCTCTACGGGTGTGAGCCATCTGTTTGCCTTTGCAACAATTGTCTTTCTCAGGGTCAAAATAGGCATTTGTGCCACTTGCTGACAACAGTTGTTTCATCTGGTGTACAGTCTGTTTGTATGATTTTGTCTACTTCAACTTGGTGGTCTCTTTTATCAGATCGCGTAGGGGGGCAGATAATGTAGCACAGTCAGGAATTAACTGACTTCAGTACATGATGGGCCCTAGCAGATTCAGGACTTGCTGCAAGTTTGTAGGATCCATAGCATTTGCAATGGCTTCAACTTTCTGTGGATCAGGCCATATTCCTTCACCGCTGAACATGTGACTGAAGAATTTGATTCTGCGTTCATTGAACAAGCACTTGTCTTTGTTCAGGGTGAGGTTGCATTCTCTAAGACATTGTAGGCATGTATGTAGGCATGACACAAGTTCACTTTCAGCGTGACCTTAGATGAGAATGTCATCACAAGTGGTCAAGGTGCCTTCAAGTCATTGAAACACAGGCTTAATCATGTGCTGAAACTCTTCAGCTGCTGAATTGACCCCAAAGTTGAGCCTCTTGTATCAAAAAAAGTTCAATGTGAGTAGAGAATACTGTAAGATATGTTGATGATTCTGCAAGCTCAATTTGATGGTAGCCTGCATTGAGGTCAACCTTAGCAAAGTTTTCAGCACCATCAACTTTCTCTATATCATCTATTATCACCACCAAGTGTCTTTCTCGTTGTATGGCTTGGATTGATGACTGCATATCAATGCAGATTCTAATCTGGTACTACCTCTTGATTTCCTTGACATGGGTGAGACCCAAGGGGTAGGCTCATCCCCAACTGCCTCAATAATGTCCAGGTTAAGTAGGCGCTGAAGTTCCTCCTCTGTTTGCTTTTTGACATGAAATGGTAATCGTCATTGTTGATGCACAGCTGAGGGGCACATTAGGGTCTACATACAACTTGCATGAAACACCTTTCAGTTTGTCAATACCAGTGAAGTAGTCATCATACAATTCAACAATGCTATTGGTATGCACAGGAACTGTGTACGTGACTAAAATCATGTGCACATCTGTTGCTGAGTGGGAACTGATGTATGTCACACTGCCCAGTTATGACATAAAATACAGCACTTGTTCTGGTGTCTGAATGGGACTGGCATTCCAAAAGCCTCAAGAACTTTCAGTGGTTTGTCACTGTTGCAAGGAAAAATGTTCATGTTCCCTAGTTTGTAGGGAATGGGGCAAGCCTGAAACTTGTTGAATGTTTTGTCTCCCAGTACATTGACAGATGCTTCTGTATCTATACTTCTGAGCAACCAATGGTCACCATCACCTGTTGCTGTGTCCAAAAGAGAGCACAAAAGTATATTCAAGGTCAATCGCTTATACCTCGGATACCTTCTCTCGCCGTTTTGTTGTGGTACCCATAGGTGGCACCCCTTTTGGTGATATTGGTCTTAGTAGTTGATTTTGATGATGCACAACAAATGCAAGCAAAGTGATTGAGTTTTCCACAGGCTTTACACTGTTTTCCAGTAGCAGCACATTCTGTCTGGTGTGGATAAGCACCGCCACAGTGGAAACATTCTTTGTACAAGCTGCAACTCTGTCACACGCTGAGTGGACAATTCTACCCTGTGGGCAGGATTTTCCCTTTGTCGGACAGGGTGGGCCAGGGATTGGTGGCGACCGACCGACAGGCCCCAACCGCGATTTCATGCTGGTGAGCCAATTAATGTCCGTCCAGCGTGAAACATGGCTCCACACTGGCCGGGTAGGGCACTACGAGGGCTGGGGCCTGTCGGCCAAATGGCAACCTGGCAGCTGGTTTAAAAGCGGCCCAGGCAGCCCCTGGAAGGCTACCATGGAGGACGTTCCCTGAGCCGGCATGATGGACCCAAGTGCAGGTGGACACGGCAGGCGGGAGGGCAGGTCGGGTGGGCACACGGTCCCCCACTTCTCTGATGAGTGCCTCACTGTCCTCATGGAGCAAGTGGATGCCAGGAGGGACACCCTTGTTCCCAGGGATGGGAGGAGCAGGCCACCATACCTCACCAAGACGGTATGGGAGGAGGTGGCAGCAATGGTGAACAGCCATGACAAGGTGCAGCACTCCTGGGTGCAGCATCAGAAGCGCTTCAATGACCTGCAGTGCTCAGGAAGGGTGAGTACCGTGTTAGCATGGGTCAGTGTGCAGATGTATTAAAGTCTGGCCGTCCCCCTGTGGAGCTCAGGGGTGCTAGGGTCTGAGTGCCAACTGTCATTGACGCTGGAGCTGGCAAAGCGGGTGAGCCCTGACTGCTTGGACTGAGTGCCTTGCGCCTTGAGGGCCAAGATTCAGAAGCGCCCTGCCAGGTGTTCCTCAGGTGGGGTTGGCCAGGGTGCAGTGGCACTGCAGGTACAGAGTGGACGAATCAATGCTCCTCTCTCCTTTCAGGAGAAGACAGCCCACAACAAAATAGAAAGGTCACTAGCCTTCTAATCCTTTTGAGGTATGAGCAAGATGCCGTGGAGCTTGAGAGCAGACACGCCCCACGTGCAACCGGGCGTGGAGAGGCGGGGGTACCAGATGATAAGAGCACAATGCACAGAGGTGAGACATTTGGCTTGTGCAACCATTTTAGTGTGGTCTCTTCATTGATGTGAGCCTCGAACCTGGAGTCCCCATTAATCATTCAAAGATGATGGCACCGTGATGCAGATCTCCATTGTCTCACCAGGATATCTGGCATGCACAGTGACAGTGTGATGACTTTAACTAATGACATGTCCTTCTTCTCCCTTTTAGGTTCGCCAGCAGGCACCCAATCTGCAGACCCCAAAGGGCCATCCCTGACACCGGAGGACCACCGGGTGTCACTTTCACCTGCGTCACACCCACTCTCTGAAGCAGGCACCAGCTCAGATACCAGCACCTCAGTGGGCATTAGAGCGTCGGCTAGTATCTCGGTGCACATTGGTGAGGTCACTTCACAGTTGCTTGAGTTGCAGGCGAAGGCAGAGAGTACCCAGGGTGCCGGCAGTCGGATGACTACTGGGGACCAGGACGAAGCTCAGTCAAAGGCTGATGATGAGCCTCTGGAGTCGTCCATTAGGCAGCAGATGCTGGACGTCCAGCGAGATGTGCGGGAGGATCTGGCAGGGATCCATGAGAGTCTGCGTGCCATGGGCTCCGTGATGGAGGAGTCCATGCAGAGCATAAGCACTACGTTGATCCCTGAGGGCAAGAGAGTGGCAGCTCTCATGGAGAGGCAGCTCCAGGGACAGAAAGAGGATTTCCTGGGGTTGCGCTTAGACCTGCAAGCCCTGACACAGGCACTGACCTCAGGTAGTCAGTGCCAGCATTGGAGATGGATGAGGCAGCCAATATTCTAGCTAGGTGCCTGTCCATCAATGGTGTGCAGGGATCTCCAAAGTGACCTCACATTGGCACACAGGCTGCCTGTTATCTCTGCGGGCTCCTCTCAGGATGCTCTGGATGATGGCAGCAGATCCTCCGCCCCTACGGCAGTGACTGTAGAATCTGATGAGACAGGGGAGATGCCAGCCGTGTCACTGGCCACTCCCTCCCAGGCGGGGCCAGCACAGGCTCCAATGGCCAGAGGACAACCGCCAAGGTCATCAAGGCCAATGAGACAGCAGAGTCAGCAGGCTGCCTCCAATCCTGGTGCCAGTGATGGGGACGCACCTAGATGTAGCACACACAAACGTAAGTCAAATGCACCAAGAGCACAAGCAGGACAGGGTGATATTTTGTTTACTTTATGTTTACTGGTTTGATGTTGAATACCAGAAATGTTTCTGTTAAGATTACTGAATTGTCAGAATGACATAAATTGTGTTTTTGTCTTCATGGCCTGAGTATGCTTCACCTTTTTATTTCACTAGTGTGGGGAATGTCAGTATGTAATGCTGGACGTAGGTGGCTCTGAACTTTATTCCACAGGTACTGAGTGTTCTTTGCGTTCAAATGAAAGGGTCCTTTCTGACATCCGGGATGGAGGCGGCAGCCCTGGCATGTGTTTGAAGCTGATATTTGGTAGGCTAGCTGAAGGCCCGTTGGATCAAGGCGCCCCTGGTGTCCCTGCCTCCCTGGAGGTTATTGAGGTCTGCCTCCATGCCCTCAGCATTCTCCTCACCATGCTCCTCTCCTACTTACTACTGGACTCATCATCTGTGGCTTGAGCAGCTGCCTCAATATCCTCTTCCTCCAGTGGGTGCCCCTTTGCCAGTGCCAAGTTGTGGAGAGTGCATCAAGCATTCACGATCAGTGACACATACTCTGGGGGGTATTGTAGTTCTCGCCCTGAATGGTCCAGGCATCAGAAGCGCATCTTCAGAAGACCTATGATCCTCTCTACCACTGCACTTGTGGAGGCATGGCTCGTATTGTAATGCTTCTCTGCCTCTGTTCTTGAGTGGCGAAGAGGGGTCATGAACCACTATTTCATGGGATAGCCCTTGACACCCAGCAGTCATCCATCCAGCCAGGCTGGAGCACTGAAGAGCCTCGGTACCTGGGAGTGTTTGGAATGCATGTGTCATGGGAGCTGCCAGAGGACCTTGCACAAACTTGCAGGATCTGCATCCTGTGGTCACACACTATCTGCACTTTCATGGAGTGGGATCCCTTCCTGGAAATGAAGGCACTCAGCTGACCTGCTGGCGCCTTGATGGCCACATGTGTGCAGTTGATTGCACCCTGGACGTGTGAGAACCCAGCAATCACTGAAAAGCCTCTGGCTCACTCAGCCTGGCTGGCCTCGTCCTTTTGGTAAAGAATAAAGGTCAGAACGAGCCTGAACAGATCTTCTGTCACCAACTTGATGCAACTGTGGACAGCTGATTGGGAGACTCCACACAGATCCTCCCACTGACCCCTGGAAAGAGCTGGAGGCATAGAGATTGAGGGCCACTGTGACCTTCAGAGTCGCTGGCATGGGGTGTCCACCCACACAATCGGAGCTGATCTCAGGTCCAATCACCTGGCAAATGGAGGTCATGGTCTCCTTTGAGAGATGGAGCCTCCTTTGGCATTGCACCTCAGGCATATTGAGGTAGCTACATTGCTGCCTGTAAACCCTGGCAGTAGGATAGTTGCATCTTTTGCAGCCCCTTCCACCATGGACTTTCTGCTGGCCCTGCACCCCTTGTGCCTGCACCTCTCCTCCCACAGGTCCCTCCCCTGGAAGCTGCAAAGGGACACCTGGCCTCCTCTCCTTTCTGCCCCTCTCTTCCTCTTCAGAGGAGGTGCCTCCAGCAGTGACCACAATCCCCATTACCAGGGTGAGGGAAGACTGTCTGATACTTGGATGGGTCCACACGGTCCAAACATTCCAGGGGCCTAGCAGACAGCAATAAGTCCTGAAATGAAGCCCGGAAATGCTAAGACTGAAGCCCCGAACAGAGATGAAGCTGCCAAGTACCAATAAGCAACCAGATGCTAACTATCTCTCAAACTGCTCACTACTCACACTGGCAATGCTGCTGACAATTTTTATCCCACCCTTGGAGGAGGTTTGTGAAAATGTCGGCTGGCCGCCTGCCCGTTTTTCCCGTGCGACAAGCAGAAAATCGCATGGGCAAGGAAAAATCACAGTCAATTGGATTGTTAAGGGCCTTAAGTTGCTGCCTAATTATTGGCGGGCACCGCTCCGGCACCCACACGCACCCGCTGAGCGAAATATCACGTGTTTGCGCGATGATGTCGGGACGCTCACCCATTTGGGTCAGGCATGCGCCTGCCCAGGGGTCAAAAAATTCTGCCCTATGTATTTAAAATTTATGAAGAAATTAAGTCAAGAAACAGTCTTTGACATTTTCGTTTCTATATAAATATACTTGTGATGTAAATGTTGGTAATTTAATCAGACAACTTTTTTAATTTAAAATTCTGCTCTTATTCTTACTGCCATGATTCAAAGGTAATGTGGTAATGTGCATGCATGTTACTTGGCACAATTACAAATCTGTTTAGCTAGAAATGTAATGAATTGGAAATTAAAACATAACATTTGTTATCAATTCGGTTCACTCTGCTGCAGTCTAGAAATCATAGTATATCTCCAGTAAAAGCAACACACTGTAAAATCAATGTTGTAAGGAACTATAGTTATAGGATCAATAATGTAGAAAAAAAATAATTAGACAATATTGGGCTAGAAAGCAAGGCAATAAATTACTTAGTTCAAGATAGCAGCAGTAAGGATAGTTTCAACTTCTTAGCTAACAAACTAAACATGATTTTACAATATTTCTGACAAAAACTAGCCAATTTGGAAATTAGGGAACGTTGTTCTCTGTATATGATTAGGATTAGCTGAGAGCAGAGCTGTGAGCAGATAACAAGCCCCCAGGATTACAGTGTGGATTCAAAATTGGCTAAGAGACAAATCAGAGTGATGATTAACAGTTGATGTTCAGACTGGTGGAAGTATACAGTGGCGTCTTCCAGTGGGTGGCATTAGGCCCACCGTACTTTTTAATGATATAATGTTAATTATTATATTAATGAAGAGGATTTGAGTTTTGGGGTACGTAATATCACTGGTTACGGGTGCCATAATTTGGATGCAGTGAGAAGGAGACTTCAGGAGAACAGTCTGGTAAATGAGCAGATACAGCAGAATGAGCAGAAATTTAATGCCGAGAAATTTTACGTGATCCATTTTGCGAGGAAGAATGAAGAGAGGTGATGTAAACAAAATGATACAATTTCAAAGTGCATGCAGGAACAGAGATCTGCAGGCTCACACACACAAGTCTTTGAAGACGGCAGAAAGATTGATCAAGCTGTTAAAAAATTCATATGGCTTTATACATAAAGGCATGGAGTGCAAAAGTAAGGAAGTTATGCCAAATCACTGAGCTGAGGTATTGTGTCCAACTCTGGGCATCACACCTTCAAAACAATGCCAAGTCCTTGAAAATGGTACAGAGGAGATTCAATAGATTAATGCTTAAACCTTTTTAACCTCAAAATGAGTTGTTATTTTCTGCATAGAGCATATAAAATTAAGCTGATAACTATAACAGTTGACCAAAGGTGACGGCGATGGTGCGGAGACGGTGAGGAGATGGTGGCATAGTTGTCACTGGACTTATAACCCAGAGACCCAGGCTAATGCTCTGGGGTCATGGGCTCAAATCCCAACATAGCAGTTGATGGAATTTAAACTCAATGAATAAATCTGGAATATAAAGCTAGTCTCAGTAATGGTGACCATGAAACTATCATTGATTGTTGTAAAAGCCCTTCTGGTTCACTAGTATCCTTTAGAGAAGGGAATCTGCCATCCTTACCCTATCTGGCTTACATGTGACTCCAGACCCACAGCAATGTGGTTGACTCGTAACTGCCCTCAGAAATGACCCAGCAAGCCACTTAGATCAAGAGCTTTTAGGGATGGGCAACAAATGCCGGCCTTGTCAGCAACACCCACATCTCATGAAAGAATTTTAAAAATTGGTCTGCAGAACAAAGGGAAGTAGAAGCATTGAAGCTAAACAGCATGTGGTCAAGCATGGATTATAGGAACGATATTGATCATCATCCCCTGATGCTGAGAGGAGAGAATTTAGAGGCAAACATTGAATGAACCTACACAGCTGTAGTGAAGAAGAGCACCCAGGAAGAAGTGACATGGCTAAGTCATCCTGTTCAGTGTTTGGTTCTGTGAGAAAGTGCAATGTGTCAACGAGAGTTATTACATACACATAATGCATGATTATCTATGTTTGTTAAATAGCAAAAATAGTGTTGTGTGACCAAGAAATATTGGCTTTGAGGGCAGCATTTTCCCCCCGTCGGGGGTGTTGTGCGGGAGCGGGCAGGTTCCTGATCGGCACCCCCACTTGGGAGCACACCGCCATTTTACGTGGGCAGGCCAATTAAGGCCCGCCCAGCGTGACATCCGCCTGGAAGCGCTGTGTGCTCCCTGTGCGGGTGGTGGGGGGGATTCCCTTAGCCGAGAGTGAGCTCTTTCACGCACGCGCACGGAAGAGCGCACAGACCTCCCTGAGGCAAAGTGCTGCCTCAGGGAGATCAGTGTTACTTTTAAAAACCAATTAAAGACAGAAAAAATTTTAAGGACATGCCCCCTCATGTGAAACTGTCACATGAGGTGGGACATGTCCATTATTTTTATTAAAAAATTTTTGTGAAATTTTAAATCTTACATGAAACCTCATCCCGCCCGTGGATGAGTTTTCATGCATTATCCGAAGGCTGCCTGGCCTCCTCGCCTGCCCGCCAACTTTAAGGTTGGACGGGCAGGCCGATTAAGTTCATTAATTAGTTTTTTAATGGCCATAATAGGCCGTTGACAGTTCATTGGGCGTGCAGCCGAGTCGGCTGCGCACCCGCCGAACTGAAAATCTAAATGACGTGCGGTGGGGTTGGGACGCACGCCCGAGGTCACCCAGCATCACTTCACGCCTCAGCCAGCAGGCCCCGCCCCTGCACGCTGACCAGAGAATGCTGCCCTGAGTGTTATTTTGAAGCTGTTTGAAGATTATATGACATCCATCTGTCATCTGAATAAAGGTTTGAAGTTGGCCTCTAGTTTTGAGTCTGATTGTTTTCTATTTTCTTAGAGTAGAATATTTGATAGTAATGTTTGAAAGGAAAATGTATATATACAATCCTCACCAATTAAAATATTAAGGTTTGAAATGGGCAGTCACTTATATTGGCCATAGAGCAAAAATCATGAACCATTCACATTAAGACCAATTTCAAAGTTTCCGTTTGTAGCACCTTATGTGTTTCATTTTATTTTGAGCAGCTTGCTAATGTGAAACTGTATGAGTGAAGTAGATAAAGAACCTTTTCCTATTATTATGTTTTATAGGTACAAACGGTTGGGAAACTACATAGAGGATAAATAGTCCTTCACAGCACTCTATTTGTGATAGGCTGCAATATTAACTGGTGTAAAAGTAGACTAAGAAATATCTACTGAAGCTCTGGTTTCTAATCTGAAACATAATTGATGTAATTCAATTCTTCTGAACTGGTGAAGGACTGCCAATTGTTATTCAAATTATTCAGCTCTTACTGTTTAGTATTTGTCATTGTTTAGCATTGAGCTATGTTTCCCAAGTGAGACAACAGAAGGATAATGAAAAGTCGGTTTTTGTCCAACTTTGTTTGGGTATTATGGAGACAGGTCCTTGAGCAATGGAGTGCCACGCCTCCAGAAGAGAAGGGAAAAGTTCAAATGGACAGAAATAAGTAGGTCCTTTGTCAGGTCCAGGGTCTGACTGTAAGGTTGTTCATTAAGATGTAGCTTTGAGAAGCTTTGGATGCTGATTCATGATGATATATTTAGCGCTATCACCTTGTAACAGGAAATTTGTGTTTGCATGAGCACATCCATTTTTCACGGTGCAACTGTACTTGAGCAAAACACTGCAGAGCTGTAGAGAAAGAGAGAGAGCAGGGCTAATTGGGTAGCTCTTGCATAGAATTGGCTCTGGCAGGATGGGTCGAATAGCATCCCTCTAGATTCATGAGCTTAAATAGAAACAATTTTGCTGTGGTACTTTTTACTTGGATATCTAAATTGTTTTCAGAGAAAAAAACACAAACCCTCTGGAATTCAAAGTTTTACGATGTATTGTACTCTGAGTCATTACTACTTTTACAATTCAAGTGATTTACTGATCAGATCTTTTTTGCTACCCAAGTTTCAGAGGACTGAGTGTAAAATATGAGCCCCAAGTGCAAAAAAGCAATAACTTTTGATTTAAAAGGTATTGGAATGATTTCATGTTGTTGTCTTTCTTTTTGTAGCACATAAATATTATTAAAGCAGTACAGAGTAAGACTTGTTAAAGCATTGTATCTTGGTTGTTAATAGGTACCTCAAATTGGCTGAAGAACTTTATGTTTACCATGTTGATTGATACTGTATGCAGCATTTCATTTGAATTGTAAGCAAATACCTTGGTCTTTATACATTTATGCTGGTGAATTGACTACAAGAAAACCAGAGACATTTGAAATGTCCCTGCCTAGGCTTAGATGGGGAAATTTAAGCAGCTTAAGTGGTTTCCACAGAGAACAAAATTGAAACTCTTTGGGGTTAGGCGATTTACAAACATTCAGCAAATTCAATGCTCACAGGGGTTTTAGTTACAGCACCGGAATTGCAGTTCTTAAACCATTAGAGTTGCAGTTGTGGTACTGGACAATATTCAGGCTTGGCTCAATATGTGGCAATTATCATTTGTACCACACAAGTGAGAGAGAATGATCCAATAAGATTGAGCCTAACCATTTCCCCTGGATATTCAATAGCACATTCTGGAGCAGAATTTTCTGTTCGGTGTGCAGGGCCGGGCCCCACACACCGGCATGTAAAATGACGCACGGTGATGTCAGGCGTGCATCCCGATGTCACTGCGTGTCATTCCGATCTTTAGCTCGGTGGGCGCGCACCGGAGTCGGCTATGCGCCCGCTGAACTGTCAAAGGCCTGTTAAGCCCATTAATAAGCTAATTGAAGCAATTGTCAGGGCTGCCCATCCAACCTTAAGGTTGGTGGACAGGCGAAGAACCCAGGTGGCATTTGCATTTTTCATGAAACTTCATCCATGGTGGGAGGGGGGGTGAGGTTTCATGAAGGATTTATTAATGGTATAAAAATATTAATCAAAATTCATAAACCTGTCCCAGATCATGTGACACTGTCACATGAGGGGACATGTCTGAATAATTTTTTCTTTCTTTTTTTCAATGGTTCATGCTGAAATTAATCTCCCTGAGGCAGCTCCGTGCCTCAGGGAGATTTCGACACTCCTCCGCACGCATGCGCGAAAAAGCATAGGCCTCGACTCTTCCTCCTGCCCCTGCCTGCACAGGTAGTGCTGAGCGCTTCTGGGTGCGCGTCATGCTGGGTGGGCCTTAATTTGCCCACCCATGTAAAATGGCGTCACGCAGCCAATTGCAGGTGGCGATCGGCTCCCCGCCCACTGGCGCCTGCTCCCAACTGGCCTGCCTGACAGGGAGAAAATTCTCCCCCGGAGATTGCCTTTGATTGGAAATTTAATTAGATATCCCACATAAAAGCTATGCTTGAGCAGGCACTGGGGATTCGGCTATGAGTTGTTCCCATCCTGACTCCCCAAAGCCTTTCCATGATGGAATATAAGGCATATGTCATGGAGTGAGTGATGAAATATGCTCCACTTGCCTGGATGGGTGCAACTTGAAAGTGAAGGAGCTGAAAATTTGCAGCCCTTTGGAATAGCTGAGGCCAGGATATGCCGAGTGCCAGTATAATGATATACAGGATGCCAATTGCAGGTGGGTCTGAATGATGTCATCAGAGCCCATCAAGCGTATATTAATACTCCTCAGGCTTTGAGCTGGTGTCTTTGTTGCCTGCTCAGTTTGGCAGGTAAATATCAGAACTGGTCATCCGGGCTGTGTAAGTAACCAAAGGGCCTTTAACTGTCCACCCACCCATCCAATTTGCACCATGCGGGTAAGGTTAACAATCACCTCCTCAGTTTATGTAAGAGTTGATCATGATAAACCTGTATAGAATTAAGCAACATTCAAATATTTTAATACAAGTTTATTCTTTTCAATATTGACATAATCAGAGTCCCTTTCCTTTCTTTGAACTGTAGTGACATTTGACCCTAGGAAACTATGTTATAAGCTCTGACAGATGCAGTATACCTAGGTTGTACACTGAATGGAAACAATTTTGGTATATTCTCATTTTCTCTAACTTTCTCCTACTTCTCACCACCTCTAACTCTTTCTCTTTCTTGCCATATGTAGAATTAAGAATGTCACAGGCCCATGTAAAAATGTATACTCAATATATGGAATATATTCATTCAATAACCTGCAAGGCCATGTTGCCACATGTAAAGATCAAACTGTTTTTAAATGGCTACATGTGTGTAAATAAACTGACTTGTTTGTACAACTATCTCTTGTACCCAATTTGACCATAGTGGATAAAGTTATACAGTATTTGACATTGAACATTTAGTATGACCTTTCTGTGAACTCTCATTAAAATATGGAAGAAAAAAATTATATCATGCTACTCAGGCACTGTAAAATCTCTCTGGGAACAGTATAGGTGCAGCATTTATGACCCATATTTAATGCAGTAAAGCTGAATTGACATGGAAATTACTTGGATCTGTCTTCCATATGTAAATGAAGTGAATAAATCTGTAGTGAATAACCATATTTTAGAATGTTCTGCTGAAGTGAAAGATTTGTCTCCTATTGCACTGGTATATTCAGCATGTGCTATGAGTTATTTTACTTTGAAGCCTATGACAGGGGATTTCAATTTGGATCTTAAGGTGTCAAATTTCTGTTTGATTCATCAGTTCTTCCAAGCAAAAATAAGGTTAAAATGTTAATGTACTTACGATAATAAAATAGAATATACTAAGGTCAATTAGCGAGCTATTTGGGAATAATTAGAGCAGACAATGAACTGAGTGCCCAAACCTTCACTCAGGCTTAATTTAAATAGAAAAGGTTCATGGATGGAAGTCTGGGTACATCTTAGTCTTAAAGGCATTTGCATCATCATAAAAGGGGCAGGGACAGTTAATGTCCAGAATAATTTATTTGGAGATATTTGAGCAGGTTTACTATCTGGGCACCTTTTGATGAAGGATGGCATGTTTTTGAATTAATATATTTATCTCCAAATCTGTGATTTACATATCAGTAGCCTAAGGTTTCCTGAAAGGTCTGTTCCCTGTGAATCAATGCATGCTGTTGTACTGTGCCTGGGTGGCAGTGCAACACTAAACAGCAGTTGCAGCACCATTACAGCGTGTGTTGGAGAAAGCTAATAAGAGGATGACACTGTGCTGTCAAGCAATCGTGGAAGAACAGAGACAGCAAGTGTGAAGTGGAAGAATGATATAGCTGGAAGGTGCTTGATTTGCTTTGATTGCCAGTATAATGGAGCAACTGCACAGTGAGGAAGAGGGTGTATTCATACTCAAATGTTTGGGAAACATGTGTTTTAGGCTCACAAATTAGTCAGACAAATTACTTCAACAGCTTTCAAGGGAGTTTATGGTTGTTTCCCCTTGCCTTCCTCCAAATAAGCTGTATTTCAGGTGACACAGCACAGAATGCAACTTCTATCACTTTGTGTAGAGGAATAACAGCATAAGAGATAACAAGTACAGAAGCAACAAAATTAATTATTTAGTCACAAAGCTAAAAGTAAGGACCTTGATTGGAAATACCAGCCTAGTCCTTAAGATAGTCCTTAAGCAGTTCTAATCAGTAGTGTCAGGTTTTTGGGGAGAAATTTTCCCCTGATCTCAAGATATCGGAAGAAATTAATGTTAAAAAACGAAAGCAAAATACTGTGAATGCTGGAAATTCTGAAGAAGGGTCATATGGACTTGAGATGTTAACTCTGTTTCTCTCTCCACAGATGCTGCCAGACCTGCTGAGCTTTTCCAGCATTTAATGTTAATAGACATCTTGACATATATTTGCATAAAATTTACATAATTGCAGCCTCTTAAGCGTGTCGAGGTACTGAAAATGAAGTTCATGTGCAGTACCATTCGGGAATAAAGAGAGAGCAAAAGTTGATCTCATTTTGGATTGTTATTTGAGAGCAGAGCCAAGTGAAATTTGTCCTTTTTTGTCACGAGAGATTTAGAACACGATATTGTAATTTCTGCACACCTGAGTATAGTTACTGGGTTGTCAACATTGACCTAATCCTACGGTCTTTGACAGGAATTGTCCAGCACTAGAAACTGCACAGACAAATTTTCAATCAGATTTCAGAAGAAACCATGTCCACCATTCTGTGTCATATTAGCCACCATGCTCAATGGTATATATGGTGATCACAGGTTGACACATTATATTTTCACTTCAGGTGGAAAATTGGTGATAATGGAATTCAGACAATTAAACATCGCACCAATAAACTTCACTGGAAAGGAAATCACGGTGGGGTGCATTTTGTGGTCAACTGCCACAAATTTTCTGCCTATGCTCAAAGTGAGAATGACTGTCTACATGTGGCCTCATTTTTGTTTAATGAAATATCTCTATCATTTCAATGTTCTTTTGTGTTGACTTGCATATACCAGGGCACCTGGTTGTCCTCGGGCTGGCATGGACAAGATGGGCCGAATGGCCTCCTCCTGTGCTGTAACTTTTCTATGGTTCTATGGATCTAAAGGTTAGGAAGGGCCAGGTTGGTGAAGTGAGATTTGTAAATAAGCCTGAAAAAGACAGATTTTGTACCAACTTGCTATTGGCCACAAACTCCAAGGCCATAGTCACAATCAACAAAATACACACCTCAACTCAGTTCAGAAAGTCTGCTATTTTAGGAGCCATCATTCCCAACATCACCATGTTGAATGAAGAAATGATCCATCGCCTAGCAAAATCAAATTTAGCATTTAGCAATTTCACCAACAGGCTTTAGGGAGAGCAGGGAGGTTATCTCTAAACAAAGATCAAAATCAACCAGGAAGTGGTTTTCATATCACTTCTTAATGGCTGTGATGCATGGACAATCTACTGGTGTCACATAAAAGCAACTAGATGCATTCCACCTTCTTTGCTTAAGAGCTACCTGCAACATCAAATGGTTGGGCACTATCCTTAACACCAAAGTTCTTGCAAGGTGTCACATACCTGATAAAGGGAGCATGCTCATTAGAGCTCAGCTTTGCTGGGTCGGCCATTTGGTTCACATGGAGGATTCCCGTAAACATAGATAAAAAGACATTCTGAAAGCCAATCTCAGAGCCTGCAAGTTGGACGCGATTATGTGCAGAAAAACAACCCTTGACAGATCCAAATGTCATCAAGCAATCTCAAAATTTGAGGAGAACAGAGTCAGGTCCCTGCAGAACAAGCAAGCACGCCACAAGGCCAGTGCCTTCACCCACCCCCTCAACAGTGACTTCATATGTAATATTTTCAACCCAATCTGGAAATCAAAATTTGCCTTAACATTACACATGAGATGACATCATCCCAGATGGTGACCAAGTGGTCTCCTTGCTGAAAGCACATCTGTAGAAGTGACAGGAGAATCCATCATCAACACCATTTACATATGCCAATATTTTGTTTAACTTCCAAGTGCTAATCTGCACTGTGACCATACTTTGAGGTTAATTATTGGAACCAAAACTTTTTCACAATTCCTCTTATTTAATGAGGTGGCCTTAATTTTGTAAGCATATCCTGGCAGGTCAAAGTCATGAATGTGACTAGTCCTCTCAAAGACAGAGCGCCCATGTTTGTTAGCACACATCAAACAGAGGTGGCTTCATTAGCTCAGGCACATCTGCAGCATGGAGGACAGTGGCATATACCAAAATCTTTCTATTTGGGGCAGCAGCCACAGTCAGGCTACCAGTTGGACGCCCAACGCTCTCCTTCAAGGATGCTTGCATATGTGATGTGAAGGCCCTAAGCATGGATTATCACATCTGGGAGTCATTAGCTGATGACAGAGGAAAATGGTGACACCTCCTGTGGGCTGCCATGCACTATCACAATGACCAGTGGCTAGTGGCTTGGCGACAGGCACTAACGCCAAAAACAACAGCCCACAGTGACAGTTGGAAGCTTCATGTGCAGCACTAGTGGCAGAATCTTCCCCTAAAGGATTGGCCTCTGCAGCCATCAGTAAAGGTGCGCCAATGAAGGCACCCCATTTGAAATGGGTCATTTACTGCGTGTCCATCTTCTTTCGTAGATGGTAGGATGCTGACATTGACAGTTGTTGTTTTAGAATGATTTATCAGAAAGTTCAACGTGAAATTTGGAACTTAAAGTGCCAGATTGGTGGCTCTCTGTAGATCTCTGTATTTTCTATTATTCGAAAGTCACATTTTGACTCGCAACTTGATATCACCTTATGCACCTTTTAATTTGAACATTCTACTTCAATGTTTTATCAATCTTAATTATGAGTATTGTGTACAATGAGATCCAGCAGCAGGAAGGTATTACTGACTCATAGCTAACTCTAAAATTTGATTCCTATCATGCTACTTTTATTTTTATGCTAAAGCTGTCACTTTAGCCACATACCTATTATTTAAAAATTTGTATTAAAATACTCTCTAACATTGTATCTTCCAACATATTTACTATATATGTTGGCTTTAGTGTTATTAAATGCACCTGAACTATTTCCTCCATAACAGACTTCAATGTCGTTAATATCCCTTTCATCCTAAGGATTATGCTTAGGTCTTTAAAAAAAAGTGTTCTGCATTTTCTAATATTGTGATACTACTTCTGTATTTAATGAGCTGTGAACAAATTCAGCTGCAGCTCCACCTATCTCATTTCCTTAAATATTCTTGGATGCATTCCATTGGATTTGTCACTCTATGAATAGTCAAGAAATCTCATTCTCTAATTGCCATGTCATTACTAATCTCTGTTTTCCCCATTAATTTGGACGTGCTCCTCATCTCTCGAAAAGAAAATGAATAACATCTTTCCATAATGAAAATTGTTATTAAAATTTCCAGTATGTGGTTCTCTCCCACTAGCTCATCTCTCCTCCTTTTATAGATGCCCTGCTTTCCTGACTACAAATGCACCCTAAACTCACTTTTTATCAACCCTAATATAGTTTTAAAGTTTTCTACTTCTGATTTTACAGGTTGGGTTATATTTTAAGCTGCTTTAAATTCGTTTTAAATGCAGTATTTTCAAATTGCTACCATTTGAATCTTAAAACAATTACTATTTTTATGTTTTTTTAATTTCCCTGTTTATTATGTAGGTGCACATTTTGATATTCACTTCTTCTGTAAAATGTTTATTTAAATTACACTGTATAATCTTAGAAACAGCACATCTGCCCTGCACTGAGGAGATTAATGTGAGTTAAATGACCTCTGTTCTGTTTCAAAGTGCAACCTTGGGCTGTTCGGTGTTCCGAAGAAGACATATTCAACTCAAAATGTTAACTCTGTTTCTTCATAGTTGTTATTAAACAACTAAAGGCCAGTCAGCAACCAAGAATAGTCAAGACAGAAATGTAGTTCAAAAGAATATTTATGTGCTTCAAGTAACAAACAGAAATTTAATAACATAACAATGTCTGAGATACACATGTGCCTACCCTGGTGCAACTATAGATTTTTTATCTTCTTTTTCCTACTGCTGAATCATGCTACAACCTCTATGGCATCAGCAGAGGTAGAGGCAGGCTGCTCAGTATCCTGCTCTGACTGTTGAGACACTCTTGGCTGATGTCTTGTGGGTTTGGAATGTGTGAGAGCTCAGCCATTAGATACTTCACCTCTTATGGTATGTTAGCCTTTATTACAAAGGGATTGTAGTATGAGTAAAACAAAATCTTACTACAATTATATAGGGTCTTGTGAGACCACACCCAGAGTATTATGTACAGTTTGGTCTGCTTAGTTAAAGAAGAACTAACCTTATCAATCAATGTCCCACCCCTGTGAAAATGTGAGCTTTAATCAATTTCTGGCCCAAAAACAGACTCAACTCTGTGGCAAAACCTCAGTCCATTTTAGGGTTCTGATTTTCTATCTGAAGATCCTTATTGGGAGTTTGTGTGCATGTGCATGTTTATGGTGTGGGTGGAAGGTGTGTTGGACCTTAGGAGAGTAAGAAGTCAATCATGACTGTGCTGTTCTCACTACTCGATAGGATTGCTAACACTCCTTGCAAAGGTTTACACATGAGCTATAGCTATTTTAGTGAGGTCGCTGAGTACAAGCACTGCCTGTGGAAAGGTACCCAAGCAAGGAATCACCAATTTCAGGGGAGGAGAAAATAGGCAAGAAAAGAATGGAGTTAAATAGGAACTGGCCACCTGTAGCCATCTTGTCAGATAGACATCTCCACTAATATTAGTTGGTCTGCTACTGCCCACACATTGAATAAAGGAATAGTTAATTTTAGATAGTTTAATTTAAATCAATTTTCACGTGACTTTTCATATTGTGCACTATCTGTTCCTGTGTGTTGTTTCTACACTTGTTTCGCCTGATATTTGTATTTTTCTATATTCCAACAATAGCTATTTTCTTTTTATGGATATTAAAATTGGATAGATGCTAAAGTGCAATCCCAGAGATAAAACTCGTCATTTTCAATTGTAAGTAGTTTTAAGTAAAATTAATGTAAAATATTAAAAACTCACTCATTTCTATTCTGCCACTCTCTGTACAGGTATTATTTGAAGAATTATGATATTCTAGCTTGAAAAACTCTTGAGAGAGATATTTTAAAAATGTTAAAGATAGATATGGGGCCTATAATTCTCTTCAGGCATCGATGCTCCACATTACTGACCTTGCCTCATAATGTAAAGTCAGAGCATTTAAATATTTCTGTGCAGAGATAGGGTAGTTGAGAATTTGGGAAACAGAATAATGGCAAATGAAGTCACCTTCCCTCACACTCGTTAATATTAAAACATTACTCATCGTCTCACATTTAAATGAGTGGGCATTTCACCTTATTTGGAGGTGAAACTTTGCCTGTGAGTATTATCTTACCATTATTGAATTAATTCACCTAAAGATAGCTAACTAGCATTCCTAGGCCTAGAAATTGAGTCGTCTAGCGGTCGCCTTTTGGCCAATAACCCTGTGTGCTGCATTTTTATCACACATGAATTTTGGACAAGTCATTTAAGGAAACAAAAGTAGGCTTTGCAGTATGAATGCAAAACCCTACCTTGAATAGTAAAATTCTTCAAATGAACTCCCATGCTGAATTTTTCAATGTCAAAGGAGGCTTTGCTCAAAACAAATTCCTCGCTCTGGGCTGTTCTCTGGGAAGCAGGCCTGCCTGCTCTACTCAAGCTCTTAAAGATAGGTTGCATTTTAATGGCAATTATGATTTTGGGTATTCTTCAGAGACTGCATCTGTTATTGTGTGTGTCTTGGGATTCCTTAGTTTCTTACTCTAAAAGAGATTTTGCTGGAGGCAATGGTCAAAATACCTTTATTTACATCACTAATTACGTACAAGGTTATAGAACATCAGGACGTAGCCACAGCTCCTCTCTAAGGTGCTTCCCACTCATCTTCTCTCAGTGAGTGACATTGCTATGATATAGGTCTTAACGTCCATATTCAGTAGCTATTATTAGAGTTAATGCTTTACATCTCCCCTGAGTCTTTATTCTCATATCATTATATACATATCTCCCTACACCTCCTCCTAAAGTTCCTGCTTTTAAAGGGATATTCTCATTGGTGGTTTTGCCAGTCTTCCTGAACGAGTGCGGAGCTCCTTCTGAGGTAGTTGGGAATCTGTTCACTTCAAAGTCAGTTCCTGGGGGCTGTCATGCCTGGTTTACCTTATTTGTGGTCCTGTAGGTGTGACGTTCTCCTGAGTTTCAGTGTATGCAGCCCATCCTAATAATGGTTTTTTGTCCATTGAAATCAGGGCACTTCTGTTCCTTTGAATGATACCCGACTGTGTCTTGGTCAGACACAATCTTGGTTACTGTAGCCTCTCTATTAGAGTACCTTCTCGCTGCTGGTCTCTAATCCATACCATCTGCCTCTTTCAAGAATGGGAAGGTCATAAGCCCTGTGTCTTTGGTTAAAAGTACCGGCTTGACTTGCTCCGTAATTTTCTTCTCTTTCCTAACCTGACCGAGGTCTTCTACCGTGCCATTTGGTAGCAACATGTGGGAACGGAAAGGCAGGTCAGTTCTTAACCTGCAGCCCATCAGAAACTCACATGGGCCAAAACCATTCTACAATAATGTAAAGCAATAACTGAGCAGAGCGAACTGAAAGTCATCATTCTTCTTTAGTAGGTCTTTTATAGTATGTACTCCTCACTCTCCATGTGACTGAGGTGGCCTCCAATTTGCCTGCCATGCCGTTACCATGCCGCTTCCTCACGCAGGAAACTATAGACCAGTTAGTTTAACGTCTATTGTTGGGAAATTGTTGGAATCCATTATTAAGGAAGTAGTAATGGGGCATTTGGAAAGTCAAAATGCAATCCATCAGAGTCAGCATGGTTTTATGAAGAGTAAATCGTGTTTGACTAATTTGCTAGAGTTCTTTGAAGATGTGACAAGCAAAGTGGATAATGGGGATCCTGTAGATGTAGTATACCTGGACTTCCAGAAGTCCTTTGATAAGGTACCGCACAAAAGATTAATACACAAGATAAGATCACACGGAATTAGGGGTAATACATTAGCTTGGACAGAGGATTGGCTAACCAACAGAAAGCAGAGAGTTGGGATAAATGGGCCTTTTTCTGGATGGCAAGCTGTAGCTAGTGGGGTGCCACAGAGTTCGGTCCTTGGACTCCAACTATTTACAATCTATATTGATGACTTGGATTCAGGGATAGAAGGTGCTAAATTTGCACATGACACCAAAATAGGTGGGAAAGTAAGTTGCAATGAAGAAATAAGAAATTTACAAATGGATATGGACAGGTTAGGTGAATGGGCCAAAATTTGGCAGATGGACTTTAACGTGGATAAGTGTAAGGTCATCCATTTTGGTCAGAAGAATAAAAAGGCGACTTATTATTTAAATGGAGAGAAACTTCAGAATGCTTCAGTGCAGAGGGATCTGGGTGTCCTCGTGCATGAATCACTGAAAGCTAGTATGTAGGTACAGCAGGTAATAAGGAAGGCAAATGGAATTTTGGCACTTATTGCTAAAGGAATAGAGTATAAAAATAGGGAAGTGTTGTTGCAACTCATCAAGGCATTGGTGAGACCGCACCTGGGGTACTGTGCACAGTTTTGGTCCCCTTACTTAAGGAAGGATGTAGTTGGACTGGAGGCGGTTCAGAGGAAGTTCACTAGATTGATTCCAGAGATGCGGGGCTTGTCTTATGAGGAGAGATTGAGCAGTTTAGATCTATACTCGCTAGCGTTTAGAAGGATGAGAGGAGATCTAATTGAGGTATGTGAGATGCTAAAGGGGATAGACAAAGTAGACATGGAGTGGATGTTTCCCCTTGTGGGACATTCTAAAATGAGAGGCCATAGTTTTAGGCTAAGGGGTGGTAGATTTAAATCAGAGATGAGGAGGAATTACTTTTCTCAAAGGGTCGTGAATCTGTGGAATTCACTACCTCAGAGTGCAGTGGATGCCGGGACGCTGAATAAATTTAAGGAGGAGATAGACAGAATTTTAATTAGTAACAGGTTGAAAGGTTATGGGGAGAGGGCGGGAAATTGGAATTGAGGCCGAAATGAGATCAGCCATGATCGTATTGAATAGTGGGGCAGGCTCGAGGGGCTGAATTGCCTACTCCTGCTCCTAGTTCTTATGTTCTTATATTTAAACTGCAGCCACGCACGGACTTCTCAATGCTTGCAGCCCAGGAGGGCACCGGTGAAAGTATGGCCCCAAAAGCCAAGAAGCGTGCAGCCCCTCAATTCAGTGATGCATCCCTGGGACACCTTCTGGATACCATGGAGGACTGCCATGATGCCCTCTACCCCCGGTCTGGCTGTAGGAGGCCCATCAGTCTCACCAATCTGGCTTGGGACGCAGTGGCAGAGGTGGACAGTGGCAGTGGTGGACAGTGCCAATGTTGCACACAAGAGGTCGGCCATCCAGTGCAGTAAATGGATGAATGATCTCATCCATGTCAGAGGAGTAAGTCAATCATCTTATCACTCTAAACTCACACACTCACAAGGCCATCACACATTCACTGACATCTCACTCACTGTCAGTTCATGGGACATCACCAGTCATCCTCTCACACACACCCACACATTTCCATCTGGCCTCTTCTCCTCTGGAGACTGCCTCCTCAGCCCTCGCCATCTTGAGCCCACTTGCGCAGATCAACATGTGCCCCCACACACCCTGGGATACCCTCCTTCCCCAGTACAGCCCTATCCCAGCAGCACTCTTCCCTTGCCTGAGGGCTCTTCTCCCCTTTTCCCTAACAAGCCCTAGCCCTGCAGCCGTTGAAAATCCACCCCTGCCTTACGCAGGTAGAGACCTGTCCGTGAGCTCCCCTAAAAGTGATGTAGTGCTGCCTGCGATGCCTGGCGCTTATGACTGGGAGTGAGGTCCGAAGCAAGATAGGCAAACAAACCTTGAAGCCTCGAGTGTCGTGCAGGTTGCCAGGTGCACGTTGCTTACGTGCAGTTGTGAAACACGTCGGTGTGCCATCATGCCAACCTTCCCAGATGATCCAGTGTGGGGGGATGATTCCGGCGAGCAGGAATCTTATAATGAGATGCTAAACTGTTGAAATTGGGAGCAGAATTTTGTCCTTGGCGGGAGTGCTCGGAGGGGGTGGTGGGAAAGCCGACCACTGCCCGCGATCGGCACCGCACTGCGAACTCACGCTGGTGGGCCTTAACGCTGCCTGTGCGGGGTGGGGGGAGGAGAGTGAGTGGGCCTATCGCGAACTTTGCATATGCGCATGAGGCACGGAGCTGCGTCAGGGAGATGATGAGATGTTTTAAAAATTAATTTTTAAAAATGTAATGAAACATGTCCTCTCATGTGACTCTGTCACACGAGCAGGGACATGTTATTAATTACATTTTTTAAAATGTTTATTTTATTATTATTTGCTTTTCAAAAGCACATCCCGCCCATAAATGAGGTTTCCAAGCTTGGCCTTTTTGCCTGCCCGTCAACCATTAGGTTGGACGGGCAATGAAAAAATGAATTTAATTGATTACTTAATGGCCTTAACAGGCCTTTTAATTGTTGGCACTGCCAACTCCGCTGTGCGCCCTCCGACCGTACTATCGCACGAATGCGCATTGACGTCGGCACACTTGGCCGATGTCAACATGTGTCATTTCACGCTCGAGCGGTTCGGGTGCGTGCCCACCAACCGAGCGAAAATTGCTGCCTTAGGTTCCCAACATGCAGTGTTAGGAAACCAGGCCTGCCATTGGCGGATGGAGCAGATGATCGCAAATTGGTTTCACAAAACCGATTTTTGACCTTCTTACCATATTGTCCCTTCACCTGAACCCCCTGCCCGCCATGACGCCTGATGCCAACGGGGCCAGAAAATCCGGGCCCATGTCTTCAATAGAGCGTGAAATACCTGGCCACCATACTGCCTGTTGTGCCCTGGCTCAACACCTGGAATGCCATATGGTGAATCTTCTGGAAGTCTTCCAGGCAGAGAGTTTGTAGTCCCACCAATCGTTCTTTGTATACCAAGAGATCATCTATGATGCCAATCACTAATGTGCTGACGTTGTTCAAAGTAATGCCGCAAGCCATGGTTGCTTGGACTATAGTGTGGCCATCCATCCAGGCATTGTGTGTGAATCTGGATGCACACTTCACCGTGCTTTTGAGCCTCACAAAATTCTTACAAATTCTGCTCCGTCACTGGCAAATATTGAGTAGTTAAGGTTGTGAAGGGTTCAACTTCCTCAATGAAGGTTCTCTCCTCTTTTCGCTGAATTCATCAGCTTTAATGAGCAGGTTCAGAGCTGTGCAGGCTTTTCTGTTCAACAAAGAGCACTTTTGATTCTGAATACATACAATGTTTGAGATATTTTCCTATCTTTACACTTTAGTATTGCATCAAGCTAACCTTTAACATTTAGCTTGATTTTACCTGGACCCTGGAGTTGAATAGAGGACAGCTGCACCCACATTGATATGATTGGAGTTGGGCCTCTAGCTTATCTGCTCACTCAAGCAACACAGAGGCATGAAAGTGCCACCAAGTGCTCCAGAGCTTTTCACTTCTCGGGCACAGACTGCAAAATAATGAGCATTTAAGTGGACTGCAGAACAGTTGGATGACTGGTCACGTTGTGCAATCACCGTGCTCAAGCTGGCTGTGGAGAAGTCACTGGTGGAGGCGCTCACAGCCCCTTGCAATACCATCATCCCAGTCTGGACCAGTCTCCCCCATGGCTCAAGCTAACAGTGCAGCCTTGCAGTGCGGGTTAGGAGAATGCCTGCGTTTGAGCTGAGAGCACAGCATGCAGTCCAATAGGCAAAGCTGCCACTAATTGGTTCGGTGCAGTGGGGCAGAGGTGGGTGGGGTTTCGGGCAGCCATGCAGCGCACTAATCTCTCGCTATCCAAGCGGTGGCCAGCGCTCTCCTGGATGCATCAAGAGGCCTTCAGACTTAACCAAGAGAGGTTCATAGTACACCCAAGCTAACCCATGCATCTCCCTCTTTCATCCTGCAGGAGTATATCAGGATCATGGAGCTTGGTGACCTAGCTGTGTGCCTCGTGGCTTACAGAGAGTGAAGACGACGGAGAAGAGAGCGATTGAGGCATCTGGCTATGCAGAGGGAGGAGCAACACCCTCAGGAAGAAGGAGCGGCTGGGGCTCCTGCACACGCCGCTGAAGAGCCACAGTGAACCATTGCTGATCAGCATCTAAGCTAGACCCAGAGTCTATAGAACCTGGCTTTCATTCCTGCTGATGACCGATAACCAGTGTCACCGAAGACTACGCCTGTCCAGGGAACTGGTCAGTCACATCCACCACCCATTGCAGGATTTGGCGCCACGGGGACATGAAGGGCTTCCACTGCCGGCACTGTGAAAGTGAGAGCGGCGCTCAATTTCTATACCAGTGGCTCCTTTCAGGACTCCACAAGTGACCTTTGTGGGATATCACAAGCCTCCACCCACAAATGCATCCATGAGGTCACGGATGCCATCTTTGCAAGGGCACACAACTTTGTGCATTTAGCCCGGGACCAGGAAAGCCAGGATGCAACAGCGATTGGATTTGCCCAGATCTCGGGTTTCCCACAGGTGCAGGGTGCGATTGAATTTGCTCACGTGGCACTCAGATCTCCATCGTAACACGCAGTCAACTATATCAACCATGAGGGATTCCACTCGCTGAATGTGCAACTGGTGTGCGGCCACCACAGAAGCATCCTGCTTGTCTGCGCACGGTTTCCTAGGAACGTGCCCAATTCCTACATTCTCAGTCAGTCGCAGATCCCTGAAGTCTCCCAGGGTCCACAGAAGCTGCAGCGATGGCTCCTCGGGAACAAGGGCCACCCACATGGGATGTGGCTGATGACACCCGTGTGGCAGCCTCAGACTGCAGCAGAGTGAAGGTACAACAAGGCTCATGGTGCAACTCGCAACTTGGTGGAGCAAACCATCGGGATGCTGAAAATGAGTTTCCAATGCCTGGACTGGTCTGGTGGAGCCCTGCAATACAGTCCACAGAGGGTGTCTCGCATCATCGTCACCTGTTGTGCCCTTTACAACCTGGTGCTGCAACGGGGAGAGGAGCTGGCTGAGGAGGAGATGGAGGAGTTGCACATTTCCTCTGATGAGGAGGACGCCGACAGGGGTGAGGGTGAGGAGGTCCTTGAAGGCGACAATGATGGAGATGAGGACCTAGCACTGGCCAGATGAAGCAGGCAAGCTCGAGAGGCCCTCATAGCTTCTAGATTTGTGGAGGATGATGATGACATGCAGTGAGGTGTCCCCATAGATCCTCATATTGCATCTATGAATATTTGACTCCAGTCTGGCTTATGGCAGTGCACATACCCTGTGATAATGCTCCTGTCATGGAGATGCAGTGGAGGCCCTAACAGCCCATCATTTGCAGGGGGATGATAATGATAACACGCAGCGAGGACACTCCATAAACCTTCACACAGTCTCTGAGAATGTCTGACTCCTGTCTGATCGAGGGCAGATCGTTTGCGCTCTGTGATCAGGGTCATGTCATAGAGACGGAGCCATTAAACTTAAAAAACATCTGATAGGCTGTCCGCCTTCAGTACCTGAGTCATTCAGGAACACAGTGTCACTGGCCACAGATGCTGACAAGATGGGGGCTAGCCCCACCTTAAAGGTGCTGAGAGCACACGGAGAGAATGACGGAACTCTCTGATGCCTGCCCACAGCATTCGGGCAGCAGTGACAAGCACCGTTGAGGTGCAGGCATCAGTAATGTGTCCAGGCAGTGTGAGGCTGGACCATCACTTTGCTCTGAAGGCTGCACAAAGCACAGGGAACAGGCCTAGACTGAGACACCTGTTTTGTCTTGTGCAGAAAGGTTTCACATCTGGATGACATGAACAATGCTCATCAGAACAAGGAGCCATGGACAGGGAGACATTCTTGGGAATTTATTGACAATAGTGAACAGTATGTACAAGTGATTAGCACCCATGCCCAGGCTGTGCAGCTACATCTTAACTTTCCTAACCCTACCGCGACACCTTGATGCTTCCCGGACACCCACAGCAGAGGTGGAGGCAGCTTGCTGACTGTTACGGCCTGTGTGTGACGAACTTGGTGGGCATTCTCTGGAGGGCCAAGACCTGGTGTCAGGGTGTTGGGTCCTTTTGTGTGGCTGTGGCACCTTCCTCAGCCTGTGGAGCTGGAACTGGAGCTGCTGAGATCGCAGGAAGAGGGGATTCAGACATGCCGGACACTCCCAGAGTCACCTGAATGGATGGCCCTGGAGGATACACCTGCTGATCCTCCTCCCTACGGTGCCCAAGGGCCTCTGGCTGACTCCTTGAGGAGAAGGGGAAGCTGGAGTGAGATCGAGCTGCCCGGCACCCCTCATGTGTACACACTGTTGGAGACCATCAATGGCATCAGCGATGGATTTAAACCAACACAGTAGTGCAGGAGCAATGCCCTGGACAAAGGTCTCTATGGCGGCTGCCATCCAACCAATGTTGACCTGGGTGTATTGGCATGCCGGTGCTATCACCTCAGCCTGAAGGCGGACAGACTCCTCCATCATGCCTAGCAATCTGAGGAGTGCAGCGGACATCCCTTCCTGATGTTCCTGAGCTTGTCATTGCAGCTCCAGCGACTGAGGTGCGGCCAAGTACAGAAGCTCATCATCTGAATTGGACTCAGTAAATATCTGACATCCAGCAGTGTCAGATACCCTGGAGGACTGTGCCACCGCCTGCTGTGGATCAGACAGTGTGATGTGCTCACCACGTTGTGATCCCGGGGTTACTCTAAAGCTAGGTCCCATCGGGGTGTGAGCGCTGTGATGGGACTTCAAAGCCCTGGGTCGTGGCCTCCGTCAGCTGTTCCCCAAATGTGCCTGCAGAAGCAAGGAGAGATAATTAGTGCATGGCAGCGGTCTGTGAAATAGGACACATCACTCACGGCATGGTTGTCTGATGGATGTTGCACTGCTGGATCCGTACTTGGTAAAGCAAGGTGGGTGAATGGAGATCCTTTTGGACAGTACCGTTGTGCTGCATGACCCAAAAGAGAATTACAAATTCAAGAGGGGACACCACCTTTAGGTTTAAAAACACCCCAAGCACATGTATGCTCTTGGATACCTAAGCCTACAGACAACAACAGCAATACATAGGAAGACCAGATGAGAATTGCCTTTTGGAATATACATTGGGCCAATCATTTCCCTATGGAATGACTCTAATGCCTGTTACAGCTTCATGCTCTGGATGCCTATGTTGCAGGTGGCACTTTTCTGCAGAATGGATGTGGACATGAGGCTATACTAGACCCTTCAGTGCCCATTTTACAAAATAGTGTCAGAAGATGTTATGAGTGATTTTTGGGGTGCCAGTGGTCAAATTTTTCAATCATAACATGATATACTCTAACCATAAAATAGTAACTTGTGCTGCATGCACTTATAAAGAGGTTTCAAAGAAATGTGCTCCTTATCTAATCCATAAAGAGATAGATATTCAAATATGCAATTCATAATGAATAACTACCATTAAGGTCAATTAGGATTCTTAAGGTCACTTAAGGAACTGTATGTAACATAACTGCTTTAAGATTTCTGCCTCATTAACTCACACTGCTCCTCCATCTCGCTATCCCCTAGGGAAAAGAACTTTGGCCAATGCAATCCCTGGCCACAAATTCTAATATACATCACCATTTTTAAACATTATCTAGCATTTAATGGTGCCTCAAAATAACAAACACTCATTCAGGTAATGGAAAACAATTATCCTCCAGTACCCCTGACACCTCTTCCATCAATAGTACTGCTAGACTATCTCTAATTGTCTCCCACTCAAAAAGTGTTTGCTTCTGAGTACTGAATAATAGTGGTTGCACTACAGATCTTCCTATATTCTCTGATGTGAAAATGGTGATCAAATTGAAAGCCACTCTAACAGTTTGACTGCTGAGAAATGCTGCTCTTCATTAGCTTCCTGCCGGTGTTTCCATTCTCTCTGCTGTTGCCACGCTCTTGGACAAACCTAGTAGTAAATCTCCCACTGATTCTTCTGCTGCCTCTGACAATGTATAATAGTTGGCTACTATTGCACAGTTTTTAACATTAAAAGAACCAACTGGAGTAGAATATAAACCCTCCTTAATTTCTAATATTGATAATATCTCTGATGCTTATGGATAGCACTTCAATTTATTCTCAAAGGAAATCAACAAAAGCCATTCTACCTACAAAACTGCTGAAGAAATTATTAATTCCAATCCCTCATTTTCTTATTAAAATAATTATAATAGCAGTATCAAAGTGTAATGCTTTTTCTGTATCACTGGGTGGAATTTTTCATTCCAGGGCTAAGTCTCGTAATGGGGGCGAGAAACGAGAGTGTTTCCCAGCACGGAGGCCAGTGGGAATTTGCGCTGAATCACATGATGCTGGCCCAACTAATTATGCAGGCTGGGGTTTCCCGATGTTTTGTGCAGCAGGGCAGGCTGCATGGCTTGCGCCCCGCCATCATATCCAAGCGCCATATTTAAGAGGCGCCTGGTCATCAAGTTACCGATCGTTCAAGAAGACCAACCTCCTGGAAGATCTTGTAGCTCGAAGATCCACTTCCTATAAGATCCTGCAGCTAAAAGATCCACTTCCTGTAAGATCCCACAGCTTGAAGATCCACGTGGTTTATGCTTCACCCACCCACTGCTACATGTGGTGTTCCAGATTCCACTGTAGCTGGAGGCCTCCACCTTCCCTTCCGACCTCTGCAAGCTGTCCCAGGCCTTCTTGCGGGTAAGTCCGACATCTACACACGATGTTGGTCTGGATGTTGTCTGGACCGGTGTGATATCCTGTTGGCAGTGTGGAGTGTGGACAGTCAGGCAGGGAGGGAGATGGGGAGTGATTCTGGTTGGGCCTTCATCTGCACCCCATTAATGGGAGGCAAAACTATTTCACACCGTCCTCTGGCAGGGATGGAAACTTGCCATGACGGGTGGGAGTGTAAGTCCCCGCCATCATTTTATGCCGGCGGGAAACTGATTTTTCAGCTCCCACCGCAATGTTACCTTTCCGCCCACCATTACACCTGGCACTGGGGGGGGGGGAGCGGGGTTGGGGGGGGACTGGAAAATTCCACCCACTCTTTTATACAACTGTTTACACTTCTAGAAATTTCATGTACTGCCACATACATATGGAATTTTTGCTCACCGTAGTGTCCTCATTGACTTCAGTGAAAATGAAAATGGGGAAAGATGTACAACAGGAAACTCAACCAATATTATCCATTTCACACTAGCACTCAAAGACAAAAATATGCCCAAATGTTTTGTACATTCTGTAAATCTGGTAAAGCATAATTCTTGCAATCAATATCCCAAGGGATTCTTCAATCCAGAAAGTCTTTAAAATTAAGGAATGGCTGCAGTCTCAGAAACATTTGTGAGAAGATTGCTATGTTATTTAAATCATCAGATCCACTTTTGTATTTTGCCTATATTTTCAGTCATCTTAAAACTTGCCTTGAACTTTAGTTTAAACCCATTTCCACCCATTGGGCATGATGTAATTGTGACTCAGAGTGCAAAATCCAACCTATGAGGTATTTGCTGGTGTAGAGCACCGTTGCACAGAAGGGAACAAGCTTCTGCTATTTCCATGAAGTACCAATGATGACATTTGCTGCAACGTTCAACACTGATTATATTCAAATACAACTGAATTTCACTGAAATTTCAATAACAGTATAGAGGAAAAAATAAGCAATTTGATACTAAAAGGAGCAAGAGAGGTTCCACAAGCCAATGTCCTGGCAGACCAGACAGCAATGTCGAGATTATCACTAACCAGATGGTGGTCAATCATGAGGAATACTCTTCCACTAATGTGGCAACAGAATTCATGTTCAGAACTGTTGCATAAATAATGGTTTCCCATTTTCTGGACTGAAATTACAACCAAAGTATATTCATAAACTAATGCTCATAAAATTCAGCCTGTTATTACAGTGTTATGATTGAGGTGACAGCTGTAATGATGTCAACACCACAGTATGTGAAGCAGATGGATACCTGTTCTCAGATGACCCCATCACTTCAATCAACACTGACAATTCAACCTACAACCAGAATACTACCCATTTGCCTGCATGCTTGTGGTATGTTTTGGGGGAAAATAGGCAAGAGACCCAGGTGTGGGCACCTGTTTATAAAACTGAATTTTGATTTCATTTTTGCAAAGCTGGAAAACAAAAGAAGGAATATTTTTCGTGCCACGTCTGCTGATGTTTCTATCACTAATGTCTCACCTTACATGAATCATATTGTGTTCTAGATCTTGGACTCGTACTGCTGCTAAAAAGCTTTAGCACCACACGGACACTATTTATGCATAGTGTTAAGCAGTATCATTAAACAAGATAATAGGAGTACTTATTTATTTCTGAGAAGTGAAAAATATCACACAGGTCCAGTATAGAAAGAATTTGCATTTACGTAACACCTTCCATGGTTTCCCCCATGCTGACATAATGAATTACTTTTAAAGTTCAATCACTGATATGTAGTCATAGAGCAAGATTCCACAATTGATCGTAATACTATTCATACATATACTACAAACTCATTCTGTGGTAAAGTGGAGTGTTATGTAGCTTTAAGAGAACGTAGCTAGTTGACTATGTGACTGTATTGAGCAATTGCTACACAGCGCATTCTTCCTACAGTAAGTCTAGAGTTGGATGTGATTGAAGAAGCACATATGGTGTCAGTGCTTTGTTCTTAGTTCCAATAAACCACCCGTGTTTGTTCAGTTAATCAGTCTCTCTGTCTATATTGTTCCAAGCACCAACTAATGTGTTAATATCATGGGCGCAGCTAGCATTCGCCGGACAAAGCGAATCTGATAACCAAAAACATAAAACTGGCGATGAGGATAAACTGGATCAATTGACGGCAATCAAGAAAGCCACGGTAAGCTATGTTACTTTGCCACTATCTTGAAAGCTGTTTGAAAGCGCAGTCTCCTTAGTCATCGAGTGTGCTGTGGTTTGGGCATCTTGAACCATTTGACCCTGTTTCTTATGACTGGTTTCATTACATCGAATGCCTAGCGTTCTTCTTTACCGCTAACGACATTGTGGGGGAGGACAAGAAGAGGGCGATTCTTTTGTCCACATGCGGGATCAAAATGTGTGGGCTAATCCGCAGCCTCATGTCACCTAACACTCCTGATACAAAGACTTTCAATGAGTTAGTAAACATTGTAAAAAAAACACCTAAAGCCAAAGCCCTCAGTCACTGTACAGCGTTTTAAATTCAATTTGAGGAATAGGCTTCCAAGAGAGACGATCGCTGGCTATTTAGCTGCTTTAAAGGGATTAACGGAATATTGTGAGTTCAGAACTTCAATTAATGACATGTTGAGAGACCGAGTGATATGCGGAATCGGGTACAATGCTATTCAAAAGCGATTGCTAGCTGAAACTAACCTAGACTTCAGTAACATGTTAAAATTGGCAACAGCCATGGAGAGCGCTGTTAGGGACTCCGAGACAATAAAAGATGGTGCAATAACAAAATGGCGCCGTCCATCTTGCGGGTCGGGAAGGGCTGGTAACAAAAGGCACGAAAATGTCGGACTCCACAGAAAGGTGGGGAACGTCCACTATGTACAGACCATTGCATAATGACAGGGGAGGCGATGGTGTAGTGGGATTGTCATTAGATTAATAATCCAGAGACTCAGGGTAATGCTCTGGGGACCTGGGTTCAAATCCTGCCACAACAGATGGTGGAATCTGAATCCAATAAAAATCTGGAAATAAAAAGTCTAATGATGACCATTGTTGATTATTGTAAAAACCCATCTTAGTCATTAATGACTAAGGGAAAGAAATCAGCTGGCCCACATGTGACTCCAGACCCACAGCAATGTGGTTGACTCTTAGCTGCCCTCTGAACAAGTGCAATTAGGGATGGGCAATAAATGCTGGCCTAGCCAGTGATGCCCACATCCAATGAATAAAAAAAACTGTACCATAGTGAAAACCTATGACATTTAATGTGAGAAATGCATCCTGCAGGCGATTGACAGTTCAGAAATATCGAATGCTTTTTCTGCCACCGCAATGGTCACATGATGCGGCACTATCACGATAGGCCAAGATAGCATTTTAAAAACAAAAATAGAAATCGCAAAATCTGTCTCACTGAAGAACCAGAAGAAGCAGAATCTGACATCTATTCATTATACAACCTGAAAGTGGGTAGAACCGGGCCGATTAATGTAGTCCTTAGAGTCAATGAACAACCCATCAAGATGGAAGTTGATACTGGGGCATCAATGTCTGTCGTAGGAGAACATACGTTCTTACACTTGAATAAAGGAGTCCATCCTTTAAGTTTGGAAGAATCACACACTAAATTAAAAACATATATGGATGAAGAAATAAGAGTGAAAGGGATATGTCAAGCCCTGGTGCAATATGTGGATCAGTCTGCAAATTTACCGCTTATAGTAGTAGTTGGGGCGGGCCCCAGCTTAATTGGTTGCAACTGGCTCAAAAAGATTAAATCATAATGGGCCGAGATTTTTCAAATCAGAACAAGAAACTTACAGGAATTGTTATAAAAGTATGCTTCCATTTTCAGTGATGAGCTAGGAAGGATTTGTAACCCCCAGATTTATCAGAGTCAGACCAGTCCCTTATGCTCTATGGGACAAGGTCAAGGATGAGATAAACAGACTGGAAAAGTTGGGTATCTTACAACCGGTGCAATTTTCTGAGTGGGCAGCACCCATAGTACCCGTACTGAAGCCAGACCAAAGTGTTCGCTTATGCGATGACTATAAGTTAACTGTAAACAGAGTGGCCAAACTTGATAGACACCCGATACCGAAGGTTAAAGAATTATATTCAAAATTGGCAGGGGCATCAGGTATTCAAAACTCGACATGAGCCACACCTACCAGCAGGTAGAGTTGGAAGAAGGTTCTAGGGAATTTGCGACCATCAATACACATCAAGGATTGTATCAATATACTCGAATACCCTTTGGGGTCTCATCAGCGTGTGCTATTTTCCAGCGTACCTTGGAAAATTTGCTTCAGGGACTGCCCATGTTGTTGTTTATTGGGATGATGCCTTCGTCACTGGTCGAACTGACGACGAACACTTAGCTTATTTGGAGGAGATGATGAAACGCTTCTCACAAGTGGGGGTGCACTTGAAGTGAGAAAAATGCCTTTTCCAAGCCAAAGGGGTAGTTTACTTGGCCCCATAAGGTCAATGCGCAGGGCCTGCATCCCGTGGAAGAAAAGATCAAGGCTATTCATGAAGCACCTGCACCGAGAAACATTACAGAACTAAACGTCTTCTTCGGCATGATAAACTACTATGGGCGATTTCCCCTAAATCTATCAATCGTACTGGCTCTGTTATATGCTTAAGAAAAACCATAAATAGATTTAGGAAGCTCTGCACTAGAATGTGTTTCTGAAGGTAAAGCAATTGTTAAGATCATTAGTCCTACTGGTCCACTTTGATCCAAAGAAGCAATTGATTTTAACTTGCGATGCATTCCCTTATGGAGTAGGGGCTGTGCTTTCATCCGGATGGCGGATGGCTCCGAACGACCCATTGGTTATACATCTCGCACGCTCAGTGCTGCTGAGTGACGATATGCTCAAATTGAGAAGAAAGGTCTGTCTGTTGTGTTTGGTGTTTGGAAATTCCATCAATACCTCCATAGTCACCATTTTCACATTAAATCCAACCACAAGCCTCTGCTGGGATTATTTTGAGAGGATAAGGTCAACACATCACATCTGCTCGCATCCAGAAGTGGGCACTGATATTGGCTCCTTCTGAATACATATTTATACACTGATCGGGAAGCCAGATCACACATGCTGACACACTGAGCTGCCTCCCCCTGCCAGATAACAACATGAAGGTTCCAATTCCCCTGGAACTTGTCCTAGTGCTAAATTTTTTGGATTCTTCCCTTGTCCAGGCCAAACAAATCCATGAGTGGACAAGCCAAGATCCACTTTTATCTCATGTCTGGGAGAAGGTCCTGAATGGATGGTCAGGCGAGCCAAAGTCTGATGACATGAAGCCCTATTTCAATCGCAGATATGAACTCACCTGCCAGGGCAGCATAGTGTCCTGGGGAGCAAGGGTTATCGTGCCCCAAAAGGGCGAAGGCCATTACTGGCCAAATTACATAGTACTCACCCTGGCATTAGTAGGATTAAGATGCTCACGTGCAGCTACTTGTGGTGGGCAGGGATGGATGCGGACATCGAAACCCTAGTCAAAAGTTGTCTTCGATGCCAGCAGGTACAAAAGCTATGCCCTTTATCTCCATTGCACCCCTGGGAATGGCCAGCGCGGCTATGGGTGCGCTTCCACCTCGACTAGGTGGGGCCCTTCTTGGGCACGATGTTCCTTTTACTAATTGATACCCACTCCAAGTGGATGGATGTCTACAAAGTCCGGTCACCCACATCTGCTGCCACCATAGACCGTTTGCAACAGAGTTTTGCAGTGCACGGGTTACCAGAGGTGCTTGTGTCAGACGATGGGGCTGCATTTACCAGCGGGGAGTTCCACAGGTTTACAACCCTAAATGGGATAACTCATATCAAAACCTTCCCTTACCATCCCGCCTCTAATGGTTTGGCTGAGCAGGTGGTCCAAACTTTTAAGTCCGGGATGAAAAAACTGGACGAGGATTCCATCAGCACCAGATTGTCACAGCTCCTGTTCGCATACCATGCAACACCACACATGACCACCGGTATTGCCCCCACTGAATTACTATTGAAGACACGTCTCAGCACCCGTCTAACTGCTGAGCGTCAACTCACAGACATTTCTTCCTACCTCCCCCTGGGCCATAACCCCACCACTGAACATCAAGCCATTGTTTCCAGGACTGCCACTGACCTCATCTCCTCTGGAGATCTTCCCTCCACAGCTTCCAACCTCATAGTCTCCCGACCTCGGACGGCCCACTTCTAGCTCCTACCCAAAATCCACAAACAGGACTGTCCCGGCAGACCGATCGTGTCAGCCTGTTCCTGCCCTACGGAACTCATTTCTTGCTATCTTGACTCCATTCTCTCTCCCCTTATCCAGTCTCTTCCACCTACATCTGTGATTCCTCTCACACCCTACATCATATCAACAATTTCCATTTCCCTGGCCCCAACTGCCTCCTCTTCACCATGGACGTCCAATCCTTCTACACCTCCATCCCCCACCGGATGGTCTGAGGGCTCTCAGCTTCTTCCTCGAACAGAGGCCCGAACAATCCCCATCCACCACTACTCTCCTCTGTCTGGCTGAACTTGTTTTCTCACTGAACAATTTCTCCTTAAACTCCTCTCACTTCCTCCAAATAAAAGGTGTAGCTATGGGTACCCGCATGGGTCCCAGTTATGCCTGTCTCTTTATGGGGTATGTGGAACATTCCTTGTTCCAGTCCTACTCCAGCCCCCTCCCACAACTCTTTCTCTGGTACATCGCTGATTACTTCGGTGCTGCTTCATGCTCTCGTCTGGATCTGGAAAAATTTATTAATTTTGCTTCCAATTTCCACCCCTCCATCATTGTCACATGGTCCATCTCTGACACTTCCCTCCCTTTCCTTGACCTCTCCGTCTCAATTTCTGGTCCACCAATATTCATTACAAGACTACCGATTCACACAGCTACCTCGACTACAGCTCCTCACACCCCGCTTCCTGTAAGGACTCCATCCCATTCTCTCAGTTCCTTTGCCTCCGTCGCATCTGTTCTAATAATGCCACTTTCCAAAACAGTTCCTCTGACATGTCTTCCTTCTTCCTTAACCGAGGTTTTCCACCCACGGTGGTTGACAGGGCCCTCAACCATGACCGGCCCATCTACCGCGCATCCACCCTCACACCTTCCTCTCCCTCTCAGAACCATGATAGAGTCCCCGTTGACCTCACTTATCACCCCACCAGCCTCCGCGTTCAAACGATCATCCTCCGCCATTTCTGCCAACTCCAGCATGATGCCACCACCAAACACATCTTCCCTTCACCCCCCCGGCGGCATTCCGCAGGGATCGTTCCCTCCAGGACACCCTGGTCCACTCCTCATACAATTTGGAATTATAAGTGGGACCTGTTGGATCTGAGAAGGTCAAAGGCACAAACTTTCCCACTTCCACTGAAGAGCCTGGTGGACAGTTGACCCCTGAGGAGGGGGTGTTGGAAAAACCAGCCAAGGCTATTGAGCTACGACGCTCGACACGTCCAAGGGAGCCTCCGGAGAGACTTGACTAGTAAATAGTTATTCATGTAAATAATTGGGATGTTGTGATTCTTGACAATTGTACTTTCAAGTAAAGGGGGAGTGATGTGGTAAAGCGGAGTGCTATGTACCTTTAAGAGAATATATTTAGCTGACCAATCACTACACAGCGTGGACTTCATGGGTAACAGTAAGTCTAGAGCTGGAGGTGATTGAAGAAGCACACATGGGGCAGGATTTTCCCGTTGGTGTGCGGGGGCAGGCCCTGCACACACGCGCGTAAAATGATGCACAGTGACGTCAGGCGAGCATCCCGATGTCACCGCGTGCCATCGCGATATTTTGTTGGGTGGGCGCGCGATGATGCCCGATGCACGCCCACCATTAATTAATGGGCCACTTAAGGCCCTTGAGGTGCCAATTGACGTCAATTTTTTGGCACCCGTGCAATCTTCAGGTTGGTGCACGTGTGGCGGGTAGGACACATTTGTATAAACCTCACCCACGTTGGGGAATAAGAGGGCTCAGTGGGGTCGCGAGTGTGCTCTGTCAAATGTTGATGTTTCAAAGTTACTGATACTTGCCTGTGTGATCTGCAATACTTCAAAATGCATACCAGCTGCTTGGTCTGGATTCACAACCTTCAGGTCAGCACTCAGCAGTGAGGAATCTTTTCTGGGCCTGCATGTTTCAGGAAGCCTTCCCTTAGCCTTGGGAATGGGAGCTGAACTCTCGACTGGAGGCACCTCCTCTGAAGAGGAAGGGAGGGGTAGAAGGGGGACAAGCCTGGGCTGTAGGCTCCATACTTGATACCTAAGTACAAAATCTGCCTGGTTAGGAACATTAACTTAGGTCCTTGTTAATAAAGCTGAATGTCCTACAAAACATTCATTACATTGTTGGAAACCATCCACCTGCAGAACAAAAGAGGGACCCTCAGCCATGGTGACATGTCTGAATTTAATATTACAAAAAAAGAAACTTAATGAAACAAAATGACAAAGGTGTGAAAAATCACACCAACTCATAAAGACCTCATCTCGGGCCAACACAAAAGCACCAGTGATAAACCCGTGGTGTGCCTAAGGTGCCTTATGTTTATGTTTTTGGGTGCTACGTCTTAGTGCTGTCCCCTCGCTGGGAGTGGCATCTGAGACAGCCTGCTCAGTCTGCTATCCTGAAGGCCTCGATGACCTCAGTGGTCGTCCTCTGGCCTGTGGAGCCTGTGCTGGTCCCACCTGGGAGGGAGCTGCCAGTTCCACAACTGGCATCTCCCCAGTCGTTGCAGCCTCATCGGATGCAAAGGTCACTGGCAGAGGGGCAGGGGAGCTGCCGCCCTCATCCGGAACGCCCTAAGAGGATCTCGCAGAGATGACAGGCAGCTGCTGCACCGACGTGAGGTCGCTTCGGACCCCCCTGCTCACCATGGATGGATGGGCACTGAGCTGGGAAGCTTGGTGCCCAGACCATCTCCCACACTGGCACTGACCAGCTGAGGTCAATGCTGATGTGAGGGCATGCTGGTCAGAGCGCGTCCCCAGGAAGCCCTGATGGGTCTCCTGGAGGAGCCTCTTCACAAGTGTCACCACTCTCTCCATGGAGGACACATGGCCCTCGGCCATGAGGCTCATTGCTTCGGCGATAATCCACGTAGACTCCTCCACTACAGACACCAGGCCAAGCATAGCCTCAAGTATCTCCACCAGATGCTCTTGCACATCCGATCGCACTTCCTGCATTTGCTGCATCACGGACAACTCCAGAGGCACGTCATCAGGCACCAACTGAGCATGTGCCTGGTCCCATGCAGTCCTCCGACTGCTGGTGCCATGGGCATTCCCTGTCTCTGCCAGCTCCTCCAGCGACTGTGAAGTGCCCTCACCGCTGTGCCCCGGGACACTAGCCGATGTTCTAATTCCCACTGAGGTGCTAGTATCTGCGCTGGTGCCTGCCTGGCAGTGATGGTTTGACGCTGGTGAGGCTTCAGGGCCCTCAGGTGTGAGAGGGGGCCTCTGCTGCTCCTCCTCCCAGCCCTGATCTACTGATGCTGAAAGGAAGAACAAGGATATTGGATCAGTTAACTTGGAGACCATGTCAATGTGTATCCCTGTCCCCCGGATCATTAGATCATTATGCGCTCACCCTTCCATAAGCAATGGTCAAGCCATGTTGCAAACTTCAATCATTGAACATTCAGCACTACCCTGGCTGTTGGGAGAACAATGCTGACCTCACTGCTGGGCAAACATACCTGCCCGTGGCACCCCAGCCTCACCGACACCAGCGGACCTGAGTGCATGGCGCCTCTCCAGATCTAGGGCCTCCTGCTGGAAGCAGCTGAGAATCGCTAACTGTGCTGGCCCTCCGCCAGTCCTCACTCGCTTGGCGGCATTATGTGCGTTCTTCTCCTGAAAAGGAGAGAAGAGCATTGGTTTGTGCTAATTGTACCTGGGCTCTCCTCGCGGACGGCCCACCCCAACTAGAGTGGGACATTGCAGGCCTCCAGTGTTTTCTCACCCTACTGCCGCCAAACACACACACAAAGATGCTAGGCCTGTCCCCCCAACCCCCCCTCCCAACCTCCGCCCCCCCCACCCCCCACCCCCTTGGCCAAATGCTGCCTACATCACATTAGGCACCGCACATTCTAACCTTCCATAGCAAGGAGGCGCAAGCACATTGAGCGCAGAGGGCAGCAGATCGATCGGTGCCAATGCCACCTTGAAGCTCCCCTCCCAACATGTCATCACCCTGACTTTGACATGTCCGGGAGTTCCAGCACTGCACCTGGATGCAGCTCCTCCAGGTTATCCCCAAAACATGTGGGGCTCAGTATAGCACATGCTGTGGGGGCAGAACCCATCTGTTCACCACCCCCTCAGGGTGACCTCTGCATGGGCAATATCTGCTGGCCCTCCCAGTGAAGGACACATGCCATCAATGTTTCAATGCAGTCGGCGGCGCCAGGGGAGAAAGCCTACCTGCTGGGTTAAGTGACCAATGTCAACATCATGCTCACCCTTCCGGATTGCAACAGGCCATTGAAGCGCTTGCAACACTGGATCCAGGTGCACCGCACCACATCGCGGGAGCTCACCACCTCCGCCACCTCCTCCCAGGCACGTTTCATCATGTGGGGGGGCCTCCTCCTCCCATCCTGGGGGTACCAGGATGTCCCACCGTGCTGCCACCTGCTCGAGGAGGGCAGCAAGGCAATCATTCAAAAAACAAGGGGCACAGCACCCCCCTGCCCTACCCTCCTACCAGCCTGCTCACCGGCAGCGCTCTGGGGAGCCCTTCCACTGGCCATAATTCGCAGCCTTGGAAAGGCTGCAGGAGCTTTTTAAAACAGGCCACCGGGTCACCATTGGACCCGGCGCTCATTGCAGACCCACTGCCGCCTGCCTACTCACGCTGTCCTCGGGAGCCATGATTCATGCTGGGCGGGCTTTAATTGGCCTGACCTCGTAAAATGGTGGCACGGACCCAATCGCGGGCAGTGATCGTGCCAGCACCCGCCCAAACCCGCTCCTGTTCCGCCCCCCCCACCAGCCAGAAAATCCTGCCCATGGTTTTAGTGCTCTGTTCTTTGTTCCAATATACCACCAGCATTGTTCAGTTAATCGGTCTCTCTACCTATATTGTTTCAAGCACCAATTAACCTGATAATATCACAGGCACAGCTAGCGTTCACCAGACAAAGTGAATCTGATAACGAAAAACATAAAACACTCACAGTCACTTTTCCAGAACTGCTTTATCCATTTCAGGGTCGCAGGGATTCGGACCTAAAGTGCAATCATTTCATTTGCATTTCAAAGTAAATCAGTTACTAGCATTTCTATATCTGACTCAGAAGGTCGTGGGTTCACTTTTACCTCAGAATTCAAGCATGTCATCTCGTTAACCCTACAATGATACACTGAAAGAGTGCTTCATTATTGCTGGTTTTGTCCTTTGAATGAGATATTAAACAGAGACACTGTTTGTGTAAACCTTAAAGATCATTTAGTGCTATCTGAAGTGCAGGATATTCTCCTCTAATCCCAGCCAACATCCTTACCTCAGTTATTAATCAGTTGACTGATTTATCTCACTGAGATTTGCAGATCTTGCTTTGTAATAAACTGATATTTACTTTTCTTCATGTAATAGTCACTATTTCTAAAATTAATTAATTGTTTTCAGGTGTTTCGAAAGGTAGATGCTAAACTGCTATATAAAAATCACATTTTTAAAATTCTCCAGATGACCTTTCCTCCTGCAATATGTGCATTATGAGAATACAAAATTGATGAACAGGAAACGACCAACTAGTCCATCACATTTGTGATGGCCAGAACATCATGAATAAACACTTTCTCCTTCCAAGACCCCCTCCCCCTGCAATCAGCTGGGAGAGGCAAATAGGCTGAGGAAAAACCCAGAGCCAATAAAGGAAAATTACGTTAGAAAATTCCTCCTCGACTCCCTCAGGCAATTGAAATTCCCAGGCGATAATATCTTACCTCTAAAGACATTTACCTTCTACAAACTACATGATGTGATCTCTACACCAGCTAAGAACCAGTCCAGCTTTCTGTTGAATGCATACAGAGAGTCAGTGTCTGCCACATCAGCTGGCAATATATTCCAGAGACTCACTGCTTCCTAGAGAAAGGAAAACTACCTAACATCTGTTCAACAATAACATAAAGAAATCTCACCTGATGAATCATACTTATTTTTGTTAGTCCAGCAAAGAACACCATGCTGTAATAATTATTTTTTATTACATATTATCCCATGGCATTGGCCACAGCTCATAGTAACTGATTGACCGACTGACTTCATTAAAAATGTGATACAGGACATTACATGTGAAATGCGACAAATGGAACTTAAAACTTCTATGTAAACCTTTGGACTGAGAGCTTGGTGAAACAACATGCTTGGTAGCAATGATGTATATGAGCTCCAATTTCTTTCCATCACCTGGTTGACCAGGAATCTCACATGCTTTTACCACCTGCCATTGGCATATGTTGGAAGGATTTACAAGTTGATATTCAACCTGTTTGGCTGAGTTAATAATGCACCTTCCTTGGCCGTCAAGTCCTGGATTGGAACTTGAATCCAAAGTCTCTGGCTTAGAGGCAGGACACTACCCACTGCATCACAAGATGTCCTAGTAATCCATAGGCTGGAACTAATGATCCAGATACATATATTCAAATCCCACCAGAGCAGCTGTACAATTTAAATTCAATTCCTTATATCTGGAATACAAAACAGAGGCTTGAGTTATTGCACTGATGGAATGGATCCCCATCTGCACAAAAATGCTAGCAGAGGCCTGAATCTGGAAATCCTGTCCCTGAAACCGACCTCCTCCATTATTGCAGTGGACGGGAGTGGGGGTGGATTCTAAATTGCATATCCGTGGTTCCCAGAGGTAGCTGCACATATAAGTCCGCAGCTGCCTCCACTCATGTGTGATTTTGATGAGGACAGTGTCTGAACTATGAAGTGGGCTGATTAGACCTGGTAGAAACAGGTCTGAACCTTGTGGATTAGTTTAAAGAGCCAGGGTACCCTTTTGGAGAGGTAAGGTACCCCTTTGTATTTGGTCCTGGGGTACCTATGGAGAATTAAGGCATTCTTTAGGAGAGGTAAGGCAGCCTTTGGGACAGATCAGGTGCCATTTGATGGTGTTAAAATTAGACATGATTGTGTGCAAAAGGCGTATAAACTCATTGGAACTGTCAAAGAACTGTCAAAGCTATCAAAGAACTGTCAAAATGGATTGAAACTATCAAAGCTATAAAAGGATTTAACTCTGTTGGGCTTTAATTTTTTTTAAAAAGGTTTGATGTTTTATAAAAAATGTGCTTGATATTTCACTCTGTTGACATAAGCCTAAGGGTTATTGTTATAGGATTTGTGCTGCATGACTGACTTTACAACCTATCATTATCATAGTGGGGTGCCTGCGAAGTAAGTAATTCAGTTGAGAACTCCAAATGGTTACAGAATAGAAATGTTTGTTTTCATAAGTAATTCATTGAAAGAATTTCAATTGATTGAATTTCTTTTATCAATGACATCGTTTTAATATTGATGTCATCAATAGACATTTATTTTATGTCAGCGTGTCTCCTGAGGTTTGTCCATGGTGGATACTAGGTGAGTTGGCATGGACGGGGTAAGAGCAGAGGGAGGTGGTTAGGAGGAATGGGTTGACATAGGGGGTATGAAGGGCCTGACTTCAAATCCAGCCTGTCACCCCCACCCCTACCCCCAGAATGAAAATCCAACCTTCTGGGCCTGTTTTTCCAGTGTTGGATTCAGGGGGGGTGGGGGAAATGTCCTGACTCTGCGCACCCAACCCGGGAGCGAAAATCTGGGCAACAGTACCAGTAATGGTGACCATAAAACTACTGGATTGTCGTAAAAACCCGAAAGATTCTCAAATGCCCTTTTGGAAAGGAAATCCACTATCTTTACACAAACTGCTAAAATGTGACTCTAGGCCCACAACAATGTGGTTGACTCTTAACAGTCCTCTCAAGTGGCCTAGCAAATGATTTAGTTATATTCAAGAAGGCAGTTCACCATCACCTTCTCAAGGATAATTAGCAAAAAATGTTAGCCTCACCAGTGACTTTCAAACCCTCTAAATGAATTAAAAAAGAACACTTTTCCTGGTTGACAGCAGCAGCTTAAAATGTAATAGTGTCCACATTATAAACAGAATTTTCCCATACTGCCTGTGGCAGGTTTTGTGGCGGGCAGAAGCAGAGAATCCAGCATGAGCCAAAAAACAGAAACCCGCTAGTGTAAAAATAGTTTGCGATTCTCCCTATGGCAGGTTAATGGCGGGTCGGGTATCCCGCTGAGTATTGGCGTGAATGCCATTTGAATTCATTACCATCTCATGAATGCACATTAAATTAGCTTCTTGCTGGAATCACGTTCCACTTTCCAATCTTGAGTCACGCCAAGTGGAAAATCACGTCAGTCTGGATCTCTTTTGAAAAAGGGCGGCGTACACAGGTCAGACCTTACTTTGCTCACCACTTTGAGGTGAGTGCAACATATATTGCCCATCTTTAATAGGTGCTGCGCCAGTCTCGTTGCAATGCCAGTGGAACGCCACACTGCTGGAGCTGTAGGGTTGGTCTCCACTCGGTGCTTGCCTCTGTAGTCACAAGGACACCAGGGAGACAGTGTCGTCTACAGTTCCAAGGACAATGGGGAACTTAGTGAAAGGCAAAGTTATTGGTCTGGAGCTTGCAGTCAGGAGTCAGAGTAGAGACAGTCCTGGGGCTGTGTCAACCTCACAGTCAACAGAGAGTGGAGGCAGTCCTGGGCTCTCTGGACCTCACAATCAGCAGTCAGATAGAAGAGACAGTGACGGGGTACAGCAGGCATGCTGAAGGAATAATCATTGGAAGCACGATGCATTCCCAGTCCAGGGAGGGGCAAGGGCTGTGTGTTCAGTCGGAACAGATTGGTGTGCAGGGTTGTCTCGCAGTTGCTGTCCATGGGCTTGTCTCTCTCTGTACTGGGCTGCAGATGGTATGGTGAATAAGAGACTGGAGAATAACAGCAGAAAGCTCTACCTTCATATTGTAAGGTTCCAGGTACATTTCTGGGTCACGGTCAGTGAGGAGGAGTGTCAAAGCTCATTGCGAAATAGTCATGTAAAACCACCATCTTGCTCAATTGGAGTTATGGTGCAAGTAGAAGTGAATCTGAATGGGAGGGGTCTAAGGCAGTGCGGGAGGAATGCACTGCTGTGGAATAAGGGGCACTTTATGGGGACAACCTCTAACTTGTTGGTGCAGCAAGAATGAACTGGGGTCTTATTACAGAGAAAGGAGGAAGACCTCCTAGCAAAGAAAGCCATTGGAAGCCAATGCATTTATCAGCGGTGTAAGAGGGATACTCATAACTCCAAGGCTTCACTTCACATCACATTCACAGCATATCAGCATATCACATCAGAAATGTGAAATTTGGGGATGCAGGCAATTTGTAAGTAGGCACAGGTGCAGCATATATAGCATTCCATTAATGGAAGCCAGTTAGGTGCTCTCCAGAATTGGCATTCCTGATGGGCCAAAGAGCATCCAGCCATTAATCATCAACAAGTTATTGTTCATTAGAATGCCAGATCAGAGATTGGAGCACTGAGCCAGGTTAGGTAGCACTTCTCATTCAAACCTTCTCATTGCAATCAGGGGGTCAGATGTAATGTTTCTGGGGTGGCATCTTGGTCACCTCAGTGTGGGTGGTAGTGCCTGAAAGACAAGGCAGCATCAGCGGCAATACAGGTAGGGCAGAAACCACTATAGACCATTACAGTTCCTATAGGTAGCACTTTGTGAGCCTCAATATCTGGACCCATTACTCATTAATGCCTTCAATGTTTCATTTCAAAGAAAAAGTAAAATCAAAAATGGATCCAGGGCTCAATGCTGTCTTTGTCAGGGTCGTAATGCAATGGAGTAGGTGAAGGAAGGAGAGACAGAGCACAGCTCCATGAGGAGACTCAGAGCTCAAGGAGAACCAGAGCAAGAGCAACAGGGTCAGGAGGAGAGACCTAGACAATGGAGGCAAATCACCAAACCAAGGGAATACCGAAGATGATTCTTCTATTTACAAATGAGTGAGAGACAATGCTGGGTACGTCTACAATTGTCCTGAGCTCTGGTAGATCACATATGCCACAGTCTTCATGAAGACCTAATGCCCTGTTTAGTTGGAGAGTATCCCATGCCAATGGCTTTAAAGGTGACTGCCGTGCTCAATTTCTTTGCCTGTGGGTCTTTCCAGAAAGCCACAGGGGACCTGTGTGACATTGCACAGTCTGCAACACATAGATCCATAAAGGAAGGAACATCACCATATGAGGTTTGCTAAGGACGAAGATAGCCAGGCTGCGAGATTCACCAGCTTCACGGCTATCTCAGACTTCCCAAGAGTACATGGTGCAATCAACTGTGCCCATGCGGATTTAAGGGCTCTGTGGCAGCAGCCCCTAATGTTTATAAACCGCAAAGGCTACCATTCCATCAATGTACAACTGGTGTTTGCTCATCAGAAGCATATAGTGCACATTTGTGCCAGGTATCCTGGGAGTTGCCATGAATCATACATTCCGAGTCACTCCCAGGTGCCTGAGGTTTATAAAAGACCTGAACATCTGCGAGGGTGGCTGCTTGGGGATAAGGGCTACCCACTGAAATGCTAGCTGATGGCTCCAGTGCGTTGTCCTCAGGGTCGTTCCGAGGAGAGGTACAATGCTGCTCACAGACCCACACACCCCAATAGAGCAAACTATTGGGATTCTGAAGATGTGCTTCAAACGTTTGGACTGCTCAGGTGCAGCACACTTCCAATAGGGTTTCATGCATCATCACTGTGTGTTGCACCCCTCACAACCTGGCAATGCAAAGAGGTGACCCTTTGCCAGAGGGTGAAATCGAGCAGGATGAGGGCTCATCGGAGGATGATGAACAGAGGATGGAGGCCCAGGAACTTTATGAGGGCGATCAGGGTCACTTTAAAGGCGACGACGCCATAGAGGAAACAAGACGAGGGAGACATGCCCATGACACTTTAATCGCTGCCAGATTCCAGGAGGAGTGAATTGAAGGCAAGGGGAGATTACTTCTTTTGGGTTGCAGACATTTCAATGATGGACTCAGAAAATGTCCTCATTGGGCGGGTGCGGCAGGCAGGCCCGGGAGCGGTCGTGAAGCCGACCACCGACAACGATCAGGCCCTGAGCGTGATTTCACGCTGGCCAATTAACGGCCAACCAACATGAGACGCACACTGCAGTGCTCAGTAAAAATGCAGTAAAAGCTCCCTGACGCACAGAACTGCCTCAGGGAGCTGAAGATTTCTAGCAATAAAAATAAAGATATTTAAAATAATGAAAACATGTCCCCGCTCATGTGACTTTGCCACATGAGCAGGGACATGTTAAATAGGAGTATTAAAAGCTTTTTTAAAATCACTGATCGAAACATCATCCCACCCGTGGATGAGGTTTCGCCAAAGATATAAAGGCTGCTTGGCCTTTTCACCCACCCGCCATCTAAATGGTTGGACGAGCAGTGAAAAATTTGAATCAATTAATTGATTAAGGGCCTTAATAGGCCGTTTAACTGTCGGCAGGTGCGCTACCAACTCCCATGCGCGCCCGCCGACCGAAATAGCGGGGCGCTCACCCAACATTATCGTGGGTCATTTTACGCTTATTCAGGTCGGGCATGCACCCACCCGATGAGAGAAATATTTTGCCCCTGGAGACAGTGGGCTGGGGAGAGTGAGATGTGTGTGCTCCAGTGGTGTTTAAATATGGTGCCAAGGCCTTCAACCCCGCCAGTTAACGGCAGGCCAGACACCAGATGATTCGGTGAAATACTCACCTGTGCATAATTAATTCCAAGCGCAGAATCGGCCGTGATTCCCCACCATTCCGAGCAGTGGGATGCGTTTCACGGAACCCGCCTGCCACTGCACTTAGTTTCAAAAATGGAAAATACTGCCCTTTGACTGAAGCTCACAAAGTGCATTTGTGTTGGTATTCTCTCAGTGGTTTAGAACTGCTCAACCAGAGAAGAAGTTTTATGCAGCAGAAAAATGAAACTATAATGCATTTTGAACAGAAGACACAAAATATATTGATGGGATTGGAAAATGATTTGAGAACCATTCTGTACAATAAGCAATGAACAAGCTTATGAGGTAATCAACAGATCTGCACCCCAAGCTATGCATTCATCTCATAAATTTAATTGTGAAGCAAGTTCCTCTCTAATATATACTCCTTGCACATGAAAGGTGAATTAATAAAATCCATCCAATTGTGTGAACGTGGAATTATATTTCTTAATTTATTTTATGAACTATTTTAATTCTTGTTATGGTAGTGTGATAATGAACCTTAATTTTAATGCCAGTGAAAATTATAATGCTTGCACATATATCAGATTTATGTGTGCCCTGTCGGAGGCTGGAAATGAAATCTCATCATTCTAAAGCCTAGCATTTTTAAAATGAGGAAAGGGAACTTCTAGATTGTCAGTAATTTTACTGTCCGTTCTCAAAATGGCACTGTGGATGGTAAGGGTGTTTTTAATGGTGGTATCAATTTTCTGCAGTTCCTGATTTGAGTTTAAAGAATCATCACATGTGAACTAAAGTGGGCAAAACTGGATCTTGTTTTGTCCATTTTTTGAATGGGGAAGGATCCCAGGTTTTATCAGGTTTTGTTGGAGGCATCATGTGAATGAAACACATGGAAGTACAATAGTGGCCCTATTGGTTTGCAGGCCCTAATTTATCTGGGGCACCTGCCTAAGTTCAACATGGAATGAATTAAAATATTATAATGAGGAACCTTGGACTAATTTAGGGCCCATTTCTGAATTTGATTTCTGCCAGTTATTCAAAGGGATCCTAACCTTCATTTTGATAAGCCTGCAGTTAGTTATTTCAGCTTGTTACAAGGTACTTGGTGGGCTGGCTTTGGGCAGTTTTGCATACAATAACAGTGCTTTAAAACATCTATTTTGAAGTAGAGCAGATTTTCTGTTTTTGCAATTGTGCACAGCTGCTGCTGGCATAGCTATTCTGTTGGGTCTGACGTTAGGGTTGGAGGATAAGGAGCAGCAGTACCAGCAGAGGAGGGTCCACAGACCTGCAGTAGAATATTAGTCTTGGCTCAGCAGTAGAACTCTCACCTCTGAATCAATAAATTTCAGCCTCCCTCCAAAGGCTTAAGTACATTATCCAGGCTGACACTTCTGTGCAGTACTAGGGAGAGAGCAGTTAATAAAGCATACAGTATCCTGGACTTCAGTAATAGGGGCATAGAGTACAAGAGCAGGGAGATAATGCTGAACTTATATAAGACACTAGTTCGACCTCAGATGGAGTGTTGCGTACAGTTCTGGGCACCATGCTATTGGAAGGATGTGAACACATTGGACACAGTGCAGAAGAATGGTTCCAGGGATGAGAGACGTCAGCTATGAGGATAGATTGGAGAAGTTGGGACTGTTCTCCTTGGAGAGGAGAAGGCTAAGAGGAGATTTGATAGAGGTGTTCAAAATCATGAGGGGGCTGGACAGAGCAGATAGAGAGAAACTTCAGTTCTGCTGAAGGGTCATGAGGACTCGAAACGTCAACTCTTTTCTTCTCCGCCGATGCTGCCAGACCTGCTGAGTTTTTCCAGGTAATTCTGTTTTTGTGTTAGAGAGAAACTGTTCCCACTCGTAAAATGATCGAAAACAAGAGGGCACAGTTTTAAAGAGATTTGCAAAAAAATCAAATGCAATGTGAGAAAAAACTTTTTCACTCAGCGAGTGGTTCGAGTCTGGAATGCACTGCCTGGAAGTGTGGTGGAGGCAGCTTGAATCAAAGCATTCAAGAGGGCATTGGATGATTATTTGAGTAGAAATAATGTGCAAGGTCACAGGTAAAAGGCAGGAGAATGGCACTAATCATAATGCTCATTCGGAGAGCCAGTGCAGACACAATGAGTCGAATGGCCTCCTTCTGTGCCATAACATTCTGTGATTCTGTGATTGTCTTTTCGATGGCCTCATCTATCCTCCCAGATGGATATATAAGATCCCCTGGCACACTTTTGAAGAAGAGCATGGAGGTTCTCCCTGGTGTCCTGGGCAATATTCATTTGCCAACCGTTATCACTTACAAAAACAGATTGTCTTAATTGTTATTTGTGTTTGTGGAACATTGTGTATGCAAATTGACTGCCATGCTTCCGACTTTAAAATAATGACAACTCATCTGAAAGTTGTTCAGTGGGTGTAAAGAGCTTTGGGACATCCTGATCTCATGAGAAATGTTATCTGAATGCAAGTCTTAATTTCTTTTTGCTGCAAGAAGATGAAAGGGAGAGGAGGCTGCAGGAGGCCCTGGGTGTCTAGTAACTGCGTCATACCTGACCCCAGTACATTATGTGCCTCCGCTTTACTGCCCCACCACCTCAGCATCAAGTGAAACCACGAGGACATGGACAGCACTGCCTGTGGCAGTCAAGGTCCCTGTGGCCCTGTCCTTTTACACTGCTTTTCCAGGCTGTAACAAGGATATCACTGATCTGACGTCAGTATACTATGCTCTGCAATATCAAAGGAAGAAAAACATGCATTTATAAAAGACCTTTCATCAACTCAGGACATCCCAAAGCACCTCACAGCCGATGGCGTACTTTAGAAGTCTAATCAGTCATTAGCAGAAATGCGGCAGCCAATTTGCGCACAGTAAACTCCCACAAATAGCGATGTGCAAATAACGAAAAAATCAGTTTTTAGTCATGTTGATTCAGGGATAACTATTGGCCAGGAGACTAGGGACATCACCTCTACTCTTCTTTGAAGTAGTGCCATGGGATCATTCATGTCCACCTGCGAGAGCAGACAAGGCCTCAGTTTAACATTTCATCTGAAAGACCGTGGGTGGAATTTTCCATTCTGGAGACTAAGGCCTGAATCTTCTGATTGGTGTGCGGGGGCCCGCCCCGCTCGCTGATACGTAAAATGATGCACGGTGACATCGGCCATGCATCCTGATGTCACCATGCATCATACCAACCTTCAGTTCGGCGGGCGCACACCAGAGTTGGCTGTGCGCCCGCCGAACTGTCAAAGGCCTGTTGAGGCCATTTAAAAACTAATTGAAATCATTAACAAGACTGCTCGTCCAACCTTAAGGTTGCTGGGCAAGCGAAGAGCCCAGGCGGCCTTCACATTTCTCGTGAAACCTCATCCACGGGCGGGATGAGGTTTCATGAAGGCTTTATAAATTCAATAAAATTTTTATTGAAATACATAAACATGTCCCAGCTCATGTGACACTGGTACATGAGGGGACATGTCTGAGTAATTTTTTAAATTCTTTTTTTCAATTTTTCATAATGAAACAAATCTCCATGAGGCAGCCTCAACTCTCCCTCCACCCTCCGCCTGCACAGGGAGTGCTGAACGCTTCTGGATGCACGTTACGCTGGGCAGACCTTAATAAAAGAAAAGATTTTAAGCACATACATAGGTCTACAAATCACTACTATGATAACTCCCAAATCCTCTTATTGATCTGACTCCCAGTTACACCTCTGTTAAGGCAACAGTAAAACATAATATAAGTTTAAACAGACCCAGGCAAAGGACACGATACCCTGGACAGTGATATTCAAAGGGAGTTTTCTTAGCTTCGGTTCCTGTAGACAGCAACTTGATGCACAGAGGCTGAAGGCTTTTTACACTTGTGTTAGATCTTAGAATTCCTTCCCTCTTACACATAACCTTATCTCCTTTATACATGTTTCTTCCTTTTTATTGTTCCAATATGTCTTTGCAGTTTCACTTTTCTCATAATATAAATCTTTCAAACTACTCATATTAACAGTAACCTTTGGGAAAAATAAACACACTGTTTGGGATAGCTTATTTTAGCTAGGTGTAACATCTTACCATCTCTTTGAAATTCAAACTACTCTAATTTATCTAAAAATTCAAATTTTCCTCATACCTCACATTCTAAAACTTCAGCCATGTTTATGTATTTAGCATTTCAAACCTAGCTTCCCTTTTGCTAACTCAAAACAGACCAGCTGTCTCCACATACACACACACACATTCACACAGAGAAACTAATCCAAACACCATTATCAACCTCCCTTTACAATAAATCACAATAACATTATGAAAATTATTATATTTTCATGACAAACTACATCCCGGGTTATTCTAGGGTGCCTTCATCATTGACTTTCGATCTTCTCTAGATAGGAACATCACCAGTGATGCACCCATATTCGGGCCCATGTTCACCATTGCAGTGGTCCATGTTTTCCAGAATCTTGCCCTTCTAGAGTTCCTCCTGTCTCTTGCTACTCAGGCCCATTGCTCCTCCTGGCCCTGTGGCAACTGGTGACAGGCCCTTCTCCTCTGGATGAGAGCCATTACCAGGACAGGGTTGCCTGCATCCTGCATCACTGACACCTCAGTGGATGTGTGAATGAATTGAAGTGATACATTAAGTGAGCATGTCCTTTACAGGTTTTCCTCCATTTCAATGTTAGCAGGCAAGTGCTATGCCCTTCAACTGGCCTCCATCTAGACATGGCATCCCCACCCCACCCCTTCCAGGTAAAGGACACCCTGGAGGACCAGAGATGGGTTTTCCTCCCGTTCATACATGAATGTAAATGGAGACATTGCCCTTTGACCAGGGTGACGAGAGCTATGTGCAAGAAGCCTTACACAGACACTTTTCCACTTGTCTCCGCTACCCTTGAAACTCTATAGAGAGACCATTGCCTTGGCAGCATAGAAAGACTAACTACATGATCCCTTACCAGCCATGGGAGGATGGAGGTTTGGAGTCACAAGGTGGCTGCCGTCCACCAGCTCTTGGAGGCATCCACCTCCCTCCCTCCCTGCATCCCTGTCTCTGACTGCAGCCGATGGCAGACGGCACTAAATGAACGGCAGCTCCACACCTTGCTGGGATCTCGATATTATGAGACCTATGAGCCTGGAACAAACCTGCTGCAATGTGGGCTTCACCATAGAGAGGAGATACAGCTGAGCATGGTTGACACCCAGTTGCCTCATAATTATTAGGACGTCGCTTTAGTTGGTCACATGTGCTGATCTTGAAATCCACTCATCTGAAAAGACCCTCCTCCCACCTTGAGGGCTCTCACTGACTGACTAACTGTGTGGTCAAGGTTAGTTTGGAAAAATGGTGCACGTCACCTTTCAACCTCACTCCACCACCTTCCCATGCCAACCATCAGATTACCCTCGTCACCATAGACCTACCCAATATCATGGGCAGAATTTTCCCCTTGTTGTGGGGGAAGTTCAGGGGCGGGCGCATGGAGGTGCACCTCCGATCGGCACCCCCAATCGGGGGCATGCCGTCATTTTACGTGGGTGGACCAATTAAGGCCCGATCAGCGTGACATCCGCCAGGAAGCGCTATGCACTCCCTGCGCGGGCAGAGGGGGATTTCCTGAGTCGGGAGCCGGGAGATTCCCTGAGGGAAAGGGCACAGTCATCTCCCTGAGGCTAAGTGCTGCCTCAGGGAGATCGGCTCCGCATTAAAAATATTAAAAATGGAAAAACAATTTCCCTGACATGTCCCCTCATGTGACACTGTCATGAGTTGGGACATGTCCAATAGTTTTAGTTACACTTTTATTAAAAATTTAAAAACCAACATGAAACCTCACCCCGCCCGTGGATGAGGTTTCATGCTTTTTCTTTAGCCCACCTGCAGGGCTCCCGGCCTGCCCGCCAACCTTAAGGTTGGATGGTCAGGTCCATTAATAACCTTAAGTACTTTGTCAATGGCCTCAATAGGCCATTGACAGGTTGGCGGGTGCACAGCTGATGCAGCTGAGCCCCCACTGGCCTGAAAATTTAAATGAGGCGGGGTGACATCGGTAGTTCCGTCCGATGTCATCCTGTGTCATTTTACGCGTCGGTGAGCGGGCCCCGCCCCCTGCTTGCCGACCGGGAAACCCTGGCCCATAATTCCTTTCATATCTGTTACCCTTCAACCGCCCCTCATTACTGTGGATCCTATTATGATCCACCTCCAAATGCCTTTCCTCCCCTCAGAGCCGACACCCATCACCGACTCCATGCCCACCCTGATCCTGCCCCCCTCCCGTTATCTGAGCCATCTGTCTTGTCCCCATCTGTGGCCCACCCGATGAGACCTTAACCTACCAGACTCTCACCCTTGTCCTGCCAGCCTACCACATCCCACTCCCACCCTGAATTCTCCCCACAGGACCTCGCCATCGACACCACCGACCCCACCCTCTAAGACACCCTCCCCACCCTTCCTCTCCAGACACTCTCCGCACACTTATTCGGTAAGCCTGCCTCCCCTGTCCAGTCTTCACTCCAACCTTCTAACCTACACATCCCCATTCCAGCCTTTGCCTTCCCCTCTTGTCCAGCCTTGGTGCAGCATTTGCTAACAGCACTGGAGTGAAGTTACACAAGGTCCCAAGAAGGAGAAAGCAATGAACCTCAAAGTTGTGAAAGAAGTGTAGCTCGCCAGGTGCAAGCCAATTATATATAGTTGTAAAACTGATGGTTCTAAATTCTCGCTGGAGGGAAACTTAACTTGGAGGGTGAACTTCATTCTGACAAGGTGGCCTTTTAATGAGCATGCATGAAATACTAATGCATGCAAATGGTGTTACCAACATTATTTGTCAGGAAGCCCAACTCACCTTTATCCTGCCTTGAAAGTCAGGAAAACAAAACTCCAACAGTCTATCCGCCATTGGATAACAGGTATTTTGCATCTCACCAAATTAAGTGCCCCCACCTGACATGATTCCAGCTGCGGGCGGGAGCGGAAAATTCCACTCTGCATCCCTGATAGTGCGGCACTCACTCAGTACTGCACTGGATTGTCAGCCTAGATTTGTGCTCAAGTCTCTGGAGTGGGACTTGAACCCACAGCTTTCTAACTCAGAGGCAAGATTGTTCCACACTGAGCCACAGCTGACACGCTAGAGGTTTTGGTATTCCACTAAAGTTTGTAGTCCAGGAGGAGCAACTTTGTCTGCTTCCTAATGGAAAGACAAGAGAACTAAGGGTTCTGCAAATATTACAGGCTAGCCAAGAATGCAAGGGATAATTAACTGTACCCACATTGCCTTGCATCCTCCACATGAAGATCCAGGCATATATATATGAGAACAGAAAAGGATTCCACTCCCTCACTGTGCAACAGGTGAGTAATGACAGGTAGTGTATTATGCAGGTCTGTGCCTGTTTCTCTAGCTTTGAAGCCTTCTTTCTGCCCTAGTCCTTAACACCCTAACCATTTAACCCAGACCATGGGGTGTCAGGGTAGTTGTTTCGGGAAAAAGGATATTATTTGACCACACGGCACATGCATCTCACCAGAAACCCATACTCAAATCCTGAACAGTGCTATTAATCAAAGGCATGCCTCCATCGGAATGCAGGTGAACAAAGCATGGGCCTTCTGAGGCAGAGGTTTCTCTGTCCGGCCCATTCTGAAGGAGTACTTCAGTACAGCTCTGACCAAGTCACCAAATTTATCGCCAGGGCTTGACTTGCCCTATTTAAGGTCCAGGACCTATTTCTCCATTGGGGACAGAACAAGGATGTAAATTTACTACTCTATTAACTGCACCTGCTTCCATGCAGCAGCTTGGCTTCGCTCCAAGTTTTTTAATACATTCATTCCTTTGGATGTGGCCATCGCTTGCAAGACCACCATTCATTGTGTATTCCTTGTTGCCCAAATTGAGCGGTTTGCTGGGCTACATCAGAGAGAAGTCAAGGGCCAGCCCCATTTATGTGGGACTGGAATCATTTATTGGTCTGGTTATGTAAGAAACAGATTACAATTCAGCAGGTAGGGATCCGTAAGTGGTAAGCAAGAATGAAAACTACCAATAATGAGATTTTAAAAAGAAAGCAAAAAACAAAATGGTTTGTCGACAATCAATAAAAAAAAAACCAAACTAATCCAATGGATCAAAGCATTTTTTAAAAATTCTCTGGATTCCATTCTGGGGTCTCCATTGTAAAGACTAAGCAAAATATAAAATGAGTTGCCGATCATTACCATTTATTTTCACAGAATTGTTATGATGTAGAAGGAGGCCATTTGGCCCATTGTGTCTGCACCGGCTCTCTGAGCATTTTAAACTTAGTGCCAACAGAATCACAGAATTGTTTACATTATTGTATGCTGAAATGACTTCAGCTAAGTCCCTGTTCTGAGTTTTGCCACCATGGGGCAAGTGTTTTCCTTATGGAGGGAAGGGTAATTGATGGAGAGTTAGCTCTCCAACATGCGCCAGTAGCCTATCCCATAGGAACAATGGTGGCTAATTGCCAGCTCATCCTTTTAGATGGAAGTGATTCTTGAATAAAAATAAAAATACCTGGAAAAACTCAGCAGGTCTGACAGCATCTGCGGAGAGGAACACAGTTAACGTTTCGAGTCCGTATGACTCTTCAACAGAACTAAGTAAAAATAGAAAAGAGGTGAAATATAAGCTGGTTTAAGGGGGGGTGGGACAGGTAGAGCTGGATAGAGGGCCAGTGTTAGGTGGAGATAGCCAAAAGATGTCATAGACAAAAGGACAAAGAGGTGTTGAAGGTGGTGATATTATCTAAGGAATGTGCTAATAGGTGACATTAAGGGTAGAAAGCAGGATGAGCAAGGTACAGATAGCCCTAGTGGGGGTGGGGTGGTCCTCTTCACCATGGACGTCCAATCCCTCTACACCTCCATCCCCCACCGGGATGGTCTGATGGCTCTCCGCTTCTTCCTCGAACAGAGGCCCGAACCGAGCAATCCCCATCCACCACTACTCTCCTCCGGCTGGCTGAACTTGTTCTGACACTGAAAAATTTCTCCTTAAACTCCTCTCGCTTCCTCCAAATAAAAGGTGTGGCTATGGGTACCCGCATGGGCCCCAGCTATGCCGTCTCTTTATGTGGTATGTGGAACATTCCTTTTTCCAGTCCTACTCCGGCCCCCTCTCACAACTCTTTCTCCGGTACATCGATGATTATTTCGGTGCTGCTTCATGCTCTCATGTGGACCTGGAAAAATTTATTAATTTTGCTTTCGATTTCCACCCCTCCATCATTTTCACGTGGTCCATCTCTGACAATCCCCTTCCCTTCCTAGACCTCTCTGTCTCAATTTCTGGTGATAGACTGTCCACCAATATTCATTACAAGCATACCAACTCCCACAGCTACCTCGACTACAGCTCCTCACACCCCGCTTCCTGTAAGGAGTCCATCCCATTCTCTCAGTTCCTTCGCCTCCGTCGCATCTGCTCTGATGATGCCACTTTCCAAAACAGTTCCTCTGACGTCTTCCTTCTTCCTTAACCGAGGTTTTCCACCCACGGTGGTTGACAGGGCCCTCAACCGTGTCCAGCCCATTTCACGCGCATCCGCCCTCACACCTTCCTCTCCCTCCCAGAACCATGATAGGGTCCCCCTTGTCCTCACTTATCACCCCACCAGCCTCCACATTCAAAGGATCATCCGCCGCCATTTCCGCCAACTCCAGCATGATGCCACCACCGAACATATCTTCCCTTCACCCCCCCCCGGTGGCATTCCGCAGGGGTCGTTCCCTCCGGGACACCCTGGTCCACTCCTCCATCACCCCCTACACCTCAACCCCCTCCCACGGCACCTTCCCATGCAACCACAGAAGGTGCAACACCTGCCCCTTTATTTCCCATCTCCTCACCATCCAAGGGCCCAAACACACCTTTCAAGTGAAGCAGCATTTCACTTGCACTTTCCTCAATTTAGTCTACTGCATTCGCTGCTCCCAATGTGGTTTCCTCTACATCGGAGAGACCAAATGCAGACTGAGTGACCGCTTTGCGGAACACCTTCAGTCTGTCCGCAAGCATGACCCAGACCTCCCTGTCGCTTGCCATTTCAACACTCCACCCTGCTCTCATGCCCACATGTCCGTCCTTGGCCTGCTGCATTGTTCCAGTGAACCTCAAAACAAACTGGAGGAACAGCACCTCATCTTCCGACTAGGCACTCTACAGCTTTCCAGACTGAATATTGAGTTCAATAATTTTAGATCATGAACTCTCTCCTCCATCCCCACCCCCTTTCCGATCCCCCTTTTTTCCAATAATTTATATAGATTTTTCTTTTCCCACCTATTTCCATTATTTTTAAATGTATTTCCATCCATTGTTTTATCTCTACCTTTTAGCCTATTTCGATCCCTTCCCCCCACCCCAAACCCACTAGGGCTATCTGTACCTTGCTTGTCCTACTTTCTAACCTTAATGTCACCTATTAGCACATTCCTTAGATAATATCACCACCTTCAGCACCTCTTTGTTCTTTTGTCTGTGACATCTTTTGGCAATCTCCACCTATCAATGGTCCTCTATCCAGCTCTACCTGTCCCACCCCCACCTTAAACAAGCTTATATTTCACCTCTTTTCTATTTTTACTTAGTTCTGTTGAAGAGTCATACGGACTCCAAATGTTAACTGTGTTCCTCTCCGCAGATGCTGTCAGACCTGCTGAGTTTTTCCAGGTATTTTTATTTTTATTTTTGTTTTGGATTTCCAGCATCCGCAGTTTTTTGCTTTTATCTTAGTGATTCTTGAATGTCTTTTGACTCAGAGGTGAGAGTCCCACCACCTATCCAGGACTTTAATCTAGAATCATTCGGCATGTTCTTGCTTTCAAATATATTAAAGATGATTTTCCCAAATATTGCTATTTACTTTAATTTTAAGTTCAAGCTGTTGTATTAATTTGCATGCTTATTTTGCTAATTAATACTCGGGAGTCAGTTCAAGCCTTTTTTCCTCTCTTCTCAATAAAAATAACTCTTCCTGCTTTCCATATCATTGGAGAAATAAGAACAGGTGAGTTAGCAGAAATTACCCCAAAATCAATTTGATCACCACCTCATACTTTTTCTGCATGATCCCATGTAAAGTTTAGTTTCTCTCGATAAAATCTTACTCATGAGTTCCCTGGTATTTTTTAACCTCGCATTTCTTTCCCATCATGTGCTTCTAAAGGATAGTCAGCCTTTATAGTGCAGCATGAAATCTGTTTAATTCTCATTGTACCAGATGAGTGATGACATGTAACAGGAAAAGCCCCATTGTTCCCTCAGTGTGAAAGGTAAAAGATTTAAATTGTTGCTTTCCTGTCCTTTATGTGCACCAGTCCTTGAAGTGACATGCTTATCTTCAGAAGAAAGGTGGATAGATGCAAGATTTAAAAACATTTATTGCAGGTCAACTAAGCACACATCATCAGTTTTCAGAAGATTGTGATTCCATGACAGTTCACTGTTAAATGCTGACATTCTAAACTATGACTGCAGCTTTTTTTATATTGTGAGATACCGATTTTATTGTAAGTGATTATGTCCTGAATTTTTATAACCTAAAGTACCACAATCAGTTCAAATCTACAATAAATTTTGCCCACAGTGGACAAGGTGCTGTCATATCTTATCAGTACTTAGATGAAACCAGAAGGGTCTGGCAAGGTTCACTTCTAATTAATTTTCACTCTCTGGTGAGCACCCTGCTGAGGTTCACAGCTTCTGGCAGAACAATATTGCTAGGGGCAAACCTCCTCCCACTGTGTTCCCAATTTCACATAAGCTTCCTTGTATCTTATCTCCACTGATGTGACCTGCTTTGAGTATCAAATCTTCTCTCACACTTAAAGGTTAACACAGCCACATCACATAAGATGTTTGTACCATATATAATCATGTAAGTCTAAGTGAGTATTTCCAAAGCACACAACTTCAGGTTACATTAAAACCAATGTTGGAAACAAAGTCCCCAGGTGTAGCCCACAAATACTGTATACATTTATACTTTTTCGACATGTAATTCATTATCATAAGTCAAAGGGTAGGCAGAAAAGAAATGTCATCTACATTATTTAAAAAGTACATCTCAATATAAACTTAAGTAAAGTAGAAATTTACCATGGGGATTTATAATTGAATTAACAATCCAATCTAACAGGAAACTATGAATTTTCTCTGATTTACTCACAGTGCCCTATGTTTAATATAACATGGAACTTGGCTGCCGCCTTTCTTCCCGCCAATGACCTCCAACCTCCACAGCTGCTCCAGGTGCGACTGTCCCACAGACTAGCCAGGCAACAACCTGACATAGACATACTTATTGAATCAAACCTTCCAGCCAATATCCCAGTCTCCTTCATCACCATCCCTGTTCTGCTGGCAGGACAGAGGTGGCAGCACAATGGTACATATTCAAGAGCGAGTAGCCCTGGGAATCTATGACTATGAAATCTCATGGCATCAGGTCAAACCTGTGCAAGAAAATCACCTAGTGATTACCACTCACTGTCCTCACTCAACTGAAGAATCAGTGCTCTTCCATATTGAACACCATTTGGAAGCAGAACGGAGGGTAACAAAGATACAGTAAGTACGCTGGGTGGGGAATTCCAATGGTCAACACCAAGAGTGGCTCTGGAGAACCACTACTGACCAAGCTGGCCAAGTCCTGAAGACATAGCTGCTAGTCCTGGCGTGCGGCAAGTGGTGAGAGAACCAACAAGAGGAATAAAGCTATTTGACCTCATCATTGACAGATGCATCTGTCCATCACAATATTTGGAGGAGTGACCACCGCACAGTCCTTGTGGAGACCAAGTTCCATCTCCACACTGAGGACATGCTCCATCGGGTTGTGTGGCTGTGTTTGTCTTCCCAGTAGAAGACACAAAAGTACACAGCCAAAATAAAGGGCAATCAAGGAGTTAATAAGAGTGAGGTAGTTTAAGTGTAATGGTTATGATTTTCCAAAATTCCCCAGAACAGTTCCAGCAGATTGGGAGTAACTAAATGTAAAACCACTATTCAAGAAATAAGGTTGAGGTAAAAAAACAGGGTCAGTGTAGTTTTACGAAAAGGAAATAATGTTTGACAAATATATTCAAGTTTTTTGAGGATGTGAATAATAGATAGATAAAAGGGAGCCAGTAAGTGTAATACACTTGGATTTTAAAAAGGCATTCAATAAGGTGCCAAATGAAAGGTTAACGTGCAAGATAAGGTCTCATGCAGTTGATGGTAATATACATATAAAAGGCCACAGACCTTTCTGTTTGTATTAAAGATTCTGAAGGGGCTTGAGAGGCTAGAAACTGAGAGGTTCTTTTCCCTGGCTGCTAAACTATGGCAAGGGGTTAGGGAGGGGGGTGGTGTTGCAATCTCAGGAGTTCATCATTTAGAACTGAGATGAGAAGACATTTCTTCACTCAGAGGGTTGTGAATCTTTAGAATTGCCTACCCTAGAGGGTTGTGGATGCTGAATCGTTGAGCATATTGAGCAAAACTGAGATAAGCATGTTTTTGGTCTCTGAGGGAATCAAGGGATACGGGGAGCAGGCAGGAAAGTGGAATTGAGAAAAAAGATCAGCCATGATCACATTGAATGGCAGAGCAGGCTCAAGGGTCAATGTGGTCTACTCCTGCCCCTATTTCTTATGCTCTTAAAACATTTGCATAATATCTGCAAAAGATAAGGCCGAAGCATTTGCAACAATCTTCAGCCAGAAAGTGCTGAGTGGATGATCCATCTCAGCCTCTTCCGGAGGTCCCCAGCATTACAGATGCCAGTCCTCAGTCAATTCGATTCACTCCACTTGATATCAAAAAAGCAGCTGAAGTTACTGGATAGTGCAAAGGCTATGGGCCCTGACAATATTCCAGCAGTAGCACTGAAGACTTGTGCTCCAGAGCTTGCAGTGCCTCTAGCCAAGCTGTTCCAGTACAGCTACAACATTAGCATCTACCCGGCAATATGGAAAATCGCCCAGGTATGTCCTGTACAGAAAAAGCAGGACAAATCCAATCTGGCCAATTACTGTCCCATCAGCCTATTCTCAAACATCAGCAAAGCGATGGAAGGGGTCATGAACAATGCTATCAACTAGCATTTGCATAGCAATAACCTACTTACTGATGCTCAGTTTGGGTTCCTCTAGAGTCACTCAGCCTTGGCTCAAACATGGACAAAAGAGTTGAATTCCAGAGGTGAGGTGTGAGTGACTGCCCTTGACATCAAGGCAGCATTTGACCGAGTGTGGCATCAAGGAGTCCAGCAATCATGGAGTCAATGGGAATGAGGGAAAAATGTCAGCTGGTTGGAGTCATATATGGCACAAAGGAAGATGGTTGGCACACAGTGGCAGCAGTGTGTACCACCTACAAAATACATTGCAGGAACTCACCAAGGCTCCTTAGACAGCACCTTCTAAACCCACAACTGCTACCATCTGGAAGGACAAGGGCAGCAGAAACATAGAAACACCACCACCTGGAAGTTCCCCTCCAAGCCACTCACCATCCTGACTTGGAAATATATTGTCATTCCTTCATTGTCGCTGGGTCAAAATCCTGGAACTCCCTCCCTAACAGCACTGTGGGTGTATCTACACCACATGAACTGCAGCGGTTCAAGAAGGCAGCTCATCACCACTTTCTCAAGGGCAACTAGGAAGGGGAAATAAATGCTGGCCCAGCCAGCAACACCCACATCCCATGAATGACAACAAAAAGAAAAAAAAATCCTCAGACCAATCTTGAGTGAGATTCACTAGTACTTAGATTTAGTTCCATTGCAGTAATGCATCTTAAGGTTGGAATGCCTTTGACGAGTGGAAGTTAAGCAATGTATCAGTCATTTCATTTCTGAAAAGTGTTACTGCCATGGATTACTTTTCAGATGAAGTATTATCATAGGTCTTTATATACAGTCCACTTTCAGGAATTCTGCACAGACTTAGGTCAAATGCTAGTTAAACGTAATCTTTAACAAACTATGCAAATAATATAATAACTTTATTAGTTTCCTACACTTTTATTCTCTTGCACAATATATCCACACAGTAAAGCACCTTTAAGACTGACTTCAGTGGGTTTAATTTCTAATTGACTTGAGTACTGGGTAGAGTTATACAACACTAAACGTCCATGATATTGAGTAACCCTCCTCAGTTCTAATTTAAACATTGAACACTTTTATCAGTTACAATCAATAATATTCCAATTTACTGTTTATGTTTACTCATCTTATGGTCAAAGCTTCATAAAACCTATTATAATATCATTATTTAGTAAATCACAATGAAACCACAATACTATTTAGTCATGTAATTTATAGTGTTATCTATAAAAACTATCTCGTTGAACCTATTTGCTTCTCTTGAATATTGCTAACACAAAGGCAGTGATAAATTAATCTTAAAGAAAAATTGAAAATGCTGGGAAAACTCAGCAAAACTAGCATTATCTGTGGAGAGAGAAACAGAGTTAATATGTTGAGTCAATATGACCCTTCTTCAGAATTGAAGAGAAGTGGAAATGCGTTGAAATGATAGTGTACAAGTGGGGTGGGGCAGTTGGAGCTGGATGGAAGGCCAGCGATAAGTGGGGACAAAGGAGTAATTGACAAAGATGTCATAAACTAAAGGACAAAGGGAGTGTTAATGGTCGTGGTTAATGTTAAAAAAAGGTGCTGATAGTGGCATAAAGGTAACAAAGCAAATTGTGATAAAAACAGAATAAGGGTAGCATTGTGTGAAAAAACATGGAACAAGTAACAGATGGCCCTTTAGGGGATGGAGGGAGGTGGTGGGGAAACAAAGGTTAGAAAATGGGATAGAAGGGGGGTAAAAAAGTGGATGAAACCACGGGTAAATGAATAAAAATAAAAATAAGTGGATAAAAAATAAAAATTAATGTAGAAAAAAGGGGATTGAAAAAAGGGGTGAGGATGGAGGCGAGAGTTCATGGTCTGAAATTGTTGAACTCAATATTAAGTCCAGAAGGCTGTAAAGTGCCTGATCGGAAGATGAGGTGCTGTTCCTCCAGTTTGCATTGGGCTTCACTGGAACAATGCAGCAGGCCAAGGACGGACATGTGGGCATGAGAGCAGGATGGTGTGTTGAAATGGCAAGCGACCAGAAGGTCTGGGTCATGCTTGCAGACAGACGAAGGTGTTCCAGCAAAGCGGTCACCCAGTCTTGTTTGGGCACAATAATGAAACGTCAGACTCTCAACTGAGCAAAATTTCTTTAACTTACAAACTTGTTCTACTGAATTGTACAGTTAGTGCTGGAAACATGGGAAGTGCTCGCAATATAAAATCTAATTTGAGGGTAAACAGATTGAAATTAAATGAGGTGTGATCGAAACAACAATCACCTGCTCTTCCTGGACCTCAAATCATGTATTCTATGAGGAATAATTGCCTAGACGTTTGTCTAAATTGGACATCTAAATGTCCAACATAGCAAGTGGCCTATCCACACACAACCCACAATAGAGGTGTGCCATCTGCTATATTGATAAAGATAAAAATATAGGCATCCAGGCTCAGCATCTGAAACAGATTTGGCCCTTTGCATATGGAAATAGGGGGCTTAATGCCTGTTTCAGGAGCCATACCTGACTTGGGCTGCCCCGAACACTGTAAGCATTGGGCCTCCTGGATTCAGGGAAAGCAAGTTTGCATCTACCCTAACCAATGGTCCTGAAAGAGACCACTGGAGGAGGCACTGAAAAGGGAAGTTTTAAAACAATACTTAGCTGAATGTAAAGCAGGAGGTCAAGGGAAATCCTAAAGATCATTCCCAGCTCCTGCTTGAAAGTGAACAACCCCACCCCCATCATTTCCCTCACTTCCAAATTGCCTCCTCACTTTTTAATTGCCTTCCCTGCTGGCGATTGCTGCCACCTCCACATCTCCCTAGCACATAACTGAGAGTCTATGCAGTGACACAAAATTTAAATCCACTTCATTCTTACTGCATGCCACCAGGCAGCTTGCGGGTCTAATGTAAATGAAGGCCAATGCTGATTATTGGGTGTTCCCTGAGCCTACTTATTCCTGTGAAGGGATTGTTCCCTGCAACCAGTATTTACCTGCAGGCTGATGTCATCCAATTCCACCCCCAGTATATCAAATAACATAAAGAGCACAAACTGACAATATACAATACAAAGCAATTTAAGATTGATCGATCTTTCACCCATTCACAAAGTTTAATCCTTGTTTCGAGCAGCTCTCATTTACTAGAGCAGCTCTCAGTTACTAGCATTTTCAGTTTGCTAGTACCTAAGGTGACAATCTAATTTAAGTGGCAATCAAAGGATTTTTCTTCAATAGGCTATAAGTTTCCAGGGGTGGCCGTGGGGGGCGGGGTGGGGGGGAATAAATAAATAATAAACCGTTTTGCAATGTAACACTTAAAAATGAAGTCAATCACTTTATATATTGAGTATTACTGCAACTTGGTGAAGATTGGTACTAATTTTTATGTCCAAAAGAAGCTAATAGATTCAGTGGTACCATATGTAAGTGGTACCATATGTATTATCACTAAACGCTATGTCACTAAATAATGTTTCACTCTCCGCAAATGCTGCCTGCCCTGCTGAATCAGATTTGCTGTTTTTATTTCTGTTTGCCAGCAGACACATTATTTTGCTTTTTTTAATCATAAGATTGCCCATTTGATTGGCAATAATGAGCAATTCGTCATGAAGTACAACACAGCTAATTCTCCTAATGTGAAAATATCCTAATGAGAAAGTTGGCCACAAAATTGGCACTGGAAAATTAGAAATGAATTCAAATTTCTGATAAATCAGCAGTGAAGAGTGATAAAGAAAGGCAGGTTGTAATGTATGTGACTGTGACATTACAAGCAGAGCCAATTTCGTGGCAATGTGGACAAGTGATTTTGTTGCACATTAACCAAACTCAATCAGATGCCCATCTCATGGCAATGTGTTAAAATTTATATTGAATGGGTTCTAACTAATCACAGCTCTGCTACTAGGAGATTATGCATTAAAAAAGTGCTTGCAACTTGCTTGCTCCCAGTTTACTCGCTTTGCCTCCGAATCATTATTCACCCTCTGCATTCAAAGCTCTTCCTCTGCCCTCTCTCTCTCTCACTGATACTGTATTAGTTCATAGCTCCACTGCTTCAATTTACAGTTATGTTATGATTCAGTTTTCTGTAAATTCCTAATTCCTCTCATACTCTATTTGTTTTTCTCCAACAAAATTTTTTAAAAATTAGGAATCCAGCTGCAATTTTCTCCTGGTTTTTTGAAATTATTTTTGACTCCAACATCTCACATTGTACAAAATCAAATTCGTGACTGTGACCATTTGAAAAAGCTGCAAGTTGGGATCATTTACAATCCATGTTTTGAAATGATAAAAGATGGCTGGAGCCTAAAACCATTTAGGATGATTATATTCAAAGTGGGGGAGACCCATGGGGCAGAATTTTACGTTCCGTGGGCGGGCATGCACCTGACCCGATCAGGCGTATAATTGCACACGATGTTGTCGGGGGAAGGTCCCGACGTCATCGCGCACTTGCGCGATATTTTGCTCGGCGGGCGTGCAGGTGCTGGAGCAGCGCCCACCATTAATTAAATGGTCACTGAAGACACTTAACAGTCCAACTGACTGCGGTTTTTCCTTGCCTGTGCGATTTCCAGTTCGTCGGGTGGGCAGGCGGCTGGCCGACATTTTCACAAACCTCATCAAAGGGTGGGCTAAAAAGCGCCAGCAGCATTGCCAGTGTGAGTGGTGAGGAGTTTTGTAAATAGTTTACTGCTGGTTGGTTATTAGTAATTGGTGGCCTCATCTCTGTTCGGGGCTTCATTCTTAGCATTTTCAGCCTTCATTTCAGGACTGATTGCTGCCTGCAAGGCCCTTGGAGGATTCAGACCGTGTGGACCCTTCCAGGTATCAGACAGCCTTCCCTTACCCTGGTAATGGGAATTGTGCTCTTCGCTGGAGGCACCGGAGGGACAGATGGGGGAGAAGGCCCTGTGCCCCTGTGCAGCTTCCTGGGGAGGGACCTGTGGGGGGGGAGGTGCAGCCACAAGGGGCACAGGGCCAGCAAGTAGTCCAAGGCGGAAGGGGCCGCAGAAGATGCAACTATCCTGCTGCCAGGGTTTCCAGGCAGCGATGTAGCTACCTCAATATGGCCAAGGTGCAATGCCAAACGAAGCTCCGCCTCTCAAGGGAGACCGTGACCTCCATTTGCCAGATGATAAGGCCTGAGATCAGCTCTGATCAGTTCTGTGTGGGTGGACACCCCATGTCAGTGGCCCTGAAGGTCACAGTGGCCCTCAACTTCTATGCCTTTGGCTCTTTCCAGGGGTCAGTGTGGGATCTGTGTGGAGTCTCCCAATCAGTTGTCCACAGTTGCGTCAAGCTGGTGACAGAAGCTCTGTTCAGGCGAGTGCTGACCTTTACTCTTTACCGTATGGAGGAGGCCAGCCAGGCTGAGTGAGCCAGAGAGCGATTGCTTGGTTTCCCCGCATCCAGGGTGCCATTGACTACACACATCAAGGCACCAGCGGGTCAGCCGGATGCCTTCGTCAATAGCAAGGGATTCCACTCCACAAATGAGCAGATAATGTGTGACAACAGGATGCAGATTCTGCAAGTCTGTGCAAGGTACTCTGGCAGCCCCCATGACATCCTTACATCCTGAGACACTCCTAGGTCCTGAGGCTCTTCTGTGCTCCAGCCCGAATGGATGGATGGCTGCTGGGCGACAAGAGCTATCCCTTGAAAAGGGGGCTTATGGCATCTCTCCGCCACCCAAGAACAGAGGCAGAGAAGCGTTACAATACGAGTGATGCCTCCACAAGGGCAGTGGCAGAGAGGAGCACAGGTCTTCTCAAGATGCGCTTCTGATGCTTGGACTGTTCACGGGGAGCACTACAATACCCCCCAGAGTGGGTGTCACTGATAAGTGGCTGCATGCTGCACCCTCCACAACTTGGCAAGGGGGGGACCCACTGGGGGAAGAGGATCTTGATGCAGCTGCACAGGCCGCAGATGATGAGTCCAGTAGTGAGTTCAAAGATAGTCACGGTGAGGAAAACACTGAGGGTGTGGAGCCAGATCTCGGTAACTTGCAGGGAGGCAGGGACACCAAGGACGCCTTGATGCAACGCTTCTTCAGCTAGCCTACCAAAGATCAGCTTCAAACGCATGTCAGGGATGTATTTCGATCCTGGATGTCTGAAAGGACACTTTCATTTGAACACAAAGAACATTCAGTGCCTGTGCAAAAAATGTTCAGAGCAACCTATGTCCAACATTACATACTGGCGTTCCCCGCACCAATGAAATAAAAAGGTGAAGCATACGCAGACCATGATGACAAAAAGACAATTTATCTCATTCTGACAGTTCAAAAATCTTAACAGAAATGTTTCAGGTATTCAACATCGGACCTGTATAAATAAAGAAAAAGTAAATGAACATAAAATCACCCGTGACCTGTCTCTCTTGTGCTCATAGTGCCTTTAACTTACGTCTAGGTGCTCCTCCCTCACTGGCACCGGCATTGGAGGCAGTCTGCTGACTCTGCTGTCTTGTTGACCTTGATGACCTTGGCGGTCATCCTCTAGTCAGTGGAGCCTGTGCTGGCCACGCCTGGGAGGGAGCAGCCAGTGGCATGGCTGGCATCTCCCCAGTCGCCGCAGCATCATCGGATGCCACAGTCACTGGTGGAGGGGCGGAGGAGCTGCTGCCATCATCCAGAGTGCCCTGAGAAGAGCCCGCAGAGATGGCAGGCAGCTCCTGCGCCAATGTGAGGTCACTCTGGACCTCCCTTCACACCAATAATGGACAGGCACCTAGCTGGAATACTGGGTGCCTCATCCATCTCCCACACTGACACTGAAAATCTGAGGTCATTGCCTGTGTGAGGGTTTGCAGGTCCAAGCACAACCCCAGGAACCCCTCATTCTGTCCCTGGAGCTGCCTCTCTATGAGAGTCACCACTCACTCAATGGAGGAGGCAGTGCACTCGGCCTCAGGGTCAACGCAGTGCTCATGCTCCGCATGGCCTCCTCCACAACAGAGACCATGTCACGCAGACGCTCATGGAACTCCGCTAGTTTCATCTGCACATCTCACTGGACATCCAGCATCTGCTGCCTAATGGTCGACTCCAGAGGCTCCACATCAGCCTTCGGTTGAGCATCATCCTGGACCCCAGCAGTCCTCCGACTGCCGGCGCCCTGGGCACTCTCTGCCTCCGCCTGCAACTCAAGCGATTGTGAAGTGCCCTTATAATGTGCATCAAGATACTAGTCGCCACTCTAATGCCCACCGAGATGCTGGTATCTGCACTGGTGCCTGGTTCAGAGACCAGATGTGACCCAGATGCAAATCACACCCGGTGGTCCTCCATTGTCAGGGGTGGCCCCTCGGTGTCTGGAGAGCGAATGCCTGCTGGCGAACCTAAAAGGGAGAACAAGGACAAGTCATTAGTTAAAGTCATCACACTGTCACTGCATGCCAGGTACCCTGGTGAGACAATGGAGATCTGCATCACAGCGCCATCATCTTCCAATGATCCATGGGGACTCTAGGTTCGAGGCTCACATCAATGAAGAGACTACACTAAAATGGTTGCACAAGCCAAATGTCTCACCTCTGTGCATTGTGCTCTTAACCCCATCTGGCACCCCCACCTCTCCACGCCTGATTGCACATGGGGCGGACTGGCTCTCAAACTCCAGGGCGTCTTGCTTGTATCCTGAAAGCATTAGGAGGCTAGCGGGGCCCCTGCTGGTCTGCGACCTTGCTATTTTGTTGTGCGCCGTCTTCTCCTGAAATAACAGAGGAGCATTAATTAGTCCACTCTCTACCTGCAGCGCCACTGCAGCCTGGCCAACTCCAGCTGAGGAGTGCCTGGCAGGGTATTTCTGAGTCGTGGCCCTCGAGCCACAAGGCACTCAGTCCAAGCAGCCAGGGTTCATCCACTTGGCCAGCTCCAGCATGATTGACAGTTGGCACTCAGACTCTAGCACCCCTAAGGTCCACAGGTGGACATCCAGACCTTAACACATCTGCGCACTGACCCATGCCTACATGATACTCACCCTTCCTGAGCACAACAAGTCATTGAAGCGCTTCTGACGCTGCACCCAGGAGATCCAGACCATGTCACAGCTGCTCACCCAGGCTACCACCTTCTTCCATGCCTTCTTGGTGAGGTGCGGTGGCCTCCTCCTCCCATCCCTGGGGCAACTGTGTCCCTCCTGGCAGCTACCTCCTCCAAGAGGACGGCGAGGCATTCATCAGAAAAGTGGGGAGCTGCGTGCCAGCCTAACCTACCCCCCCCGCCACTGCCATCTGCAGCCGGGCTCGGGTCCATAGTGAAGGTTCAGGGGATGTCCTCCATGGCAGCCTTCCAAGGACTGCCTGGGCCAGCGCCCCCGCTCGGCCCTTCCCGGCCAGTGCGGAGCCGCGTTTCATGCTGGGCTGTCCTTAATTGGCCCACCAGCATGTAATCACAGTCAAAGCCCAATCGCGGGCAGGGGTCCATTTCACGGCTGCTCCTGGCCCCCCCCCCCGCCTGATGACCAGAAAATCCTATCCATGAGTCCCAAGGAGAACCATGAGGTTGTGCAAGTGTAAATCGTTGGGAGAGATTGGAAGATGGTGGGGGTATATTTGTGACTTTCTTGAACTGCTGAATTTGACCAGGATTTATTAAAGAAAGAAATAGGAAGAACTTTCATTTATATCACAGCATTCATGATCTCAGGATGATCTAAGGTGTTTTACAGCCAATGAAATGTACTCACTTTTGTAATGTAGAGAATACATTTTATTTCCAAAGGCATTTAATGATATGGATCATGAACTATTATAGTTGCTGTATATCAGAGGAATTTTTTCCAGCTGCAATGTAATTGAAAAGAAAATTGAAATTGGAGGGTACTTTTGAGTAAGATGATTTGTGAGTAGTGAAAGTTTAGTGAAAATGGAAATTAAACAATTAGAAAGCATAAAAATAGAGATTAAAACACTCAAGCAACAAAGAGAATGCAATGGCTGTCAGTCCAATTGCTTGATGGTCACGATGAACCTAGCTGAGATAATATACATGACAGACTCAAGAAAGTTCACTATAAAAGATGTAAACAATTACCAAGTCCCCAGTCTCATTCTTTCTCTTCCCAAAGTCTTTTGCCAAGGTGGTTGGACAAGACAGTAAAGCTCCAACTGGAAGGAAGAATATTGGGCTAGAAATATGGCTTTGTAGAAGTTCTAAAGCCAGTGATGCACACAGAGCTTTTCTGGTCACTTCTGGCATCGCTACCATAGCGTCCCATGTTGGGAAGGACCCGAGTACAGGCTTTCTGGCTGATTTGACAAACATTTTTGAAATTTTGAACACATATGCTATCCACTCTCAGCTGAACATTTATTCAGCTACAAGAGGGACCAAACATTTCTGTTATTGATAAGTTTATGGAAGTACTATAGAGTGTCTTTGCAGGCGTTGTGGTATGTTACTGGGTTTGGCAGGAAGTGTCACTGCATTCTCAAAGAGAGGACAAAGGATAGCGGGAAGGAGGATAACAGGTTTGTACGCCACAGAGCCACTGCCACTCCTACACTCCCCTGGGGCATGCCTCAACTATCCTAGTAATTTACTGGAGCACAGATTGCTGGACTGCTGTAAGAGCCTGCGTGTGCCTTTGAGCACTGGTGCCTGCAGCCATGATGACAGCAGTCTGAGCCTGCATGGCTGCAGGCATGAATCTCATGACCTCTGCCTGAACTTGAACTGTTCACACAAAGGCTGCAACAGATATGCAGGCTGTAGTTGCAGAGCCTCAGTGTCTGCAGCACAACAGGAAGATGGAATTCAGGTTGTGGAGTGAGGAAGCTCTGCTAGAAGTCTTTATTTTTTGGAAAAATATACTTCATTCATAAAATATCTGAAAGAACATTACAAAACATTTCAAAATGGCCATCAAAAAAAGTGCAATCATATTCAACTTTTCCACATGGATCATGAGGTGCTTCAATACAACCAATGAATATCACAAACATTTCAATATGGTCAATGCTAGAAGTCAGGAGGCCCTTTTTTTTTGGAAAAATACACTTTATTCATAAAATATCTGGAAGAACATACCAAACCATTTCAAAATCACCATCACAAAGGTACAATGGAGGCATCCAGGATGCCTTCACTCCAGATAGGCTGTCTGCGAGTGCCTACTCAGACTAAGGTTCCCTCTGGATGGCATCCCTTCACCATCATTGTCCCACTATTCACCACCTTCCCTTTCATCTGAAACATCCCATCATACCATTTCCTGGCCAAAATCCTACAACAACCAACAAAGACCTTGCAATAACATCTCTAACAAACAACACATTCAATTATAAAACAAAAATTAATTATTCATCCTTGTGCATTTCCTTACTGTCTTTCTTGTATGTGTCTTTGCCTGACCTTGTATTTCTAAGCAATGCTACCCGAGTAGCTGCGGCATGGTCAGTGAAAGGTCGCTGACTTTCACTGGGCAGACTACAGGTGGCCTTGCAGGATGACGTCAATGAACTTGAGGACACGGCTTCAGACCGCACAACTCAGAACGGGCAGCTGCAGTTTGGACTGGCTGGCTGAGAAACTACAGCAAGGACGCTAATGGGATGGAAATGGTGAGAGCATGAATGCTGTCATCTTGTAGTGATTGTAGGTTAAGCATTTCCTTCTATTTTAGGGGTCACGTGATTGTACTGACGAATCAGCCCCAAGCGTGGGTAATCTTAAGGGCAGAGCTTTCTAGTCATGGACCTGGTTCAAGCGTGTAGCTTCTACTTGAGCTCTGTAAATTAAGTTATCCGTTTCAAATAAGTAACCTGTCCAGTACACCAAGTTTATTACAATTGGCGACGAGGGTGGGATAGCTCTGACGCTGTACCTCACCTCCTGAATGTGAGTACATCAGTTCTTAAGAAAAGAAAGAAAAGTATACTCACCAGTCATGCCACTCTTCAACAGAATCGACCCACATGACTCATCCATGGAAGACTGGAGCCAGTACAGAGAGCACCTAGGTTTTTATTTTGCGGTGAATGAAATAACAGCGGAGGAGAAGCATAAAGCAATTATTTTAATGTCTGCGGGAGCAAGACATATAACCTCATCCGTAGTCTGACAGCCCTGAATGCGCGCAATTCTAAATCTTTTAATCAGCTCGTAGACTTCTTGAAGACACATTTTCAGCCAAAGCCATCGGTAATTATGCAGAGATTTGAGTTCAACTCCAGATTAAGAGCCCCAGGTGAGTCTATCACAATTTATATCGCGAAGTTAAACCAGTTGACTGAGCACTGCGACTTTGGAGATACACTCGATGACATGTTGCGGGACCGGTTGGTTTGTGGTGTTCACGACAATGCCATTCAGTCCCATTTACTTGCAGGAGTTAATACTGATCTGAAGCGCCCCATACAGATAGCACTAGCAATGGAAAGTGCTGAGAGGGACTCGCAGGCTTTGCAGCATGGGCAACATGGCGCCATTCTTCATTTGGGGCAGGAACCTACCGCCAGGTACGCCAGGTAGAGAGACAGCCACAAAGTGGGAAACAGTCTCTACTGCTCAGAAAACAAAAAGGCATACTAGAAGTATCTCACCAGCGATTCAGAAATTAATCTGTTACCGATATGGGGGTAATCATGTACTGGAAACCTGCAGATTTAAAGAAGTAGAATGCCATTACTGCCACAAAAAAGGGGATGTTATAAAGCAATGAAGAGTGAAATCAAGACAGCCAATCAGATAGCAGACCAAGATGATTGAACTGCACAATGTAACTGAACCAGAAGCTGCTAATATCTATCCCCTATACAATGTCTAAGCAGTAAAAACTGAACCAATCGCCATCACCATTCAAGTAAATGAGCAGCCTCTAGTCATGAAGGTTGACACAGGAGCATCGACCACAGTGGTGGGAGAACACATCTTTAAATACCTAAGCGATGGTACCCAGCCACTGAGTCTGGAACAAACCGCAGCTCAGCTGAAGATGTACACTGATGGCCGAATGCATCAGTCTCTGAAGAGATAAAACCATTCTATGCCCGTAAAATTGAGTTAAGTTGTCAAGATGGGATCTTGTTGTGGTGATCAAGGCCAGGATTTTGCCTTCGTCGGGCGGGTTCGGCGGGGACGAGCGGGAGCAGTCGGGAAGCCGACCACCGCCCACAATCAGGCCACAACAACAATTTCACACTGACGGGCTAATTAAGGCCCACCCAGCATGAATCGTGCACTGCAGTGCTGGCTATGGGGGGTGGGGTGGGAGGACAGTGAGTGGGGAACTTCGTGCATGTGCGCACGTGCACGCAAGAAAAGCTCTCTGAGGCACAGAGCTGCCTCAGAGAGATGGAGATGTAAAAAATCAAAAATAAAGAATTTTAAGGTGTTAAAATACATGTCCCCTCATGAGCAGGGACTTTTTAGAAATTAGTATGAAAATGTTTAATTCTTTTTTAATGATGGATTGAAACCTCATCCCGCCCGTGGTTGAGATTTCACAAAAAGTGCAAAGGCCGCTTGGCCTTTTCGCCTGCCCGCCAACCCATAGGGTTGGAAGGGCAGCGAAAAATGTAATTCAATTAGATTGTTAATGGCCTTAATAGGCCTGTTGATTGTCAGTGGAAGCACTGCCAACTCCTGTGCGTGCCCGCCAACCGAAATATTGCGCGAGTGCGCAATGACATCAGAATGCTCGCCTGACGTCATCGCACATCATTTTACACTCACTTGGATCGGGTGCACACCCGCCTGACGAGCAGAAAATTCTGCCCCAAGAGTCATCGTCCCTTCGCAAGGTTAAGAGCCACTCTTCACAGAACTTCACAGTGCACATCCAGGCATTTCAAAGGTGAAGATGCTTGTACGAAGCATAACCTAGTGGCCAGGTTTAGACAGTTTTATAGAAAAAATGGCTAAACACTGTCTCCAGTTTCAGCAACAACAGAAGTTGCCTTTTTCAGCTCCACTGCATCAGTGGGAGCGGCCTGGTCGACCCTGAGTAAGACCATATATAGACTATGTAGGTCCATTTTTAGGTACTATGTTTTTATTGATCATCGATGCACATTCTAAGTGGATGGATGTGTGAATGAAGTTAGATTACCGACACTGTGTGCACCAACGTTTTAGTGCACATGGCCTACCAGAAGTCATTGTTTCAGATAATGGTACTGCCTTCACTAGTAGGGAATTTCAGAGATTCATGAGTTTAAATTAAATTAAACATATTAAAACAGCACCATATCATCCTTCATCCAATGGGTTAGCAGAGAGAGCAGTGCAAACCTTCAAAATAGGAATGAAGAAGTGATCCGAAGGAACATTAGAAACATGAATTTTACGTTTTCTTCTCAACTATCGTATGACTCCTCATGCAACTACATGTTGAGCACTGTCTGAATTACTGATGAAACGCCACCTTCGTACAAGGTTAAGTCTGGTGTTTCCTAAATAAGAGGGGAAGGTAGAGAAGAACCAGAGTAGTCAGAAAGTGAATCATGATATTCAGAGCAAAGTTCAAAAATTTACCATGGGAGACAGTTTTCATGTGAAATTTTGGAATTGGACCTAGTTGGGTTCCTGGTATAATTGTCTCTGAAACTGGACCTTTGTCACACCAAGTGGAAGTGGAAGACCAGATTGTTTGAAAACATGTGGATCATCTAAGGAGTAGAGAAACATTCCAACAACCAGTTATTCTGCCTGTAACTGATGTCGAACCTTTAATCCCTGAGGTGATGGATTGACCTAGAATAGACATACCTGATACCTCTGTTGAATTAACCTAATTCTGAATTGCCATTGTCTAAGGATGCCCCTGATACAGCGGTTCCTGATCATGTCGATCCAATGGGAGAATCCTAAGTCGTAGAGCTATGTCGCTCTGAACGAATTAGAAAACCACCTCAGAGACTTAATCTATAATCGCCTCACCTGTGTATATATGTATATGTTGTGGATTAAGATATTCTTGTAAATAAGAAATGTTAAAAAAAATAAAGGGGAAGGAATGTAGTGATTGTTGTAAAACCTTTCCTACTGCTTTAGGGATCACATGATTGTACTGACAAATCAGTCCCAAGCGCGGGGAATCTTAGGGGCGGATCTTTCTAGTCGTGGACCTGGTTTAAGCACGTAGCTTCTACTCGAGCTCTAAATAAAGTTATCTGTTTCAAGTAAGAAACCTGCCCGGTACACCAAGTTTATTACGCATCCTGAAGGAGGATAGCAGGTTTGTACACCACAGAGCCACTGCCACTCCTTCACTCCCCTGGGGCATGCCTCAGCTTTCCTAGTAATCTACTGCAGCACAGATTGCTGGGCTGCTGCGAGAGCCTGCATGTGCCTTTGAGCACTGGTATCTGCAGCCATGATGATGGAAGTCTGAGCCTCCATGGCTACAGGCATGGATCTCATGACCTCAGTCTGAACTTGCACAGCAGTGCTGAGACATGGGATGGCTGCTGCCTGTGTTGCAATAGGAGTTGAGGCTTTGGCTACCAGGCACTGCATCATGAGTGAGTCCACAAGTTGGAGTTGACAACCATTTTCCACCTGGAAGGGTTTTGCGCAAAGTCTTGTGACGTGTTCTCTTGTGAACCTTTATGTTCCTTGACTGACAACTGCCTGTTTGCCAGGCCTGCCATTGTCCCAGGCATTTTCACCAGTGCTCTGCTTTACACTGTCCATCAAAGTCCTCATTTGAGTACCCTGTTGCAGAACTTGTCCGCGACTCATGCCTGGTGGCCCCCATGTGCAGATTCCGATTCTAAATTACTCCGCAAGGTATGCGCAGTGCACTTTCTGAGCTGGTGCCTGCAAGTGCCAGGTCAAATGATGATGCTGTTGCTGGACAGGCGACAGTTTTTCGATATCTGAATGCATTCAGAATGGGAGTGTTGGTATCAGGGATGGAGCGTGGGGTGGAAAGCAAGGGGTCCACGTTAAACCATCAGTAACTTGCACATCATGTCAGATAGTAACTTAACAAATGACATAATGCTGGAGCATACAGTCATCCTCAGAGCTCCACAGGCTATGACACAGCCAGCCCTATGATGTGGAGGGATGTCTCCACTGTAGGGCTCAGGAGATGCAGGCATCCATGTTCCTCTTCACGTGGGGCAGAATTTTACGTTCCACAGGTGGGCGCGTGCCCAACCCGAACGGGCATAAAATTGCGCGAGATAACTTCGGACAAGTGTCTCGATGTCATCGCTCACTCACGTGATATTTCGTTCGGCGGCACGCATGGCTGTCGGAAGTGCACCCACTGACAATTAAGCTCATTCACAGCGCAATTGTAAGCGCTTTTTTGTGGCCCGTCCAAACTTATGGTTGGCGGACTGACCATTCAGCCAGGCGGCCTTTACATTTTTGATGAAACTTCATCCAAGGGCGGGATGAAATCTCCGTTAGGATATAAATTAAAAAGAAATATCTGGGGGCAGCATTTTTATGAGGTATGCTTTCAGGTGCTTGATTGTGCTGCATGGACACTTTTTGCAGCATTTTTGTGCTTTCTTTTTTTATTTGGAAGTCTGCAGCTCCCTGAGGTGTCTGTCTGCTTTCAGGGAGCTCAGTGGAAGTGCTCACCAGCACCCACAGTGACGCTGGTGCCCGCCCTCTTCCTGCCCCTACCGGCAGTGCTGAGCCTTTCTCAGCCAGCCAGCATGAAATCGCAGTTAGGGGCCCGTTTCCTGTCCGCTCGCAGGCCTGCTGATCGCGCGTGCCCTACGAGCGCAAAATTCAGGCCCATATCTGGCCTGCTCCGAGAGAATATAGGCTCCCTTGTTCTGCAAGAGAGAGGGATAAAAGTCAATGATTGCATTGTGTTGTGTTGGGTGATGTGCCTGTCACTGCCAAATAGCTGGAGGTAATTGGAAGCAGCAGGTGGGCATGAGGCTGGTATCATCGGAAGGTGTATGTTGGTCAGGTGGAATAACTGAATGCTCGATCTGAGCCCTAACTACTAGAGACTGCTGAGTGTAAATGATAGAGTTATGGTACATTGAGCAGTTTGAGAGATTGGTGCCTGGGTGGCTAGGAGATGTTTCAAGTTGCATTGATCTTGATCACCTGTGTAATGTCATTGAACTTCTTCCAGCACTCCTGCCAGGCACTCAGGGAGAAACTCCAGGCATTGACTGGCCACCTGCTCCCATATTCCATTTGGAGGATGATCCCTGAGGACCTTCCGGCCCCTTGTCGAAAAATGGCCTCCCTCCTCCAGTCACACATTTATGAACCTAGGAACCCTCTCTCTTCCCCAGTGCTCTATTTGTGCAGCTCCTACTGTCAACCTGTTCTGTACAAGCGTTTAGCAACAACTTCCTTCTAATGAGTGCAGTTCCTTATTAGAAGGGCAGGTTGCCTTGCAGAGGAATAAACTAGCAGCGTCATGTTCTATCAGCGCATGGTGCTTTGCCACCAGGTTGAACATTTAACCAACCAGTAGCACAAGCCACACTTGGCCCGGTGCTGCAATTATCCAAGTGAGGAGGCAGCACAGATTTTCTGTGATGCCTGCCCCAATGGGACAACGAGTGGGCTTGCGACCCCCTCGGCCAAAAACAGGCCTATAATGGAATTTTTAGTCGTATTTTTGATGTTAATGAATAAAACACCTTGATAGATATACATTCAGGGAAAATTATCTGCACATTCTCAATTATATATGAGCATTTTGTGATTGATCACACATCAGATTCATGATCAATTCCAAAGATAACAAAGGTGTAAAACAGACCACTGGAATGTCATAGCCTTTCCAAAATTGAAATGCCAAAATAAAATATTGTTGGTAAATTTAAAATCTCATCTTGTTCACATATTTCTAGGATGTAGACAACATTTGGAAGGACATTTTTATTGAGGAAGAACTTTTCAGCAAGTGGTAACGACCTGGAACTATTTGCTTGCAAAGGTGGTGGAAGCAGAGAAAATCAATAATTTCAAATGGAAAATGTGTGGCCTCTAGGGGGAAATAAACTGCAGGGCTACATCGATAGAGTAGGGGAATGGGCCAGCATGGACTTGGTGGGCCAAATTGCTTTCATCTGTGCTGCAATGACTCTTTGACTCTATTGCAGATTCCTAATGGCCTTAGGGAAAATGTAGGGATCTGGAGCAATAACCGAGGGTAACTAGCAGGGATAAATGCAATGGTGGCAAAGGAGGTGCCCGAGACCAGGACTGAGAGCTGCGTGAGTGCGGAGCGAGACCGGCACTGGGATAAATAATTTGGGAATGGGTGGATGGAGTTCAAGTAAAATAATATCAAAGTGTGATATCACCAGAAAGCAGGTAAGTGATTGGTTGGTGAGTATTTGCTTTTTTATCTCTATAATCAGACATTTGTTCAAATTAGAAACTGGGAAATGAAAAACTGCAGTTGTGGTATATATAAAACAGTAAGTGAATTAGTAAGGAGTATGAGCACAGGGCAGGTCTAGAGGGATGAATTAAAATTAACAGTTAAACAAGGTGCTAACTAGATTCTAAAAGAGGGAATAGAGTTTTTTTTAGACCATGGATAGGCAGCTGAGACCTGTGGCTTGCCATCCCTGCACTATGTGGGAACTTGGACACTTTGTATGTCTTGGGGCACCATGTGCTCAGGAAGTGCCTCCAGCTGTTTGAGCTCAAGCTCAGAATTTCCGAGCTTGAGGAGCAGCTGGAGTCAGTGTGGTGAATCGGGGAAACTGGGCGTTTCCTGGATAGTATGTTCCGGGAAATGGTCACCCGACATGATGTGACTGTAAATCAGTAATCCTATTTAAAATGTTACACCCATCCCGGTTAATTGGTCATCACAAAAACATGACCTTATAACTCAAGGAAAGACAGAGCAATTGCGAAGCTTGATTGGCCAGTTGAACTAGTTGGGCGTTCAGACTAGACCAAGTGCTAGTTTAAATGTATTAGTTTGAAGTACTACCGTGAAAAAGACCCTAACATAGAGAATGTTTTAAGGGCAAATAAAGCATTAAAAATTAAATCTGGAGAAATGTGTACTTAAGTACCCAATTTTTAATGACCAAGAGAACAAATGAAACTAATGATTTTTAGTGATGTTTCAGTTATTAATGTTCCTGATGGGTATTCTATAGTGCAGCTGATTTCAGAATATTTTTCATGGCTGAAAATGGGAAATGTCCTTTAACTTGAGAAGCTAAGAATTTTTTTTTTTAAATGTTAAACGTAACTTGGTTGCTGTAACACTGGCTCTTGTGGAGGCAGTGGATACAGGATTCTGTTTGTAAATACTTAAGTGAGGTTCTGTACAAGGGGTGTACTGAAGATTGCATGTTTATTTGAATATTATGCAGATAATCATTCATTGTAGGATAATGTACACTCTATGAAAATTGAGAGAGAGAAAAGGTCACAGATTGAACTTGCTGGTTTGAAACAAACGCTGAAGAGGAAGGAAATCTCTAAAATTAAACAAATGGATGCAAGTCATCAACTACCCGATTGTTTTACCAAAATTAATGTTTGCACAAATAAATTGTTAGGGGTCCAAGAGGGAGGGGAGTGTCACAATGTAAAAATACATTGTATGGAATACTTTGTACATAATATGGAGGTTTTTGATTTAATTTGTTTACGTTGATTATATATATTAACTCTATTTTTTAAAAGAGAAAGAAGAGAATCTGTTTATGCTCCATTATATGCAGGTTGTCTGCATGAACCTGGCATTCACTTGAGCCCCCAACAAATGGGGAGGATTAAAACTGTTGTGGTTGGGTTAGGAGGTGTCTGCTTGTAATGTGTAACATTGTAAGTGAATTTATAAGTTTGTAATGATTGACTCCAGTTCTATCCTTCACCAACTGGCTTTTTGGCACAGAATAATTGCTATCACTTGATGGAACAATTGATGAGTCATTCCATTGTTTTACAGCTGATTGGGAGGAGCGTGATCGGCGGCTACTGGCCCCAAAAATAAGTAAAGGGAGAAATGTAATGCTTTTAATAAAAACAACAACAAAGCAAATGAAATAGGTAATGGAAAAAATAGTGAGACTTTAGATAGAAAAATCACTAGAGCTTGCTGGTTTTCACTATAGGGTATTAAAATAAATAGTTTTCAGATGTATTGGTCATAATTTTCCAAAGTTCTCTAGATTCTGTGCCATACATTGGCATAGTGAAAAGGCTAAATGCTAAATTCAGGCAGGCGCCATGGATGACTCTAGGTTGTCTTAACTAATTTAGTATATGGTGATCTCTTGATGTACATTGAAGGCATGCATGCCACATCAAACCCCTCAGCACCTGTTTTGGGTATGTTAAGTTAACACAATGCAATCCAATTTCTAGGCCTTTGTCTTCACAAGGAAGTAGCTGTCAATCCTGGATGGTGTTCCTGTGAACTGTGTGGCTTCACAGGTAGGTTATGAGGTTGAGCGCAAGTAATTTATTCTAACCATCTGATGCAGGTAAGAACCTTGAAGTTATATCCTTCAAGCCTTAGCTCATTTGGTCAGTGGTGGTGCTACTGAGCCACTTTTTCTAGTAGACAATGAGGTTTCTCACCTAAATCCTTGAACCCATTTTGGCATCACCTGAAATGTAAAACTCTCATCCTTGTGTTTAAATCTCTTTAATACCTTCCTGCAATTTTTCCCTATGACTTCCAGCATTCCTATGATGCCCCACACTGTATTCTCTTTTATCTGAATCCAGCCTTTTGATACCCATGTGACCCCACCACTTGTGTCCTGACAACAGGGGTGGACATGTAGGAGATGGTAATAAAGGACCTTACTGTACCAGCTGGAAGATATCATTTTGTGACTTTGACTTTGTCATGTTGCTGCTTGAAATGTCTGTGGAACAGCTTTTCCAACTGAGGCAACTGTTCCCAGGTGATAGTGAGCATGATTTTGCACAGTCAACTGGGCTGAGATATCCAAAGTCTTGTCCGGATACAATGTCTTGGCTGTTACCGATAGATCGATTTGATTCAAGGGACACTAAGGATCAACCTCATAGGGCTGAATTTCCCCCCACGTTGGGGAGGAAGTTGATGGGCGGGCGCGTACGGGTGTGCCTCCAATCGGCGCCCCGATTGGGGGCGGGCCGCCATTTTACGTGGGCAGGCCAATTATGGCTCGTCCAGCATGATGTCTACACAGAAGCGCTATGCGCTCCCTGTGGAGGCGGGGGGGGGGTGCAATCCCAAAATCGAGAGTGCACTCTTTCGTGCAAACGCTAAGTGCTGCCTCAGGGAGATCGGCTGTACATGTAAAAAAGATAAAAATAGAAAAATAAAATTTCCCCTACATGTCCCCTCATGTGACACACATGAGTTGGGACATGTCCATAATTTTTACAAGATCTTGATTAAAATTTTTTTAAGCCTACATGAAACCTCATCCCGCCCGTGGATGAGGTTTCATGTTTTTTCTAGTTCCCGCCAGGGCTCCTGGCCTGCCCACCAACCTTAAGGTTGGACGGGCAGGTCCATTAATGACTTAATTGACCCTGTCAATGGCCTCAATTGGCCATTGACAGGTCAGCAGGCGCGCAGCTGATTTTGCTGCGCCCTCACCTTCCTGAAAATTTAAATCAGGCGTGGTGACATTGGGAGTTCCCCCCAACCTCACCGCGTGTCATTTTATGCATCGGCGAGTAGGCCCCGCCCCCAGTCGCCAACTCATAAAATTCTGCCCATATGGTGGGACTGGAATCATTTTGTAGACCAGGCCTAGAGATGGGTAGCAGGCTTCAGTTAGGCTTTACAACAAACTGATGGATTATTTTTCTGTTACTAGCTCACAAATGATCTGTCTTAAAGGTCAGGGAATTTGGCTGTTTTACAGGCCACCCAAGGATATATCAGGTGATGAGCCCTGGATGTGCGCCACCTGCCTTATTGGAATGGGCTATTTCATAGAAGTATTAAAAAGCCTCATAAAATAATTAACTGCGTTGTTTTTTGTATCAGGCTGTTTTGTGAAATTAATTTTCCCCAGGGCCTGGCATTTTTTTTATTCATTCATTCATGGGATGTGGGCATCGCTGGTTGCCAGCATTTATTGCCCATCCCTAGTTGCCCTTGAGAAGATGATGACTTCTTGAACTGCTGCAGTCCATGTGGTGTAGGTACACCCACAGTGCTGTTCGGGAGGAAGTTCCAGGATTTTGACCCAGCGACAATGAAGGAACGGCGAGACATTTTCAAGTCAGAATGGTGTGTGGTTTGCGAGCTGATTAAATTATTCAGCGACTCATGGCACTAACAGGCAGCTAGGACCCTTTAACAGTGCTATATAAAGTGCTCAGGCACAATATACAGGTTAGTTGATAACTTGACCTTTTAGGCTGGTGGTCAGCTTTTGGCTGATTTTTCTCCCTCCTAGAATTTATGTATGCAGCCAAATGGTTGTGAAGGTGAAACTGGATGGACTGGGCAGGAAAACTGCCATGGGAGCGCGACATGCCAGTTTGCCAGTATCCTCCTGCCTGTGAGCCATTTTCAAGGAGGCTGGGTCAGAGATGCAATGGCTACTCCACCATAAGCAATGGATAACCAATTAAAGCAACTAAGGGGCCCGTTATGTTCCTTCTCCCATGCTGACTGGAATTTTGCATTCGCCAGGTGGGCTCCCCATGGTGACCAGCAATTGGCAAATAAAAGGAGACATTTATAGCATTTGTAACAAAATGGGCGAATTGACAGCTCAAATAAGAATAAATGTGTATGATCTGATAGCCATTACAGAGACATGGCTGCAGGATAGCAAAGGTTGGGACCTGAATCTTCAGGGGTGCATGACATTTCAGAGGACAGGATGTAGGAAAATGAGGTGGGGTAGCTCTGTAATTAAGGATGACATTAGTATAATAGTGAGAGATGACCTTAGTTCTAAAGATCAAAATGTAGAATCCTTCTGTGTAAAGATAAAAAATAGCAAAGGTAGGAAGTCACTTGTGGGAGTAGGATGGGATTTACAGGAAGGAATATTGGGGGCTTGCGGGAAAGGTATAGAGATAATCATGGGTGATTTTAATTTATATATAGATTGGATGAATCAGATTGGCAAAGGTAGCCTGGAAGATGAGTTCATAAAATGTTTTCTGGATAGTTTCTCAGAGCAGTACGTTCTACAGCTATCCAGAGAGCAGGCTATTCCAGGCCTAGTAATTTGCAATGAGATAGAATTAATTAATGACCTCACAGTAAAGGAACCTGTAGCAGTGATCACAACATGACTGAATTTCACATTCAGTTTGAGAGACCCACCTTGATGAGTTGCTGCAATACATCTTGTAGATCGTGCACACTGCTACCACTGTGGTTTGGTGATGGAGAGAGTGAATGTTGAAGATGGTGGATGGGGTGCCAATCAAGCGGGCTGCTTTGTCCTGGATGGTGCTGAGTGTTTTGAGTGTTGTTGGAGCTGTTGTCATCGAGGCAATTGGGGAGTATTTCATCACACTCCTGTCTTGTGCCTTATAGATGGTAGACAGGCTTTGGGGAGTCAGGAAGGATATAGATAGGTTAAGTGAGCGGGCAAAAAATTGGCAGGTGGAGTAATGTGGGAAAATGTGAACTTCCCCACAGTAACTGGGGAACTTAAATTCAGTTATTAGATAAATCTGGGATAAAAACCTAGCATCAGTAATGGTGATCATAGGCAACTAGGTTATCATTAAAGCCTACTAATACCCTTGAGGGAAGGAAGGACTAGCCTATACATAACCCCTGACCTACAGCAATGTGACTGACTCTGAAATGATCTGTAAAATGACCTGGAAAGTCACTCAGTTGTACCAAACTGAAACATCAAAGTATGATAAGCACTACATAGACTTCAGTTGTTCAGGAAGGTGGCACATCACCAAGTTCTCAAGAGCAATTAGGGATGGGCAATAAAAGCAGAGCTTGCAAGGACATCCACATTCTGTGAATGAATTAAGAGAAAAACAAGAACCATGTCCCTTTCAGAAAAGGCATCAAGCAAACCGCCAGCATGCTCGAGCAATGCTTCCACTGTCTAGGACATTTTGGAGAAGTTTTGGAGTACAGATTTGAGCATGCATCCAGATTACTGGTCATCTGCTACACATTGCATAACCTTACCATTATGAGGGATGAGCCTTTATCACCACCGGGAGGGGAAAGCACATTTATTACCAGTGGCCCAATGCATCAACAATCCCACAATCTGTTTCATTGCTTTTCTCATTACCACCATCTACTTTCCTTTCTTCAGGCCAGCCTTATGGGTATTGCTTCCCCACAAATATTAGCACTAACACCAAATCCAGCTAAAAAAAAAAGCAACTCAATTCCATCTGTGTATAGCATTCACCAGAAATAATCAAAAAATTATCCTTGTGCAATCCTTTTGTGCCTGTCTTCATGACATCCTTATGAAGGTTGTGTCTACAATGGTTGCATCATTTGTATGTTGGAAGAAGTGTGCTTTGGGAAGTGAGAGTTACAATGAGGGTAGGGAGTGCTAAGTTGTGTGTAAGCATAGGTAAAAGGTGCTGGAATGAAGTGTGGTGAACTGATTCTAGGACAGTGAAGATAAGTGGGGGATGGCAGTGTAGTGAGCAGCATGGCTACTGGTGTGAGCAGAGTAATTGAGGTGAGAGGAGTATTACCTTGACAACTCTGGTAAGGTCATCGAACCTTTTTCTACATTGGAGAAATATCCTGAGAGTATTCACTCTTTATTGGCAGTTAAGGAGTTACCTGGAGGCATTTCTACCTCCAGGGAATAGGGCGGGGGGGGCAGTGGTGGTGGTGGTGGAGGGGGGTGGAAACGGGAAGGGGATCTCTTCTCTTACTACCCAGCACCTGGACCAAGATCTCCAACATCCCATCAGAGAGACTAATAACATCAAAGGATATGGGTATAGTGGGGAAAAATGGTATAGAGGTAGAAGGTCAGCCATGAGGGAGGTGGTGGCAGTGTGGTATTATGACTGGACTAGTATTCCAGAGACCCAGGGTAATCCTCTGGGGACCCGGGTTCGAATCCCATGGCACATAGTGAGATATGAATCCAACAAAAAAAGTCTGATGATGACCATGAAACCATTGCTGATTGTCGTAAAAACCCATCTGGTTCACAAATGCCCTTTAGGGAAGGAAATCTACTGTCCTTACCTGGTCTGGCCTACATGTGACTCCAGACCCACAGCAATGTGGTTGATTCTTAAATGCCCCCTGAACAAGGGTAATTAGGGACGGCAATAATGCTGGCCTAGCCAGTGACACCCACATCCCATGAACGAATAAAAAAGATCTGTTTGAATGGTGGAGCAGGCTCGATGGGCTGAATGGTCTACACCTGCTCCTGTGTTCCTAGAATCCCAGTGTTCTTTCTGGAATACTTGCACTTAATGGGAAAGAAAGAGTAAAAACTGGGAAATAAGAGTACTGGTACGAACTGGTCTTGCATGCCTTAAAATGGAACGCCAGTTTGGATCATTTCTAAACTTGAATTTCCTCTGCTGTGCTTAAGAGCTTCTGACTCCACTTAAGTTGCTTCAGTCAAGCGTGATTTACCACCTCCGGTTCCATAGCTAGGCTCCCACACAATGAGTAGCATGGGCTTCACACTCGAGTAATGACAATGAGCTGCCAAAATCAATTCACTTTGCTCTTGTGACCAGGCATGTGCAGTGTGCAGCCCAAACCCTGCGTGACCACATCCTTGCATATCCCTTCCCACATTTTCTGCCCCCTACCTGATCCATCCCTGAATGATCTATGCCCTGATCCCTGTGTGCCAACTCCTGGGCACCCCTCTCCCTGCAAACTGCACACCCATTCTCAGGCATGATTGAATTTCTGCTCCATTGAATTTGAATTGACAATGTCATTCTGTCTTTAATCTGTGCATTATGCAGCTAGAACTTTATGGGTACGTACAGGAAATACTGCACACATATTCATAGAAAAATTTACATGTAATTTTAACATGTTTTGCTAGAAGATATTATTCTACCTCAGAGCCAAATTTTATTAAATTTTGCAACTGAATTTACCTTGTGACTTATTTGTTATCAGTGAATGGGGCACTCATTCCACATCAGTGGATCCTGCACCAATGTTAATTATTTTCTGTACTGTTATTTATGATTCCAGAAAGAAGCATAAATAACAACATTCAGTGCAGAGGGCTGTTTATTCAACTGGGTTGCCAGTTGAAAGATGGTGATCGAATTGAGCTGGTGGCAGCTTAGCTGTGCTGTAGAAAGACAAATATCCCTTTGGATCAATAGAAAACAAGAACACATTTTATTGATTGTTCTGATTTAGATTTACTAAACAGATGCTGTGTGATATGTGTGAGAAATTAAATAGAGATTGAAAGTGCCATGCACTTGACATCTACCGTTTGTAAAATGTGGCACATTTATACCATTTTAAATGTGGGATCAAGGTTTCAACTGTTGTACTGCAGGTACTTACACTATGTGAACCTTGGGGAAAATGTTGATTGACCTTAGAAGCTACCAGTAGTTAAAAGTTTTTCTATTGGTGTTGCTGACTTAATGCTGAAAGAGCAGAATAAATAATAGTAAGCAAGATTATCAGTTTACTCAGTGCCTTCCAACTTTCCATTTCAGCAATCTAGCTCTGTCGAAGGGAGAAAACATTCAGGATGAGGACATTGTATGTTGGTACATATGTTCATATGTACATGGAGACATGCAAGGCGTTATCTGATACAGAGTCCAACATTGGCCTTTATGAGGACTGTGAGGAGTACCTTGCTGGTGGAACATGATGGCCAGCAAATTCTGGATGAAAGGGAGACGATGAAGGGCCCGATCATGAGGTGATTCCACCAAGACTTCACAGACCTGTCCCAGACATCAGAGAGAAGGCGTATAACCTCTGCTGGAATAATAATCAGCTGTAACGGGTCCAGGTTGCCAGTTGAATTATTTATGAACATACGAACAAATGAACAAGGAGCAGGAGTAGGCCATTCGGCCCCTGAGCCTGCTCCGCCATTTAATAGGATCATGGCTGATCTGATAGTAACCTCAAATCTGTATCCCGCCTACTCCTGATAACCTATCGACCCCTCTCTTACCAAGAAACTATCCACCTCTCCCTTAAAAATATTCAAAGACCCTGCTTCCATTGCCTTTTCAGGAAGAGAGTTCGAAAGACTCACGACCCTCAGGGAAAAAGAATTTATCTAATCTCTGTTTTAAATGGGAGACCCCTTGTTTTTAAACAGTGACCCCTAGTTCTAGATTCTCCCACAAGAGGAAACATCCTCTCTACTTCCACCCTGTCAACACCCCTCAGGATCTTATATGCTTCAATCAAGTTGCCTCTTACTCTTGTAAACTCCAACGGATACAAGCCTAGTCTGGCCAACCTTTCTTCATAAGACAACCCGCCGTTCCAAGTGATAGTCTGGTAAACCTTCTCTGAACTGCTTCCAACGCATTTACATCCTTCCTTAAATAAGGTGACCAATACTGTACACAGTACTCCAGATGTGGTCTCACTAGTGCTCCATATAAATGAAGCATAATCCCTCTACTTTTGTATCCAATTGCCCTTGCAATAAATGATAACATTCTATAAGCTTTCTTAATTACTTGCTGTATCTGTATTCTAGCCTTTTGTGATTCATGCACTAAGATACCCAGATCCCTCTGCATCTCAGAGCTCTGCAATCTCTCACCATTTAGATAATATGCTTCTCTTTTATTTTTCCTGCCAAAATGGACAATATCACATTTTCCCACATTATACTTCATCTGCCAGATCTTTGCCCACTCACTTAACCTATCTATATCTTCTTGTAGCTCCTATGTCCTCTTCACAAATTACTTTCCTACCTATCTTTGTGTCATCAGCAAATTTGGCAATCATCCCTTCATCCAAATCATTTATATAAACTGTAAACAGTTGAGGTCCTAGTACTGATCCCTGTGGCACACCACTCATTACATCTTTCCAACCTGAAAAATACCCATGTATGCCTACTCTCTGCTTCCAAATCAAATTCCTTCTTATCCACAGCACATTACTTCCTCAAAGAACTCCAATAAGTTGGTTAAACATGATTTCCCTTTCACAAAACCATGTTGACCCTACTTGATTATCTTGAACTTATCCAAGTGCCCTGCTACAACTTCTTTAATAATAGCATCTAACATTTTCCCTATGACAGATGTTAAGCTAACTGGCCTGTAGCTTCCTGCTTTCTGTCTCCCTCCCTTTTTGAATAATGGCGTTACATTTTTTATCTTCCAATCTAATGGAACCTTCCCCGAATCAAGGGAGTTTTGGAAAATTAAAACTAATGCATCAACTATCTCACCAGCTGCTTCTTTTAAGACCCTAGAATGAAGTCCATCAGAACTCGGGGACTTGTTAGCCGCAGCTCCAACAATTTACTCAGAACCACTTCTCTGGTGATTGTAATTTTCCTGAGTTCCTCCCTCACTTCCTTTTCCTAGTTTATAGCTGCTTCTGAGATGATACTTGTATCTTCTATAATGTAGGCTGATGCAAAATACCTGTTCAATTCATCTGCCATTTCCTCATTTTTCATTATCAATTCTCCAGAGTCACTTTCAATAGGACACCAATGCTCACTTTGTTAACTTGTTTCTTTTTAAAATATTTATAGATACTTTTACTTTCTGTTTTTATATTTCTGGCTAGCTCCCTCTCGTACTCGAATTTTTCCCTCCTTATTAATTTTTTATAGTCACCCTTTGTTGTTCCTTATATTCTGTCATCTTCTGGCCTTCACTTATCTTTGTACAATTATATATTTTTTTTAAAAGTATGATACTACCTTTAACCTTCCTAGTTAACCACGGATTGTGTGTCCATCCCTTGGGCTTTTTCTTACTCGCTGGAATGTTCCTATTCTGTATATTCTGAAATATCCCCTTAAATGTTTGCCACTGCTATATTTTTAAAATGCATTCACGGGATGTGGACTTCGCTGGCTGAGCCAGCATTTTTATTGCCCATCCCTAATTGCCCTTGAGGTGAGCTGCCTTCTTGAACCGCTGTAGTCCATGTGTTGTAGGTGCACCCACAGTGCTATTAGGGAGTTCCAGGATTTTGACCCAGCAACAGTGAAGAAACAGTGATATATTTCCAAGTCAGGATGGTGAATGACTTGGAGGGGAACTTCCAGGTGGCGGTGTTCCCATGTGTCTGCTGCCCTTGTCCTTCTAGATGGTAGTGATCGAGGGTTTAGAAGGTGCTGTTGAAGGAGAATTGGTGAATTCCTGACCTATCCCTTAATCTAATTTGCCAATTCACGTTAACCAGCTCTGCTTTCATGCCCTCAAGATTGCCTTATTTAAGTATAAAAACATAGTCTTGGGCCTACTCCTCTCTCCCTCAAACTGAAAGTAAAATTCAATTATATTATGGCTGCTGCTGCCTAGGGGTGCCTTAATTAATCCCACCTCGTTGCACAATACCAGGTCTAGTATAGCCTGCTCTCTGGTTGGCTCCAGAACATGCTGTTCTAAGAAACAACCCCAAAAACATTCAATATACTCATCTAGGATATCTTTGCCCATCTGACTTTTCCAGTCTATATATAGATTAAAATCTCCCATGATTATCACTGTGCCTTTCTGACAAGCTCCCATCATTTCTTCCTTTATGCTCCACTCTACCATCTGATTACTATTAGGGGGCCTATACGCGACTCCCAAGAAAGACTTCTTGCCTTTACCATTTCTCATCTCTACCAAAGCTTTTTCCACACTCTGGTTTCCTGAACTTACTTCATCCCTCTCTATTGGTGCTAAGACCATCATTAACTAACAGAGCCACCCCTCCACCTTTTCCTCACTTCCTGTCCTTCCTAAATATCCTGTACCCTTCAATATTCAGGGCCCAACCCATGTCCTCCCGCAGCCATGTCTCTGTAATCGCTATCAAATCGTACTTCTTTATTTCTACTTGCACTCTCAGTTCATATGTTTTGTTCTGAATGTTTTGTGCATTCAGATACAGAGCCTTTATTCTTTTATTCTTTTTATAAGCTTTAGTCTCACCTGTTGATTTAGTGTTAGATTTGTACTCTCTATCCCTTCTTGTCACAGTCAGCTTTCATTTCCCGTAATAATACCTTTCTCCTTTGCCTTGTCTCTACTCTTTGATTTACTGCATCTTCTCAAATTTGATCCCTTGCCCCCACTACTTAGTGTAAAACCCTCTCTGATTCCCTAATTATGTGACTCGCAAGGTCACTGGTCCCAATGGTACAGATCCCACTTTCCCCAGTATTGGTGCCAGTGCCCCATGAACTGGAACCCACTTCTCCCACACCAGTCTTTGAGCCAAAACATTCATCTCCCTAATTTGATTTGTCCTATGCCAATTTGTACGTGGCTCAGGTAATAATCCCAGAGATTATGACCTTTGAGGTTCTGCTTCTTAATTTGGTGCCTAGGTCCTCATACTGACTATGCAGAATCTCCTTCTTTGTCCTGCCCGTGTTGTTGGTACCAATATGGACCACGATGAGTGAGTTCTACTGCTCCCACTGCAAGTTCCTCTCCAGCAGTTGTCCTGAATTCTGGCACCGGGCAGGCCATCTGGACTCTTTGCTGCAGAGAACGGTGTCAATCCCTCTGACTATACTGTCCGCTACTACCATATTACTCCTTGTAACTCCCCCTGCTTGAATGGCTTCCTGTACCACAGTGCCATGGCTAGTTAGCTCATCTGCCCTGCAGCCTCCACTCTCATCAAAATAAGGTGAAAAAACCTCAAACAATTGCAAGGGTTGAAGCTCCTGCACTCCTGCCCTCTGGGTCCCCTTACCTGCCTCACTTGCAGTCACACCCACCTGTCCCTGACCACTGACCAAATCAGCAGACTCTATCCTAAGGGGTATGGCTGCTTCCTGGAATAAAGTATCAAGGTAACTTTCCCCCTCCCTGATGTGCTGCATTGTCTGCAGCTCAGCCTCTAGCTCAATAACTCAGAGCCGAAGTTCCTGCAGCTGCAAACACCTACTGCAGATGTGTTTGCCCTGGATCATACTGGTATCCAGAAGCTCCCACATCCTGCAATCATAGTACATCACTGGCCCTGCCATCTCCAATATGTGTTAATTAATTAATAACTGCTAATTAATTATAATTAATAAAGCCTACACCCCCAATAGGTTTTTCCAGTAAACTTTACAATACTGATAAAACAATACAGAACTTACAAGCCTGAAAGAACTAATAATACCAGTTACTGGTTTACCTGCTCCTTCTGCTATACCAAAGTAGAAACCAAATGCTGAAAGCTGAAAGAGGGGAGAAAAACAAGCACCTCCTCCCACCCCTTCACCGAACTCCCCACTCAGCACACTTTGCTTCTTGCCGTAAACCTTACCAAAAAGCACCTCTTTCCCCTTATGTACTGAATTCCCACTTTGAACCAAACTCCCAAATATACTCATTCGGTCTCTGTCTCACTCAGGTAGAAGTTTCCTCTCACTGACCATGCACCTCCTACTCCAGTTGAGCCATTGAGTTGGTCCCAGATGTGGCCTGTTAGCCTGGTTAAATTTACTGGCCCAACGGGTTCCAACTGAGACCAGCTTATGCAGGAGGACCCAAGTAAAAAATAATGAACATTTTGACCGTGGAACCAGGATGTATGTTTGCAGCTTTTACAATAATCAATGACTAGCTTTCAATTCCAGATTTATTAATTGAATTTAAGTTCCAGCAGCTGCCAAAGGAGGATTTGAACCTGCATCCCCACAGCATTAGCCTGAGCCTCTGGATAGAACAGTAACATTCTCACTACCACCACCACACCTTCCATCCCACTTGTGTTCCTGCTTGAATCGCTCAAACTCACCTTGAAGAGTCCCAGGGTCAGTTTCCTATAGGCTGTCCTACAAAATACAGGATAAAAGGCATCCTTTATGGGATAAACAGTCAAAGGACAATCCCTTAAAATATAGAGGTTACCCTGCAGCTAAGTATTCAAACTTACAAAAGGTAAAACCTAGAAAATTATTTCACCCACTCCATTCACATAAATATCACTAATAAATGAAGAAAATACCAATGTATGCGTGTGTGTGCGCGCTGTGGGCCAGTGAAATACAACTTGACTGGACTGCTTGTAATGGTGGAATTTTCCTCTCCCGTTGTGAACAGACAATATGGTGAGAACACCAAAAATTGATTTTAAGCCGTTGTGAAAACAATTTGTGATTGTCCGCTCCACCTGTCAATGATGGGCTGCATTTCCCACCACTGCACACTGGGAACCTCATTTCAATACTTTAGCATCTCGTTATAAGCCTTGCTCGCTGGATCATCCTGGAACGTCGGCATGATTGCACACCAGCGTGTTTCAAACTGTACATAAGAGACGTGCACCTGGCGAGCTGCACTTTGCTCGGAGCTTTGGGGTTTGTTTGCCTGCCTTGCTTCAGGCAGCACTCACAGTCATCAGCACCAGGTGTTTCAGGCAGCACCACATCACTTTTAGGGGGCTTATGGGCAGACCTCTACCTACTAGATCAGCCGTGAGGTGGGGGTGGCTTTTCAACAGCTGCATGGCTAGGGCTTGCTTGGAGAAGGGGGAGAAGTGGCCTCAGGCAAGGGAAGAGGCTGCAGGGCAAAGGCTATAGTGAGGAAGGAGGGTATCCCAGGATGTGTGTGGGGAAATATGCTGATCTGTGCAAGTGACCTCCAGATGGTGAGGGCTGAGAAGGCAGTCTCTAGAGGAGATGAGGCCAGATGGAGATGTGAGGGTGTGTGTGAGAGAGTGAGTGGTGATGCCCCTTGAGCTGGCAGTGAGTGAGATGCCAGTGAATGTGTGATGGATTTGTGAATGTTCGAGGTTAGAGCGATGAAATGGTTGCCTTACCCTGGCAACACAGATGAGATCAGTCATCCTGCCAACCTTCTCTGTGCAGTGTAGGCACTGACCACCACTGCCATCACCCCCAAGTCGGAGTCATGAGATTGCTGGACCGCCTGCAGCCAGAGTGGGTCTGGAGGACATGATGGTAGGCCCTGAATAGGCATTCCAGTGACAGATTGTTGAACTCTTTTGGCTTTCAGGCCACGTCTTCTCTGGTGCAGCCCTGAGCTGCAAGTATTGAGAACTGTGTGCACGGCTGCAGTTTAGATATGGTGCCCAGAGTGAGGAAACGGTGGGGTAACATCGTGGCGGGTGATTTAGAGGCTGTTTGCCAACAGAATGGCGTGTTTCCTGTGGCTGCATAATTAAGAAGGTGGGAAGGGGTGATACAGCATGAAAATCTTCCATTATGGCCAGTAGGCAAAATGTGTGTTTTCACGTCTGCTACTACACTTAGTGCAAATCTGGGACGATTCCGCCCCAAGTTTCGAATTTTATTGTGATGCATAAAAACAAAAATCACATGAAGCAAAAACCAAATAAACAATGCAAGAAGCATAAGAAAACATAATAATTGTAGCAGTGAATCAAAATACTGAACTCAAGCATTGTTGTATGATGTTATGTATGTCCTCATGCCATTGCAATGTAAAGGTGCTTGGCAGAGCACTGGGTTAATATGGGGCTGGAGAATAGCACTACCAACATTATGCTGTATAGAGTCACATGGTAATAGACTGGTAGAATACTATAGAGGCAGCTTACCTGCCTGGCAGCAGCACCATGCATGACATTAACTGGGACCTGTGCATAGTTAAAGATTAACAATAAATGGTTCATGCTTAAGCATACAAGCCTCAAGATCTTATGACTGTGACATCAAACAGACCCATAAAGCAACATGGCGATCACTAGTGTCACACAACATGGTGATCAGCCATGATATGAAAGGTGGCATTTTAAACGGTGAACCCAGAGCAGTATCCCAAGTTATGACAACTAAAAGCAGCTGAAACCAAATCAGAGAGGCATGCGCCCAAGAAGAAACAGTTGAAGAAGCATCGATACAGACTTGGAAGTTCAGGAATCCGCCAGAGTGAGTGGAGGTTCATTCCAAGACCCCTGAATGTCACACAGTGAAGAAATCTGGTCTGCTCACAAGACAGGTGAGTAAAAATACAAAAAAAAATGCAAGACCATAGTGTCGCAGAGTCAAAGAACCTGGTTGGTTCACAAGATGGTAGGCAAAATTACAAAAAAGAAGCTGCACTTACATTATGGAATAGGTGACAGTTCCATGGCTCAGCATATCCATAGAGCAGCTGGAGCAAAGTTGCAATGCTAGCCAGCATCAAATACCACATGGTGGCCAAGCTGAAGTAAAAAAAAAATAGAAAAGTTCCTGCAGAGTTCAAAAAAATGAAAAAGAGGAAGAAACTGCTGCAATTTCGAAGGTTTTTTTAAAAAAAGAAACATCCCATTATCCCTTTTCAGTCAGGAAAAGTAAAGCTTTTCAGTAACAAGAAAAAGAATTGCTGCTGTATTCAATATTTAAAAACAAAACAGCACTGAGAATAATAAAAAGGAAAAAAAGCCTGCAGAGTTTGGAAAAAGAATTGCTTTTCAATTGGGTCCCCAGTTTTAAAAGTTTAGAAAACTTAAAAGAAAAATGAAGTAACCAGTCATTGGGGAGCTCGCCAAAAATGGGAAAATCATGGGAAACTCAGAGGGAGAGAAAGCTGAAAGCCTACAGACAGCTTGAGTGAAAGAAATGGTTACTGCACTGATAGCCTTAAAGGAACAACAACATTTAAAACAGTAACTACAAGAAAGAAAAAAATGGCCATGGGCGGAAACTTAAAAGAACCAGGCATATTTTAGCTAAGTCAAGAGTTAAACCAGACCAAAGAGTGGGAGTCTTGGAGAAGACAATTTTTAGTTTACTGGAGAATTACAGGATTAAATAAGGAATCAGTAAAGGTACAGGTTGATAAGTTTCTATTTCTGTTTCACTTGCTGGTGAAGTACTCCACAGCCAACATATAGATCAATACTTGACAACATTTGGTGGGAAATTAAAAGGTTTTCACAGATATTTTATACTCCAAGCTGTGGAGCGGACAGACCCTAGATGAAAATCTAGCACACCCCCAATAAAACGCCAAGGACAACAAAAGACTCCAGAGTGAGAGCAGGAAAAGGCTCCAGAGAAAGGGCAACCAGAGACCCAGAGTGAGGGCAACAAAAGGCTCAAGAGCAAGGGTGACAGAAAACCCCAGGCAGAGGGAGCCAAAAGACTCTAGATCAAGGGAGGCAGACAACAGTGCCGAGTAAGCAGGTGGCTGCAAATGAAGGAAAGTTATCTGAGGTAACTCCAAAGAAGCAAATTTTCAAAATGTAAATTAAGCTGTAAATTTAGGCAGAAGTTTGCATCAGGGATGAACTGAAAGATTTAAAACACAAGATTCAAACTGAGTACATATGTTTGAAAATGCATGATAAACTGAAGTCTTCAATGATCCAAACTGTTCGAGATCTGAACAAACAAATTTCAAAGATGCCACAAAGATATCAGGAGTTTATAACAACGTCAGTTCCACAGTTGGAAAATCAAAGCTGGAGTTGGGCAAACTCAACCAAATGTACAGCCAGGCAAAACAGCAGGCAGAAAAGGCACGCAGAGAATTTGCAACCTTGAAAGAATCCTTGAAGATTCAATATGTAGCCATGAAAAAATGAGGAGCCAGAAAGGATGTTGAATATTATTTCAGAAAAAGCTGCACTGGAATTATCAGTAGCAACAAAACAATGCATTGAAGCCCAGAGTGAGTTGGCAAGAGGTCAACACGAAAATGAACAGTTGAAAGAACAGCTGATTGTCCTTCAAGGTCAAATGCAAAAGCAATGCGTAACCATTTAGCAACATGAGGAAATGAATAATGTCTTAAACAGAGACTATGCTGAATTACAGGAAAATTCAAGATCAAGCAAGCAAGATTCGCAAAGGAAAGGAAAACTGTTGAAGAATCTTCACATGTTGCAAGAATCCCTCAGGTTAAAGTGTATTCTTCTGGAAAATTACAAAGAGAGGTAAAATGAATGTATCGCTACTCTGAAGAACTGAAACTGAAGGAACCAGTTGGCAGAGCAGGCTCAGCAATGTTCAACATTCCAGGAGGAAGCCAGACTGAAGAGCTGAAGATGTTGTTAAATGAAAAAGAGGAGGCAATGAAAGGAAAAGCCATAGAACTTACCAAGCTGCAAGCGGATAACAAAGCCATTGGAGCACCATTACAGAACTGCAAACAAGTTAAGACTTCACTGGAAACAGACTTGGCCAACAGTGAAACCAAAGTGAAAGGCAAGGACAAAGTTCTGTTGCAGACAGAGAAAGAAAAGACACAATTAAGATCGGAAAATGTAAATCCGACACTGAAGCACAAGGAGCTAGAAGAAGAAGAAACTGAGCAGATTAGAAAGATTCATAAAATTCCAAAATTATTTTAAAATAAAACAGGGAACAAATGTTTGGCTGAAATTGTGAAACAAGTGGAAATGAAGGTTCCATTTGTGAAACATATACATCCAGCAAGAACACGGGGGACATCACGGATAAAGAAATCTGAGTCCACTCTAGGAATCAATGGGGAGCACATTCCCTTTGGAAAGAATAGGACAAACCCACAGTGTCCAAAAAAGCTAGACGGGTTGTTAATGAAGAGAAATTCAGCACGACGGAGTGCAAAAAGCAAATCAAATAAAGATAACCAAGTACCAGAAACACAGAGTACTACTACCATTCCTCCAAATGTGTTAGACTGAGATGTGGAAGAACTGTCAAGCCTCAAGACCGCCTGCATTTATAAAGTCAGAGACTTGAGCTGGAGAGAAGTGATAGCAAGTGAAGAGTGTATTGTTATACTCCACTGGAAGGGAGGAAAGTTTTCTTTTGAGAAGAAAGTGGGATGTTGTATTATATTCTGTGTGTCTACATGCCATTGTAAAATAAAGGTACTTGGCAGAGCAAGGATTAATGTGGGATTGGAGACTAGCACTGCCCATGGTATGATATATAGATTCACATAGTAATAGACTGGTAGAATACTCTAGAAGCAACCTACCTGCATGGCAGTTGCACCATGTATGATATTAACTGAGATCTGTACGTAGTTAAAGAGTAACAATAAATGGTTCATGTTTAAACATACAAATCTCAAAATCTCATCATTGAAACGTCAAACAAACCCATAACGCAACAATCATTATTTTCATTTACATGTTGAATGGTTCATTTGATCGTTTGTCTCTTACTGAGGTCTGAATGTTCTTGGATACTATTCATTTTTTCAAGCTCTTTCTTGAAAGCCTTCTCCCCAGGGTCTGAACGTGGCAGGTGAAACTTGCTGCAAAGTAAGAGAAAAATTTAAGTTGAAATTAGTCAGGAACTTTCAAAACAGGTAACAAGAGGCCTCAACACCTCCCTCCCACTGCTTCCCGACTTAACCCCAATCACTGAATGCCTTGTTGGGTTACTCACTGTTCTTCCAGCCGTACCTCTCATGAGCCGCTCATTCATAACAAGGGCTCAGGAGAGGTGCAGACTGAAGGATGGCAAGCAACGCAACAAGGGATTCAGCGATCGGGACCAGGTCGGGAAGCAGTGGGAGGGAAGCATCGAGTACCGGGGAGAGCAAAGTGAATACCGGGGAGCGGGGTAGTGGTCATTCCGCGGAATAGGAGGGAGGTGGCTAGTAATCCTCTAGCATTGCCCTGGAACCCCTAAGAATTAATTATTAATCTCCCAGACACTGGTTTAGGCAACTCTGGGTGAACAAAATCATAGAGAAATTTTCAAAAGAAGTTGTGCTTTTTCTCCTTTGAGCATCTTTGCTCATTAATTGTAAAAATATTGAAGATGACTCGGCAGGGTGGTTGAAATTTGGAGGCCACGTGATAAAAGCTCAAGAAATACATTCTGCTACAGTTGGCAACCTTAGGCCAGGACCAGGAGTGGGAACAGCAAGGATGGTCCATGGAGGAAAGGGTATTCAGGCAGCAAGGGGTGTTTTCCCCTATTGGGTTTATATGCTGATTTATATGTTTAGTCCTTGTATTTATATGTTCATTTACAATGTGTATATATTCATTTCTTTGACTTAGCTTCCACTTGTTACCTGCCACGTTTTTCAGCTCATGCTCTTGATTTGTGGGCTCTCTAGGCTTTTCTTGCCATTAACCACTCCTAATGGGGGCTATGAGAGAATGTGAGGTATTTCCTAATAACTTTCAAGAGGGTGTTTCTTGTGGTCTTGGAATGCTACCACTGAGTTATGATTGATGCTATGTCATAGCAACTAAGGCACTCATATTGCAACAGTTAATCCGATAATGGCTATTTTCATTCTTCTCAATGAGAAGAATTATTCTTGATTTTTTGTTTCTGTGCTGAGAAGTTTTCGATATAATACAGTTTATGTTTAGCCTTTATGTGGCCCTTTGAGTGTTAAATACTCAAAAAATCTCGGGGCAGAATTTTCCACTCGTCGGGCGGGCACGTGTGTCCTGATGTCATCACGCACTCACGTGGGCATGCGCAGGAGTTGGCAGCGCGCCCACCGACGATTAAAAAGGCATTAACAATCCAATTGATTTAAAATTTTCACTGCCTATCTGACCTTACGGTTGGCGGGCAGGCGAAAAGGCCAGGCAGCCTTTGCATTTTTTGTGAAGCCTCATCTACGGGCAGGCTTTAATCCGTCATTAACAAAAAACACTTTTCACACCAATTTCAAACATGTTCCTGCTCATGCGACAGAGTCACATCAGGGGACATGTTTTTCAATATCTTACGATGCTTTATTTTTCATTTTCAAAACTGTTCATCTCCCTGAGGCATCTCTGTGCCTCAGGGAGCTTTTCCAGCGCGTACCCACGCGAAGTTGCGCACTTGACCCCCTCCAACCTTACACAGACAGCGCTGAGCATTGCAGCACGCATTTCATGCTGGGCGGGCCTTAATCGGCCTGCCAGCGTGAAACCAAGGTCTGTCCCCGATCGCAGGTGACTTCCCGACCGTACCTGCCTGCCCCCACCTAGCCCGCCCAACAAGGGCAAAATCCTGCCCTTGAAATGGGTGAAAGCACAGTATTAATAAAATTGTACCTGTGTAACGCATTCATATATGTGAGGTGAGGAGATAAATATCATTGTGCTCTTTGTAACACTCGATGCGATAATGTGTATTGACACACCAATGTCTTGCACGTTTATTCAGGCAGTCTTTTGACTAAAGACAACACAGTTGGCTTCAACTGGCACAGTTTCCAGTTCAAATAATCATTGAAGCTGCTAGAAGTCAACTGGCTCCCTTAATTCCAACTGTTTCAGTTTGCCTGTCAACTCGTTCCAGCAGAAGTCAACTGGCTGCAGTTGGATTCAAATGGATCCAGTTAACAACAACAGGATACATGGGAAAATAACTGGTTTCCAGCTGTGATTGCCGGTTGTTCCTGTGACATCCAGTTGTGACGTCTAAATTCTAGTAAGGTCCAGTTATGACAGTTAATACATCCAAGTCGTTCAGGTGATTTTCCTCTAGGCAACAACAACTGAAACCCCCACCCATAGCAACAACTGAAAACCCCACCCACAGCAACAACAACTGAAACCCCCACCCACAGCAACAACAACCGAAACCCCCACCCACAGCAACATCAACCGAAACCCCCACCCACAGCAACAACAACCGAAACACCCACCCACAGCAACATCAACCGAAACCCCCACCCACAGCAACAACAACCGAAACATCCACCCACAGCAACATCAACCGAAACCCCCACCCACAGCAGCAACTGAAACCTCCCCGCCTCAGCAATAACTGAACCCCCAACCCCTCAGCAACAACAACTGAAACCCCCCCCTCTCAGCAACAACAACTGAACCCCCCCTCAGCAACAACAACTGAACCCCCCCTCAGCAAGAACAACTGAACCCCCCTCAGCAACAACTGAAACCCCCTCAACAACAACTGAAACCCCTCAGCAACAACAACTGAAACCCCACTCAGCAACAACTGAACCCCGCTCTCAGCAACAACAACTGAAACCCCCTCAGCAACAACTGAAACTCCCCCTCAGCAACAACAACTGAACCCCCCTCAGCAACAACTGAAATCCCCCCTCTCAGCAACAACAACTGAACCCTCCCTCAGCAACAACTGAACCCCCCTCAGCAACAGCTGAACCCCCCTCAGCAACAGCTGAACCCCCCTCAGCAACAGCTGAACCCCCCTCAGCAACAGCTGAACCCCCCTCAGCAACAGCTGAACCCCCCTCAGCAACAACTGAAACCCCCCTCAGCAACAACAACTGAAACCCAACCTCAACAACAACAACTGAAACCCCAACTCAGCAACAACAACTGAAACCCCAACTCAGCAACAACAACTGAAACCCCCCTCAGCAACAACAACTGAAACCCCCCTCAGCAACAACAACTGAAACCCCCCTCAGCAACAACAACTGAAACCCCCCTCAGCAACAACAACTTAAACACCCCATCAGCAACAATAAATGAAACCCCCCAGCAACAGCTGAATCCCCCCCTCAGCAACAACTTAAACTCCCCATCAGCAACAACTGAAACCCCCCCAGCAACAACTGAAACCACCCCTCACAGTGGCACCAACAACTGAAACCTCCTCCCTTTAGTGTCAACAACAACCCTCTCAGCAGCACCAACTATAACTATCTTCAATGTAAACCCATCAATCACTTGACAAGTATTAGTGAAAATTAATGTGGGTCCTTTAATTGAAGATTTGACTATGTAGAAATAGATTTAACTGGGAGACGACATCCATGCACCTGACTCCTTCCGCTGTCGCTTGCAGAGTGACAAGTTCTGAGATACTGCATCACTTCCTGTTGAGGTGGCAGTGATTGATGGCATTTTAAGTTATGCACACTTAAAGGTACATGTATATCATATCACAACATCCCCCTTTTATCAAACTAAAGGTTTGCCTTTAAAGAATCAAACTATTTACATGACACAAAAATAAAATAACATTGGGTGGAATCATCCCAGATAGTGGGAGGGAAAAAGGACATTTTACCCACCGACCGCAATGATGGCTTTTCATGTTGTATCGTCCCATTCCCCCTGGGTCCCGCCTCATCAATAATTAATTCACAGGAAACACGTTGGGTCGCTGACAGTACAGCCTCTGAATCGCTTGGCCCGCCGTCACTACAAGCCTTCAGGAAACGATGCGCCATACTTAAAGGCTGCCCGTGGACAGACTTAGCACTCTTTAAGGGATAGGAAGCTGTTGGGAACTGATGGCTGCCAAAAGGAGGAAACCTGCTTCCCCCAAATTTAGCAACACTTCCCTCGAGGGCCTATTGGACACAGTGGATTCTTGCCACAATGTCCCCTTCCCCCGCACTGGGTGAAGACCAGCAAGCAAGGTCACCAATCCAGCATGGGAGGCAGTGGCAGTGCCAACGCCCTGCAAAAGAGGACAGCCACCCAGTGCTGAGAGAGGGTTAATGATCTCCTCCATTCCGCCAATCTCAATTCACACACTCACAAACCCATCACACATCCACAGGGATCTCACTCACTGCCAGTTCAAGAGACATCACCATTCACTGTCTCATACACACCTTCATTTTCCTGTAGATTGTGTCCTCATCCCATCCATGGCACCATTCACCACCCTTACAAATGCCAGGCATCCTTGTTATCTGGCCTGGCAGGCATCCTGCTTACACTCTGTCGACCTGTCTTTGTGCAGGACAAGCTGGCACAAAAGGTAGAGGTCACAGACCGGTGGAGGGATGCCTGAAATCAAGGTCCTCACGGACTTTGAAAATAGAGCCATCCAGCTGGCCCACGATGTTCTGGACCGGTCCTGTGCTGATGGTGAGGTGCTCAACCAAGTGAGGATCCAGCATTGCAACATCCATCAGACAACCATGCTGTGAGTGATGTGTCCTCTTTCACAGGCCACTGTCATGTACTAATTATCAATCCTTGCTTTCGCAGGCATATCTGGGAAAGAGCCAAGGAGGCCCACAACCCAGGTCCTCAGGTCAAACCCTAAAGAAACGTCGGAAGAAGAATCTGATGACACCCTCATTGAAGATCCATCACAGCTCTCACCCACACCCTCCACCAGTAGAGACGCACATTTCAGTGGGACCTAGAACTAGAGTAGGGGTCACAATCCAGAAAGCACATCGGACTGTCTAATCCACAGCAGGCGGTGGCAGGGAATTCCTTGGTGTTCAGCAGTTGGAGGACTATTGGAGGCCAGAAATTTGCTGAGTCTGAGTCAGATGATGAGCCACTGGACTCAGCCATGTCACAATTGCTGGAGCTGCAAAGGCAAGCTCGGGAACATCATAAAGGGATGTCCGCTACATTCCTCAGATTGCAAGGCACGATGGAGAAGTCCGTCCGCCTTCAGTCTGAGGTGATAGCGTCGGCATGCCAACACACCGAGGTCAACACTGGTAGGATAGCAGCTGCCATGGAGACATTGGCCCAGGACATCAGTCCTGCACTGCTGCGTGGGCTGAAGTCCATCGCTGACATCATAGTTGCCTCCAATAGTGTTAACACGAGAGGAGTGTGGGGCAGCTCGATCTCACTGAAGCTCCCCCTTCTCCTCAAGGAGTCAGCCTGAGGTACTCAAGTACCCATAGGGAGGAGGATCAGCCAGTGTACACCCCGGGGTCATCCACTCAGGTGACTCCGGGAGTGTCCGGCCCTTCCAAATCCCCTCTTCCTGTGACCCCAGTAGCTCCAGCTCCACAGGCCGAGGAGGGTGCCACTGCCATACAGCAGGACTCCAAAAGCCTGCTGGGGCCCTCCAAGTCTCAGTCCTCCAGAGGACGCCCGTCAAGGTCATCACAGACAGCGCATAGCAGTCAACAGGCTACCTCCACCTCCGGTGTGGAGCACCAAGATGTAGCGGCAAGTTTAGGAAGGTTAAGATGTAACCCTTTCGAGTTATCAGATCGCATGTAACTCTTTCATGTACATTCACAGTTCTTTGGTTTCCGGGAGTGGGACATGAACCCACAACCTTCTGATTCAAAGGCGAGGGTGCTATGAACTGAGCCACAGCTGACACCTAGTTGCACCGCCTGGGCACAGGTATTAATCACCTGTACCTAATAATCACTATTGTAAATTAACTCCCAAGATTGTCTCCTTGCCAGCGGATGCTTGTTATGATGAGCAGTGTTCTTGTCACACAGATTGAAACCTTGATTCCTGCACAAGATAAAGGCAGGTAACTCAGTCCAGTGACAACCTCTTCCCTATGATTTGTGCAACTTTCCCAGCACACTGATGGTGTGCTTTCAAGTGTCACTGGTCATATCAGTCATGTCTGCACCTCGATGGGGCTTATCATTGCTACTTGAATGTCCTGGGCTGGAGGCACAGAGCTCCATCATTCTCTCTGTGTGCTCCCAGCGCCTTTGAGATGTGGCTGGCCCCCATCTCATCAGCATCTGTGACTGGTGACAGTGTGGTCCTGAACGGTTCAGCTCACGAAGAATGCCACAGAATCAAGAGAAGTTAAAGTTTCCCTGTTGCATCTCCATGATATGACCCTGATCACAGAGCACAAACGAGCTGCCATCAGCCAGACAGGAGTCAGACATTCACATAAGCTATGTGAGGATCTATGGAGTGTCCCCACTGCATATCGTCATCATCCTCCTGGAATGTAGGGACTATGGGCATCTGCTGTGTCTCCATAACAGGAACCTTAACACAGAGGGTATGTGTGATGCCATCAGCCAGACGGGAGTCAAACCTTCACAGATGCAATGTGAGGATCTATGGAGTCTCTTCGCTGCGTGTCGTCATCATCCTCCACAAATCTAGCAGCTAGGAGGGCCTCCTGAGTGCGCCTGACTTGCCTGGCCAGTGCGATGGCCTCCCCACTGTCATCCTAGTCTTTGAGGACCGCCTCACCCTCATCCTTGTCAACGTCTGCCTCATTGGAGGAGATGTGCAGCTTCTGCATCTCCTCCTCAGCCAGCTCCTCTCCCCATTGTAGCGCCAGGTTGTGAAGGGAACAGAAGGCGATGATGATGCGTGACACCCTCTGTGGACTATATTGTAGGATTCCACCAGACGGGTCTAGGCATCAGAACCTCATTCTCAGCATCCCGATGGTTTGCTCCACCAAGGTGCGAGTTGTAGCATGAGCCTTGTTATAACTTTGCTCTGCTGCAGCCTGAGGCCGCTACGTGGGTGTCATCAGCCATGGCCTCTGTGGGTAGCCCTTGTCCCCGAGGAGCCAACCCTGCAGCCTCTGTGGACCCTGGAAGATGTCAGGGATCTGAGACCTGCTGAGAATGTAGAGGTCATGGACACTCCCTGGGAACCATGTGCAGACCTGCAGGATGTTTGTGCTGCAGCTGAACATTCAGCGAGTGGAAATGCTTGAGGTTGACGTAGTTGGCTGCTTGTTGCCACGGCGATCTGAGTGCCACGTGAGTGCAGTTGATGGCACCCTGCACCTGTGGGAAACCTGAGATCTATGCAAATCCCAGCACTCTTGCTTCCTGGCTTCCCTGAAACCTGGGCAAAATCACAAAGTTGTGTGCCTTCGCAAATATGGCATTCATGACCCCCTGGATGCATTGTGGGTGGAGGTTTGTGATGTTGCACAGAGGTCACCTGTGGATCCCTGATAGGAGGCTTTGGCTTAAAAATTGAGCACCACTGTCACTTTCACGGCCACTGGTAGCGGATGCACAATTACGCTGCACTCACCTACGGGTGCCCCTCAAAGTTCAGCTTGCTAGGTGAATGCCTTTTAAATGCTGTTGTGAAACACGTCGGTGTGCAATCAGGCCAACTTGCCCGGATAATCCAGCATGGGGAGGTGGTCCCAGTGAACAGGGCTTATAATTATATGCAGATCTATTAAAATTACATGAAGAAGAAGGATCATATGGACTCGAAATGTTAACTCTGTTTTTCTCTCCACAGATGCTGTTAGACCTGCTGAGTTTTCCAGCATTTCCTGTTTTTGGTTCAGATTTCCAGCATCTGCAGCATTTTGCTTTTATATTAAAATGATGTTCATGACATGAGGCGGTGAGATACGTGGCCCGCCATTGGCTGACGGAGCGGATGATCCCAAACTGGTTTCATGACGACATGAAACCGATTTTTGGCCTTCTCACCATATTGTCCGCTCACGCCCGCCATGATGTCCTCCGCCAACGGGAACAGAATATTCTGGCCATTATGTCTAAATAAACCATTAAGCAATAAATTTACAAATCTTTGAAACATATCAGCGATTTGCTTACCCCTCCAGACTTAGCTACGGTGATCTTCACTAGAGTCTGCTGCATGGTTTCAGAATGCTAGTTATGGCTCCTCTGTTGTGTTGCATCATAAACCATGTTCTGTTCGCAATAGGATTACTTGAAGTTTCTGGTATTGGTATTGTTCTGATTTGGCATTTGTTTTATCGCACTGTCATACAATTTGGTGCTTGTACTTGACACAATCTTGGCTCTGGGCATATGCTGACAATTTCTTCTGGGTTCAAGCCTCCATCAGTTGGGTGTTGTACTCAAACTCGTGTTCAATGTTCAGGTTGGGTTATCCATTACCCATATGCTGGTCATGGGCATCTTTCATCTTCCATGTTTTTTCAGTAATGCATCATGTACTCCTGGGAGTGTTGACGAGTGATGTCTGGAAAGGGTTGTCTGCACTTGTCTGCTGAATATTATTTCCGCATTGATTCCACAGTACGATGAAGTGTGCATGTGTGGAATGGGCGTACATATTTGGTTTAAATTATGCTGTACAGCCTGCTGGCTGATAGCCTGTGTTACAGAGTTAAATGGCCTTCTCCCAGGGTATGCACAGGGCTTCCAATAGCGCTCCTTGTGGCCTGTGGTTCTCCTCATTGTCTTGACAAAACCATGGATGGTAACCAAGGACAGGCTCTTATACGCTGGCAGGCCTGCGATCACTGGACCCATGGTGTCCACAACATAAAATATCTGGAGTGACCAGAGTGAGTTTTTGTCACAACACCTAAGTGTAATGGATCCCAGGGGTGGAATCTCTGAGCCTTTGTATGCACTGAGTTTGGCAGTGGTTCCTTGAGTCATCATTTGCCACTTCTGTGCATACATTTCAGTGGGTGAAGAGGAAGGATGTTTGCACCTGCACCGCTATCCAGTTTTGCATGTAGGTTATGCTGACCCTGCATCTGTGGGCATATAATCTGAATAGTGGCAAAGGCATCTATTGGTACCACTGTGCCAATGCAATATTTGTTCACTATGCTGAATGTCAGCTCACTTTGTGTATTGATGGCCTGGTTATCCTTATCATCTGAACATGTAGCTTGGCTGGATATTTCGTGGACCTTGTCTTAATGCTGTTTGGTCTGTATTCTTGGTTGTTCAAAATACTGTACATGTCTGGTCTTTGATTGTAGCATCTCATGATGTCAAAACATTTCCAGCCGTTGCTTTCAGCATTGGCTCTTCCAGTGTCCTCTGGTGCCACATACCTTTCATACAATGTTAAAAGCTGAGCATTTTCTAAGTGCATGTATGGCACTGCACTGCCTGCATTGTTTACGAGGCCTGCGTTGACTATCATGCCAATCAAGGATGAATTATGCAATGCCTGTAGACTCTGTCTACCCATTAGCATGGGTTTGTATTTGCATTTGCTTTGTAGTAGTGCTTCCATCGTGCAATCTTTGGGTTGGTCCAAAAGGTCTTTTGGGACACTTCTATTGGGTTAGATGCAATCACGATCTTGATTATTCCATTGGCTAGCTCTGCCACCATAAAGTTGCAAGCATGCCCCTTGTCTCTGCATCTAGTTATGAATTGATCCGTGGTCTCTGTCAGTTGTTGCCTAAAAGACATGAATTCCAAGCGGTGTATTCGGAAATTGAGCTTCACTCGTAATTGATTGAATGCTGACCATATTTTATCTGGGTTTTTAAGATGGTCGTCGGACAGACCTACTGTGTTCAGTCTGTGGAGACCTTCATTGCCTATAGCAATTTTAATTTTAATGGCATGTTTATCTGGTTTGGTAATACTAAGGTCCGGTAAACACAGCTCGCCGCATTGTTGAAACAAAATAAACTCAGATAGGGGGTCCACTGCCTTCCAATTGATTGTTGAAAGTTTTGTAGCCATCTTGTGACTTTTTCAGGATTCTTAGGACCTTATCTGAAACAGGACAATCACCCAGGTTCTCTTTTACAACTCTTCCAAACTTAATGTAGCTCTGAGTTGCAGTACCTTTAGCGGCCACTGCCTTAGCTGTCGTAGGTTACTTCTTGTCTGCAATGGTTATGCTGTTGAGCTCTTTCTTCTTTTCCAGAGTTTACTGAAGCTCTATCCACAAAACAGTGATTGTTGGCACAAATGTGTACTGCAGGGTTCAAAAGTAAAATGAAACAGTTCTTTTCACAGGTTTCTTCTAGCTGTTAGGAGCTGTTACTGGATGGATTCTTCTTCCCAGCCCAACCTTTAGTATTTTGACTTGCCCAGATCTCCTATATGTACCTCATATCACAACACCAACAACTGAAAGCTCCCCTTCACAGCAGCATCAACAATTGAAACCCCACTCAGTGTCAACAACAACCAAAACCCTCTTTCTTAGTGTCACCATTGGCTGAAAACCGCTTCTTAGCAGTAACAACTAAAATCCCCCCTCTCAGTGGCACCCACACCTGAAACCCCCCTCTCACTGACTCCAACAGCTGAAGCCAGCCCCTTCTCAGCAGCAACACCTATTGCCAGTGTGTCTTTAAGCACCCTGACGGCAGCTTCTCCCACCCCTATGCCTGCCCCAGTTGCCACCTCCAGGACCACTCTGGGCCTCTCATTTGGCATGTTTCCTGCTGGCCAGTCCCTAACTGGGAGCCAGAGTGTGATTGTTGAGGGGCTCTTGGCTGGCCAGGCAAGGAAATTACTTAGACTTCTGTTTCTGTCCATGCCATTTGCTAACCATGCAGTAAACTCGACCCACAGAATTTTCAAATGAACAGCACAGGATCTTTTTTTAACCCTTTGTGCCTGCACTGACATTTTGGTACAGCCTTCCACTTAATCCCACATCCCTGCCCTTTTCCCACTTCCCTGATTTTTTTCCCTTCAAGTATTTATCCAAATCCCTTTATGCATGTCATGATTAAATCTGCTTCCGCTACTCTTCCACTATTCTTTCAGACAGTGCATTCCTGATCACAACAGTTCATTTTCTCCTTGCATTACCTTTGGTTCTTTTTCCAATCATCTTAACTACATTTCCTCTGGCTATTGATCATTCTGCTACTGGAACCAATATCTGCATATTTACTCTATCAAAACAGTTCATTATTTTGAACACCTCTATCCAATCTCCCTGATATAGACTTGATTTTCCAGGCAGGTCTCTCATAAGAAACAGTGAACTTTACTTACAGGGTTTCAGCTGCAGTTACAAGCTTCCATCAAGATCCACAACTACACACAAACTCCACCCCTAAGCTTCCCCGTACTTCGGGCTAATTCGTTCACACTGTCACGGTACAATAAATCTTAAGGCTACAGGCACTACATTCCTTAAAGCTACAGTTACTACACTACAGTGAGCATTCTCCGCTCTAAGAAAAACAACCCCAGCTTCTCCAATCTATCCATATAACTGAAGTCCCTCATTATTCTAGCAAATCTCCTCTGCACCCTCTCTAAGGCCTTTACATCCTTCCTTGTTGCAGTGCCCAGAATTGAACTCACTACTCCAGCTGAGGCTGAACCTGTGTTTTATGAAGGTTTAGCATAACCTCCTTGATTTGGTCCTCTCTGCCTAAAGTAATAAAGCCAAGGATCCCATGTGCTTTTTTAATATCTTTTTCAACTTGCCCTGTCAACTTCAAAAATTTGCTTAAATACAGGTTCAGGTTTTGCTATTCCTGCACCTGCTTTAATATAGTATAATATATATAGCACCGGGCATTGTGTGAAATCTGAGTTCATATCAGTGTATGTTCTTGCAGAAACCACGATTAGATAGCAACTGCTTGTTATGGTGACGTATAGAAAAGTAGAAAAGTCATTCGATGCAGATGGAGATGCATCCTAGGTGACTAAGAGGGGTAAGTGTAAAAATTGTGAAGGATCAGGCTGCAATCTTTCAATTCTCCTTAGATATGGTAGTAGTACAAGGGAACTGTTACTGCCCCCTTCAAAACAGGGAAGGGGATAAACCCAGCAACTACAGGTGAGTCAGCATAATATTGGTGATGAGGAAACCTTTAGAGGCATTCATTTGGGGCAAAATTAATTGGGTACTTGGAAAAATTGAGTAGTGCGGCAGATATTGGGGAGGCCTTCTGGTGCAGTGGTCATGTCGCTACCTCTGGGCCAGAAGCTCCAAGTTCAAGTTCCACGTTGGGACTTGATGGCCACTGAAGGTACATTCATAATGTGGCCAAACAGGTTGATTATCAGCCTGTAAATCCTTACAATATGCCTGGCAGTAAAGAGTGAGAGAGTTTCCTAGTCAGCCACACTGCAGAAGGCAACGGCAAATCAGTGCAGTACTTTGCCAAGCATTATCATGAACCAATCCAAAGGAAGTCCTAATTCGCCAATGGCCTCTTAGGACTTGATACCTGAAGGAGGAGGAGGCAGAAATTGAGGCCCAGATCTTCCAGTCGCCAGATAGTTGAAGTCTGAACATACTACCCAAGATGTGCTTGGAAGTCCCTAAACAATAACTCCCAGGAATATCCAATGGGCAATTTCCCTACTTCCTGGGACCTTCTGAAAAGAGTCGGAGGCTTCAGGCAGTTCCAACTTACTTAATTGCATAGTTACCGAGGAAATGTTAGACAGATTAAAGCCCAGTCTGACACCTGGGTAACCACAGAACCGACCCTCAAATCGCTTACACTCACCCCAACCCCGGATTCCCCTGCACCTGACCCTCCAACTAACCCCCCTCAAATCTCTGCTGACCTGACCTGAGTAGCCCCCACCACCCAATTCCCCCTCATGATTCAATCTGATTAGCCCACAAGGCCCGACCCCCCTCCCCATGAACCCCGCCACCTGACTAGCCCCCACCAGCCACCTCGATCCACCAATCCCCCCCCTCCAGAGTCCCTAACTTCCCCCCCAGGACTGACCTGGCTAACCCCTGACTAACCCCCACCACCCGACCACCCCGGAGCCAACCTGTCCCTACGTCACCACCCTACTTATCTCCCCTCTCTCCCACCTACACTCTCACCCATGCTATCCCCTTACTCTCTGTAGCTTTTCAAAGAAGCTTTAGGACGCTGAAACTCTTACTGGCCAGAACAAGGCATCTAGTGCTGTAAAAAGGGGATGTGGTTTCTGTGCAGATTATCACTGCTACTCCCTCAATGATTTCCTACACCGACCGAATTCTTCAGGCTATTCCATCGGAGGATTACCCTGAATGAGCAGAGTGTATTCGCGAACTCCTGTGCCCGCGCTCCTCCCGCTCCCACTCTGGCAGCGCTGCAGCCCGTGACTCACCCATGACGTTGCGGTCGGGGCCCGATCGCAGGCGGCGGGTCAGCTTCCCAACCGCTCCCGGGCCCGCCCACCACGCCCACCACGCCCACCCGATGACCAGAAAATCCTGGCCATGCTAAGAATATTTGCTGTATCTTGGCGACCTGCTTGTGTTGTTACACTATAGTAAGAATTAGAGTAGAAAGTGTGGATAGTTTCCGCTAGATGTCATAGAGTTAACTGTCCATGTTTTATCTTTAGGAGCTCCAAGACCCTGTTAACAAACCAGACTCTATCCATGTAAAGGGTTCAGTTTCCACAGATCAACAAACTAAATTGTATAAAGTGATCACAAACCACTGAAAATTAAATCCTAAATTTGAAGTAATAACAAGAATTTAACTTATTCATTTGTTTTCAAACGAGGATGTTTCATGGACCTGTCAGTGGCAATTAACAAGAAGTAAAGATTTTTCCAGGGCATTGCCCTCTACAGGGAATCGGTGATATGGGAAATCCATGACTCATATCAAAGAATCTTCATTGCGCCATGCAGAGTCTAAACTAATAATTATGGGCAGAATTTTCAGGTTGGGGGGCAGCCACAATCGGCAGGCCAGGGAGCAGTTGGGGAATGGACCACCAACTGCGATTGGCCCCCAACTGCGATTTCACGCTGGCTGGCCCGTTAATGATGCACTGAAAGGCTCAGCACTGCTGGGGTGGGGGTGGGAAGAGAGTAAGTGCTAAAGTCAGCGCTGGCGTGAGGGAGCTCAGAAGGAAAGCTCCCTGAAAGCAGAGAGCTGCCTCAGGGAACTGGCAAATTTAAAATCGATAAAAACAAAATGTAAAATCAGGAAAAAATGTCCACATGTCAGAATGAGACACCTCAACATACAGATGATGCAAACTTTTTCAAAACATTTTAATCTTTTTTAAATTAATCACAGAAACCTCATCCTACCCTTGGACGAGGTTTCCTCAAAAATGCAAACGCAGCCTGGCCGATTCGCCCACCCGCCAACCGTAACATTGGACCGGCAGCAAAAAATCGCCATCAATTGCTACTTTAATGGCCTTAATCGCCCTCTTAATTGCCGGTGGGCAGGCTGCGACTCTTGCGTACGCCCGCCGACTGAAATATCGTGCGAATGCGTGATGATGTCTGGACGTTCGCCCAATGTCACCACATGCTATTTCATGCTCGAGTGTGTCGGGTGCATAGCCACACACCAAGTAGAAAATTCCACCCTGTGTTTTTGAATATTTAAGTCAATGACAAATCATGTACAAAAAAATGAAATAAACTGATAGAAAGTAAGGTGGAATTCAGAGAGAATGATGGAAGAAACAGAACAAAAAAGTATTTTTTTTATCTATTTGAATGTTTTTAAATTATCAACAATAATCCAAACCTGAAGGATTGATGACTCCACACTTGTATATTTACATTGTCAGGGCCTGTGAGTTTGCTTGGTAGTAATTAAGACTTAATTTACAGTTAAAAATTCACTTACACCTAAATATACCAGCTCTAATGTATTCTGGTATGTTTAATGAGTAATTAACGGGTAAGTGCCCCAATGCCTTGCCCTTACATGGATTTCAACGCCAAGTCTATCGGCAAGGTACCGGTGTAGCGAAACTTGTGGGGGAGCAGGGAAAATGAGACAGCAACTTCCAGATTTCAGCATTTGACTGTGTATTTGCGGTCACCAGAAGTTGCTGTCTGGATTACTCCATGGTCTGAATTCTCTGATCGATGAGCGGAGGCGGGGCCCGCTCGCCAAAGCTGTAAAATGATGCGCGGTGATGTTGGGGGCGGGCACCGCGCGCCGTTTAGATTTCCAGTTCAGCGGGCATGCAGCCAAGTCGGCTGTGCACCCGCCGATATGTCAAAGGCCTATTAAGGCCTGTTAAAAACTAATTTAAGCAATTAAATGAGCTGCTCATCCAACCTTAAGGTTGGCGGGCAGGCGAAGAGCCCAGGTGGCTTTCGCATTTTTCATGAACCCTCATCTACAGGCGGGATGAGGTTTCATGAAGTGTTTTAAAATTCAATTCAATAAAAATTTTTAAAATAATTCTTTGGTATGTCCCAGCTCATGTGACAGTGTCACATGAGGGGACATATTTTAAAAGTTCTTAATTACTTTATTTCAGTTTTTAAATATCAAAATGATCTCCCTGAGGCACAGAGGTGCCTCAGGGAGATTTCTGTGCTCTTTTGCACTTCCGGGCCAGTGTCACGCTAGGCAGGCCTCAATTGGCCCGCCCACGTAAAATGGCAGCGTGGCCCCAGTCGGGGGCACCAATCGGGTTCGCGCCCGACCCGCCCACCCCTGCACAACCCCCCCAATGGGGGGAAAATGTTTCCCCATAATACTGGCAAGTGCTGAAAGCCTTATTATTTTTCTAAGTGCAAAACCTGGGCCAATATCTTTAAGATAGAGGAAAATTCCAGGGCATGCCTCTAGGATGTTGAGATGAGCACCTTACTGTGGGATGAAGGTATTTAGTGGCTGGGAATTTTCTGCAGTTTGAAACCTTTTGGTGAGGGTGGGAGTGATCAAAATCCCAGTGGAGTATTCAGTATGGGGGCAGGATAGGTTCCTTCAGCATCTGCTAGAATTATTGTAAAACCTTTGATGTATCTTGGAGTCGACGTATAGGAAAAAAACAACTTACATTTTTATAGTGCTGAACATATGGAGAGTATAATCTCTCCAAAGTGACATTTTCACCCACATATCCCATAATAATAATAATAATTGGGGTTTCTAGCAGCAAAACAGAAACTAAGATTTTGCCCCCACTAAGTTTTCTCCCTGTATATGATTAACTGCAGATATCCTTCCTACAAAAGAATCTCCAAATCATGGAAGGCTTTAAGTGTTATTATAGGCCAGAGGTTAAGATAAAAATGATGCTAGGAAATGGAGATAGTTTAAGTAAGCTATATTTGTATTTGAGGGTTTTAGGAATGAGTTTTAACTGTGAAGTTTAAGTTTGATTTGTATTTCTGTATCTCTGTGTTAAGAAAGGTCAAATTGAGTTTTAGTTTCACTTTAAAGGGTGCTTGCATTTCTAATGAGGGTTTTACGACTATAAACTAAGTTAAGCAACAAGAGTAGAAAAAAACAGTGCTGTTACCTAGCAACAGGGGTCCATAAAGGCAGGTCCCTCCCACAGACACACACACAAGATCTAGAAACAGCAGTTTGTTTTGGAAGCTGTTGGAGTTCAGCTGATTTCAAAGACAGCTGTCAGAGAAGCAGCCTATAGCCAGCTCCAAGCTAAAGTTGGTTGAAAGTAGCTGCCAGAGAGAGACTGGAGCAAGAGGGACAGATAGCCAGTCCTAATCTGAGGAAAAGACCCAAAACACAGGTGAATGGAACAGGAGAAAGTCACCAGCAGACCTTCTGGTCAAAGGAAGCATCGGAACCTAGAAAAGGTCATGTTAAGTGAAGTTAAGAGTTAGGGGCAGAGGGAAAGGCTCCAAGCTTCAGACTTAATGATACAAAAGCTGCAGAAAGCAGATTTAAAATAAGAATAACTTGCAAGAGGCAAGAAGGTCCAAAGAGAGAACTGAAGGTCTCTAACCCTTTGCTATGGGCATTGAAGCAGTGATACTGTTGTCAGCTGAGTTGGTGAGAGAGAGAGCATAAAAGAAAACTTGAATGCATGTGGTGACCCAGGGGAGAGAAATGCCAGAAGAAGAGTTTAAAACCCTGGAGGTGAACCCTTGTGGAAGCTGTCTGAGAGAAAAAGTCAGTTTGAGAGAAGATTCCAAGGCGAGTTCTTGGAGATTGGAGATTGGAAACCCTCGTGTGAAAGACGGGGTGCAGTAAGACCGTTGGCTCATAGTGTAACAAGCATCTGGGGGCAGTTGTGGAGAGATCCATAGCATTTGGTTGAGGTGACATCTGTCACTTAGGGCAGGATCTTACGGTCAATGAGGGGGGGCGGGGCCCCGCTCGCTGATGTGCAAAATGACATGGGGTGATATCGGGTGGAGCTCTCGATGTTGCCCCATGTCATTTCCGTTTTCAGGTTGGTGGGGGTGCAGCCAAATCAGCTGCGTGCCCGCCGACCTGTCAATGGCCTACTGAGGCCATTGAAAACCTAATTAACATCATTAATGGACCTGCCCATCCAACCTTAAGGTTGGCGGGCAGGCCGAGTGCCTTGGCGGGCTTAAGAGAAAGCATGAAACCTCATCCATGGGTGGGATGAGGTTTCATGAGGGTTTTAAAATATTTAATAAAGGTTTCAATAAAAGTTAAGGACATGTCCCAACTCATATGATAATGTCTCAGAGAGATCAGTGTGCTCTTTCGGACGCATGTCCGAAAGAGCGCACTCTCGCCTGAGGGAATCCCCCCGCCCATACAGAGAGTGCATAGCGCTTCCTGGCAGACATCACACTGGGTGGGCCTCAATTGGCCCGCTCACGTAAAATGGCGGTTGGGGGCTCCGATCAGAGGTGCACCTGCCCACACCAGCTCTTGCATTTCTCCCCCGATGAGGAAAAATCTTTCCCTTGGTTTCAGAGTGTGGTGTGTCTGACCACAGGGTACCTATTGGTACTGGGCTGTGCACTTACTGTGGACATTAAAAAGTATAAGATAGCTTTTGCAAATTGTGTTATTCTTACAAATCTATATATATCTATATATATATCTGTAATCAATACCTTTACAGATATGTTGTGAATGAAGGAACATTATAATATAGTTCATCTTTTCTTGTTGAATAAATGTTTTATTCTTTTGCTAAAAATGCATCAGCTGACTCCTGTGACTCTGTTCAGTAGCTACTCTCCACATATCTAAACAAGCAAATAATAGTTAGGATATATCAAGCTGGGTTCCACCCTGGGATCAGGCTTGTTCAGGGGTAATCTCGCCTGGGGATAACAATGAACACCAAGCAGCAGAGTAAAAGAGAAATAGAAATTAGGGAAAGAAGAAAACCACAGTGAAAGAGAAGTATTTTATGAACAGACTTTCAAAAGTCAGGAGATGCCCAGGTGAAATTTAAGAAGAGGGTTTCAGAGTACACAAATATGATGGTTGAAAGAAAAATCACAAATCATTAACTGGGGGAGTAAGAAGGAGGAATGTAAGGAGGTTGGAGAGCACCTGTAATGATGGATGGCTGGAGGAAATTGCTGCAGTAGGCTTGAACTAATTTTAGTGTTTGCATCCAACTGACTATGGAACAAAAGTGCATGTCGCACCTCATTGATATTGATGGATGTGCCACATACACTCACTGAGAGTATTATCTTAAGGAGGCACAAATATTAAAGTTAAAAGAGTTGATGGCTTAACTTAGGCAGCCAATGGGACTTTTAGGATCTCTCCCACAATAAAACAATCATTCAGGGAAACAAAGATGCAGATGAATGCCTCTACCAATCAAAGTCCACTTGCCAACCAATCAGCACCCTCTTCTTATGCAGCAGAAATTGTTGTTCTCTTTGAGATTTAGTATTCTTGCGAATCTGTCCTGATGAGTCAAGACAAGACACTTCAACAGCATGTCTCTTTTTTCAGCAATACTCAAGTTCTGTACTACCAAACAACTATTTATAATTTTAATTCTTCTCATTTAATACTCATTTTCATATTTATTTTCTCTAAATGGAGAAGAAAAATGTGGCAGGAGAGTCACAATTTCATAGCCTGTAAATAAATAATGCATGGGATGGCTCCTCTCATAAAATTCTGGTAATAAACAAATGAAACAAAAATCATATTCTTGCAATTTTGCCGTTATTGTAATGTAAAAACATATAATTGTATTTGAAATAAGGGAAGCGGATTGTAAATAAACAATTAATAAAACATTTCACTACCACTATCTATGGCAGAATCATAGCAAAAAACTGATTGTTTATCCTGTGATGCAGTGAAATCAAATAGATATGCAACTACTTCCATTATGTCCATTGGGGGCTCCATATCTCTGTATGGCAAATAGTTATCCATCTGGCTATGTGATTTGAGAAACCGTCTGTCTTTATCAGTTCAAACCAAGATTCATCTAGCTAAGGGAGCAGAAAAAGGGACATTATCAAGAAGCCTGCACCTTGTGGAAAAACAAGCTGTTACCAATTCATCTTTGTATGGTCAATGACCCTTTATTCACTGTGCAGCTGTTCGTCACATCAGGTTTATTAGATGCACCTGTCATATAGAAACCATTATGCTGAATTGCATAGATTTTTTTGTTTATACTGGCACACAGCTTTCTATCCAGTCATTCAAGTGTGAGTGAGTGTGCAATAGATACATAAATAATGTACATGGAAACATTACATCCTGCATTTTGTAAATCGGTCATTGTGGTGCTGTTTATAATTATAGATAACGGATATCTGCCAGTAAATCCACTGCTAATTCCTAAAACTGTCAAAACAAAGTTCAAAGCATTTAATATTTAGATCCCATTACTGAAATTGCTTAAAGGTATTCATTATTCTTCTTTAAGATATCTTATTATGGAATGTATGGAATGATATTCTTTACCTTAGGTTCATTTCTTTGCTGATATCAGCTGACATAGTAGGTTTTGATAAGCATTGAATTCCCATGTGATTAGTACATGATAATGTACCCACCAAAGGGTTAATAATTGTGATTTATTCAGTACAAGGTTATAAAACATCCTGCAGTAACAAGGCTTGTTTTAAAGTTTTAAAATGCGTTAAACATCAGATCTCATGCCACCATGCCCATCTTCACAATAAATGCATTTCTTTAACAGGAAAAAAATGGCACAAGTTTTCAAACAGTCATCAACCAACTTCTCAAAGTGCGACTCATATTTTCAAAATAGGTGTAAGAAAAGGAAGGCTCAGGAAATGTAGTAAGTCAAAAGTAATTCATTTTGCTTTTAAGGAAAACACAGGAAAGCTGAAATAATTTAAGTTGGTGAGAAGACAAACACGAGTTAAGCTATTAAACAGCAGGGAGAAAATGGGAAAAGAAAAAGGCAGTAGTGTTTATTTCTTAAGATTTATTTCAAATTGTTCTTTATTTAATCTACATGCTGAATGATATTACTGCATTAAAGGTACCCTTGACATCCAAATATTATTATTTTAATTAATGCTGTTTGCTGTGCTGTTAATATGTGGACTGAAAGTTAAAACAATGACTTTCCACAACCAATGGTCTTATTTATTATCTGTAATATAACCCAACAAAACTCAATTCAATACTTAAAATAACTTGCAATAACAATAATAAACAAATTAATGCTGCTTCTGCTGTCTTCCTTTGGATATTAGGACAAAACCCATTGCTCCTTCAATTTAATTGCAGAAAGGGCTATCGGACAGCAACTGAGCCAGAGACTATTGTCTTTTTAAAGGGGAGAAACAATAAGCATTTGTAACAAAGAAAGATGCAAGGCTAAGAGGAGTCAATGGGGCAAAGGGATAGTTTTGGATTTCTCCTACAAAGGAATAGCTAGACATAAAGATCCCCTCCTTGTCTGTAAATGTCTGTGGCTTGTCAAGGAAGTTAATAAACTCATATTGACTTCAGAATAAATATATTTTACGAATGACATCTTTCATTATGTGCACAATGAGCAAGTGGCCATAATATATCTATAATATATGGAGCATGAATAAAATGGAATATGTTATTTAAAAGAAGCATGGAGCAAAGCTTTGTAATGTATTTTCATCAGCTAAACAACAGTCATAACGTGGTAGAGCTTCTCTCCTGCAGTTTTTGATGTCAGATGACTCCTTGTTTGAGAATTGCAATTTTGTGACTTATGTTCAGATGCCCAATAATCACCAATTTATGCATTTGGCCAAACAATGACAAAAGGTCAGGAAACACTAAAAGTTCTCATTTAATTTGCATTCTTGCAGAAAGTTAGAAAGTAATAACTTCTAGTCTTTTATCATGAAACATGTCTCCTCTGGATAAAGCAGAAATTAAAATGTGTTGAAAAGTATTTTTTTTATTCATTCATGGGATGTGGACTTCGCTGGCTGGGCATTTATTACCCATCCCTAGTTGCCCTTGAGAAGGTGGCGGTGAGCTGCCTTTATCTTTTTATTCATTTTATTTTTGTCAAGAACAGTGCACATTTTAGAGCCTCATGATCAAATCACAATAGTATTGTAGTTGCATTTAATACCAATACAAGATGGGTGCTATGCAGAATCATCTTTGCAATCTCCTTCAGTATCAAATTTCTGATCTCAACTATATTACTCTGAGGTGTTGTGAAACTATGCTTTATATCAAAAATAAGTTTTGAATCTACTAGCTAGAAATCCCTAATTGATATTTTTTCAAGACTAAAGCCACATTCCAATGACTTTGAATCACAGTCAGAGATGGCTGCACATTTGCATCATTGTACCGTCTACATTCCAAAAAAAAATTGAAATTGACTCAGCCTATCTGCAAAGCTGTGCCATGAACAATTGCCTTGAAAGAGATGAATGGGGCCATCCCCTAACCCATTAGCAAAGCATCCAGACAATCAGACAATTTCTGATTGTGCCATTTATGATGACACCACGTAAGCAGTTAAACACTCACAGAATTGGCAAGTATATCCACTTAAAAAAAACCTATGGCCATCAAACAAGGGGAGGGAAAAGAGGCAAGCCATTTGATTCCTCCTCACCTGATCGTAACGGAAGAAATACAGAATAAAGAGCAATATCCATTGCCAGGAAGCTTCTTAAACAATGACATGTCATTGCCTCATGATTCTTATACACATCCGATCAACTAATTCAGGGAGGCACTGAAGGACACTAAGAGTCAGTTAGCCATCTAGTTTTTTGGGCTTAGTTGGTGTATCACTTGAGTGAAGTGCAGAGGTGAAGAAACAGAAGATTGCTGTATCTCCCTGGACAAAGATTTCAATAGTCTAAGCAGCGTTTTCTTTTTCACATTTTTGACCACCTAACCTATTTTTCCCTCTCCAGAGGGTGAACTTCTTGTCAGTATTAGTTACCTAAATTGTGTCAGTTGAGAGCTTCATTATAGCGCTTGTATCAGTTAGGATTGCTAGTTAACAAGGGAACTATTTATTAATCATTTATATAAAAAAAGTGTTTCCTCCTCAAATTAAAATCTAGAGCATTTCAACCATGATGTGTAGCCAAAGTCCTGGTATGAGCATCAAATAGGCAAGAGTAACCAATGGTACATCCCTTTTACCTCCTTATCGATTAGTATGTTGTTAAGTGCTGCATGCAACAGAATGCCAGCAGAGGTATGTGTGAAAGCCATGACAAAAGCTGTTGTTCTTCTGACTGTAAGAACCGATTCCAAAATATGGGCATACTGCCATTTTCTTTCTAATTGATTTTAACTGCCACCAAGCAGGCTTGACCATCAATAGATATTTCCTCCACTTCACCTTTGGAAGCCAAGGTGAAGAGCCTAGTGATCTCCACTGAGTCATTTTTCATTTGTATGAACTCCTCCTTTCTCACTTCTCTCACTTGGAGGATATGGGAATCAATTTCCATTGCCTTTGCTGGGTCTTAGTGAGGCAGTAAGGGATGTAAAATAGGGTTGGTAACCTCACCATCTGATTCAAGTGATGGGCCTCGTTTTCATATGGAACTTATAAAATGTGACTTAGACCCAATTACTATTTTAGGTTTGAAGTTATTAAAGGCTGCGCCATGCACAATCTGACCAGTTCCACAGGCGATGGAACCCAGAAGCTGGCTTTTCTGGGCCCATAAAAATTATCTGGGTCACTATTGCCCCAAAATCCCCACTCTTTGCAACTGCAACCACCTTCTCCAAAATGTGCCTTGTTAATGGCTACCCTATATTGATCATGAGACCTCAACACAGTGAGATACACTGGGGGCTTCATGGCTAGAATGGGCAGCCAATTAGAGCATACACTGGCAAATCACCCAAGAGGTAACATTCACTGGGTGAAATCTGACATTAAACTGAAAATGTTCAGAATCAGGGAAACTGACCTTTGACATCTATACTTCTTCCTTCTATACTTCTATACCAGTTTACATTTAGCTGATACAGGAAGAGACCAAGGAGGGCTTCCCATGCATCCTGATGGAAAGGTCTCGAAAAGTTTCTGGATCATTAGGTGCCACACCCCACAAACAACTCCCATTATGCAGACTGACAAAACATCCAAAGTAACTGAGAGTTCACGATTATCATATTCCGCAACACGTCCAAAATAAACACAGAAATTGCAGATCCTGGTTTTGATTGTTCATGTGGTATCTATTAAACTACCAGTATCAGCAATGTAATGCTCACATCCATTGCACAGGACACAAGAGAAACCACATTGGCCAGGATTAAGGGCCTTGATACTGTACTAGTCTGGAGGCAAATTTTGTGCATTATGTTGGGGATGGGGTGGTGAAATAATATGGGCAAAATCCAGAAGCCAACTGAGTGGGTCGAAACTTACAATCTCAACACAATTCTAATTTTGACTTCCAGGCTTCATGTCTCCAAGCTATGCAGCACGCTTGATGTGCATCCACAAGACATGATCCCAGGTGTATTTAAAGGGACAGTCCACAAATGTAAAATAAGAACAAAAAGTGCTGGAAACACTCAGTGGGTCAGGCAGCACCGTGGAGAGCAACAGATTTACCATTTCAGGTCAATGACCTTTCATCAGGGCTGAAAAAAGATAGAACTGTAAGAGTTTTTCAATATTAGTTGAACCCTTAATTAGTCCGCATGCTTTAAACATTCAAATGCATCCCAGAAGGAGAGCCAGAGTATCACTGAGATTATGCTTGCAATGCCTGCTGTAGGAGGGGAGCTTCAAACTTCAGAGGGAGCTTTTCAATATTCCAAATGATTCAAATTTTATTAATGTTTCCATGTGGCATAGTGACTGCACTGCAAAGCCAATGAACAAGGTCGAGTGACCTGCACATTGAGGTTGGCAAGCCTGCTCCCATATAAGTGCACTGCTTCTCAACCTGCTCTGCTTGACTACAGGAACTAGGGACAGAATTGTCCACTCAGCCCGCCAACGGCGGGCCGCGATTCCCACCAACAGTCGGCGGGGAGCTCATTGTAATACATCAGCATCTCATTAAAAGGCCATCCCGCCAGGCTCTGGACCCCCACTGGATCGTCCGCCCACGTCGGCAGGAAAGCATGTTGATGTGTTTCACAACAGCACACAGGCGACGTGCACTTGGCGGCCTTCACTTTGGGAGAACTGAGGTGAGTGAGCAGCAGCATTTTCCACAGCTTGCCAAGATCACCTGTTGCTCTGCAGGCTTCAGGAATGCCTGGGGGCCTGGGTGAAGTGCCGCACTGCCTCGGAGGCGATTGTTTTCGGAGAGGCGGGTGCAACTGCTGCCTAGCCCCGAGGTGACCATACTCGGGGTGGGGGGGCAGGGTGGTGACCAGCGGCAACTGCTGCCCTGGCGTTGGATCCCGCGCAAAAGCAATCGAGATGGGGGGCAGGGTAAGTGAGGGAAGTGGCCAAGCAGTGGGGACACTTGTATAAACTGACCAACCTCTGCAACTGAGACAGTTCAGGCACAGCCACAGTGATATGACTAGAGTCGGGCTCCTAGCCCCCCTGCCCATGCAAGCAATGCAGAGGCACCAATGTGCCGCCAAACCCTCCAGACCTTACCCCCCACCACCCTGGCACAGACTGTGAGTCTGCAACCACTTTACTGGACTGCACAGCAGTTGGACTGCACAAGTTGTACAATCTCCTCGCCAACGCTGGCCACATAGCAGTCACTGCTGGAGGCGCTCACAGCCCCTTGCAATCTCAGCATCCTGGTTTGGACCAATGTCCCCATGTCGCTGGTTGACAGGGCAGCCATGCAGCGCACTCATCTCTGGCCATCCGAGGGGTGGCCAGCACTTCCCGAGAAGCGTTAAGGGGCAGTCACACAGGACCAGAAAGGATGTCAAGTACACTCATGCTAACCATGTCTCCCCCTCTCTTTCATGCTGCTGAAGGACCAGGTCAGGATCATGGATCCTGGTGACCTAGCTGTATGCCTGATCGCCTACAGAGAGTAAAGTAGATGGAGGAGAGGGCGGCTGAGGCTCCTGGCCATGCAAAGGCTGGAGCAGCAACCTCAGGAAGAGGGGCAGCAGGGGCTCCCACACACACTGCCCAGGAGCGACAGCGAGCCGTGGCAGGTTGGCGCCTAGCGACACCCAGTGTCTATAGACGCCGCCTGTCATTTCTGAGAACCAATGTCGCCGACGACTGCACATGTCTAGGGACCTGGTGACCCCACATCTGCCACTTGCTGCAGGACTTGGCGCCAAGGGGACATGGAGGTCATCCATTGCCAGTGGCTGTGAAAGTGACTGTGGTGGCTCAATTTCTGTGCTAGTGGTTCCTTTCAGGGCTCCACAGGTGACCTCTGTGGGATCTCACAAGCTACCACCCACAAATGCATCCGTGAGATCACGGATGCCATCTTCTCGAGGGCACAAAACTTTATGCATTTCTCCCACGACTGGGACAGCCAGGATGCAAGGGCCCTCAGATTTTCCTGGATCTCAGGATTCCCACAGGTGCAGTGCGTGATCGACTGCACCCATGTGGTGCTCAGGTCTCCGTCACTACACATGGTGGACTAGCTCAACCACAAGGGCTTCCACTCACTGAATGTGTAGCTGGTATGTGACTACCAGAAACACATCCTGCGCACGGTTTCCAGGGGCTGTGCATGTTGCCTACATCTTCAGTCGCTCACAGATCCCTGCAGTCTTCCAGGGTCCACAGAGGCTGCAGGGTTGGCTCCTTGGGGACAAGGGCCACCCGCAGATGCTGTGGATGATGATACCCATGCAGTTGCCTCAGACTGCAGCAATGACACTATAATGAGGCTCATGCTGCAGCTCGCAACTTGGTGGAGCAGACCATCGGGATGCTGAAGATGCGGTTCCGGTGCCTGGACCGGTCTGGCGGTGCCCTGCAATACAGTCCGCAGAGGGTGTTATGCATCATCATCATCATCTGCTGTGCCCTTTACAGCCTTGCACTGCAATAGGGAGACAAGGAGGAGATGGGAGAGATGGAGGGCTCCTACGATGGGGAGGCTAGCAGTGGGGATGAGGGTGAGGAGGCCCTCGGTGGTGACAGTGAAGGGGATGAGGCTCTCGTACTGTTTAGATGAAGCAGGCGTGCTCGGGAGGCCCTCACAGCTGCTAGATTTGTGCAGGATGATGACGGTATACAAATGAGGTGTCCCTATAGATCCTCACATCGCAGTTGTGAACTTTTTACTCCAGTCTGGCTTATGGCAGCGCCAATACCCTCTGTGAGAATGCTCCTGTCATAGAAATGCAGTGGAGGCCCTAATAGTCACTCGGTCACAGGAGGATGATGATAACATGCAGTGAGGACACTCCATGAATCTTCACAAAGTCTCTGAGAATGTCTGACTCCTGTCTGACCAAGGGCAGCTCGCTTGCACTCCATGATCAGGGTCATATCATAGAGATGCAGCCATGAAACTTTAAACACATTTGATGCTGTGTCCGCCTTCAGCACCTGAGCCCTTCAGGAGCTGGTGCACAGCATCATTGGTCACAGATGCTGGTGTGATGGGGGTAGCCCCACCTTAAATGTCCTGAGAGCACACAGAGAGAACGACAGAACTCTGTGGTGTCTGCCCATTACATCCTGGCAGCAATGACCAGCACCGCCGAGGTGCAGGCATCAGTAATGTGTCCAGGGAGCGTGAGGCAGGACCATCACTTTAGTCTGGAGGCTGCACAGAGCACAGGGAAGAGGCCCTGGACTGAGACACCTGCCTTTATCTTGTGCAGAAAGGTTTCACATCTGAATGACAGGAACACTGCTCATCAGAACAAGGAGCCACAGGCAGGGAGTCATTCTTTGGATTTTATTGACAATAGTGAAAAGTATGTACAAGTGATCAACACTTGTGCCCAGGCTGTGCAACTACTTTTCCTTAACTGCCCTAACCCTGCTGCTTGTCTTGGTGCTCCTCGGACATCCACAGCAGAGGTGAAGGCAGCCTGCTGACTGCAACACCCTGTCTGTGATGACTTTGGCAGGGGTCCTCTGGGAGACCGAGACTTGGAGGGCCCCAGCCTACTTTTGAGGTCCTGCTGTGTGGCAGAGGCACCCTCCTCGACCTGTGAAGCTGGGTCTACGTAGTTCACAGGAAGTCACCTGGGTGGATGACCCTGGGGTGTGCACATGCTGAACCTCCTCCCTATGGGTGTCTGAGGACCTCTGGCTGACCCCATCAGTGGAGGGGGTAGCTGGAGTGAGGTCGAGGTGCCCAGCACCCCTCTCATGTACACACTGTTGGAGATCAACTATGGCATCAGCAACGGAGTTAAGCCCGTGCAGCAGTGCAGGAACGACGTCCTGGACCAAGGTATCCATGGCGGCCGGCATCCTACCAGTGTTGACCTTGGTGTGTTGACATGCCGGTGCTATTGTCTCAGCCTGAAGACTGATGGATTCCTCCATCATGCTTTGCAATCTGAGGAGTGCAGTGGACATCCATTCTTGATGTTTCCAAGCTTCCCTTTGCAGCTCCAGCAACTGAGACATGACCGAGTCCAGAGGCTCCTCATCTGACTTGGGCTCAACAGGTTCCTGGCCTCCAGTTGGGTCATTAAGTATATCCAAGTTTGAGATAGACAGATTTTTAATCAGTAAGGGAATCAAGGGTTATGGGGAAAAGGCAGGAAAGTGGAGTTGAGGATTGTCAGATTAGCCATGATCTCAGTGAATGGCGTAGCAGACTCAATGGGCCAAATGGCCTACTTCTGCTCTTAAGTCTTATGGTTTTATAGTCAGCCTTCCAAATGCCAGGGACCTGTGAAGTCCCTGCCACCACCTGCTGTGGATCAGACTGTGCACTGTGCTCACCAGTACGTGATCCTGTACCTATTCTAGAGCTGGGTCCCACCGAGGTGTGTGTCACTGCGCTGGTGCAGGGTGTGGGTTAGCCCTGTGACAGAACTTGTAGGAGGGTGCATTCTGGTTCCCTATCGGAAGTCCCTCCTGAACTGGCTTGGAGGCCCTGGGTCATGGACTCCATAGGCTCTTGGGAGTGATGGGCCTGCAGAAGCAAGGGGAGATAATTAGTGCATGGCACTGGCCTGTGGCACAGAACACATCACTCACAGCATGGTTGTCTGATGGACGTTGCACTGCTGGATCCTCACTTGGTAGAGTAGCGCCGACCTCACCGTCAGCACAGGACCGATCCCGATCATCGCCGGCCAGCTGGATGGCTCTGTTCTCAAATTCCATAAGGACCTTGAACTCTGGCATTCCTCCACCGGTCTGTAACCTTTCATTCCTGTTGTGTGCTTGTTTGTCCTGCATGGATAGAGATGGGAAGAGTGTATCAGGACGCCTGCCGGGCCAGATGATACATGTGCCTGGCCTGTGCAGGTGGTGAGTGGTCCCATGGATGAGCTGAGGACAACACAGTTGTGTGTGAGAGAGTGAATGGTGATGTCCCTTAAACTGGCAGTGAGTGAGGGCCCTGTGGATGTGTGATGGGTTTGTGAGTGTGTGAGTTGAGTGATGAAAAGAGTAACTTACCCTGGCGGAATGGAGGAGATCACTCATCCTCTTGCGGCACTGGGTAGCTGTCCTCTTCTGAAGGGCATTGGCGCTGACCACTGCTGCCACTGCCCCCCAAGCTAGGTTGATGACATTTCTGCCCATCCTGCGGCCAGAGCAGGAGTGGGGCACATCCCAGCAGGCCTCCACAGCATCCAGCAATTGCTTGAGGGGCCCATCGTTGAAGCGGGGGACTGCAGTTTTTTTTCCTTTGCTGGTCATGTCTCCCAGGCAGCGGTGATGAGCTGGTGGCGATGAGCACTGTGCTGGTGGCTACCTTTTAAACATGGTGGACGGTGTGATGCAATAGCGGGGTAATGGGTGGGCGAATAAGAGCCCGCCCACCTTGGAAACGGCATGTTTCTTGGGAATGCATAAATAATGAGATGGGTTTGGGACAATACGGCGCCAAAACCCACCATCGCTGTCAGTGGGTAGGATGCCATTTTTCCCACCTGCTACCACACTTAGTGCAAATTTGAGAAAATTCCACCCCGTTTTTAGCGAGGTTGGACATGGTTTGTGAAGAAGGGTCTAGGTATTTTAAACTTGCTGGAGGTTTAACCCTTGATTGTCAGATGTTGCACTGTGAATTTGCCAACTTAACACAAAGAAAGGTTGGAAAACATTTATAAATGCTGTGATGAAAGTTACTTCTTTGATATTTTAGTTGCCTGTTCCACTTATAGTTGGAATATAACTTTTCTCATAAGCAGAAATGGGGCAACAAGCCAGGGAGCAATATGGTGATGGCCATGGTGTTAATTAATTTCCAACTACAAATATCAGAACAGTTCATTTGTTAAAAGCATGGCCTTTTGTCTATGCACTTTGTTGTAAATGTGTATGCTTACCTCAGCCTCAAGTTATTTTTCAGCAGGAATTTCACATCATGTGAAAAGAAGCAGAGTTTGAGGCCCATCTGTGACTAGGCCAGCCATTAATACATTTCAGTGGTGACTGGGTATAGCAAGGTCTCAAAGACTTCTTTAATCCATTCACAATGAAAACACAGTGATGAGGGTAATTGTGTTTCCTGCAACAACCCACCCCTCCCCACCTAAACCCCACTACCATCACCTAACCCTAAACCAGTGGTACACCTCAAGCACCATGAAGAAAGGCAAAAAGGCAATGTTTCGCCCCTGAGGTGGCTGCGCAGAGACAGGAAAATTCCCGGCTCACTCCACCCACCTTGGGAAAGAGTGCCCCGAATAATGGGATCTTCATTCCGGTGGACAGGTGTTTGCTGGAGTCAGGCCCACCACCCCCAGAAACAGTTCAGGGGCAGTCAGAGGGACTGCCAAGTGACAAGATAGGTTGGTTAAAAAGCCTGCCTCTATGCTCTGGGACTTCATTCCTGTTGTGTGGATGAATAACAGTCCTCTAGACCTCACCCCTTATACCCATCTTCCCCCACCCATTCCCCATGCCAACTCATGCCAAGCCATGTCCCCACCCACCCCCCATGGCCCCTTATACCCTCCATGCCAACTCACCCAGTAGCCACCATGGGTAGACCTCAGGAGCCATGCTGAGATTAAATAAAATAAAGTTTTAAATAACTATTACAGACTTCACTATATATAAAAAGCATTGTCATTGATAAAAGCCCATTCAATACATTTAACTCAAGTGCTTAATCCCTTATAAAAGGAAATATTTTTATTCATAGCCACACACCAAAAACAGCTCATCCCTTAATAACCTCTTGGAGCTGTCAATCAAACTGTGAACTTACAGTACCCTATGCACCCCTACCCACCCTCCCCTCTCCCCCCGCCCCCACAACCACTGTCATAATGACAGGTCTGGAAGAGCAATCATAATGCTATAATGATATCCCTTAGGCTTATGTCAACAAGCTATTGTTATTGTAAGTGCCGATTTTTTCAAAATTTAAAGGACAGGCGATTTAAATAACTGTGCAGCTTGACAGTTCCACAGGCTTTATCCCCCTTATATGAGCATTCACATTTACTCTTAAAAATCGTAAGTCACGTGCTGCAGAAAAGTAACCTCACTCTAGCGAAAATAGGGTCTGTTTGAACTTAGCACTGAGTTCAAATGACGCTACTGGGATTCGGGGTTCTCCCATGTGTGAATCACCTCCTGCACCCTTACCCCCTACTGCCAAAAATAGGATCTGATGGAAATGGGGCTGGACTCCTGGATTGGGGTCCTAATGCCATTTTGGGTAAGGCAGGGAGTCTCCACAAGTATACGAAAATCCAGGCCATACTGTACCAGGTCTCCATACATTCTATATAGGAGGCATGCAATTTACAATCATGGTTAGTCCATCGGCAAATATGAGCTCATTCCACTTTTTATTAATCATTTGAATACTGGTAGTTATATATAATTCTCTAGCTCCCAGGAGGGCTTCAGGAATTCAGCACTGTAATGCTGAAAAATCCCCAGGCATGAAGAGATGTCAAGCCTTTAATCATGCTACATTCATTAGTAAGCATTATAAAATCTCTGTATTAATGAAACATTTTTTATTCTGCTCTTCTTGCCCTTTTAAACTTTTCTTGCATTTTTATTTTCTAGTTATTTTTATTTACATTTTTTCCAATTATTTTCCTTCTTTTTGTAACAAGAGTTTGATAATTTTACACGTTTTCTATAATGCTACACCATTCCCTTTTTGACCTAGGCACATTAAAGCAACTTGGACTCACTAGCTAACCATGTTTAAGCTAATTCAAGATCAACGTTTGACTTATCACAATATTGGGAGGACTAGGTCAAATTTTGATACCATTTTTGGGCTGTGATTTGGGCAGCCACTCAGAACCCATTAGTCATGGGCGTTGGTCAGCAGGGAAACTATATTCATAAAGATTCATTGTGATGCTGGAAGTGGTATATGAACAGGGATGTAACATGTTCATCAATAGACTATATGAATGCATTCCCACCACTTTTGATATCACTAGGGATTGGATGTCCCAATTTCTTGAACAATACAAATCAGGCATGATTTAGTTGTAGCTGCTGTCTATCAAGATTAATGGTAGAAATTGAAAACAAGATAACATGCATGTGCTTCAGCATTTTCCCTGTGTTGGCAAAAGCAAAAAGACACATTTCATAGGCCAGATGCATCAGAATGCAAAATGCTATTGATTTAGCTGTTTAAACCTTTACAACTAAAATCTAAATGTTTCTATTCCAAAATTTAGTATATTGAATTTATTTTGCTTTCCCTTCCAGTGAATGAACACAGCAAGACTGGATTCATCCTCACTACTGTTCGTTATGATCAGATCATTAAAAATGTGGCCTGAGTCATCCATTTCCATAATGTGTTCCTACAGCATTCTTTGAACCAGAGACCATTCATTGCAAGGTTCACCTTGGACAATATTTTTTTTTAACCCTGCTGAGCTATATACTGTTGAGAATGAATAAATATATTAATTATAAATCATCATCTGTATGGAAAGAGCCATTGATTAGAAATTTATTGATGCCTGGCTCCTAGTGCAAAGGCAACAATGCAATGAATGCTCAATCTGAAAGCCTGAATTTTGGCCTTGGACCAACTCTAAACGAGATCGGATAGCTATGAATACCTATCATGCCTCTACAGGAATCAATTTTGCGCTGCCTTCTTCATGCCAGCAGCCTCAGGTAAGTGGCGGAGTTGATAACACTAGGATCAGGGGCATTCAAAGTCAGCAGGACCCTCAGGAGTGCTGTCAAGCCAGGAGGAATGGCCCTGCTCCTTCTCCTCCGTATATACTCTTTAGATGATGGACATTTGCAGAACCACAACCACACTAACAAAACATCAGAGGGGCAGACCCATTGTCTAATTCATTCAGAGTGGTTCAACTTCCAGAGAGTTCCTAAAGTGGCATTAAACTCCACATTAAAATATGAAAGAAGCTCAGTGTGAGTTTTAAGTGATCGCCCCAGACACCTGAAGCATGGGTCAACCTTGTGCTTAGGTCACAGAGTATTAGTCCTTGAAATGAGTGCTTGTTATACCCATTTTATGTCTGTAAAACAAATGGAACAATAGCCAATTTATCAGGTCTCAAAAAAATTGTTCTCTTTTGATACTTTTTACAGAAAAAGTGTTTTGGAAAATTTTCTCTCAAATGTCATCAGTGTTAAAGTGTATAGGTTGAGTCCTAAAAGTAGAATCTGTGCTTGGAAAGCAACCACAGTGAGATGGGCAGTTTTACTAGTGGTGGAGCTTGTTGACTCATCCAGCAATCATTAGAGCCATACAGGGGAAACATGCCTCAGTCGGTCCATGAAACCTAATAAGAGATACCAAGAAATAATCTTTGAACACTTCACAACTAGACCTCTGAAAGAGAAAAAGCAGCTCCATCGGCTTTGCTAAGTTGATAGACAGGGAGACAAATTTTTGTCTGGATTTGGAGACATGTTTCGAAACATGAATGGCCACATTTTGATTTTTTTTTTGGAGGAAACCTGCATTTCCTCAGTATTCCTGACCCCATGCCATTTTACTCTGGCCTTTTTGTGGGTCAGGAATACTCAGTGTGCAAAGCATATGACTGCCCCACCCCTACTAAGGTCAGGTTCCCCATTTTAAATGGGGGACAAAAATCAGATTTCCCCCCACACATGGTTTTATTACGGTGGTGTGGGGCTTTGGAAGGCCATTAAAAGCACACAAGGTTTGGGAGTTTGTGAAGAAAATGGAAAACCTGTTGAGGAGTTAAGAATATTCTGAAAAGTCAATGTGAAAAGTTTTGGTACCTTCAAATGTCACTATTTAGCATTATACTGTAATATAGATATGTTTTTCATGCAGTGGTTCATCATAGTGATCTGTCCTGCAAAGGTAAGTTGACCCTTATGTTGGCCAGCATTGTGCACTTGCTCACATGCATCATAGCACTTCTCCAATGGAGAAAGTAGCACAATGTATTTTAAAAATGTAAAAAAATTGTGCTCTGCTTTCATGTTTTAATTGATCTGATTTAATTGGACTGGTAAATCTGGCTGTTTTAAAAAAAAAATCCCTGGGTGGGATTTTCCGTCCCCACTATGAGTGTGTTCCCCCGCAGCAGATGTGGTGAGCCAGCCAAAAGTCCATTGGCTTCGATGGGACCGGAAAAACCCGATAGCAGGCAGAGCCAGAATTTGCTTCTGAAAGTAAAAAAGCGGTCTACACCTGCTTCCCCTCCATTCATTGATAGGCACTTGGCTTTGAAATTGAAATGGATATCTGTTCTGTCAGTGGAGCTAGAAACTTTTGTTATGACAGCTATTCTATTATGAATGCTTGGCTGGGTTTCAAAAGCTTCAGCTCAGCAGGTGGTCACATTGATCCAAGAAATATTAAAATTTTACAAGCCTATAACAACATATGATGTCTTGATGTGGTTTCTTGTTTGTTTACAACATGTATAAGCACTTGAAGGATTATAGCTGTTTCCCCCCTTAATCTTTTGGTCCTCAGGGGCATAAAGGTGATGTGGGGTGGAATGGAGAATTTGAGGGGGCATCAGAGAATGTGAGATAGCATGGGGTGGCAAAGAGTGTGATGGGGGTGAGGGTTGAGCTTTGGGGAGCCTTCAAACAATTTTGCGAGCTAGGCTGCTGTGTTGGAGAACTGAGGCGGGCCTTCTAATTGGCACGCCTCCCCACCCACACTCCACACACACTCCATTCCAGCTTGCAAAATGCACTGTGAACCTGACCCCATGTGAAAAGATGAAAATACCACATAAAGTCACACATGGGTTGGGGATGCATTTTAGTGATTTGAAAGTGAAAGTGCACATGTCAGGTTTTCTTGAGTCCAGATGAAAATTCAGCCCAGGAGCTTAGTATTATTAGGCCTATCTGGTCTTTTTTGTTTTAAATTGTGATGCTTGTTAGTCCTTTTTTTCCTTATCCGGTCTGATCTTTAAATTATGGTTCAAGTAAGATGATTTGATTATCTTAGGTGATCTCTTACACCGGGAGCTTACTGATATGTGTAGTATTGCTAGCCTGTTAGAGATTGCCATTTTTGCAACAGAAGGCATTTGCATTATAGAGGATTACATAGGATATATGACACAGAAACAGGCCATTTGATCCAACCAGTCTATGTCGGTGTTTATGCTCCACCCAAGATTCCTGCCATCTTTTCTCATCTACCATTGTAACCATCATTCTCTTCCTCATATGTTTGTCAGTTTCCCCCTAAATAGATCTATACTATTCACTTCAACTACTCACTGTGGTAGTGAGTTCCACATTCTCACCACTCTTTAGGAGGAAGAATTTCTTCTGAAGTCCCTATAGGATTTTTTGGTGACCATCTTATATTGATGGCCTCCACTTAAGTTGTTTTCCACAAGAGGAAACATTCTCTCTGTTTTCATTTTATCAAAGCCTTTCATAATTTAAAGACCTCAACTAGGCCACCCCCTGATCTTTTTTCTCAAGATAGAAGTGGCCCAGCCTGCCTATAGTAATTATAATTTTGATAAACGTAGGACTGTAGCTTTAACAATAATTCTGTGTTGTAAGATCACATGACCTGTGTAAGCCAGTCAGTTGGTAGCGTGGGGAGTTCTTTAATTATAGAGCTTGATGTACAGATGTGGCTGCTGCTGCTGCCTTGTAAATAAAGTTCAATGTTTCCACAAGAAAAGTTGCCTGGAAAATCAACTCTATAACAAACTGGTAATGAGGATAAATCAGATCCAGTCCTGTTCCTCGCCCAGCAATTGTGAGTATCTAAGATAATTAAAAGAAAGGAAGATATACTCATCTGAGATGTCACAATTGGCAGAATCAATCCCTTTAAGCCATCCACAGAGAATTGCTCTCAATATTAGAATACCCTGGGTTCTACTGTCAAGCCAAAAAAATCACGGGGGAGGAAAAGAGGAGAGCAATTCTCCTAAATATTTGTGGGAGCAAGACCTACAATCTAATTCAAAGTTTGACTGCCCCAGTGCCCCTGATTTGAAGACCTTCAGTGAATTGGTAGACCTAGATAAGGGATATTTTTCAACCCAAACCCTCAGTCACAATGCAGAGATTTACGTTCAATTCATGGAATAGAGTCCCAGGGGAGACCATTGCTACTTAATTGGTGAAATTAAAGCAACTAACAGAATATTGTGATTTCGGTGAAACCCTAAATGATATGCTCAGGGATCATTTGGTCTGTGGTGTGCAAGATGATGCTCTTCAGCCAAGATTGTTGGCTGAAGTGGATCTTGATTTTAAGAAGGTGTTGGAAATAGCACTTGCAATGGAAAGCACTGTAAGGGATTCACAGGCTATTCAAGGTGCATAAAATGGTGCCGTTTTCCAAGTGGGGTGGGAACAGTCAGCTGAGAGTAGCACGAGAAGCTAGTGGTCCACCGCAAAGCAGGAAACAGTCCTGGCTACCTAAAAATTTAGAGGAAACAGCTCAGCAGCAAATTCAAAAACTAATTGTTCTTGCTGTGGAAACAATCATACTCCTAAAGATTGCTGATTTAAAGGGGTGGAGTGCTATTTTTGCCATAAAAGAGGGTATATATTGAAGAATTGCAAAGCAAGATTAAGACAGGCTTCCAGGCAACAAACAAAGTCAAATGAAGTGTATAATGTGGACGAACCAAAGCAACCAAATCTAATATTTATTCCTTATTTAATGTAAAAGTAAGGAAGGCAGAGCCAATCACTTTCACTTTACAGGTGAATGGGAAAACCCTTAAAAATGGAAATAAACACTGGTGCTTTTGCCATTGTAGTAGGAGAGCACTACTTCAGATATTTAAATTTGGAACAAACTTCTGCTAAATTGAAAACCTAAACTGGCAAAGCAATCCAAGTTAAGGGTATTATCACTGTCCCTGTTTATTATAAACACCAAAGAGCACAATTTCCAGTGATGGTGGTAGAAGGTGAAGGACCAAGTCTTCTAGGTCATGATTGGTTGAAAGAGATTAAATTAAATTGGTCTGAAATCTTCCTGTTGTGAGTAGGAGGACTGCCAGAGCCGCTAAAAAAAATGGCACCGTCTTCTGGGATGAACTGGGGAGAATCAAATGCCTACAGGCCTATATTTACATTGACTCAGAAGCAACTCCTTGTTTCTTGAAAGCAAGACCAGTGCCATGTGCTCTGAGAGAGAAGGTTGACACTGAGCTGAACCGGCTATAGAGGCTGAGTGTCATAAAAACAGTTCAGTTCTCAGAGTGGGCAGCGCCTATAGTCCCTGTCCTAAGACCAGATCAGACCATCCGGATCTGTGAGGACTATAAGCTAACAGTCAACAAAGCTGCCAAGCTGGACACGTACCCTATTTCCAAGATTGAAGATATCTATGCTAATTTAGCAGGAGGACCAACATATACCAAGCTAGATATGAGTCATACATATCAGCAACTGGAACTGGATGATGCCTCCAGAGAATTTGTGACTATAAACACCCATAAAGGGTTATACCAATATACACGCCTGCCCTTCGGTGTTTCTTCAGCCTGTGCCATTTTCCAGAGGACGATGGAGAGCTTGCTACAAGGACCATCTCAAGTTGTGGTTTACTTGGACCATGTACTAATGACTGGATTTACAGAAATGGAACACTATGCTAATCTGGAGGAAGTCCTGAAATGATTTTTTAGAAGCAGGAGTGCACTTAAAGAAAGAAAAGTGTACTTTTCAGGCAAGTGAAGTAATTTATTTGGGCCAGCGGGTAGATGCCAAAGGGTTATGCCCTGTTGAAGAGAAAGTTAAAGCTATCAAGGAGGCACCTTCACCTAAGAATGTTTTTTTTCCCATTTATTCACGGGATGTGGGCTTTGCTGGCTGGGCCAGCATTTATTGCCCATCCTAGCTGCCCTTGAGAAGGGTTGATGAGCTGCCTCCTTGAACCGCTGTAGTCCATGTGGTGTAGGTACATCCACAGTGCTGTTAAGAAGGGAGTTCCAAGACTTTGCCCCAGTGACAGTGAAGGAACGGTGATATATTTCCAAGTCAGGGTGGTGAGTGACTTGAAGGGGAACTTCCAGGTGGCGGTGTTCCCATGTGTCTGCTGCCTCTGTCCTTCTAGATGGTAGTAGTCGTGGGTTTGGAAGATGCTGCTGAAGAAGCCTTGGTGACTTCTTGCAGTGCATCTTGTAGATGGTATACACTGCTGCTATTGTGCGTCGGTAGTGGAGGGAGTGAATCTTTGTGGATATGGTGCCACTCAAGCGGGCTGCTTTATCCTGGATGGTGTCAAGCTTCTTCAGGGTTTGGGAGCTGCACTCATCCAGGCAAGTGGGGAGTATTCCATCACATTCCTGATTTGTGCCTTGTAGAGGACGGACAGGCTTTGGGGAGACAGGAGGTGAGTTACTCGGCACACGATTCCTAGCCTCTGACCTGCTCTTGTATCCATAGTATTTATATGGCTAGTCCAGTTCAGTTTCTGGTCAATGGTAACCCCCAAGATGTTGATATTAGGTGATTCAGTGATGGTAATGCCATCAAACATCAAGGGGTGATGGTTGGATTCTTTCTTGTTGGAGATGGTCATTGCCTGACACCTGTGTGGTGTGAATATTACTTGCTACTTGTCAGCCCAAGCCTAGATATTGTCCAGGCCTTGCTGCATTTGGACATGGACTGCTTCAGTATCTGAGGAGTCACAAATGGTGCTGAACATCGCGTAATCATCAGTGAACATCCCTACTTCTGACCTTATGATGTAAGGAAGGTCACTAGTGAAGCAGCTGAAGATGGTTGGGCCTAGGACACTACTCTAAGGAACTCCTGCAGTGATGTCCTGGAACTGAGATGGCTGACCTCCAACAACCACAACCATCTTCCTTTGTGCTAGCTATGACTCCAGCCAGTGGAGAGTTTTCCCCCTGATTCCCATTAATTCCAGTTTTGCTCGGGCTCCTTGATGCCACACTCTGTCAAATGCGGCCTTGATGTCAAGGGCAGTCACTCTCACCTCACCTCGGGAGTTCAGCTTTTTTGTCCATGTTTGAACCAAGGCTATAATGAGGTCAGGAGCTGAGGGACGTCAATGAGGAGGTTATTGCTAAGCAAGTGTCACTTGATAGCACTGTTGATGACCCCTTCCATTACTTTACTGATGATGGAGAGTAGAGGTGAGGGGGCAGTAATTGGCCGGATTGGATTTATCCTGCTTTTTGTGTACAGGGAATACCTGGGCAATTTTCCATATAGCCGGGTAAATGCCAGTGTTGTAGCTGTACTGGAACAGTTTGGCTCGGGGTGCGGCAAGTTCTGGAGCACAAATCTTCAGTACTATGGCTGGAATATTGCAGTGCCTTCAGCTGTTTCTTGATATCATGTGGAGTGAATCAAATTGGCTGAAGGCTGGCATCTGTGATGCTGAGGACCTCTGGAGGAGGCCGAGATGGATCATCCACTCAGCACTTCTGGCTGAAGCTTTTTGCGAATGCTTTAACCTTATCTCTTGCACTGATGAGCTGGACTCCTCCATCATTGAAGATGGGGAGATTTGTGGAGCCCCCTCCTCCAATGAATTGTTTAATTGTCCACCATCATTTACAAATGAATGTGGCAGGACTGAAGGGCTTAGATATGATCTGTTGGTTGTGGGATCGCTTAGCTCTGACTATCACTCGCTGCTTATGCTGTTTGGCATGCAAGTAGTCCTGTGTTATAGCTTCACCACCTTCACCATTTTTAGATATGACTGGTGCTGCTCCTGGCATGCCCTCCTGCACTCTTCATTGAACCAGGGTTGATCCCCTGGCTTGGTGATTATTGTAGAGTGGGGGATATGCTGGGCCATGAGGTTACAGATTGTGTTCGAGTACAATTCTGCTGCTACTGATGGCCCACAGCGCCTCATGGATGCCCAGTCTTGAGTTACTAGATCTGTTCGAAATCTATCCCATTTAGCACGGTGATAGTGCCACACAACACGATGGAGGGTATCCTCAATGTGAAGGTGGGACTTTGTCTCCACAATGACTGTGTGGTGGTCACTCCTACCAATACTGTCATGGACAGATGCATAAAAGGCAGGTTAGTGAGGATGTTTTTCCCTCTTGTTGGTTCCCTCACCACCTGCCGCAGACCCAGTCTAGCAGCTATGTCATTTAGGTCTCGGCCAGCTCGGTCAGTAGTGGTGCTACCAAGCCACTCTTGGCAATGGACAGTGAAGTCCCCCACCTAGAGTATATTCTGTGCCCTTGCCACCCTCAGTGCTTCCTCCAAGTAGTGTTCAACATGGAGGAGCACTGATTCATCAGCTGAGGGAGAGCAGTATGTGGTAATAATTTTTTATGCCCATGTTTGACCTGAAGCCATGAGACTTCATGGGGTCCAGAGTCAATGTTGAGGAATCCCAGGGCAACCCCCTCCCAACTGTTTGCTGCTGTGCCACCACCTTTGCTGTGTCTGTCCTGCCGGTGGGACAGGACATATCCAGGGATGGTGATGGTGGTGTCTGGGACATTATCTGTAAGGTATGATTTCATGAGGATGTCTATGACAGGCTGTTGCTTGGCTAGTCTGTGAGACAGCTCTCCCAATTTTGGCACTAGCCTCCAGATGTTAGAAAGGAGGACTTTGCAGGGCCAACTGGGGTGTGTTTGCCATTGTTGTATTCGGTGCCCAGGTCAATGCCAGGCCTGTCTAGTTTCACTTTGTAGTGGTTGTAGGCCATTTCAGAGGGCATTTGAGAGTCAACCACCTTACTGTGGGCCTGGAGTCACATGTAGGCCAGACCAGGTAAGGACAAGAGATTTCCTTCCCTAAAGGGCATTAGTATTTACAACAATCAACAATGGTTCCATGGTTATTATTATTAGACATGGGCTGGGTCACTAGATATTAGACTGGGTCATTAGATTTTTAATTACAGATTCGAACCCGGGTTCCCAGAACATTACGCTGCGTTTCTGGATTACTAGCGACAATACCACTACGCCATCGCCTAATGTTTCTGAGCTTAAGTCATTCTTAGGGATGGTAAATTATTATGGTCAATTGCTACCCAACTTATCAACGGTTCTAGCCCCTCTTCAAATTTGTTAGTGCACTACAACCCGAGAAAGGAATTGGTGCTAACCTGCGATGTGTCCCCCTATGGAGTGGGAGCATTACTATTGCACAAGATGGATGAAGGTACAGAGAGGCCAATAGGATATGCATCCAGGACACTTCCAACAGCCAAAAAAGGATATTCACAAACCAAGAAAGAAGGATTGTCGATTATTTTTGGAGTTAATAAATTCCATCAATACATACATGGCCGACACTTCATGATAGTATCAGACCACAAACCACTCTTGGGTCTGTTTAATGGAGCAAAGGTTATCCCTCCTATTGCTTCTACATGGGTTCAAAGATGGGCCTAATTTTATCTGCATATGAATACACTTTCGTGCAAAGACAGGGATGCATATAGCCAATGCTGATGCCCTAAGTCGCCTTCCTTTGTAGGAGAGCAATGAACATGCCCCAATTCCCCAAGAGATCATATTAGCGATGAGTTTCATGGGTTCCTCACCAGTCTGCAAAAAGCAGGTAAGAAACTGGACGAATCGTGATCCAGTCCTGTCGAGAATGAGAGGCCATGTGCAGAATTTTGCCCTCATCGGGTAGGCTCAGCAGGGGTGGGCGGGAACGGTCGGGAAGCTGACCACAGCCCGCGATCGCGGCCAGACTGCGATTTCACGCTGGCGGGCCAAATTAAGTCCTGTCCAGCATGAAACACATGCTGCAGCGCTGCCTGTGTTGTGGGGGGAGAAGGGTGAGCGCCAACTTAATGCATGCGTGCAGGTGCGTGCCGGTACAGAGTTGCCTCTGGGAAATGAACAGTTTTGAAAATGAAAAATAAAGCACTGTAAGATGTGAAAAAACATGTCTTCTGATGAGCAGCGACATGTTAGAAATAAGTATGATTTTTTTTTAAATAGCGGATCAAAACCTCATCCCGCTCATGGATGAGGTTTCACAAAAAATGGGGAAAGGCCGCCTGGCATTTTCGCCTGCCCACAAACCGTAAGGTTGGATGGACAGCGAAAAATTTAAATTAATTGGACATGTCAATGGCCTTAATAGGCCTTTCAATTGTCGGTGGGCGTGCTGCCAACTCCTGCGCATGCCCGCCGGCTGAAATATCGCATGTCATTCTACACTCGTTTGGGTCGGGCTCACACCCGCCCAACGAGCGAAAAGTTCTGCCCCAGGTGTTAAACGGATGGTCCCAGGAACCAGTCCCTGATGAATTGAAGCCATTTTTCACTTGAAGAAATGAATTGAGCAGTCAAGATGATATCCTGTTATGGGGTGCATGAGTAGTTGTTCCTTCACCAGGAAGGGAACCACTCTTAGTAGAGTTATACAGTGCCCATCCAGGAATCTCAACAATGAAGATGATCGTGTGAAGTTGTACTTGGTGGCTGGGAACAGACGATGATATTGAGAAGATGGTTAAACTCTGTCCATAATGACAACAACTACGGAAGTTGCCGGTGGCAGCCCCATTATACCCATGGGAGTGGCCGGCTAGGCCCTGGGCGAGATTGCACATAGATGACATCGGTAATTTCCTTGGAACTATGATTCTACTGATTATAGATGTTCATTCCAGTGGTTAGACATATATGAGATTAAGTCGCCAACGTCAGGCGCCACTATAGAAAAATTGCACCAAAGCTTTTCTATCCATGGATTGTCAGAAGTAATCATCGCAGATAATAGTACTGCGTTTACTAGCACTGAATTTCAAAGATTTTTCAGCCTAAATGGTATCAAACATGTGAAGACTGCACCGTACCATCCGTCATCTAACAGACTGGCAGAAAGAGCAGTACAAACTTTTAAGGCGGGAATGAAAAAGTTAACAGGTGAATCATTGGAAGCTAAACTTGCTCGCTTCCTATTTCACTACAGAACAACCCCTCATACTACTACAGGTCCAACACCTGCAGAGTTACTGATGAGGCGCCATCTTCAAACAAGACTAAGCCTGATACTTCCCAATTTGGTGGGGAAGGTGGAGAAAAATCAAGAGAGCCAAAAGGCGACTCATGGTTTGCATAGCCATGAGCAACAATTTACTGCTGGTGAAGTAGTATATGTAAGGAATTTCGTTGGTGGGCCAAAGTGATTACCTGGTAAAGTAAGCCCTGTGACTGGACCTTGTCGTACCACGTGGAAGTGGAGGGTTGGAACCCCCGCAAACACGTGGATCATTTAAGAAGAAGGGAGATACCCCAACAAAACGATGCTCCACCTGTAACCATTGCTGAACCTGTGGTTCCTATTGAAGTTGTTTAACCAAGGATAGGCATGCCAGATGCCTCTGTCGGAATGGATGACACTGAACTGCCTGTGCCTAATGAGGTACCTGATGCTGATGTGGTTCCTGCAAAAGTTTCAGAGACTGTGAAGCTACGATGTTCCACATGGATCGGGAAACCACCTGAAAGATTGAACTTCTCATTTCATGACCTGTGTGAATATTGTAATGTCATGAGATAAATATCCTTGTAAATACAGGAAAGTTGAAGGGGGAGGGGATATAGTAATTATAGTTTTGATAAATGTAGGACTGTAGCTTTAAGAATACTTCTGTGATGTAAGATCACATAATCTGTGTAAAGCAATCAGTTGGTAGCAGAGGGCCCCTCTAGAAGGGAGCTATTCTTTAGTTGTGGAGATTAATGTACACATGTAGCTGCTGCTGCCTTGTAAATAAAGGTCAATGTTCCCACCAAGAAAAGTTGCCAGGAAAATCAACTCTATAACACTGTCAATCCTTTCCTTCTATGCATTCCTCGTATTTTTTTTTTTGGATGGCAGAATTCTTCCTTCCAATGGAGGTATTTTGTTTTGGATTTCCAGCATCTACAGTTTTTTGCTTTTATCAAGGTATTTTGCGGGTTGGGGGAGGTTGGGATGACCAGGCAAATATGAAAGATTTTGAAGATAAGAAGAAACAACACAGATTACCTCATTTCCAGAGAAAGCCCACAATACACTACTAATGCAATGGTATAAATCTTCATCAAAAAAAAGAAGCCCCACATTAGTTAAGGTGACTAATGATATGAGATATTATGCTACAGTGTTTTAGACAGAAATCTTTCCCCCTGGGAGCTGGGTTTAAACCCAACTCAGTGTGACAGCATAGACTTTGTTTTCATCTGCTTAATATATGCGAACTTTCCTTTATCTACAGGATTTATGAATTTCAGTAACCTCGATGTACTTCCTGGTGAGTAAAACTGTCCTTAAATTAGCAATCACAGGGTGACAAGTTTGAGAAATAGCACATACTATGCTAATATAATGGGCAATACCTTTTTGAGATCAGGGCAGGCACATTGCTAGGGCAAAGTCTTAATCTGTGTCTAACTGACCTGGTAGTGCTTGATGCTAACATTGGGCGTCTGAAATGGAAACTGTTCCACATCTCAGCACAAACATCCCTCACCTTGATTCATACACAAAAAAAGTGATAAATGATAGTTAAGTTGTCCAGCCACACACATTCATCATGATACAGAAAGCTTTCAATTCCCCCCCTTGATAAATGATACTAACACGGTAAACTCACTAATGCTACAATCAAATGAAATGCAGGTCGAGGAATTGGTGCTATGGTGTTATCATCCTATCTCCATTGTGTATGGCTTTCAGATGTGAGAACAGGATTTGTGAATTTGTCCTTTGAGCATCTGACATCTTCAGCCATGAATTGATGGATGATGCATGTTATCAAATGTACCCTGTTTAACATTCTGAAAGTATGGGGTAGGGTAAATAGGAAAAAAATGTTTCCAGCAGTTGAGGGGTCTAGAAAAAGGGTCCATATATATAAAATCAAATGTAAGAGATTTAGGAAAGAAAATGGAAGAGTATTTTTGAGCCAAACAGTCTTGAAGCTGAAAAATGCAATACAAGAGTTAGTGATTGAAGCAGAGACAAGACCTGGATTTTCATCCTTGAGGTAGGTAGCAGGTGTCAGAAAAAATCCTGTTTTGGTGCACCCACCTCGGGACAAAGTGCCTGCCAGGCTGGGATTTTCATTGTGGCAGGTGGGGGGTGGGGAGCAGGTGTGGGCTGAAGTTGGGCCAGCCAAACTGGGAAAAAGGTCAGAGGCAGCCACAGTAGCTGTCAAGTGTCGAGGTGGATTATTTAAAAACTCGCCTTTATGCGGTGGAACTTTGCCCTAGTTAAAATAAAAACAGAAAGGCCCTCCAGCCCTCACCCCCGACAGCCCCTCACCCCCCACACACTCCCCATGCCCCATCCATGCCAACTCATTCCCTCCACCCACCCCCTATAGCCTTTCATGCTCCCCATGCCAAGATATGCCACCAAACAACCTCTATGTCCCCATGCCAATGTATTCCCTCAAATGGAGCCTCACACCCCATGTCCGCTGCCCAAATAACATTTATGGCCCCTCATTTCTCATGCCAATTATGCGCCCCAAACAAACCTAATGACCCCTCATATATCCCCATGCCAAGGTATAACCCCTCAAACAACCCCAATGGCCTCTCATCCCCTCCCATGCCAGGTATGTCCTCCCAAACATCCCCTTGGCTTCTCAACCCTCTATACCAAGCTATGCCCCTCCACCCAGCTCCCCATAGTCCTTCAAGCCTCCTATTCCAAACTATGGCACTTCCATATCCATTGACCTACTATATAATATATAGAATCAATGAACACTATAGTGACAATAAGATATGCAAAAAAAAAGCTTTAAAAAACAGTCAAGCATTCATAACTTTCCACCATGTTAACAAATTCCTTTCACTGCAGAGAAATAAAGTGTCAATCATCCGGACTCTTTAAAGTTTAAGTAGTTGAATCTGCGAGAACTTGAAGCCTCTTAACCTTCTGTAAATAAACATTGTGAAACTGACAGCATAAATTAGAGAGCCAGAGCTGTCGATCAGCAATGTTTTCTCTGGAGATCTGGTGTTTGAACAGTCTAATGAATTTCTGGGCTCTCAGCCAAGCTTCATTATGCATTCTTGACTGAGGGCCCAGGCACTGCTATTAGTGTAAAAATGACCCAGCAACTTGTGATAAGGAAGGGGTCCCTCAAGAATTGTGAATCACAATAAGCTGCTGGACAGGTTATATTGGCTCTGCTGTTAGCCTTATGAAAGCAGCAACTTGCTTACAATCTCCTCACAAGTTTCAAGAAATTGCCATGTTTGTTCATTAATTTCTAATTAAACGCACCATAGAAAGTTATGACTTGCACGTGGAAGTGTAAGGATTGTTTAACAATGAGATTTAGGTTTTTCACTGTCATTCAACCTCTCCGGCATGAAAGGCAATTTTTTTAAACTTCGGGCCAGAATATTGCGCTTGTTGGGCGGGCGCGCACCTGACCCGAATGAGTGTAAAATGTCGCGCGATGATGTCGGGCGAGCAACCCAATGTCATTGTACACTCGCACAATATTTTGGTTGTCGGGCCCATGCAGGAGTCGGCAGCGTGCCCACTGACAATTAACAGGCCTATTAAGTACATTAAAGATCTAATTGAATTAAATTTTTCGCTGCCCGTCCAACCTTATGGTTGTCGGGCAGGTGAAAAGGCCAAGCAGCCTTTGGATTTTTTGCGAAACCTCATCCACAGGCGGGATGGGGTTTCGACCCATCATCAAAAAAAAAAATTCAAACTAATATGTCCCTGCTCATGTGACAAAGTCACATGAGGGGACATGTTGTTAACATTTTTAAAATCTTTTTTTATTTTTCAAAATCTTCATCTCCCTGAGGCAGCTCTGTGCCTCTGCACACCTGCACACATGCGCGAACTTGCGAGCTTGCCCTCCTTCCCTCTCACCCCCGCCGAGCCCGCCTGACACGGGCAAGATCCTGGCCCTGGAGTCTCATTCTTTCAGCTAGTAAATTGTTCTTAGAGATTTACATTTTAAATTTAACATTTTTCTATTTATTTATCTTACTTTACCTTTTTGTTTCTTTCAATCCAATATTTTTTCCTCTCTTTTGATAGCTGATACGACTCTAATTCACCCTTTCTCCGTTGTTCCTTGGGTTTTTTCACAATTCTTAAATCTTGTTGATTTACTAGACAGAGTGTTGATTCTGTCGCTCCCTAAGGTGCCATATTCCCCAATCCCTTTGCTGTGCCGTTATCAGCCCACACTTCCAGCAACTTGCTCGGCAAAAAATCTGAGCTGAAGTGCAGTCGGGCACACTGTGAGTTACTAGCTCTGGTATAATCCAGTCCATTAGAAATTACAAGACTTTTCAATGGCATATCTATTACTGATGTTTGCAAAACCAGAAGTAATCTGTATCACTTTGCAGTGGAAAGTGGCATGCAGCAAGAATGTCTCTATATGACATAGAAATTTAAAATTGTAGTCTCTTTGGCAATATTAAAAATATTCTCATCAACAGGCTGAAACTGAGTTCAGCACTGCAAAATGCCACTTTTAGCGGTCGGATTTAGAACTGAAGTGCAGCCATCTTCATGTTAACTACTGTTTGACACTCTGACCCTTACCTGTCTCATTTCAATTAGGACATTTAAGAGTTTCTGGAGACTGAGTATTGCCATGGGTTAGACATCCCCATGAAAGAATAGCTTATCAGCCTTCATTGTGCAGATTCCCACATTAAGAATAATCATTTTGAATGTCAGTGGTTCTCATCTAAATGCAAGTGGAGACTAGGGAACAAGAAAGGTGATGGTGGCAATATGAGATGATTGGAACCAACCTCTAAACAGGTTAAGGATTCACCATTACTCTGTGGGCTGAATTTTGTATTGGAGGTCATGTCCTCTCTGCCCAGAAGGGGACAGACAGCAATGGGGATGAACTAAAATGTAAGTCTGGGGTCTCGCCAGGCTGACAGACATCAGTAACGGGTGAGTGGTCAAGATCGTCAGGACAAGGGGGGATGGGAAACTCAGGGTTGTGGGGGAGAATTACCAAAGGGGGGGCCTCTGATGGGCATGGGGGCCTGAAAAAGAAGCATCCCCTTGCCTGTCCACCAGTCCACCAGATGTCACCAGACAGGCTGGACGCTTGGCACTGGCCTCTCCCGCCATATGTTAAATCACAGTGGTGGCAGGTCATCAATTGACCACTCAATGGTATCAGTTGGCCCACAGGTCAGTGGTCAACCCAATGTCCCCCCTGCCTTTGGTAAAGTCACAGCAGGGGTGGGCAGGAGTGTGTGGTGTCAGGCACAGTTTCACCACCATGGCATCCAATTTTACGGGCCCTTTAGTCTGCTATCCCACCCCTAGGGTGGGGTGCAACATTCCAGCCTACATTCACAAATTTGGATTGCGTAGAACTTTTCTTTTAACTTTTCTAGTGCATTGATGTCCTTCAGAAGGTTGGGTACCAAAAAAAAATGCAGAGTGTAGCAGTGCACATCAACATAAAAGCATGCATTAAGATTTAAGGGATACCTCTTAAATGACCTGTATAAGCACTGTCTAAAAGAACACTTGCAGTGCATAAATTGAGTCATTTTAGGCAGTGACTTTTAAAAGTTATCACATTTGCAGATCTAAGCATTTTACTGTGTGACTTGAGTTTTTGTAAAGCTAGATGAGGCTCTTTGCCTGGTGCTATTAATCTTATAAGACAAAGCAGAGAAGCAATATATTGCCTTAAGTGACTTTCTTTATATTCTGTGAATACATCTCACTATTCTTTAAATATATATCAATAACCTTTTAAAACTATCTGGGCCTTTTTTTCAAAAAATCCACATGTGATAAAAGTTAGATCATGTCTATGCCGCTATGAGTGAATGCATAAAACTATTAGAATCTAAATTTGAACAAAGTTCTGAAGCAATTTTTGGACTATTATCAGGCATATAAAAATGTTTAACAACAAATGCAGGATGGATATATTGTGATCTCATATTGATGAGGAGGAACGTGCTTGGGGAAGTCTTTGCAGCAGTGCAGCATACTAGAGCTTCAATGCACCACCCCAGTGAATGGTAGGATTCAGTTAGTCCCCACAATGCACAAGTGTAGGATTTCCAAATTTCCATCAAGTTTCAAGGAACTTCAAACAGAAGTCAAGGATTTCCTCAGAGAGGAATTTGACACCATAGCACTCTAACAGATCACCACCAGGCTGATTCAAAACGGCCACCATCTGGAGTCATAGAGTTGAAGTTCAATGATAATTTTTTTGTGATTTTAAAATGAAAATAAAATGAAAAAGTAAATAAAAAGGGATTTATTTACTTTTTTAAAGTTGAACATTATTTCATTTTCATATTATTTATGGTGGACAGGAGATTATTTCTAAAATATTAAAAATGAGCCATATTAGACTCAAAATTTTTACAATGCTTCTCTCATTACAGATGCTGCCGGACCTGCTGGGTTTTTCCAGCACTTCTTGTTTTTATTTCACATTTCCAACATCTGCAGTAGTTTGCTTTTACTAAAAATGAGTGGTTCTGGATAAGAAATGCAAGAAAGAATTGTAATGATTAAAGTTGTGCACTCATTAGGAATAAGGGTCCTGAGGTTACATCAGGGTATACTGTGATATACTTATATATTTCTCTGAAAATCTCTCATTGTTATCTAACTAGAAATATGGGGCAGAATTTTCTGTGCCCACTGTCGTTAGGCGTGTTCAGTGGCGTGAGTGGACAATATGGTGAGAAGGCCAAAAATCGGTTTCATAACGTTGAGACCAGTTTGCGATCATCCGCTCAGCCCATCAATGGCGGGCCGCATTACCCGCCGTTGGACATCGGGAACCTCATTGTAATGCATCAGCACATCATTATAAAGCCAGCCTGCCAGAGTCAACTCCCCCACCGCTGGAGCGCCTGCCCACGCCGCCGGGAAAACATGTCAGTGCAGAACACAGCTTAACAACTGTGACGTGCAGAAGTTGGGACTTACCCACCAGGACCTTGCTCACATCGCAGACACCAAGGAGCAGAAGATGCTGGAGCCCGATAGCAACAGCACATTTGATGCACGTTCATGGCATGCTGGGTGGATTTTCACGTACATGACTCTGCTGCGAAGCAGCTCATGGAAGCTGGAAAGTCAACGTTGATGCTCACAACGGATTATGGTTGAGGAGGTGGGAGAGGAAGGTCTAGGATTGACTGGGTGAGGAAGAGGTGTTGGGGGTGTGAGATTGGGATGGGGGAATGAAGGTGTCGGGGGGGGTGAGGTTGGAAGGGGGAATGAAGGTGTTGGGAGGGGGGTGAGGTTGGGAGGGGGGAATGAAGGTGTCGGGGGAGGGAGGTGGGGTGGAATTAAGGTGTTGGGGGTGTAGGGTTGGGAGGGGAGTAATGAAGGTGTTGGGGGAGTGAGGTTGGGAGGGAGGGAACAAAGGTGATGGGGGGTGAGGTTGGGATGAGGGGAATGAAGGTGTCGGGGGGATGATGTTGGGAGGGGGGAAATGAAGTTGCCGTGGGAGTGAGGTTGGGAGGGAAGGAATGAAGGTGATGAGGTGGTGAGGTTGGGAAGGGGGAAATTAAGTTGTCGGGGGATGGGGTTGGGAGGGAGGGAATTAAGGTGATGGGGGGTGAGGTTGGGAGGGGGTAATGAAGTTGTCAGGGGGGTGAGGTTGGGATGGAGGGAATGAAGGTGATGGGGGGGTGAGGTTGAGAGGGGGGTAGTGAAGGTGTCGGGGGGTAAGGTTGGGAGGGGGGAGGGAGCACAGGGAGGAGGGGGTAACAAGGGAGAAAATGGCAACTAGGGAGGTAGGTGTAAGGGGAATGGAATGTGTAAGAGAAGGAATTCAGAATGGGGAAGGAGTGCAGAGAGGGGAGGGAGTAAGGGTGGAGGAAGGAATCAAAAAGGTGGAAGGAGTAAAGTTGGAGGAAGAAGTGGAGTGTGTCTGAGAGAGTCAGGGAGGGGGAAGGAGTAGGGCTGGAGTAAGGCTGGAGCAAGGAGTCAGGAAGGACAAAGGACTAAGGGCGGCAGAAGAAATAATGGTGTCTGAAGGAGTTAGAAAGGGGGAGGGATTAAATTCTGGGTGAGCCCATGGGATGGGAGGGCTAAGAGGGGCGGAATGGGGTTCCAGGGGTAAGGAGTGCAAGGGGTCCAGAGAAGGGGATGTCCAGGTGAACATGCAAGGGAAGGCTCTGATGGGTCCATTAATGCCTCCAGGGGAGTGAACTGAGGGTGGGTGTGAAATGGGGGAAGGGTGAGAATGACAGAGGGCCGAGTAAGGCATTAGGGTGGGAGGGTGAGGGTTTGACCGTAGCAATACAAGGGATGGTGAGGGTGGTTGGCGGGGACTTAGAGGCAGACACAGGCCCTGGAGGTGGGAAGGAGGAGGTTGCGGAGATGAATGTGGATGGGGGTGGGATTATCGGGTAGGAAGGAAACATGCAGCTGGACATCCCCGAAGAAAAAGTGTTGTGGCTGGTAGGTCGCAGGGGGTTGGTGGACGGTGATGCCAGAGGAGGTCAGCAGTGATGGGGGAGAGGAAATGGGTGACTGGGGCAGGGGAAAGACAGGGAAGCTTATGAAAACGCGAATCCAGGCCATGCTGTCTAAATCGAAAGTGAAACAACAGTAATTGTGGGCAAGATCAGGTGCTGCATGGGAGTGTGATCATTGGATGGACAACTGAAAGAGAACCCCAGCAGGAGGTATTAAAAATGCACAGGACATTGAGATGAGTGTGATACATGAAGGATCCGCGAGCGTGGGAGAGTGATTGCATGAGCCTCCGAAAGGCCCTGCCACAAACACACGCGCTTTTTCCTCCAGAATCACTCATGGGCCAGCTACTCTGTCTGCGGTGACAGAGGATGAGGTTGAGGGGCTTACAAGCAAAGCGGACACGGATGGAGAGGACAGTCTCTGTGTTTCCTGAGTGGATGACCCAGGGGTGTCCAGCTGCTGCTCCCCCTCCCTTCAGGTGACTGAGGACTCCAGCCTGACTCCTTGAGGGGAAGGGGCACCTGGAGAGATGTCGAGGTGCCCCATTTCCCTCTTGCGTTGTCACTACAGGAACTCACCCATGGCTCCCACGATGGAGTGCAGGTCTGCACACATTTCCCCGTTCTGCTGGACCAGCATCTCTATGGCGTCCACCATCCTACTCATGGAGACCTCTATACACGCACAGTTGGGGACCACTTCATCAGAAAGTAGGTGGGCACACTCCTCTGACTTGCTTGCCACTCTGTTTAGGGCTTCCAACAGCTTTGCGTGCTGTTCCCCTGCCTTCTGCTGACTCTCCAGTATGAGTTGGAAGGCCAAATCCAGAGGCTCATCATCTGACTCGGACCTCACAGATGCCTGATCCTAGCAGTTCTCCGAGCGCTATGGAGCTCGGCCAAACCTGCCTCCTTCTGCTGTGGACATGTGTCCATGCGGTGACCACCAGATTGTGAACCCGAGCCTGCCCTAGATCTAGGTTCCACCGATGTGTGTCCCTGTGCTAGTGGAATGTGTGGGTAAGCGCTGTGACTGGTCTTCCAGGCTGTTTATTTCCAGTTCTTCAATGGAGGAGGTGACTTCGTGGCTGGAGTGAGGGCCTGGATGGAGCTGAGGAACTGGCTGGCTGAGGGTGTCGGTCACTTGGCAGAGATCCCTGTGAACCAAAGTGGAGATAATCAGTGCATAGCAGCAGAGTCAGAAGCAGAAGAGAGAGCACTCACAGTTGCGTTGAAGGAGGGATGATGTGATGCAGGATCCTCAGATGGGTGTTTGCCGCCAACCTCACCATCACTGCAGGCACGGTCCACATCCTCACCAGTCAGCGCGATGGCACACTCCTTAAAGTGACTAAGGGGCCTAATGTGGGCCTCTCTACCCCGGGTATGGGGCCTCTCCCTGTTGTGAACAGGCTTCTCCTGCATGGAAATAGATGGAGAGAGTGTGAGCAGGACAATGGCACTGCGTGGAATGTTTGTGTGGTGAATGGAGCCATGGACAGGATGATGATGCGAGTTTGTGAGTGTGTGAGTGCGTGAGTTGAGAGTGATGAAAAGACTGAATTACCCTGGTGGAACGGATGAGGCCATTCATCCTGTACCAGCACTGGGCCTGTCCTCTTTTACAGGGCATTGGCGCTGACCACCGCTGCCACCATCTCCCATGCCGGATTGGTGATGCCGCTGCCCCTCCTGTGGCCAGTGCAGGGGTAGAGGACATCATGGCGGGCCTCCACAGTGTCCAAAAGGCACTCGAAGGAGCCGTCACTAAACCTGGCAGCTGCAGTCTTTTTGCCTCTCGGGGCCATCATGTCTTCTGTGCAGCAGCCGCGGGCTGAAAGAACTGAGAGGTGTGCGTGGGGCTGGACTTTAAATTTGGCGCCCAGTGTGATGAAGCATTGAGGTGATGGCGTGGAGTGCGAATGAGACCCCACGGAAATGGCGTGTTTCCCAGGAATGCATAATTAAAGAGGTGGGTTTGGGACAATACAGCGTGAGATATCCCAAAGCTTGAAAGCAATGAAGGAATTTTGAAGTTTATCGCTGTTTTGTGCCAATTTGTGCACAGCAAGCTCCCACTTACAACAATATGAAAATGACCAGATACTCTGTTTTTGTGATGTTGATTAAGGGATAAAGTAGTGTAAACCAGCACTTTATGCATGAAGGTATTGCCCACTGATGCTGTACTATGTAATGCAAGGCCATTGTCTGATGTACTGGGGAAACTTTTATCTGCTCTTTAAAATCTTTACAAAGTCCACCCATTTGACCAAGCTTTTGATCTCTTTTCTTAATGTTTTTCTTGACAGCTGATTTCCTCATGCCTGTCTGTGCACTGAGTCCTTTTAATGTTAAATGAATTAAATGAATAGAAGTTGTTGGGATACTCATTGGCATGTGGTTCAGGTTTGGTGGTGTCATCAGAGTCTGGAGCTGGGATTTTAGTTAAATGAGGCTTGGATGGGGGTGGGTAGTTATTTAAAGCCACCCCTTGGGCCAATATGCCAGCTTTCCTATTCAAAGTTAAAAAGGCTCTCTCAAGAGCTGCAGGAGGCAACCCATCTGAACTGAAGCCCTCATCACCATCTGTTGCCATCTCAGGCCTTTCATGAAGCACACATTGCACCGGAGCAGGAGGGAAGGCAGAGTTGGTTATAGCTAATCCTCCTTGGACAGGTACAGGGTGGAGATGCAGGGCCTCAGAAGTCATATCACAGGTGGTTTTACCTGGAGAACCAGAGTGAGATGTGTGCTGAAGAAGCTTGACACCACCCAAGATAAAACATTTTATTGGCACCCCATCAGCCATCTTCACTCCCTCCACCACCAGCAATGTGTACCATTTACAGGATGCACTGCAGCAACTCACCAAGCCTCCTTTAACAAAACCTTCCAAACCTGTGACCTCTACCACCTAGAAGGACAAGGGCAGCAGATGTATGAGAACACCAGCACTTTCAAGTTCTCCTCCAAGCCACACACCATCCTGACTTGGAACTATATTGCTGTTCCTTCGCTGTCACTGTATCAGAACCCTGGAACTCCCTTCTTAGCAGCACTGTGGGTGTACCTGCCCCAGATTCAGTTCAAGAAGGTGGCTCAACAGCACCTTCTCAAGGGCAACTATGGATGGGAAAAAAGTGCTGGCCTTGCCAGCTATGCCCACATCCCATGAAAGAATAAAAAAACAAGCGTAGCCTCACTCAGAGCAGATACAGGAACAATGCACTGACATGCCCTTGATTGTTAGAGGGAACCACCAGCTGAGGTTCAGCTGTCATCCATGGCTCTCCATGAGGAGCTCATGCACTCAAAGGACATTGTGGAGCACATGAGATGAATGGATTTCTCCATTCTCATCACATGAGCCTGCAGTGCCTCAGGTAACTCCGACATGTAGGCACACATCTCACACTGGTTCTCCAGGGACAGCTGCCAGTTTTGTGACTCCTGAAGCATTGATGAGCAGCCTGTCCTCCATCCTCTGGTCACAGCTAACTCTGCCTCCCCCATGTCCTCCTGTTCCAATGTGATGTGTGCTTTACCCTGTGCCCCTAATACTGCATGTGGATGCTATGAGGTGCAAGTGTCTGCACTGTTGGAGGGTTGTCAAGAAAGAATGATGGTACAGGCTCTAAGGTCCCTTTATCTCCTGACTCATCCAGAACTTGTTGCTGTGTGTCACCTCCTCACCCTTTGCAGTTGGCCCTTTGGGAGACATAAGAGAGGGTGGTCAGGAGAAATCAGCACAATCAACAGTTGCTTCTGCTGCAAGAAATGAAATGACAGCTTATGCATTGACAGCTCATTGTATGGGAAGGATTGCCATGTATCCCCTGAACCTGGAGGTTTTGAGATCTTTTCACCCTGCCTATGTTGAGCTCCAAACTCCTGATTGCCACTCTGACCAGGTCAAGGGCTAGCTCCTCGAAATGCATCAGTGACTAGAACTGGGGGTCCCCACCATCCAAATGTACCCTCTCACATTCATGCTTTTTTGCCTTGTGAGGTGAAGAAAGATGCTTATAGGACAGCGCCTTCTCCCTCATCACACAGCTTTACATTCATAAGATGATGTCTACAGTGCAAATGCACTCAGATAATGAATTATGTTTATGGGTCATCAGTACATCTCTTCTATGGTCTGGAGAACTCTATGACCCATTGGATGCCCCACATTTTGCATTCTGATGACTGTTAACCAGGTGATATGCCATTTGAGTCGACTTTTGGACTCACCTATCCTTACCTAACAATGTCATTGAAATGTTTCCTGCACCAGACCAACTCCTCCTCACCACTCCTCTGCTGCTGACCTCATGACCCACATCCTCTTGTTCAGACTCTCATGCTGCTGGAAGGGAACATGATACTTCTCTGTTCAGTTCCTGCCTCCGCGGCACCTGAAATAAGGCATTAGAAAAACCGGGGGCTGCCCTGGCATGGGGGCCTTCCCTACCCATGGCCCTTGCTCAGCTTCTCCTTCCGTTATGAAGATGAACAGCAACCACAGCAATTGCTGCCACTCATTCTTTAAATTGGTCCCACTGCTTTCTGTGTCCTTCCTCCTTCCTATATCCGCCACTGTTAACTAGGTGGTGAACATCACTCTGGACGAATTAACTGGATTTCCAATTTTTTTTATTCTTTCATATGACGTGAATATGGCTGGCTAGGCCAGCATTTGTTGCTCATCCCTAATTTCCCCTGAGAAGGTGATGGTGGTGAACTGCCTTCTTACAATTCTGCAGTCCATGTGGTGTAGGTAGGGAGGCCCTGTTAGGGAGTGAGTTCCAGGACTTTAACCTAGCGACAGTGAAGGAACAGTGTGGCTTGGAGGGCCACATGCAGGTGGTGGTGTTCCCATGGATCTGCTGCCCTTGATTTCTAGGTATTGGAGATCGCAAGTTTGGAAGGTGCTGTTGAAGGAACCTTGGTGAATTGCTGCAGTGCACCTTGTAGATGGTATACACAGCTGGTACCATGTGTCGGTGGTGGAGGTGGTGAATGTTTAAGGTGGTGGATGGCATACCAAACAAAAGGGCTGCTTTTTCCTGGATAGTGTCACACTTCTTGAGTGTTGTTGGAGCTGTACTCCTCCAGGCAACAAACGAACAAGGAGCAGGAGTAGGCCATTCTGCCCCTCGAGCCTGCATTGCCATTTAATAAGATCATGGCTGGTCCAATAGTAACATGAAATCTGCATCCCACCTACTGCTGATAACTTATCACCCCTTTCTTACCAAGAATCTATCCACTTCTGCCTTAAAAATATTCAGAGACTCTGCTTCCACCACCTTTTCAGGAAGAGAGTTCCAAAGACTCACGACCCTCTGAGTGAAAAAGTTTTGCCTCATCTGTGTTTTGAATGGGCGACCCCTTATTTTTAAAAAGTGACCCCTAGTTCTAGATTCTCCCATAAGAGGAAACATCCTCTTCACATCTGCTCTGTCAACACCCCTCAGGATCTTATATGTTTCAATCATGTCGCCTCTTACTCTTCAAAACTCCAGCAGATACAAGCCTAGTTGTCAAGCCTTTCCTCATAAGACAACCCATCCATTCCAGGTATTAGTCTGGTAAACCTTCCCTCAACTGCTTCCAATGCATTTACATCCTTCCTTAAATAAGATGAGCAACACTGTACACAGTACTCCAAGCATGGCCTAACTAGTGCCCTGTACAACTGAAGCATAACCTCCCTGCTTTTGTATTCAATTCTCCTCACCATAAATGATAACATTCTATTAGCTTTGCAAATTGCTGTTGTACTTGCATATGAGCCTTTTGTGATTCATGCCCTAGGACGTCCAGGTCCCTCTGTACCTCAGGGGTCTGCAATCTCTCACCATTTAGATAATATGCTTCTCCTTTATTCTTCCTGCCAAAATAGACCATTTCATATTTTTCCACATTAAACTCCATCTGCTAGATCATTGTCCACTCACTTAACCTATCTATATATGTTTGTAGCCTCTTTATTTCCTCTTCACAACATACTTTCCTACCTATCATCAGCAAATCTGGCAACCATCCCTTCAATCCCTTCATACAAGTCATTTATATGAATTGTAAACAGTTGAGGTTCCAGCACTGATCCTTGTGGCACACCACTTGTTACATCTGCCTACCTGAAAAAGGCCCATTCATGCCTACTGCTTCTTGTTAGCCAATCTTCTACCCATGCCAATATGTTACCCACTATACCATGAGCTTTTATTTTCTGTAATAACCTTTGATGTGGCACTTTATCAAATGCCTTCTAGAAATCTAAGTTCAATATATCCATTGGTTTCCCATTATCCACATCACAAGTGGAGAGTATTCCATCCCACTCCAACTTGTGCCTTGTTGATGGTAAACAGGTTTTGGGGAGTCAGGAGGTGAGTTACTCACCACATAATTCCCAGCCTCTGACCTACTCTTGAAGCCACAGTATTTATATGGCTGGTCTAGTTCAGTTTCTGGTCAACGGTAATGCCCAAGATGTTGATGATGAGGGTTTCAGCGATGGTAATGATTTTATATGTCAAGGGGAAATGGTTGGACTCTCTCTTGTTTGAGATCATCATTGACTGGCACTTGTTTGGCTCAAATGTTACTTGGTGCTTATCAGCCTAAACCTGAATGTTGTTCAGGCCTTGCTGCATATGGATATGAATTACTTCAGTATCTGAGGAGTCATGAATGTTGCTGAAATTGTGAAATCATCAGTGAACATCCCACTTCTGGCCTTATGATGGAGTGAACGTCATTGATGAATCAGCTGAAGATGGTAGGGTAGATGACACTACCCTGAGGAACTCCTGCAGTGATGTCTTGGGGCTGAGATGTTTGGCCTCCAACATTCATAACCATCTCCTTTGTGCTAGGTATGAATCCAACCAGTGGAGGGTTTTTTACCCTGATTCCCATTGACTCCAGTTTTTCTAGGGCTCTTGGTCAAATGCTACCTTTTGTCAAGAGCAGTCACTCTCACCTCACCTCTTGAGTTCCATGTTTGGACCAAGGCTGTATTGAGGTCTGCAGCCAAGTGGCCCTAGCTGAACCCAAGCTCAGCATCATCAAGCAGGTTATGGCTATATATGTGCCACTTGATAGCACTAACAATGACACCTTCTATCACCTTTGCTGATGATTGAGGGTAGACTGATGAGGCAGCAACTGGCCAGATTGGACTTGTCCTATTTCTTGTGGACAGGGAACACCTGGTCAATTTTCCACATTGTTAAGTAGTTGTCAATAGTATAGCTAGCTGTACTGGAACAGCTTGGCTAGGGGTGCAGCTATTTCTGAAATACAAGTCTTCAATACTTCAGCCAAGACGTTGTCACAGTCCATGCCTTTGCTATATCCAATGCATTCAGCCATTTCTTGATATCATGTGGGATGAATCAAATTGGCTGAAGATTGGCATCTGTGATGCTGGGGATCTCAGGAGGAGGCCAAGATGGATCATCCACTCAGCACTTCTGGCTGAAGAATGTTGCAACTGCTTCAGCCTCATCTTTTTGCTAAAATAGCAAGGTGGGCTTGTCACTGGAAAGATGTGTGGTTGGGACCCGGAAATTAACACAATGCCGGTGCCCTGGCCCAGGATTTGAAATCCTGCCCCTGGTGTGTAGTGCTCATTGAAGACCTGAGTGGAGAATCAATTACACCTTCACCTCTTGGTCAACCCTTTCAGGTAGCAGATCGTGCCAGAAATGGTCCAGCAAGGTAAGCTTACAAGTAACTTGTTAGGTTTCATTGTGGTCCAGGAGTAGCAGGAGTGTTTACCTGGGCCTGACAAGGAAACCTTGTACCTCCCTTGCCACAGCTACAGCCTCCTGCAGGTACTGAATCTGGCCGAGATCAGGTAGGAGTTGGAGAACATTTATTCACAGGAGGCCTGGCTATTCAGATTGGTTGTCTCTACATCTCCAGACTTCCTGCGTGTGCTGCCCACATTGGGACTCTGCTACACTGTACCCATCCTCCCATTAAAATCAGGAACATTATCTCCATATGTTAGATGTTAAGCATTACATGCTCTCCACAGGTCAGCAAAAGAAGCAAAAAGATGGTGTGAAATCTGAAATATGTGTAATATATACTTGCAAATCCTGCAGTTTAGCTTTGCATCCTTTAAAAAATGCCTGTTGAATCTAAACCTTAAGCCTCAGTCTATTTGCTGAGCTTTTCACTGCTCAAGTCTTGAAATTTAAAACAGGGTTTTGTTGTTGCGCCAGATCCCTTGAGATTTGTACTACTTCCTCTACAAAAAAATAAAAATCATGTAACATTCATTCACTTTATATCTGCTTTGTCCCAGTATCAGAAGAGAAATAGTAATCTGACAGAGAACTGGTAGTATCAGCATTTCTGTTCAGAGGTCATGACAATTTATGGCAAGGAATCATTGTGAACAAAATGTGAGAGATGTCTTTCCCCCTCTGACTATGAGGAAATCACCTTGTATCATTGATGCATGAAAGCCTATAAGTAAGAGTTCCAATGCATATGTTACCCTCAACTTGAAGCTTAAACAAACCTTTGGCAGTCCAGGTAAATGGCAACCGATTAGCACTGAAGTTAACAAGCAATGTAGTATATTAGGAGTTCTCAAGACAGCTGTCTCATTTTATAATAAAAAACTTTGATATTCCCAATCTGAGTAAAATATATACTCACTGTTGCAACACAAAGGCAATTTTATCCATGATTTATCATGTCAGACACTTCTTCCTTTCAGTCCCAGTTGATAAGGGATTTAAAACCCAATTCATTCACTGAAAAAGGTCCAGCTCGTTTTGATATATGTCACCCTAGGTATTAGCTCTGATGTTCCTCCAGTGGAAAGCATCTTGATTTGTGAAGCTAGATCATTTGCATGGCTCCTGTATGCACTGGTCATGACCACAGTTGTGATGGTCACTGGCTACTTGCCCTTTTGACTGCTGCCCCAGAACACCAGCCAGGAGGTCCAGTACTGCAACAAACCAATGAGGGAGATTTTCAACTCATGAACACACATTTTTGAGGAACAGGTGGCCAGCAGCTGAAAACTGGATAGTTTGACTGACCCATTGACACGCAGAGTCCACAGTGCAATTTTCAGATGGGCCTGTAAATAGGTGAGTCATCTGCTCTCCTGAAACAGGCATAAAGCAACTTAGATTGAAAAGGGAAGTTCCACACAGGTTGTAGGATCCAATGGCAAATTTCAGGTACAAATTGGTAGAGTATGTGCCAAGTGCATTCCAGTTGTACCAGATAATGAATGGCTCAACCAATGGTCTTTAATGGGTCCTTTGAAGGAATAGTCATTTTTAATTCTTGTGCGCCTAGGATGAGCAAGATCCCATCCTCTTGTCCCCCCAAAAAACTCTGATCAACTGCAAGCCTGGTCGAGACCCCCAAGAGATCTCCTCCACTTGCCCCCTCCCTATATCACAACAAGATAGCTAACATAGCATTGGAGCCAGTCGACTTTGTGCCCTCCTAGAACATGTGAAGTGCTGTGGGGTGCTGGTTTGATGCTTACAGCTCATTGGCGGTATTCAAATGAGGCCTGCACCTATCTAATATTTCAATCTAAGAGGCCAGATACAAGCACCAGTTTCTTCAAGCCCTCCTGTCATTATGCTTGCTTCTGTTGAACCTTTAGATGAGATGGAAGAACTGAGACTGCTCCCTCCTCCCTTGTTTGCAAACCTGCCCCTTATCTACTGGAATTGAAGACATTTTGCTGCTCTCCTAAAGAAACCTTGGAACAATGTATAGGGAACAGGGACATGATTCCTCGACCTCAACTCTTTCATGTTCTTCTTTACATATTGCAACCAAGTGTTTTTCAGGCACTTTGGAAAGAAGTACTCAGGCCATTGGGCTGAATTTTTATTCCAGGTTTGGAACTCTGGTGCAGCTTCCTGTTTCCAGAGAATGGCTGGAAAGGCCAAACAGATAACCAATGCAAGCATTGCTGGAGCTGAGTCTGGAGGTGAGCAACTGCAGTGTTGTCAGCAGAGTGGTGCAGTGCAGGAAGCACTTCAATGATGTTCTGAGGTCTGGAAAGAGGAGTGCAATGTTACACCCAGATGACAGGCCTCCAGTTCTGGAGTAACCAGAAAACTTATGTGCAGAGCAACATGAGAGCACTCAGGGGTAGTGAGGATATGCATGGCTAGGTCCACTCCTGCACCTTGGGCAATACTCTCAACACAAGGCTTTGGAGGAGATCTCACTGGAGCTTTAGGCATCATTAAGGGGAGGTGGTGGCAAAGTGGCATTGTCACTGGACTGGTTAATCCAGAGGCCCAGGGTAATGCTCTGGGAGGCCGAGTTCAAATCACGGCAGATGGTGGAATTTGAATTCAATAAAAATCTGGAATTATAAGTCTGATGATGACCATGAAACCATTGCCAATTGTCATAGAAACCCATCTGGTTCACTAATGTCCTTTAGGGAAGGAAATCTGCTGTCCTTACCTGGTCTGGCCTACATGTGACTCCAGACCCACTGCAAAGTGGTTGACTCTCGAATACCCTCTAAAAATACACTGTTCCAGGATTTCTCCAGAAGAGCAGCAAATGCTGGCCCAGGCAGCGACGCCCACATCCCATGAACGAATGAAAATAATTTTTTAAAATGTGCATGAACAGCTGGATGCAGTAAAGGAGAGCACCATGGCCTTAACTCTGTTGCTCTTCACAGGAAGGAAGAATACACAACTCGAGAGAGCAGAGTTAGCGGTGTAATGATCCATGACGCTATACTGGCAGCCATTAGGAGGAGGCCCTTGACGTTGCCAGGGTGGCATCTCGGCCAAAAGTTGGCCGGGGAAGATGGGTGTCCATTCCAAGACAGATGAAAGCCTGTTACCAGTTCCATGTGAAGGGAATGGAGCTCCATCTTCATTTGTGTAGTTCATGCCAAAAAAAATGGATGCTCTAATGGATGCTGCAGCTCCGTGTCAGCAGCTACTGACAGAGGAGAGCTTTTCTCACCAATGTCTTATGTCTCCCGCAGAGTCAGTTATGAGGCAGCAGGCTCAACACATCATTGTGCCATCAGGATCTAGGGCAGAGGAGGAACATGCATCCGAGGCAATGCCATCCCATGAGACAAGTATACATTCCACCAGTGCAGATACACTCACCTCGGTGGAGCCCTACACGAGTTTGGAACTGGTGACACTGGGTGATAACACTTCACGTGTGAGCATGAGGAGGTGATGGCAGCAGAAGCAGCTGTGGCCAATCCCCTTGGAGGATAGAGGACAGCTTCAGCTATGCTCAGCTGGGCAGAGAATTCGGTGCGTAGAGAGAAAGAGGTGCTGTAGGTAAGGTTTACTGCAAGAAGTGTGACTTAGAATAGAGTGCTGGGAGTTGGGTAATTAATGGAGTTAGGGAAGGAAGGGAAAGAGGTGTTTTTGCTTTCTGCTTTCTAACTTTCTCAGCCTTCAGGAAGTGGTCATACTCTGCTGCAGGAGAAGAAGCTAGTTATTGATTGAGTTTCTGCTAAGTGACTATTCTATTCTATTTATTCTATTCCTAAGGCTCAAAATAGTTTAGCAACTGGTGGTAAGGTCAATAAAATATATAAAAACAAAAGTAAAATATATAATTGAATAAAATAATTAAATAGATAATTAGAACACATTAAGGATGTTAGAACAGGTGATGTGTCACAGCTGCAGCATGTGGGACCTCCTGGATGCCAGTTTGATCCAGGGCAAACACGTTTGCAGTAAGTGTTTGAAGCTTGAGTAGCTTCAGCTCAGAGTTTATGAGCTGGAGACTGAACTACAGACACTGCGGTGCATCAGGAAGGGGGAAAGTTCCCAGGATTCTTTGCACCGGGAGGCAGTCACACCCCTTAGGGCAGGGTCTTCCGATTTGATCAGTGGTCAGGAACAGGAGAGTGTGACTGCAAGTGAGGCAGGTATGGGGACTCAGAGGACAGGAGCGCAGGAGTGTGAGCCTCTGCAATTGTCCAACAGATTTGAAGTTTTTTCAGCTTGTTTGGATGAGAGTGGGGGCTGCAGGGTGGATGAGCTAACTGGCCATGGCACCATGGTAGCGGAAGCCATTCAAGTGGGGGGAGCAAAAAGGAATATAGTGGTAGTAGGGGATAGTATAGTCAGAGGGATTGACACTGTTTTCTGCAGCAAAGAGTCCAGATGACTTGCCCAGTGCCAGATTTCGGAACATCTGCTCGGGGCTGGAGAGGAACTTGCAGTGGGAGCAGTAGGACTCACTCAGCATTGTCCATGTTGGTACCAATGACATTGGCAGGACAAAGAAGGAGATTCTTCATAATCAGTGTGAGGACCTAGGCACCAAATTAAGAAGCAGAACCTCAAAGGTCATAATCTCTGGATTATTACCTGAGCCATGTACAAATAGGCATAGGGCAAATCAGATTAGGGAGAAGAATGCATGGCTCAAAGCCTGGTGTGGGAGAAGGACACTACACTGCAGGAGTTCCTCAGGGTAGTGTCCAAGGCCAGCCATCTTCAGCTACTTTATCAATGACCTTCCTTCCATCATAAGGTCAGAAGTGGGGATGTTCGCTGATGATTGCACAATGTTCAGCACCATTCGCGACTCCTCAGATACTGAAGCAGTCCATGTCCAAATGTCATATGCTCAGGACTGGAGAAGAACTTTCAGTGGGAGCAGGAGGACCCAGTTCTCGTGGTCCATATAGGTACCAACGATATAGGCAGAGCAAAGAAGGAGGTTCTGCATAATCAGTATGAGGACCTAAGCACCAAATTAAGAAGCAGAACCTCAAAGGTCATAATCTCTGGATTATTACCTGAGCCACGTGCAAATTGGCATAGGTCAAATCAGATTAGGGAGATGACTGCATGGCTCAAAGACTGGTGTGGGAGAAGTGGGTCCTGGTTCATAGGGCACTGGCACCAGTACTGGGGAAAGTGGGATCTGTACCGTTGTGACGGTCTACAGCCAAACCATGCTGGGACCAGTGTTCTTGCGAGCTGCATAGCTAGGGAATTAGAGAGGCTTTTAAACTAAATAGTGGAGGCAAGGGATCAAATTTGGGAAGATGTGGTAAATCAAAGAGCAGAGACAAGACAAAAGAAAACGGTATTATTGAAGGAAATAAAAAACAGACTGTGACAGGAAGGGATAGAAAGTACAAATCTAACAGTAAATCAACAGATGAAACTAGAGGTTGTAAAAAGAATAAAAGGATAAAACTAAAAGCTCTATATCTGAATGCACCTAGCATTCGAAACAAAACAGATGAAATGAAAGCGCACATAGAAATAAATAATTATGATTTGATAGTCATTACAGAGACATGGCTGTGGGAGGACATGGATTGGGACCTGAATATTGATTATGACCTTTGAGGTTCTGCTTCTTAATTTGGTGCTTAGGTCCTCATACTGATTATGCAGAACCTCCTTCTTTGCTCTGCCTATATCGTTGGTACCTATATGGACCACGAGAACTGGGTCCTCCTGCTCCCACTGAAAGTTCTTCTCCAGTCCTGAGCATATGACATTTGGACATGGACTGCTTCAGGATATTTAGGAAGGACAGGAAGCGAGGAAAAGGTGGAGGGGTGGCTCTGTTAGTTAATGATGGTATTAGCACAGTAGAGAGGGATGAAGTAAGTTCTGGAAACCAGGATATGGAAACGATTTGGGTAGAGATGAGAAATGGTAAAGGCGAGAAGTTACTTGTGGGAGTTGTGTACAGACCCCTTAACAGTAACCACGGGGTAGGGTTGAGCAAAAAGGAAGAAATAATTGGAGCTTGTCGGAAAGGCACAGCGAGAATCATGGGAGATTTTAATTTACATACAGGCTGGAAAAGTCAGATGGGCAAAAATAGCATAGATGAGGAGTACATTGAATGTTTTTGGGATAGTTTCTTAGAACAGCATGTTCTGGAGCCAACCAACAGCATGTTCTAGAGCAGGCTACACTAGACCTTGTATTGTGCAATGAGATGGGAGTAAATAATGATCTCGTAGTGATGTCGGCCCTAGGTAGCAGCGACCATACTATGATTGAATTCTACATGCAGTTTGAGGGAGAGAGGAATGGGTCTGAGACTAAGTTTTTAAACTTAAATGAGGGCAATTATGAGGGCATGAAAGCTGAGCTGGCTAAAGTGAACTGGCAAATTAGGTTAAAAGATAGTTCAATAGTGATGCAGTGGCTAATATTTAAGGGGATATTTCAGAATGTACAGAATAGATACATTCCAACGAGTAAGAAAAAGTCCAAGGGATGGTCACATCATCCGTGGTTAACTAGAAAGGTTAAAAATAGTATCAAACTTAAAGAGAAAACATATAATTGCGCAAAGATAGGTGGAAGGCCAGAAAGTTAGACAGAATATAAGGAACAGCCAAGAACGACTAAAAACCTAATAAGGAGGGAAAAATTAGAGTATGAGAGAAAGATAGTCAGAAATATAAAAACAGTTAATAAGTGATTATATAAATATTTTAAAACGAGTTAACAAAGTGAGCGTTTGTCCCATAGAAAGTGAGTCTGAAGAATTGATAATGGAAAACAAAGAGATGGCAGATGAACTGAACAGGTATTTTGCATCAGTTTTCACTATAGAGGATACAAGTAACATTCCAGAAGCAGCTATAAACCAGGAAATGGAAGGGGGAAGGAAGTCAAGAAAATTACAGTCACCAGAGAAACGGTGTTGAGTAAATTGTTGGAGCTGCGGCTGACAAGAGCCCGGGTCCTGATGGACTTCGTCCTAGGGTCTTAGAAGTGTCTAGTGAAATAGTTGATGCATTGATTTTAATTTTCCAAAACTCCCTAGATTCGGGGAAGGTCCCATTAGATTGGAAGATGGCAAATGTAACTCCATTATTCAAAAAGGGAGGGACACAGAAAGCAGGAAACTGCAGGCCAGTTAGCTTAACATCCGTCCTAGGGAAAACGTTAGAAGCTATTATTAAAGAGCAGGGCACTTGGATAAGCTCAAGGTCATCAGGAAGAGTCAACATGGTTTTGTAAAAGGGAAATCACATTTAACCAACTTATTGGAGTTCTTTGAGGAAGTAACATGTGCTGTGGATAAAGGGGAACCGGTGAATGTACTGTTCTTAGATTTCCAGAAGGCATTTGAAAAAGTGCCACATCAAACATTATTATGGAAAATAAAAGCTCATGGTATAAGGGATAACATATTGGCATGGATAGAAGATTGGCTGGCTAACAGAAAGCAGAGAGTAGGCATACATGTGTCTTTTTCAGGTTGGCAAGATGTAAAGGGTGGTGTGCCTCAAAGATCAGTACTGGGACCTCAACTGTTTCCAATCATATAAGTGACTTGGATGAAGGGATTGAAGGGATGGTTGCCAAATTTGCTGATGACACAAAGATAGGTAGGAAAGTGAGTTGCGAAGAGGACATAAGGAGTTTACAAATAGATTACGTTAGTTACATGGATAGGTTACATGAGTGGGCAAAGATCTGGCAGGTGGAGTATAATGTGGGAAAATGTGAAATTGTCTGATGTGCAGAGGGATCTGGGTGTCCTAATGCATGAATCACAAAAGGCTAGTGTGCAAGTGCAGTAAGTAATTAGCAAGCTAATAGACTGTTCTCATTTATTGCAAGGGAAATTGAATACAAAAGTAGGGAGGATATGCTTCAGTTTTAAGGGCACTAGTGATAGCACATTTGGAGTACTGTGTACAGAACTGGTCACCTTATTTAAGGAAGGATATAAATGCGTTGGAGGCAGTTCAGAGAAGGTTTACCAGACTATTACATGGAATGGGTGGGTTGTCTTATGAGGAAAGGTTGGCCAGTCTAGGCTTCTATCCGCTGCAGTTTAGAAGAGTAAGAGCTAACTTGATTGAAACATATAAGATCCCGGGGTGGGGTTAGCAGGTTGGATATGGAGAGGATGTTTCTTCTTGCGGAAGAATCTAGAACTAGGAGTCACTGTTTAAAAATAAGGGGTCGCCTATTTAAAACAGAA